>NW_027223752.1:163008108-164208108 GCF_028538775.1 Myotis yumanensis | reverse complement strand
CTCTTACTGGGGATATGCTCGCAACCAATGTACATGCCCTTGACCGGAATCGAACCTAGGACCTTTCAGTCCACAGGCCGACGCTCTATCCACTGAGCCAAACCGGTTTTGGTGGAAACTAAGAATCTTAAAGGCAGCCAGAGAGAGATAGAAAGTTACCTATAAAGGATCCCCCATAAGACTAGTGACTGATTTCTCAACAGGAACACATCAGGCCAGAAGGGAATTGAATGAAATATACAAAGCCATGCAAAGGAAGGGTCTGAATCCAAGAATACTGTACCCAGCAAGGCTATCAATCAAAATTGAGGGTGAAATCAGGAGCTTCACAGACAAAAAAGGACTAAAGGAGTGTATTACCACCAAACCAGCAATGCAAGAAATGCTAAAGTGTCTGCTGTAAAAGAAGAAATAGGAAGCGAAGAAGGAACATAGGCATAAAGAATAAAAATGGTGAAAAACTACTACCTATCAATAATAACTTTAAATGTAAATAGATTAAATGCCCTAATCAAAAGATATAGGGTAGCTGAGTGGATAAAAAAACATGACCCATATATCTGCTGTCTACAGGAAACCCACCGCAGAACAAAAGACTCACACAGACTGATGGTGAAGGGATGGAAAAAGGTTTTTCAGGTGAATGGAAATGAAAAAAAGCTGGGGTAGCAATACCTATAACTGAAAAATTAGACCTCAAAGTGAAGGCCATAACAAAAGATAAAGAAGGCCACTTCATAATACTAAAGGGAGCAATTCAATAAGAAGATAAAACTCTGGTAAACATAAATATATGCACCCAATACAGGAATACCCAAATACATTTAAAAAAACTTCTGGAGGATATCAAGGAAGAGATTGACAGAAATACAGTCATATTAGGGGACTTCAATACCCCACTAACACTACTGGACAAATCCTCTGAACAAAAAATCAGCAAAGAGACATCATCCTAAATGACTCACTTGGTCAGATGGAATTAATTGACATCTTCAGAACATTTCACCCCAAAGCCACAGAATATACATTCTTCTCAAGTGCACATGGGTCATTTTCAAAGATAGACCATATTGGGGGACAGGCAAAGTCTCTTCAAATTCAAGAAGATAGAAATCATATGAAGCATCTTCTCAGATCACATAGCATAAAACTAGAAATCAACAACAATAAAAACAATAAAAAAACCAAACACCTGGTGCCCCCTGGGATCTTTGACACCCAGGGGTCTGAGGGACAAAAAAAAAAAAAAATCAAACACCTGGAGGCTAAATAGCATGCTATTAAACAATTACTGGGTTACCAAAGAGATCAAAGAAGAAATAAAAAGCATCATAGCAACAAATGACAATGAAAACACAACAATCAAAATCTATGGGATACAGTGAAAGCAGTCTTGAGAGGGAAATTCATAGCTCTACAGGCCTACCTCAAAAAACAAGAAACAATGGTAATAAATTATCTAACCATACAACTCAAAGAGTTAGAAAGAGAGCAACAAGAAAAGCTCAGCATAAGCAGAAGGAAGGAAATAATAAAGATCAGAGCAGAAATAAATGACATAGAGACCAAAAAAAAAAAAACAATACAAAAAATCAACAAAACCAAGAGCTGGTTCTTTGAAAGAATAAACGAGATTGATGAACCTCTAGCCAGGCTCACCAGGAAGCAAAGAAAGAGGACCCAAATAAACAAAATCAGAAATGAAAGAGGTGAAGTAACAATCGATCCCACAGAAATACAAAGGATTATGAAAAAATATTATGAACAACTCTATTACAACAAAATGGACAACCTAGATGAAATGGACATATTCTTAGAAAAATACACGCTCCCAAAACTCAATCAGGAAGAATCAAAAAACCTGAATAGGCCAATAACTACAGAAGAAATTGAAGCAGCGATCAAAAATCATCCAGCAAACAAAAGCCCTGGTCTGGATGGCTTTACAGGGGAGTTCTACCAAGCATCCAAAGAAGAACTAAAACCTATCCTACTCAGACTATTCCAAAAAAATTCAAGAGGAAGGCACACTTCCAAGCTCTTTCTATGAAGCCAGTATTACCCTAATCCCAAAACCAAATAAATACACCACAAAAAAAGAGAACTACACACCAACATCCTTGATGAACATAGATGCTAAAATCTTCAACAAAATTCTAGCAAATCAGATTCAGCATTACATTAGAAAGATCATACACCATGACCAAGTGGGATTTATTCCGGGGATACAAGGATGGTACAATATCCGCAAATCAATATATGTGATACATCACATAAACAAACTGAGAGACAAAAATCACATAATCATATCAATTGATACAGAAAAAGCATTTGACAAAATCCAACACCCTTTCTTTATGAAAACTCTCAGCAAAGTGGGAATAGAGGGATCATACCTCAACATAATAAAAGCCTTATATGACAAACCTACAGCCAACATCATACTCAATGGGCAAAAACTAAACTCATTTCCCCTAAGAACAGGAACAAGACAGGGAGGCCCACTTTCACCACTCCTGTTCGATATAGTACTGGAAGTACTAGCCATAGCGATCAGACAAGAAGAAGAAATAAAAGGCATCTAAATTGGAACAGAAGAAGTAAAACTATCATTATTCACAGATGACATGATACTATACATAGAAAACCCCAAAGACTCCATCAAAAAACTACTAGACCTAATCAATGAATTTGGCAATGTAGCAGGATACAAAATTAACACCCAGAAATCTATGGCCTTTTTATACACCAATATGAACTCACAGAAAGAGAAATGAAAAAAAAAAAGCAATCCCATTTACCATTGCACCATAAAATTAAGATACCTAGGAATAAACTTAACTAAGGACATAAAAGACCTGTACTTGGAAAACTACAGGACACTGAACAAAGAGATAGAGGAAGAACATACCATGCTCATGGATTGGTAGAATCAACATCATTAAAATGTCCATACTACCCAAAGCAATCAACAAATTCAATGCAATCCCCATTAAAATACCAAGGGCATATTTCAATGATCTAGAACAGGGGTGGGCAAACTTTTTGACTCGAGGGCCACAATGGGTTCTTAAACTGGACCGGAGGGCCGGAACAAAAGCATGGATGGAGTGTTTGTGTGAACTAATATAAATTCAAAATAAACATCATTACATAAAAGGGTATGGTCTTTTTTTTTTTTTAGTTTTATTCATTTCAAATGGGCCGGATCCGGCCCGCGGGCCGTAGTTTGCCCACGGCTGATCTAGAACAAACTCTCTAAAAATTCATCTGGAATAAAAAAAGACCCCAAATAGCCACAGCAATCCTGAGAAAGAAGAACAAAGTTGGAGGGATCACATTACCAGATATCAAGCTATATTACCAAGCCATAGTTCTCAAAACTGCCTGGTACTGGCACAAGAACAGACATATTACCAATGGAACAGAACAGAGAACCCAGAAATCAACCCAAGCCATTATGCTCAATTAATATTTGACAAAGGAGGCAAGAGCATACAATGGACTCAAAACAGTCTCTTTAATAAATGGTGCTGGGAAATTTGGACAGAGACATGCAAAGAAATGAAACTAGATCACCAACTTACACCACACACAAAAACAAACTCAAAATGGCTAAAAATCCTACAAGACTCCATAGGCAGCAAAATAGCAGACATATGTCATAGCAATATCTTTAGATACAGCTCCTAGGGCAATAGAAACTAAGGAGAAAATAGACAAATGGAACTACATCAAAATAAAAAGCTTCTGCACAGCAAAAGAAACCATCAACAAAACAACAAGAAAGTCCACTGAATGGGAGAACATATTTGCCAATGATATTTCCAACAAGGGCTTAATCTCCAAAATTTACAGAGAACCCCTACAACTGAACAAAAGGAAGATAAATGATCCAATCAAAAAATGGGAAAAGGATCTAAATAGACAGTTTTTGAAAGAGGACATACAGAAGGCCCAGAGACATATGAAAACATGTTCAAAGTCACTAATCATCGGAGAGATGCAAATCAAAACAACAATGAGATACCATCTCACACCTGTCAGAATGGTGTGACCTATCATCAACAAATCAACAAACGACAAGTGCTGGCAAGGATGTGGAGAAACATTAACCCTCCTGCATTGCTGGTGAGAATGCAGACTGGTCAGCCACTGTGGAGAACAGTATGGAGTTTCCTCAAAAAGTTAAAAATGGAACTCCCATTTGACCCAGTGATCCCACTTCTAGGACTATATCCCAAGAAACCAGAAACATCAATCAGAAAGGATATATGCACCCCTATGTTCATAGCAGCACTATTTGCAATAGCTAAGATTTGGAAACAGCCTAAATGCCTATCAGCAGATTAATGGATTAGAAAACTGTGGTACATCTACACAATGGAATACTACCCAGCGGTAAAAAAGAAGTTCTTACCATTTGCAACAGCATGGATGGAACTGGAGAGCATTATGCTAAGTGAAATAAGCTAATCAATGAAAGAAAAATATCACATGATCTCACTCATATGTGGGATATAATGATCAACATAATTTGATGAACAAGAATAGATCGATCTAGAGACAAATGTTAGGGGATGGGGGTTAGAGAGCAACCAAAGGACTTGTATGTATGCATATTACCATAACCAATGGACACAGACACTGGGCTTTGGGGGCTTGCCGGGGGTGGGAATGGCTTGGGGGGGTCAACTGGGGAAAAAGGAGACATATGTAAAACTTTAGACAAATATATATATATATATATATATATATATATATATATATATATATATATATTGGGCTTAACATTTTAAAAAAATTATAATCTGCCCTTGGCTCAGTGGATAGAGAGTCAGCCTGCGGACTTAAGGGTCCCGGATTCGATTCCGGCCAAGGGCACATGCCTGGGTTGCAGGCTCGATCCCCAGTAGGGGGAGTGCAGGAGGCAGCCGATCAATGATTCTCTCTCATTGTTGATGTTTCTATCCTCTCTCTCCTTCTCTCTTCCTCTGTGAAATCAATAAATAAATATATTTAAAAAAAATAATAATCAGTTACCCTAGCTAGTTTGGCTCAGTGGAGAGAATGTCGGCCTGTGGACTGAAGCATCCCAGGTTCAATTCCAGTCAAGGGCACATGCCTGGATTGTGGGCTCAATCCCCAGTGGGGGTATGTAGGAGGCAGCCAATCAATGATTCTCTCTCATCATTGATGTTTCTATCTCTCCCTCTCCCTTCCTCTCAGAAATCAATAAAAATATATTTTTTAAAAAATTAATCAGTGGTTTCAGGTGGTACCAGCTTGATTCATATATTATAAAGTCCCCCCATCAGCTTTTTCACCATCTACAGGCATGGGCAAAAGTAGGCTTACAGTTGTGAGTACACAAAACACAGAGTTTGTTCTTATATTATTATTTATTTATTAATTATTGTGTTATTTTTATTATTATTAACCTAGTTTTTTCCACCCTGTAGTTTTAGTATTACACTGCTGATAATTACCCAGCTCTACTGTTTCATTAAAGTAGTGATGTTCTAATTCTAACATTCTTTCTGAACTTATTAACTGAATTTTTCCATAAAGAAGACATTTCCTTAATCAGCACTTTGGTTACTGTGAGTAGAGTTTACACAGGAAAATAGAATAAATGTTTGATTTCACTCCCCTTATTTTACTGGTTTTCAGAATAATCAAAGGTAACAGACTTCTCCAAAAGGAAACAAATGAGTTTTGTCGTTTTGAAAATCATTATGAATTCACGGATTGATATATGTAGATGTGTTTCAACCCACTGATGTCATTATTCTTTGTGATGTTCAAATTGTCCCACCTCTAGCCAGTGGGAGCTTCTGGGCCCTTCTTATAGGACCCAGTTGTCTTTAGTGGCTTCCTTGCTAATCTGACCAATGTTCTTGGCTCCTCTTGTAGAGTTCCTGACCCAAGTCTGGATCTGCTTCCCTCCAAGGGTGCATAGTCACTTGAACCTTCTTATTCACCTGTGGTTTCACTTTCCCCAGGCAGTGATGAGAGTACTCCAAATGGAACACTCCTGTTGAGGTGGTCAAAATAAGCCACGGTGACATAAAAATTATTTTTAGCTGAAGGTATTTGAGTTCCTGAAATCCATTATCTGCCTAAGAGCTTAGCACCCTAAAAACTAAATTGTGGTAAATCCCCTTTTGGAGAGCAACTCTAATCCTCTCAGAAACCAGGCAGGAACCAGCCAGCACCCCGCTCATACACGGTCACAAAATTATCATGTCTCCCACGCATTCTCTTCCAGGACTGCTTGCCTCTCCAAGGAAGAGATAGCTGTTTTACATTTAATTTGTCCCATGAGCGCCCTTCTCCCCCTCCCCTTCACCTATTAAGGTGATATAGAAGCCCCAAATGTTAATTACCCTTTGAGTCACATTTCTTTGTAAACTCCCATCTATATGTATAAAAGGCTAAGTGACCGACCGTCCGTCTGACCATCCAACCGAGCGGCCATTACATAGGACACACACTGGCAATTTAAAAATAAACGTTGACTCCTGCACTTCTATTGTAGAGAATGGGGAAATAGCAATATTAAAATATTTTGTATTTTAATTTTATAATACTATATTATATATACTATTTTGACATGTAATTTTTTGCAGTAATGTACTTACCTCACAAATCTTTCTTCTAATTAATTTCCTTTCAATGTGCACGAATCCATACACAGGCCACTAGTTAGTTCATAAGTGATTAAAATCTATGTTCCTGTTAGTTTGAGTTTAATATGCAGGCCCCCAAATACTGAACCTAAGAGAGTAGAGGACAAGCTTTTCCTCTCCAACACTGTTCTGGTTTTCCTCCTCTACCACAGATCTGTATACATAGCAAGTGATGGGCTATTGCCATCTTTACAGCCACTAGACACATTTCAAATTTAACTTGTTCAGATATGAACTCACCCCTTTTGTCCACACCTAAGTCTGTTACTCTTTATTATGGCCTTTGTTAATACTAGGTATCAGTACTTGGAGCAGTGATGGCGAACCTATGACACGTGTGTCAGAGGTGACACGCAAACTCATTTTTTTGGTTGATTTTTCTCTGTTAAATGGCATTTAAATATATAAAATAAATACCAAAAATATAAGTCTTTGTTTTACTATGGTTGCAAATATCAAAAAATTTCTATATGTGACACGGCACCAGAGTTAAGTTAGGGTTTTTCAAAATGCTGACACGCCGAGCTCAAAAGGTTCGCCGTCACTGACTTAGAGTCAGGTCAGAACAAGACTCCTTTAGAAACACAGATTTAACCCATACCTCCCGAAGTGGTCTTCTTCCAGCTCTGGCTAGACCAGCCTCCTAACAGCACAGTATAATCCTGGGCTCTACCACAGCTATGAACTGTTTGAAGACTCTAGAACCGCTGAGGCCTCTCGGCCAGCCACATCCCTTCATTATGCATGAGGCTGTGAGAAATAGCTTTGAAGAAGTTTGGCTGTCTGCGCAGGCCAGTGTAGAAGATGGAGAGAACACGGTTTCCGGGTCAGAAAGGTCTATTTGATTTGATTTTGACACCGGCCCAAGAAGAAGAGGCTGAGCTATGCAAGCCCAGTCAGCTCTGAGAAGTCCCTCTGCAAAAGCTGGTGTTGAAGGGAGAAAAGCACTCGAAGGTATAATGGCTTCTCCAGGTGGACACAGCATGGACAGAGCAGAGACAGCAACCTGGGGCAGAAGGATGCAACAGCTGCGATGTGAAAGACAAATCAAGGGGAACGACAGAGCAGGGGGCTTCCAGGAAAAGACTGGACATCCTGCCAGGCACTCAGGTGGCCTCGGAGCATTGAGGTTTGATGAATGTGACCTTGTTCTCACTCACGGCTGAGTTCTGGGAAAAACTGGGTACAAAAGCAACACCAATCCCTCATCACCCAAGTCAAAGTCCCTGCCCTCATCACTTCCCCTCTTCAGACCCACATTTCTTCAGTGACCAACTCTCACAATTCTAACTTCTCTCTAACAAAGGGCTCTCCCTTAGTTAATAATCTCTCTCTTGGATTACTGCATTGCCTCCTAGCTGATCTTTCTGACTATAGTCTCACTCCCATTCAAGCCCTCCTCTGTTGCCAAGTACACCAAACACTTTTTTTTATTTTGCCTCCGACCGAATATATTTATATTTATTTGCAAAGTGAAAATGCTCTACTGAACCAAAATTTAGGTATATTTTAGAATGTGCACAAAAGAGAAATTAAAAGAGAATGAGAAAAATAAATAGATTTGCTAATAGTTTCTCTCACTTTCGCCAATCCATTGTCTTACCAACTTCACCTGACGCGTACCTGCAAAGTTACTGAAGGGGCTTTAGACTGGGCTTGCAGCTGATTCTTACTTAGGCTGGACTGGATTATTGAACCTTGAAAATGTCTCTTAATGATCTAAAAAGAGACTATTCTTAGGGCTGAAAGAGACAGGAAAGGGATGAATTAAGGAATCTGTCTGAGATGTCATGTGTGATGGCAGAGACTGAAGATAAATAAATTCGGGAGACCAAGATGGCGGCATAGGTAAACACCGGAGACCGCTGCCGCAAACAACCATTTCAAAAATACAACTAAAAGACTGAACGGACTTCACCCAGAACCACAGGAAGGCTGGCTGAAGAGAGACTCTACAACTAGAAGGAAAGAGAACAGCAAATCGAGGCTCAGAGGCGGCGCAGTGTGGAAAATACAAAGGTACCGAGGTGCGCGCGCAAAGTGGGCTGGTGGCTGAGGGCGCGGTTGTCGTTTTCTGTCGGGAGTGAGTCTCAGACTCTGCGCTCCAGATCCGGGTGAGTCTCTAGGGACCCAGACTCAAACGGGAGAAGCGGGATTATCCGGCATCAGTTGGAACCTGAGGGCAGCTTTCTCTCCGAGGTTTGCAGCGGCTGCCGGGGTTCTGAGAAGCAGAGCCTCTGGGAACGGGACTGAGCTTGGCCATAACTGCTCCCTCCGCCCGCCCTGTTGATCCCGCCCCGCCCAAACCCTGCGCACAGCCATTTGCCAATCGCCTCAGGCAAAGGCTGGATTAGCGCCTCCCCAGAAGGCAGACGTTTTCCATACAGCTGATTCCTATAGCCAGTCGGCCTGGTGGTCAAATCCCTCTAGTGTTAACTACAACAATTAAGGCTTGGCTAGAACAAGACTGCGCACAGAGACCACAAGGGGGTGCACCAAGAAAGCATAAAAGATGCGGAGACAAAAAAACATGACAGAAATGGAGGATATGGAGCTAAGAATCGCAATTTTGAGGGCTTGCCATAAATTTGTGCAGAGCCTCACGAAAACTAATGAGACCCTCGATGCTACGATAAAGAAATTAGAAAGTAAGCATACACGGACTGAAATAAAGAATATTATACCCAATAGCAGACCAGAGGAGCACAATAATCAAACCAAAGATTCGACAAAAAACACCCAATTGGAAAAGCAAAATGAAAAAAGAATCCGAAAGTGTGAAGATAGTGTAAGGAGCCTCTGGGACAGCTTTAAGCGGTCTAATATCAGAATTATTGGAGAGCCAGAAGATGAGAGACAGCAAGATATTGAAAACCTATTTCAAGAAATAATGGCAGAAAACTTCCCCCATCTGGAGAAAGAAATGGACTTACAGGTCCAAGAAGCGCAGAGAACCCCAAACAAAAGGAATCCAAAGAGGACCACACCAAGACACATCATCATTAAAATGCCAAGAGCAAAAGACAAAGAGAAAATCTTAAAAGCAGCAAGAGAAAGAGGCTCAATTACCTACAAGGGAATACCCATACGACTGTCAGCTGATTTCTCAACAGAAACTTTGCAGGCCAGAAGGGAATGGCAAGAAATATTCAAAGTGCTGAATACCAAGAACCTACAACCAAGATTATTTTATCCAGCAAAGCTATCATTCAGAATTGAAGGTCAGATAAAGAGCTTCACAGATAAGGAAAAGCTAAAGGAGTTCATCACCGCCAAACCAGTATTATATGAAATGCTGAAAGGTATCCTTTAAGAAGAGGAAGAAGAAGAAAAAGGTAAAGATACAAATTATGAACAACAAACATGCATCTATCAACAAATGAATCTAAGAATCAAGTGAATAAATAACCTGATGTACAGAATGAACTGGTGATTATAATAGAATCAGGGACATAGAAAGGGAATAGACTGACTATTCTTGGGGGGAAAAGGGGTGTGGGAGATGCGGGAAGTGACTGGACAAAAATCATGCACCTATGGATGAACACAGTGGGTGGGGAGTGAGGGTGGAGGGTGGGGTGGGAGCTGGAAGGAGGGGAGTTATGGGGGGAAAAAAGAGGAACAAATGTAATAATCTGAACAATAAAGATTTAATAAAAAAAAAATGAAAAAAAAAAAGATAAATAAATTCATTTTCTGGTCCTCCCTCCATTTAAGTTCAGTCTGTTTAATATATTCTGCCCAAGGCCAAACAAATTTTTTCTGACTGGATTTTTTAATTTCTTACTTGGCCTGGAGATAAAACTTGGAATTGGGTGGCAATATAATCATCAGGTCTGCTTAGGTGGGGACCCTTCAAGTTAAACATGGTATTAGAGGTCCGAAAGCAAAGGACAGGGGTATTCTGCCTGGCTGTGGTCCCAATAGCCTTTAAAAGGCAAAGATGGTTCTTGCAAGATCCAAAACCAAGTCAGCTGACTTCAAGCCTGGCTCTAAAATAAGTTTACAGGCGTCATTTAAGATGTAGGTTTGCTTTTCCTGTTTTCCAGTCAAAGCAAATTGGCCTAAAAAAAAATAGCATTCCAAGTGACCAAAGGTTAGAAAAATTGTCCTGCAAGTATTTTGAATTTCTTGTCACCCCTGATTTCTTCCACAACTGAGTATGGGTCATCAGGGAGGTTATTGGCTTGGGGGTTGACAGCTTAAATGGCAAACAGGATGCGCCCCCACAGAGGCCTCCTGCTTTGCTTCAATCCACTGGAATTAATTGGTCTTGGGGTGTATGGGTGGTAGTGGTGTGGGTTTTTGCTTTTCCTACTTTCTTTCTTTTTTACTGAAGGGCCTCAGACGGGCAGACATGGAAACAGCTTCTCATTTGCATAGAGCATGGCAGGCAAGGGTGAGCTGAGGACACACCGAACTGCCTCCTTGGCAAAGGCAGGAAGTCAGCTGTAAGAAGCTACCACTTTTCAACCCTGGGTGGCTTCTCCTTTTCTCTCTCTCTCTCTCTGTCATTCACTTTGGAAGAAAACGTAAGTTTAATTTCAAACAGAGCACAAGAACTTGGAAGGCAGGGGGGAGGAGGGAAAGGGGGGGCGGCGGGAGGGCACAAAAAGAAGGCAGCCAAATGCTCCAGGCTGGCCCGACAATTCTTGCCCCAGTTTTTTCTTAATTGAAGATGTGGCCCTGACTGGGTGGCTAAGTTGGTTGGAGAACTGTCCCCTACACCAAAAGTTGGGGGTTCAATTCCCAGTCAAGGTACACACCTAGGTTATGGGTTTGATCCCTGGTCAGGGCACACACAGGAGGCAACCAATTGATGTTTCTCTTTCACATCAATGTTCCCCCCCCCCCCCCCCCCCCCCGCCCTTTCTCTTTCTAAAATTAATAAAAACATATCTTCGGGTGAAGATTTAAAAAAAAACTATATATGCGAAGCCATCAAACTGAAAGGGGCTAGCGGTCCTTGGCCATGCCAGAGGGTGATTGGCAAAGATTAACATGACAGACAGTGCCCCAAGTGCCCCCTTGCCACATGGAGGCAGACTGGCATCTAGGGGCACAGCATCCTCTACAGCTACCTGGGCATGTCCAAATCTGAGTTTCTTCATCATCCCACCTGGGGGAAGCCCCTGTTCAAGGAATGCTGCCTGAATGGGTGACAGGTCTGGGCAGAATGAGCCAACACTGAGAGAAATGCTACATCATTTCAAAGCAAATTGAAACCAGTCAGTTCTTTCTGATTGGTTTTCAGGTGTGTTTCAATTCTCCCCAATTTCTTCTCTTGATTTGAATCTTCTTCACAGATAACGCCACCTTCCAGCTAACTGTGCAATATGCTGCTCAGCTGTCTGGTACCAGAAACAAATGAGCAACCCTGCTCTGGTATGGGTGGCCAAAAGGCAGGCAGGCACATGTGGCGGGGAACTAGTATATTTCTGTGGGTGGTTTCTGGCTAAAATTCATGTTATTTCTCTCAGATAAAACAAAGAATTCTTCCCCAACAGATGCAGCAAAAATACATGAGAGTATTTATATGTTGGTTTATTACAAGGAACAAAAAAATAGCGGGAAATTACAACACCAAATTGTAATAGGTAAGTGGTAATATTTAGACATGCATGTAAACGTCACTTTTATGGGAGTGTTTCATCATTTTTATACAATCCTGAATTATCTTGTTCCCACAGCAGCATGCAACAGGCCTCGCACATGGGTAAACAATGTGACCCAGACTCCTGGAGAGCTCCAAATTATTGAATCAAAATGTTTCTACAAGTTCCTGACTTTCTTGACAATTATATGCCCACTGAGTCACAGTTCAAAAAATATTCTCATCCCACAAGTTGTCTTTTCAAATTTCATCACTATTCTCTCCCATACCAAATCCTATATAATAAAAGGCTAATATGCAAATTGACCATCACTACAATACACAATATGGCCACCCCCATGTGGTCAAAGAAGGCCGCCCCCATGTGGACACAAGATGGCCAGCAGGGGAGGGCAGTTGTGGGTGATCAGGCCAGCAGGGGAGGGCAGTTGGGAGGGACCAGGCCTACAGGGGAGGGCAGTTGGGGCGAACCAGGCTGGCAAGGGAGGGAAGTTAGGGGTGACCAGGCCAGTAGGGGAGGGCAGTTAGGGGCAATTGGGCCAACAGGGGAGCAGTTAGGCGTTGATCAGGCTGGCAGGGGAGTGGTTATGGGTGGTCAGGCTGTTAGGCAGAAGCGGTTAGGAGCAATCAGGCAGGCAGGCAGGCAAACAGTTGGGAGCTAGCAGTCCTGGATTGTGAGAGGCCTAAACGGGCAATCGGACATCCCTCGAGGGGTCCCAGATTGGAGAGGGTGCAGGCTGGGCTGAGGGACACACCCCCCTGCATGAATTTTGTGCACCAGGCCTCTAGTTGTTATATATGTTGCTAACAAAGAAGTCTTTTATCACCTGAAAAGCATACAGGGTTTGCTATTCCCCTCACTCTGTCACTAGCTAGATGTGCAATCCAAGATACCCATTGGACAGAGCATGCACTGTGTGTGACAAAGCATGTCAATTGTGCCTCGGCAAAATTGAAATCACTATGTTTTATGGTCCTTCAGGTTGATTTGAACAGCAACACCAAAACACCACATTCTTTGAAGGGACGAGAGTACATGCTAACCTATGAAGTAGAACCAATTTATAATTCAGCTATCTGGCAAAGGACTGGCATATAAGACAGGGGTTCACTTGACTTTTTTCTGCATGGTTATATCTGGGGAAGACATGATTTGAAATGTGGATATATTTGAATTGAGAGAATAAATCATATTCTAGGGAGGTTCCATTTCTAATGACCATGAAGATTTGCAGTTCATTGGTCTTGCCACTAAAATGATTTCCTCCTATCAACTTGGCTGATGATTTTTAACATCACACCTTTTTACTGGGCTTTTTGAGGACATTTTTAGAGTTCAGGGTAAGTAAGGAGACGTTGTGCACAAAGTCTTATATCAAACGCCATCAACTAAATGTTTTAATAAAACCTGCTTTGTGTCTGTGAAGCCAACGTGTGTTGGCTGGGATTAATCCCCTATCTGCTTGTTTTGCAGACATACAAGCCACTGCAAGGCAACCTAGAAAATTGTTTCAGTGTGTAGGGTTCCCTAGAACCAGACAGACATGCTCATCTTATTCTGCATTTAGCTCTTTAACCTTAGGCAAATTACTTAACTATTTTTAACCTCATTTCTTAATTTGTGGAACACAGACAAAGTACTTACCTCATGGGGTTCTTGTAAATATTGTATATAAAGTGTTTATCACAGTGCCTGAAATGCCAGATAAGTGGATAAACAGATAGATATTCAAATATTTTGGAAGAAAGGTGAGTTTATTTTTCAGAAACTCTTCCTGAGGCAAATCATCCAATGACCCAAATTTAAAAAAATAAATAGTTCTCAGTGTTTCACACTGTGAAGTATTAGTAATCTTCAGCTCCAACTTCATCATATTTCTCCACCAGAATTCCACTCAATTTTTCTTGTTATTTTTTTTTTAATCAAATCCTTCCCTGTCCTCATTTCAATTCCATTGGGGGAAATAATACTCAGAGGATACAACAAGAGGGCCTAATTCTTATTCCTCTCCTTGCTATCCAATTTCACAGTATGGTCAGGTATATTTATCAAACCTCATTTAGCCACAATCTGAAAAGGACATTATTTTTTTTAATTCGTTGGGGCAGTCATAGAGATAAATCAAATCATTTTTACACAGAGCCATTGGTTCCGTACAATAAAAGAATATAGCCTTTTATGCAGTTATCAATTAGTCTTCATATCATTATACGACTTGTGCAAGTCTGTCCTCCCCTCATCTTCTCCCTGTCCCCCACTCTTCCCTTGTATTCATGTTTAACCCAAACTTGATCTGCTTTTGCTCTTATTCAGATCACTTCTGGGATCTGAATCTCAATTATTTGGGACAAAACTCTTGATCTCCTGCCACTTTCCCAGGGTCACATGGCGATGAACAAGATAAAGAGGGGATTGGAGGCACAAAGGTGCTCTACAGGCACTTGCGTCCCTGCCCACTTTCACGGCTTTCTTTCCTCCTTGTTGGTATTTAGATGCTTTCCCAGACCCTTGGAGGCAGCCCCCTCTAACAAGGTTCCATTTCTAAAGCCTGACTTTAGATTTAGCGGTGCTCTTGCTTTACCTGAATGAGGCATAATCTCCTAACTCTCTACACCAATGATGGCGAACCTATGAACTCATTTTTTTTGGTTGATTTTTCTTTTTTAAATGGCATTTAATTATATAAAATAAATATCAAAAATATAAATCTTTGTTTTACTATGGTTGCAAAGATAAAAAAATTTCTATATGTGACAGAGCACCAGAGTTAAGTTAGGGTTTTTTAAAATGCTGACACGCTGAGCTCAAAAGGTTCGCCATCACTGCTCTACACTCATCTCACCACTCTCATGGGGACAAACGCATGGAATGGGAGATGGCAGCCATGGCAGGAAAAGGAGAAGGGCAATCATTGATCTTGCTCCAGGCCAGCATTTCCACCATCGAATTTTAATCAAAACACACCTTCCTTTCCTTAGACTGACCTCAGGGCATGGCATGCCCTTATTGTCCTTTGATTATTTGAACAAAAAGACAATCTTACCACGAATGAGTAAGAAAGTCACCCCCTACTCCCACCATCTCCCTCCTTGTTTAGCAAGGAGATAAAGCAAACGGTGGCCTAACAACCAGCCAGACTCATCTCCCATGTTCTTCATTTATCAAAAATTCAAAGGAGCAAACTACACTGCTGCAGTTCTCCTCCTCCCCGGTAGCCTGGGGCCCAACACTGACCTGATAGGGCCAGGCTGGGTGGAAGCAGAGCGGAGAGCCTACTCGGCTAACCCAGGTGACTCCCGTCAGAGAGGTTCGGCTCTTGCATATTTCAGGCTGCGGTCACTCTGCCCCCAGAATGCTCTTGGCAGAGTCACAGAGTCATGTTTGATGAACAACCAGACTGGCACCAACAAACCACCAGATTCATCTCTGACTCCATCAGCACCACTTGAAAAGGCTGGAAGCAACATGCAAGTGCGCACACCTTTCCTTGGCTCCTCCAGGCAGATCCGTTCATCCTGTCTACACTCTAACCACAGATTGAGTGCTGGACAGGAAGCAGAGCAGTGTGGGCCCGCATAGGAACAGTCTGTTGCCTCACCCTTTTTCTTATGCCCAGGAGGCTCTCAGGATGCAGCACCCCAGTATCTGGCACCTCCCTCTATCACTAAACTCCCAGTGCCCTTAGCGTAATCCAGGTACCTACATAGCCTGTTGGCTCTCCACCTCCACCTGTCTGTCTTCTCAGTGCTGGTCCTCTTCTTCCTACTCCATTCTTTTGGACTCAGGAGCTAGGACCTTCTCTGCCTCCAGCCTGCACCGAAACCAGGCTTCAAAACCTGGCTTAAGTCCCTGGGCTTCACAGCGTTTCCACCTTTCACAACCTCCCACACCTCAGCAGCACCTTCAGCTCTTTCTCCATCTAGTGTCCCTGCCACCATCATTCTCAGCAGCAGACACCCACTCCTGTTTAGACACCCGCACAGATTATGTCAAAGTAGTAAGACATGGACAGGTAGATGCAGGAAGCATAGAGCTCCAGGTTGATCAGGCGGTTGATGGCGGCCTCCAAGTCCTGGTGGTAGTTCTGGTGCACCTGTGAGGTGGACGCGGTCATCGTGGTGGGTGACTAAGGAAAGTAGGCTGCACAGCACTAGAGCTGTGGCAGAGGCCTAGGGGCTGTCCGAGGGAGCTATGAGGAGGTGGCTGAAGGCTAGATATGGGCAGCTGGCTGGTATGGGGGTCAAGGGCTGGTTCCATCCAAGCATTATTGAAGCAGAAAACCACAGCGACTCCCCTCAAAGATTGTCTCATTGCATTTCTTGGACTGCATTTTCTTCTCATTGGTCTACACCAGTGATGGCGAACCTTTTGAGCTCGGCGTGTCAGCATTTTGAAAAACCCTAACTTAACTCTGGTGCTCTATCACATATAGAAATTTTTTGATCTTTGCAACCATAGTAAAACAAAGGCTTATATTTTTGATATTTATTTTATATATTTAAATGCCATTTAACAAAGAAAAATCAACTAAAAAAATGAGTTCAGGTGTCACCTCTGACACGCATGTCATAGGTTCACCATCATTGCTCTACACTCTTGGCTTCGGCAATCTTATCTGATCCTGTGGTTTTCTTTTTTTCTTCCTTTTATTTGTTTGGGGTTTTTTTGTTTGTTTTCTTTTTGATCCTGTGGTTTTCAATGGTATCTATCTTCTGTCACATCCTACCTGTTATATCCTTCTGAGCTCCAGACCTGTATATCCAATCCCTATTTGACAGCTGCACTTGGTTCTTTCATAGTCATCTCAAACATAGTGTATCTAAACCTGAACATTTGAACCCCCAACTCCCCACCTCCTTCCACTTGCAGTATGTACCTCCCTCCGTGTTTGCCATTTCAATATGGTATTTTTAATCTCTCATTGCTAGTACCTGACACCAGGGTGGTGCCATCCCTGACACTTCCCTCCCTGTTTTCCTCACTATCACCCTCATCTAGAACATCACCTAGTCCAATGGAGTCAAGCTTGAAAATGAATTGATAATCCATCCACTGGTCTCTACCGCTCCAACCTGATCCAAGCCACCCTGCTCTCTAACCAGGGCTACACAAGAGCCCGGGAGTTGGTCTCTCCTGCCCCCTATTTTGCTGCCCACCTCCAACTCCCTATGCAGCAACCATAACAAATGTTTTTATTGTGGTAAAATATGTAACAAAAATTTACCATTTTAACCATTTTTAAGTAGTTCAGTAGCATAAGTACATTGTTGTGTAACCACCACCAACATCCATTTTCAGAACTTTGTCATCTTTCCCAGCCGAAACTCTACACCTATTAAATAATAATAACACCCCACTCTCCCTACCCAGCTACCCACAGGCACTGACAACCATCATTCTACTTTCTTTTTCTGTGAATTTGGCTACTCTGGAAACCTCACATAAGTGTAATCAGACAGTGTTTGTCCTCTTATATCTGGCTTGGTTTATTTAGCATAATGTTTTCAAGGTTCATCCATGTTATAGTACCTATATATCAGAATTTCTTTTGTGTAAGGCTGAATAACAGTGCATTGTACATATATACCACATTTTGTTTAGCCTTACATCTGTTGATGAATATGTGGCTTGTTTCCATCTTTTGGCTGTTGAGAATAATGCTGCTATGAACATGCAGGTGCAAATACGTTTGGGTCCTTGCTTTCAATTCTTTTGGGTATATATCCAGGAGTAGAATTGCTGGATCAGTGATGAATCTATGTTCAATTTTATGAGTAACCATAACAAACTTAAAAACATTAGCTGGAGCTTTAGCTAGTTTTGCTCAGTGGATAGAGCATCAGCCTGCAGACTAAAGGGTCCTGGGTTCAGTTCCTGTCAAAGGCACATATCTTGGTTGTAAGCTTGACCCTGGAGGCAACCAATCTATGTGTCTCTCTCATATCAATGTTTCTCTCTGTGTCTCTCCCCCTCCCTTCCACTCTCTCTGAAAATAAATTTTAAAAAAATACCCTTGGGTGAGGATTAACATACAAAAAAAAAATTAGTTGGATTATGTCTTTCCTAAAGTCCTTTGATGACTTCCCATTGCACCTGGTAACCACTAAACAGATGTCCCAAATTTTGCCGATCTGCCCTGGCCTTTCCCACCTTACTCCATTTCACTCAGCCCCTTCCTTTCTCACCCTCTTCCAGCCTCACTGATCTTCTTTCTGTCACTCGAGGACACAAAGTTCATCCTTGTTTCACCTTCACATAGCTTTTCCCTGTCTGGAATTTAATTTTTTCTACTCTTCTACTCTCCACGTCTCAATTTAAATATGACAGGAAAGTCTTCCCTGAGCTAGTCCTAGGCCTCTCCCCTGTCCCCACTCCTCAACTGCCCACCCCCCTCCCCCCCACATACACTCCCTGCCATCTAATCCTGATGTTTGGATATAACCTGTATCTCTCAGTTGATTGGTTTAGGGGTTGTAAGATCAAGACTCCTGACTCTCACATTCTCACTCTTATCCACAGCATGGATCACTTGGTTGAATAAATGAAGAGCCCTGTTACATTATGAGTTTTTGTTGTTACTTTTCTTGCTGTTGCTTATGTGTCTTCATAAAATGATGGTTGAGCTCTCGTATTGGTGTTTGTATTTGCTATGCCATCTGTCATGCACAGAATGTTGTATCCTCCTAAAATTCATTTGTTGAAGCCCTGGTCCTCAATGTGATGGTATTTGGAGTGGGCTTTGGGGAGGTGATTTGGTCATGGGGGCAGGATTGGTGCCCTTATAAGAAGAGACACCAGAGAGCTTGATCAATCTCTCTTATTGAGTGCACTAAGGAAAGGCTATGTTAGGATACAGTGAGTGAGAAGGCAGCCATCTGTAAGCCAGGAAGAGAGCTCTCACCAGAAACCAACCATGCTGGGACTCTGATCTTGGACTTCCAGCCTCCAGAACTGTGAGAAAATAAATGTCTTTCATTTAAGCCATCTAGTCTATAGTATTTTTTTATGGCAGCCAGAGCAGACGAATATACCCTCTACCTCAAACCATCATGTTACACTCAACTGGTATAACATGAGCATGTTACTTAGCATTGCTGTCATTACATCTCATAATAGAATTGGTTGTTCATATGTCTGTTCCTTTTTCCCCCCATTGATTTTTAGATAGAGTGGAAGGGAGGGAGATAGAGAGAAACATCGATGTGAGAGAAACACATACATTGGTTGCCTCCCCACATGCCCTGACCAGGGCTGGGGATCAAACCTGCAACCCAGGTACATGCCCTTGACAGGGAATCCAACCTACGGCCCTTCTGTGTGCAGGCCAACGCTCTAATCACTGAACCACACTGGCCAGGGCTCATGTGCCTGTTTCTATCATCAGACTTAAACTACTAGTTGAGATAGGAGCCACATGTGATTTATTTCTTCTTTATCTCGCCTGTTGTTAACTCCATTCAGAGCCATACACTGAGAGGGATGTTTTTAAAAGTTGGATGGAATTATTTGGTGGCTTGGTTTAAATATGACTCTAGCAATTTTACATTTATGAACATATTCTCTTTCCAAAAACAGTTTTGAATAAACTTGGTTTCTCAAATGTTAGTAATTGTCAAACATTTTAAATCACTATCTAGCCATATTGCAATTAGAGCAAAATTATGATGCATAGTTAAGCTAACTAGTGAGTGATTTAAGTTATCACATTTCTCTCTATTTTGTGAATGTTTTGACAGCATTCAGGCTGAATGCCTAAATTATTTAAATGTCTCTCTGTGTGTATACACAAATGTTAATAATAACTACCATTGTTGAGTTCCTGCATCTTGTAAACCCATAGTGATGAGCTCTTAATGCTATGCTAAAGTGCTTTATATATATATGATATAATTTAATCTTCACATAATCCTATAATATAAATATTTTTATTCCAGGTTTGTGGAAGGGAAAACAGACTCTCACAAAGATTGAGTAACTCCCTAAGGCTACCTAGCAGGTGAGTGGTAGAGTCAGGATTTGAACTCAGGCTAAGTCCAAAGCCACACACTCACATATTTGCTGTGAGTAACCAGTCAGCTTTATCTTCCCCAAAGTCTGGGCTACTATCATTTCCTTCTTTTATGCACCCTCAATGCAATGGAAAGCAACCTTATCCTTTGAGTTGATCTTAATTCTTAAGCTGGAGGTCTCCCTGAGGACAGAAGTTACAGCTTAGGGAAAATTTCAGGTCATTTAACGGTCAGGGCAGGCTAGGTCATGCTTAGTGAAAACAACCTCAAAATCCCAATGGCCTACAACAACAGTTTATTTCCAGCTCACATTATGTCTGTTGCAGGCTTAGCTCCATGTCCAGAACCCAAGCTTGCGGCAGCCTTTATCTGACATTGCCTTTCTTCAGACAGAGTAAAAGGGGGACAGTGAAAACATACAATGACCTGATATTATGGGGTGGGAATTACAGTCCTTGCCCAGAAAGGAGCAGCTATTACTTTGAACAATATTACAGTCTATCATAAAGTTCTTTTTCACTATGAAAAAACACACAAGTTATTTCAATCTGGCAAGAACATTTTTTTTCTGTATTCCATAAATCCATAGCACTGTGCTGCTTTTGCCAGAACACTATGGTAATCACTTATTTTTAATTTAAAAAGATAACATTTCATCTAAGAACTTTGAACTCAGAGAATGCATAATTTAAGGTGTATGAAACAGAGGCCTTTTTAAATAAACAAAACAACATGAATATTATAAAACTAATTTTTCAAAATTCAAATACAAACTCTTCTATATAAGTGTACATTATATCTCCTGCACAACAGTCATCAATTCAAAAATTAGAAATATTTTCATCACTAAATTTTGGCCTTGTATCTTCACTATACTGTCTGATTCACATTCAGAGCACCTTTTTATTTCTCACAGTTCTGGAAGCTGGAAGTCCGAGATCAGGGTGCCAGTAGAGGCAGTATCTAGTGAGGGCCTGCTTTCTGGCTCTTAGATGGCTATCTTTTAGAGTAACTTCATATGGCAGAAGGGGCTCACTAGGGTCTCTTTTACATAAGGGCACTAATTTCATTCATGAGGGCTCCACCCTCATAAGCTACTCACCTCCCAAAGGCCCCACCTCCTAATATTATTGCATTGGGCATTAGGATTCAACATAAGAATTTGGGGAGACACAAATACTTAGTCTATAGCAGTGATGAGATTACCATTTGAATGGATAGACTGAGTAAAGCAAATGGCTCCATCTCCCTTCTGTGCGTAAGCCTCATCCAATCTACTGGAGGCCTGAACAACAGAGCAAAAGGCTGAGTAAATGATAATTTCTGTTCTCTCTCTCTCTCTCTCTACTTTCTCCCCTTGCTTGATTGCCTCCCAGCTGGGACATGAGTCTTCTCCTGTTTTAAGGACTTGGACTCAGATTGGAACTACACCATTGGCTCCCCTGAGTCTTCAGCTTGCCATTTGCAGATCTGGAAACTTCTCAGCCTTCATAACTGGCACAAACCAAACCTTATAATTAATCTATATATATAAAAGTCCAGGGACCGGAATGGCGGAACGACCAGAACAGCCAGTGGCTATGATGCGCACTGCAGCAGCCAACTAGCCTGATCCAGGCCCTGATAAGCCCCCCACTTCCAGCCAGCCCAGCCTCCAATCAACCCCCAACACCCCAATCAGGGGTGGAGCTGGCTGGCCAACACCCTGACCTGGGGCAGGGCCAGTCTGGCCAATCACCCGCGACCCCTCCTCCCTGCTGGCCCGGCCCAATGGGCCCCCATCGGGGCGGGCCAGCCAGACCCCACCAGTGCACGAATTCATGCACTGGGCCTCTAGTATGTATATAAAATATCCCTTACAGTTTGTATATATTTACGTATGTGTATGTATGTATATGCATATGTAGATATATATATACATATTGGCTCTGTTTCTCTAGAGAACCCTGACTTACACAAACAGATTAGAAAATCTTCCTGCTGTATGGTTGGGAAAACTGTGGTTTAAAGAGATGCAACACTTCTTGAGTCATACAGCAAGGGAGGTTTCTGGGTTCCAGACTCTGGATTTACAACCTGAACCAAACCAGCAGCAGGGCAGGTTTGCTATGCGACCTAAATTTGGCCAGTATCCCCCTTGACCTCAAGCCCAATGTGGCACAGGCCAGTGTGGGCTTTGTTGCCTGTGGTTGCTTCTAGGGACCTGGCTCTGGAGAATCTATCCTCTGGTGGGGTGGGGTGGGGGTAGGAGACATTGCCTCTAATTGAGGACTACTGATATATGAAGGTATTTTGTAAAATCATAAAACATTGTCCAGTTGTTGATGTTTTTAATATTAAAGCTCATTCTTTATTTAAAATTTTTTTCAATCACAGTTCATATTCAATATTCTTTTGTATTAGTTTCAAGTGTACGGCATAGTGGTTAGGCAATCATATACTTTACAAAGTGTTCCTCCTGATATTTCCAGTACCCAGCAGGCACCATACATAACTGTTACAAAACTATTGCCTATATTTCCTGTGCTGTACTTGACATCCCCATGACTGTTTTGTAACCACAAATCTGTAATTTTCAATCCTTTCACCTTTTTCACCCAGTCTCCCAACAAAAATATAGAACGCTTCATGAATCTGTGTGTCATCCTTGCTCAGGAGCCATGCTGATCTTCTCTGTATCATTTCAATTTTAGTACACGTGCTGCCAATACGAGCACCAGTTAGTTGTTGATTATTATTAACATGCAATTATTTTATTTTTTATTTTTCACCATCCTCAAGAAATTTTATTCATACTTAGGTGGGTGAAAAATTAAAATACTTATTTTAAACCACAATTGAATTTATACACTAAAAACATACCTCTGCCTTCTCTTTCACTAGTAACTGAAAGCATTCTAGGCAGAGGGAAAAGCTAGTGTGAAGGTTCCAAAGAAGATAGAAGTCCAGTGGGTGGAGATTACTGACAGAGGGGGATAGTGGTAAAGGAGATTTCTTGTGCTAAGGCAAAAGGATTTCAAATTCAATCAAAGTTTTCATTATCAAGAATTTTAAAATAATGAAGAGACTCTTATTTGCAGTCTATATTATAATTGTTACCTTGTAGTTACCCTTAGATCACACCAAAAGTGTACCTCAGCTGCAAAGACAGAAGTACCTGATTCACAGTAATTCAGGGCTATTGTCCCAAGCTGTGCCCACCAGGAGCCTCTGCCCGGCCCCTCTGCTTCATCTTCCAGACCAGGCATACACGATGCTTACGGTACTCCTGGATAATTATGGGTCCCATCGATTCCACTCTCCCTTGTCCTCAATAGGCAGCAGCTGGCTCCTGAAACAGATGTCCAGCTGGTAGATGACTTACTTGGGCTGCACTCAGCACCTTGCATCAGAGCAGCAAATGCCAGCTATCCTTCAAAATATGTGCTATTGGCAGGGATGATGGGGCTTGTGGTCAGACACTACTCTGTTATGAATGCCCTCTGAGGAGTTCAGTATAGGGATGGATCGCGACGATTTTAAAGTAGCCACTTCCAAATCTTGACTGGTTATATTGATATATACAGAAGAGCAGTGGCACGGAAAATGTAAGAGCCGCCAAGATTCCCTATGGAAATGTACACTGGTTGTTGTGTGGCATGCAGAAGTCCTGGTTGTTTTATGTTTCTAACAAAGTTTGAGCACACAACAACCGTTTTTTAGAGAAGGAGGTCACGTGGTCCCCAAGCATATGAGAAACAGGAGAGAGTCAGGGACCAAATGCACAGAGCTCTTCCCATTACTGACTGTGAAGCCCCCAGACTGTGTCCCCTTCAAGTGCTGGTACAATTTCTCCATCTTTCTATGCTCTGTATCTGTATTTGTCTGAGTCTTTTGGGCTGCTATACCACAGACTGAGGGGGCTTAAACAATAGACGTTTATTTCTCACTTGGAAGCTAGAAGTCCAAGACCAGATTTGATGTCTGGTGAGAGCCTACTTCCTGTTCCATAGATGAGACTACGTTTTTGCTGTGCCCTCACATGGTGGGAGGGGTGAGGGAGCTCTCTGGGGTCTCTTTTATAAGGGCGCTAATCCCATTCACCAGGGCTGCACGCTCATAACTTCATCACCCCGCAAAGGCCCCACCTCCTAATACCATCACTTTGGGGATCAGGATTTCAACAGATGAAATTGGGGAGGGGGCACAAAACATTGAGTCTATAACAACATCTGACACTTGAAAGCTATTTAATGAATTATACATTTGCATCAAACTGTAGTTCTCAATCTGGCCAGCATATTGGAATACCTGGACAACTTGAAAAATATTTACTGGTACATGAGCCCTACCCCCCAGAGATTCTGGTGGGGGGCATGTTCTGGACATTTTCAGCTCCACTGATGGTTCTCGGGAGAAGTGCCATCTGAGACCTTTACTGGGTCCTGCCCATCAGGCCGGCTCTGTGACACTCTAAGTGCTAATTGTGTGCATGTCTCTTTCCTATTGATTTTTTGTGGCATTAGGGAGCCCAGATGAGAGTAATTATCCACTATGCCCTTAAAGAAAACATTGAAAGAAAAACTAAGATCTTCCTAGTTTCTTTTTTTTTAATTTTGTTTTATTGCTTAAAGTATTACAAAGAGTATTACATGTGTCTCCTTTTTTATTTTTTCCCCCTTGACCTTCCCCCGGCCTCCCCTACCCCCCAGTGTCTTGTGTCCATTGGTTATGCTTATATACATGCATATAAGTCCTTCAGTTGATCTCTTACCCGCCCCCCAACCCTCCCCGGCCTTCCGGCTGTAGTTTGACAGTCTGTTCGATGCTGCTCTGCCTCTGTATCTATTTTTTTGTTCATCAGTTTATAATGGTCTTTATTATCCATAAATGAGTGAGATCATGTGGTATTTTTCTTTCATTGACTGGCTTATTTCACTTAGCATAATGCTCTCCAGTTCCATCCATGCTGTTGCAAATGGTAAGAATTCCTTCTTTTTTACAGTAGCATAGTATTCCATTGTGTAGATGTACCACAGTTTTCTAATCCATTCATCTGCTGATGGGCACTTAGGCTGTTTCCAATTCCTAGTTTCTTATATGTCACTCTGCAGACAGGGGGCAGTTAATATTTATGCTCATCGCTTTGTGAAAGTTCTCAGCACATATAAATTACTAACAGTGTTTCAAACATCAGATTAGTTAACATTGGGTGATAAATAACCTGAATAGAGGCCTCTGTCTATCTGTATTAGTGCATTCCGGGGGGAGCAGGGGGGTACAGAAGCAAAATAGGAATAGTTTTATCAAATTATGTCACAGCTATTTCTCAATTGTTTGGGAAAGAATTTTTTCAGCCCTTATACTTTCATGAATATGTTGTTGGTTTAAGTCAAGTTTGAGGAGAGCAGGCGTGTGTGAGTGTGTTTGTAAAAATTTTGCCCAGCATGGAGATCTTTGTTTAACCCACTGGCAAGATAGCGATCAGACACCACATTCTTGGTGAAAAGCCTCTTTTCCAGAGAGCGTGCATTCAAGAAGAAAATAAAACTTGAATTACTATTCGTAAAGCAGAATTTGAAAGACAGATGGAAGGAATAGGTTCCATGGGAAAGGGAAGAAGGAAGAAAGGGAAGGAATGACTTGCCAAAGTAAAGCTGGCTGTGACTTGGAGTTCTTTCAAAAATGCCAGGAACCTTGGGAGTCAAACACTTTCCTCTCCCTGGAGGAGATGCAGGGCTAATAGCAGTTCAATAACTGGAAATGCACTTCTCCGAAGCAGAGCCCCACTTGGAAAGCATTAAAAGAGTTAACTAAAGGCCTTCTCTCCTTTAGTGAATCAATTATGGGGTCAGTGAGAAGCACATAAAAATCGTTAGTAGAGCCCAGCCAGTGTGGCTCAGTGGTTGAGCATCAACCTATGAACCAGAAGGTCACAGTTTGATTCCCGGCCAGGGCACATGCCTAGGTTGCAGGCTCGATCCCCAGTGCGGGGGGGCGGGGGGGATAGTGCAGGAGGCAACCAATAAATGATTTTTCTCTCATCATTGATGTTTCTCTCTCTCTCTCTCCAATAAAAACATATTTTTTTTAAAAGAAAAGAGAAAAATACTTCAACAGGTGTTTTTTTTAAAAAGTCATTAGTAGAGGGATTCTTAATCCAGATTTTGTGATCCTCTAGGTTCATGAATGAGTTCTAGGTGATTTGTGAAAACCCCCAAATTTAGGCTACACCTAAATTCAAGTTCAGAAGAAGGGTTCTAGGGTGAATGTGGGGTGAAGGGGGTTAAAGGGGCAAAAATGGGGCATCTGTAATACTTTCAACAATAAAGATAATTTTTAAAAAGAAGAAGGGTTTTATGTTAGATTTGTCATATTTAGAAGACGTTTTCATATTACAACCATTGTTCTGGGTGCACATTTTATTCTTCACTAATACCTATTTATTTGATCATAGCAAGTACTTTCTTGACATATCTAATCTTTCCTGATGTTCTAAAGTACCAAATAAATGTTACAAGTAGAGGTAGTAAAGTAACACATTTTGTAAATGTCTTTTTGTTAAAATCCAAAAAAAAAAATTCTCTTTTGGAAATGGAATGGCTAAATGGCCTCTTTAAAAGGGCACATTGCATTGTGCCCTAGTTTGAGAGAAGATGGGTGAGAGGGACGTGCACAGGGTTCTATGCCAGTGTGACTATAGTGAGCCAAGATTACCTGCTGTCCCGTAGGTCATTTTGGGTTGTTGGGTGCATTTTGGGCTGTTGGGTGAAGGAGGCAAATTCCAGCAGGTCATAATTATGCAAGAAGTTCATCAGAAGGCTGATGGACCTTGGGGCTTCAGCAGGGCTGAAGATCTGCATATTATTACCTGCTGCCAAACAGCTGAGGGCAATTCCCCTAACCTGATAGTCCTTTATTGTTTACCCAACCTTACCTTGATATGTATATCTGTTTTGCTAAAGGGCAAAATGTGATTAAAAGGCTGTGGGTCTGAAGATTCTGGGAGCCACTTCACTAGAGAGCTGGTTTCCACCTGGTTCCCCATGCCTTCCAAATTTATATTTCTTGTCTAGTCTCTATCCATTTATGTCTCCAGATTCCTGAATCCTTGCTGCAGAAAGACTGTGGCAGTTGGGGTGGTTTTTTTGCTGTGCATAAAATGTATATCATGGACAAGTGAGTTCTAACTTTATAGCTTCTAGTATGTCTAGATGCTAAAGATTTTGCCAGTGCTTGACAAAAGTAGAGTTAGTAAGCTATTTTGTACATTTTGTGTTAAAATTCATAGGAAAGGCTTTTCTAAAAAATGACTTGTAGACATTGTTAAAATCCTCTCTAGGCATTGCCCAGGTGTCCACTGGTTGATAGCAGACAGAAGGGTTCTAGGCCAGAATGGTCCTACCTAGAAGACACTTTCAGGATTCAGCTTTTGTTATATGACATGCATGAAGTTTGTTTCATGCTACTGTGGTCCTTATCTTAGGTCTTTATCTGAAACATCTAGTCTTTTTAGATATTTAAATTGCACAACCTGTGTTAAAAGGTTTAAAAAAAACCTTAGTAATTTTTTCCTGTTAATTCACTAGGCATGATTACCTTTCGAGGATGAATTTTTTCAACTTCATCTCTTGGAACAGTATACTGACTGTCACAAGGGGCGTGAAGGGGTGGGTCTATGACCATAAGTTTTTAAACAAATTCAGACTATTCTAAGTGGGCATTTTAGTTAACATTGGTGTCTATTTAAAAACAAGTTCTAAGTGCCCATAGTGTATTCAAAGCAGAGGTAGTAAAATAACCCCTTTATAAATGTCCTTTTATTAGTTTATAGGAAGGACTTTTGTTAATCTACCTCTAGAGCAGAGTCTTTATTATAATTAATAGAAAATAAGCACCTTAGACATGGAATTGTTAAGCCACTTTTGAGATATATGTATACAGTACTAGTATGTATCAGGACTTGTTCATTGGGTTGGCAGCTGAGGGGCAGAAAGAAGGTCAAGAAAGGAATTATACAGATATAAAGATGTGTGCATATTTACACCTTGATGATAACCACTGATGAATGTGTACATCTCTCTTGGCTGTGCTACACAAATACACTGTTATATAAGTCAGTGGTAGAGGAGGAACCAAGATGGCCGCATAGGTACACACTTGTACATGCTGCCTCACACAACCACATCAAAAATACAACTAGGAAAAAACCAAGATGGTGGCATAGGTAAACACCGGAAATTGCGGCCTCCCACAACAAATTCAAAAATACAACTAAAAGACAAAACGGACATCATCCAGAACTACAGAAAGGCTGGCTAAGTGGAAATTCTACAACTAGAAGGAAAGAGAAAAGCACACTGAGACTCAGAGGACGTGCGGAAGTGCAGAGGTACGGAGCCGCACATGGAAAGGGCTGGCGACTGAGGACGCGGCTGTCTTTTTGAATCGGTAGGGAGTCACAAGTCCCCAACTGCTCTGAACTCCAGTTCCGGGTGAGTCTCTGGGGACCTAGACTCATACGGGGAGAAACTGGACTGTCTGGCAGCGGGCAGAACTCAGAAAAACTTGAGGGTGGCTTTCTCTCAAAGATGCTTGCAGCAATTACCGGGAGAATGAGACACGGGGCCCCTTAGGGCAGGGCTGAGAATCAGCCATAGCTGCTTGCTCCGCCCTGTTGATCCCCTGAGACCCTGCCCCACCCAAGCTGCAGCAGAGGCTTTTGCATATGAATGCCCTGGCCCTTTGCAATCTGAAAATTACCTAACAAACTGCAGCTGGGCCAGACAGACCCAGAACTTCCAAGAGAAGGCCCAAGGCCCCACAGCAGCTTGCATTGCTTCACAGCTGGGCCTCATTTGGGCACCTCCAAACCCCAAACAAGGAAGGGGAATCTGCAGATCTCTTTGTAGCTCCTGCTGGGTAGCCTCAGGAAGAGGCTAAATTAGCACCTCCTTAGATCCAAGAGCCAGTGTACCCAGTGGTCAGAGTGGGACCATCCAATTACAGCTCCTCAGATCCATAAGGGACACACTCAGGGTGCAGACTCAGTGAGCACCAAAGCTCCACTGAAGCAAGTCTTTCCTCATAAGGGTGTCTTCAGCACAGAAGTTCTCCCACCGTAGACACAGCTGATTCTCACAGCCAATTGGCCTAGAGGTCAATTCCTCCCAGTGATACCTACAACAATCAAGGCTTAACTACAACAAAGCCCACAAAGGGGTGCATCAAGAGTGTCCACCTCCAGTAATTGGGGAGGCTGAGCCACTGGCCCTATAGGACACGTAGCACACAAAGCCACTCTACCAACACAGGGAAGCATTAAAAAAGCAGAGACAAAGAAACAGGTCACAAATGACAGAAATGGAGGAAAGCAAACGACTGGATATAGAGTTCAAAACCACACTTTTAAGGTTTTTCAAGAACTTTCTAGAAACCGCCAATAAATTTAGTAAGACCCTCAAAAAGACTGGTGAGACCGCCGATAAATGTTGTGAGACCCTCAAGAAATCTAGAGAGACCCTCAAGGTTATGAAAAAGGACCAACTAGAAATTAAGCATACACTGACTGAAATAAAGAATATTATACAGAGTTCCAGCAGCAGACTAGAGGATCGCAAGAATCAAGTCAAAGATTTGAAATACGAAGAAGCAAAAAACGCCCAACCGGAAAAGCAAAATGAAAAAAGAATCCGAAAATACGAAGATAGTGTAAGAAGCCTCTGGGACAGCTTCAAGTGCACCAATATCAGAATTATAGGGGTGCCAGAAGATGAGAGACAGCAAGATATTGAAAACCTAGTTGAAGAAATAATGACAGAAAACTTCCCCCACCTGGTGAAAGAAATAGACTTACAAGTCCAGGAAGTGCAGAGAACCCCAAACAAAAGGAATCCAAAGAAGACCACACCAAGACACATCATCATTAAAATGCCAAGAGCAAAAGACAAAGAGAGAATCTTAAAAGCAGCAAGAGAAAGACAGTCAGTTACCTACAAGGGAGTACCCATACGACTGTCAGCTGATTTCTCAACAGAAACTTTGTAGGCCAGAAGGGAGTGGCAGGAAATATTCAAAGTGATGAATGCCAAGAACCTACAACCAAGATTACTTTATCCAGCAAAGCTATCATTCAGAATTGAAGGTCAGATAAAGAGCTTCACAGATAAGGAAAAGCTAAAGGTGTTCATTACCACCAAACCAGTATTATATGAAATGCTGAAAGGTATCCTTTAAGAAGAGGAAGAAGAAGAAAAAGGTAAAGATACAAATTATGAACAACAAATACACATCTATCAACAAGTAAATCTAAAAATCAAGTGAATAAATAATCTGATGAACAGAATAAACTGGTGATTATAATAGAATCAGGGGCATAGAAAGGGAGTGGACTGACTATTCTTGGGGGGGAGGGGTGTGGGGGATGCAGGAAGAGACTGGACAAAAATCGTGCACCTATGGATGAGGACAGTGGGAGGGGGGGGTGAGGGCGGAGAGGGAGGGTAGAACCGGGTGGAGGGGAGCTATGGGGGGAGGGGGGCGAGGAACAACTGTAATAATCTGAACAATAATGATATATATAATAAGTCAGTGGTAACATACCTTCCTATTAATGTTTTAATAGGACAATATAATGATTCCCTTAGAAACATTATACTGATTATACTCTATTGCTTTATATCTCACTTTAAATTGATCATTAAGGGGAGGCAGTGTTTTAATGAACAATTTCAGCATCTTTATTCAGATCCTGCTGCTGTTTTTGTCTTCTAAGAAATGTTTGTCTCCATGAAACTCAGGGTTACACTTTTTCCTGATTGAGTTGTAGTGTATTCTTGGTTATCAAAATAACCATGGCTTTGCCTGGGCTCATATTCCTTTTTCCAGGAGGTCTATGCCCAAGGTGTCCCTGCTCATTATTAAGCTACCCTTACACAAGGTTTCCTCCCTTCTCTGGCATATATCAAACCTCTTGCTGGATTTTCCAGAAGGATTTATCATCCTGCAGGTCAAAGAGTAACTGGAAAACCTTATTTAATGTGCCCCTGAAGGATGACCTTGCAGGTGAGTCACACTGAGGTTCCTGATATCACACCCTGAAGTACTGGAACCCCAGATTTCTCTTCTCTTCCCTTCCCTTCTCTTCTCTTCTCTCCTCTCCTCTTCTCTTCTCTGTTTTATTTATCACCCATGTAATTAATTTCTCACTATAAGCTTGTTCTTTATTTCTTCCTTTATTCCTTTATTTTCTTTCTTTTTTTCCTTCCTTTCTTTTTTTCCTTCCTTCTTATTAGTTGCTAGACTTACATGTACTCATAAACATTAGCTTGTATAGTTTTCATAACAATGTAATACAAGTATTATTGTAATTATTTGTACAACTTGGGAAACTGAGACATTAAATATCTTGCCCAGGGTTACACAGCAGAACTAGAATTCAAGCACAGGTCTGAAAGAACTCAAGATCCACGATCAATGCATTTTATCATTTTGTTTCTAATTTTTTTTTTTTAATTTCAGAGAGAGGAAGGGAGAGGGAAAGAAAGAGAGAAACATCAATGATCCCCTACTGGGGAATCGAGCCCACACCTGGGCATTGTCCTGAACAGGAATCAAACCATGATCTCCTGGTTCATAGCTCGATGCCCAACCACTGAGCTACACTGTCCAGGCTCTAATTTATTTTTAAAGGTCATTGTTGAAAAATAGTAATGTCTTTGAGGGGTTATTAAAAGTTAACCTTAGCCCTAACCGGTTTGGCTCAGTGGATAGAACGTCGGGTCACGGACTGAAAGGTACTGGGTTCGATTCCGATCAAGGGCATGTACCTTGGTTGCAGGCACATCCCCAGTAGAGGGTGTGCAGGAGGCAGCTGATCAATGTTTCTCTCTCATTGATGTTTCTAACTCTCTATCTCTCTCTCTTCCTCTCTGTAAAAAAAATCAATAAAATATATATATATATTTTAAAGTTAACCTTAAAGCTAATGGGGGGGGGGGGGGGGGGAAGAAAACTTCAAAAATATAAATCAAGAAGATAGCATATTTTTATAACCCTAAGCAAAAGACAGAGGAAAACAGAATTGAACACGGATTAAGTGTTAGTTTCTTCAAGACTCTTCTTAATGTATTATAAAAATGGATCATGTGTCCCTAAAAGTCATCTTATAATTATCTGTGGGGGGGGGGGGGGGGTCAGAAGAGCAGGAATCAGCAAAAGAGAATGAAAGAGTGGGGTAGATACCTTGGATAATGGGAAGCCTGGTAAGGACATAAAATAGAATTTCTATGTGGAGCTTAGCTCTCAATTAAGGTATGCGATTTATTGTGAAGTCAGTCAGTGTACGGTGTGAGTTTCTCCAACAACATTCAGTAATTCCAGTTCAAGTACCAAGGAGGTAGATCATTGGATTCAACCAGGTTGGAGTTTTGACAGATGAGTGCAAAGGTCAGAAGATAGACTCTTAATATATGGTTATTGACCTGAACAAGCATGGCCTCCACAGGGGGTTCTAGTTTGTTTGTTTTTTCCTTGAGGGAAAGAAAGCCAAATTAATTTATATAAATACAGAAAGATTATGGAATATACCAGAGAGGAAGAAAGTGTGTCAGGGAGGTCATTTACCAGGGGTCATCAAAAATGAATGAGTCATTTTTGTCCATTTTGTTCACTACTAAACCCCCAGCATATAGAACATATATGGGGCTCAATAAATATTTGTTGAAAGACTTCCCCCTGTGACTATCTATTAAACACCTACTGTGCTAGATATACACAGTGCTAGGATGTGAGCAAATGTGGATCTCGGTTGGCAAAGACAGCACCCACAGCACATGGAGGCAGCCTAGGAAAATATGCCTTGGCCTCCAAATTTTGCCAATCAGCTTCATGTTTGTGCATGACATGTTCCCATTACACCACAATGCTGGAGCTCTGAGAAGTGGCCTGAGTCCACAGCCCCAGGGAGGTACTGTCTGCTGGGAATAATATTTTTCCCTTTTGCACAAATTGTCAGTGGCCTCCCACATGCTTTTCTTCAGGCTTCTGATCTGTGAGTCTCCTGGGATTTTCCACAGTGGAGTAAATGACATTAATCATTTTGGAACCACAGCAGACAAATCATAGTGGTCAGGCGTAAGCACAAATGAATGTCTCTGTCTCAAGTCAAAACATCAAGTGATTGTTGGCGGGAATGTGGCTGGCCAAGGTCTGCTAGCAGAAGTGAAGCACAGCTTTGGAGATGGGCAGGAGACCTCATGTCCTTCTAACTTGCTGTTCATGTCTGATAAATTTTTAACCAAATTGTGTTGTCTTCAAACCTCAAGCAAGACACAACTATTTAATCTCTTGCCAGATATCGCCCCTCTTGGTACAATGAAAAAAAAATTTATAATTATACAAAAATTGGACACAAATGTTCATAGGAATACCCAGGCACCCTAGGACCATCAAATAGTAATGCTACTTGAAGTCCTGCAAGAGCAAAAGGCAAATCCATACCTGGAATGCAGGTCTATTCCTATTAGAACAAACCTCTGGCCCTTCCATGATAGAAGGGGTCCCATGTAGTAAACTGACCACCAAAGGCCGGTTGGTCCACCTCAGGTATAATCGCAATCAAGGGTTCAGCATTGGTTTCTGTTGCTGGCAGGTTGACCATTTGCCAGTTGCAGAGGCTACATCAGTCTTGGTAAGAGGGAGTCCATAATGAAGGTCCCATCGCATCCTTCATCTCTCCTCCCATGGCCACCCTGGTCATGTGCCAATTATGTCAACTGGCCAAGTCATTAATACCTCCTCCATTTTGGATGTTCCCTGGTGGGTGTTAACATGTGATAAAAACTATCTTCACATTCCATTCCAATTTTCCATGTCCAACTTCGCATCCCTACCCCAAACTTCCTGGTCCTAGTCTTCCAATCTCCCTCCTTTCAGGGCCCTGATTAGCTAGCCAAGCCATTTACCACTTTGAGTCAACAAATATTTTAACATCCAGTCACTTTTTCTTCAGCACAAAGTAGGCAACCAGGTTCAACACCCAAAGTTTTGCCATTGGGTGATTATGCCTCATTACTTACTGTCTTTTAGGCCACTCCTAGCTGTCTGTAGAATAGCTGCAGGCCATTTTTGGCTTGCACCTACATCCTGAGCTGATATGTCCATAATCCAAGCTCAACGATTTTCCTCCTCCATGTTTCTATCAATCCCATAGACTACTATCAAATCCTGTTACTCAGCCCATGAGGCCATCTTTTCCATTCTAGAAGGCCAAATCTCTGTCAGCATCCCATCTTCATCATCAAAACTGTCAAAATCAATGACAGATCTGAGATTTTTCCCTTGAAAGCTAACAAGTTAGCCTGACACAGTTACTTAGATGCCTAGCACAAAATCTTGGGTCAATGACAAATGACAGTTTATTACTCATACTAATAGCAGTTGCCATTGAATCAGCATTTCCACTCATTCCCCAAACCCTAGTTCTCATGAGGCTACAAAGTGACTGCCAAGTAGTATGTACATGTGCACTAGTAGTATGTACATGTGTATGTACATGTGTATTACCGGAGTTGAATCCTAAGCTAAGGGAATCCAATTCATTTATAATAGGCAGTAAGACTACCTGGCCATCACTCCAGAGGAAGATATTACCTTTATTCTCCTGGACAATAAACAACCTGGGATTTGCCCCAGAAGGAAACACTATTGTTCTTTGTCTCCAAGCTGCTTACTACACAAATATCCTTGAAAAGATCATCTGAAACAAAAACTGATGCCTTTGCTCACAAGACATGCAGAAATGTGAGAGACCATGGAGAATTGTCTCCCAACATAACCTGGCAAAGATATATATACAGGGATATTCAGTAAAGCACTCTTTGTAACAATAGTAAAAGATCACAAATAACATAATCAATGGAGAACTCATTAGATAAATTACTATACATTCAGCCCTGCCTGGTGTGGCTCAGTTGGTTGAGCATCATCCCATGTACTTAAAGGTTACTGGTTCCATTCTCAGTCAGGGCACATGCCCAGGTTTCAAGTTTGGTTCCACCCCTGTCAGGGTGCAACCAATCAATGTTTTTCTTCCATATCAATCTTTCTCTCTCTCTCTCTCTCTCTCTCTCTCTCTCTCTCTCTCTCTCCCTTTATCTCTAAAAATCAATAAAGACATATTTTTTAAAATTACTGTACATACAAACAATAGAATAGAATACTATGCAGTCACTAAAAATAGAAAAATAGCTCTATTTGTGCACATATGGAACAATCCATAACAACAACAACAACAACAACAAAAACAAATAGCAAGAGCCCTAGCTGGTTTGGCTCAGTGGGTCCCGGGTTTGATCCTGTCAAGGGCACGTACCTAGGTTACAGGCTTCTCCCAGGCCCAGTCCCTTATCGGAGCTCTTGCATATCGATATTTCTCTCTGTCTTTCCCTCTCTCTTCCAATCTTCCTAAAAATCAATGGGAAAAATATCCTTGGGTGAGGATTAACAAACAAAAACAAATAGCAAAATATAGAGAAGGATGAATAGTAAACTAAATTTATGTATAAAATTAAGATTTTAAATATATTTGCATATACATAAAATATCTTAGAAAAGATACATTAAAAATAGTAACTATAGTTGCATCTGGGGAAATAAACTCAGAGACAGGATTTGGAGGGAGGCTTATTTTATATTTAAGCTCTTTTGTACATTTAAAATTTTTAAACATATGCCTATGTTAATTATTCAAAATGGTTGTAATATTTTTAACTGGAATTTTAAATCTCCTGGGGCCACTTCATCATGAATGGAGCATTGGAATGAATGACATTCTTGTTTAGGGCAATACTTTGGTTGAAAAAAGTAAAATCCCCTCATGATGGCCTAGAAGGAAAAGATGGCTCTGCACAATAAAGCAACATAAGTTTTTATTTTTCTAGTGAGAATTTCAAGTTTTCAGTGAGAACTCTTGAACTGAGGAAAAAAAAAATAGAGTTCATGGTCATACAATACAAGAATAATGGTATCTAAGAAAAAAGATTGCCAGTGGGGAATATCACTGTGGCATGGTGAAGCTCTCTAGTATTGACTTTTAAGTCATTTATTTTTCTGTGTTTTGCTATAATCCATTCTGTTATTCTCAAATATTAGCATTATAGACTGTTTTTATAATTATGTAGAGAGAGTACATTATTTATAAGCATGTAATGTCTATTATATATATGCAAATTTGTATTGATGGTTCCTTATAGAATGGACTCTATTATTGAAGTATCAAATTTACCAAATCTATCATTACTGATGCTAGAAAATAAGTTAAATGACACCTCAAAAAATAATCAGACAGATCTAGAATATGGAACATTTTATAAGACAACCGGCCTGGTATCTTCAAAAGGTTACTACTGTGGAAAAAAAATAGTGGGGGACTATTCTGTCATAAAAGTGATTAGACAGACACAGAAACACAATTCAATATTATATATATATATTAGAGGCCCATTGCATGAAGATTCGTGTAATAGGCCTTCTTTCCCCTGGCTGCCAGCACCAGTTTTCTTCTGGAACCCGGGACCCAGAACTTCACTCTGGCCACCGCCTTCCATCTTCACTCTGGACACAGTCTTCACTGCAGCTGGAGCCTTCAGCCTTTGCTCCTCGCTCCAGCGGGAGTCTTCAGTCTCTGGCCAGAGCTGCTCCTGTAGCTCCTTCCACCCCCCACCCTCCCCCTCATAGCTTGATCACTGCTTCACCTGCAGACCTTGCCAATGGGCTCCTGGATTCCAGGGGGCAGCTTTGCCTGTGCCCCAGCTTTCCGATCATGATCACGGTCAAGGCCCTGGCAAGGCGGTTCCTGGGTCTGGGGGGTCACCTTGCCTGTGGCCTGGCTTTTTGGTGGCTCCTGGGGTCACACATGGGGGCCTAGATGGAGGCTCCTGGTGCCCCGCCCTGTCTGCAGTATGCAAATTAGCCTCCATCTTTGTTGGCAGTTAATTTGCATATCACGCTGATTAGCCAATGGGAGACATAGCAAAGGTATGGTCAATTGCCATGTTTCTCTATTATTAGATAGGACTAGAGGCCCGGTGCATGAAAATTCATGCACTGGAGAGGGGGCCCTCAGGCCGGCCCACCCCCTCTCACAGTCTGGGAGCCCTCAGGGCAGGAGGCGACCTGGCAATCAGGGGAAGGCAATGCCCCCATCACACCTCTGCTGCTGTGCCTGCCACCCCAGCGGGGCTGAGGGGACTGGGTGCCTCCATCTTGTGGCTGTGGGTGCCACCTTTGAGGGCTGGGCAATCAATTAGCATATTCCCTCCTTATTGGCTGTGGGCGCCGCCATCTTTGAGGACAGGGCAGTCAATTAGCATATTCCCTCCTTATTGGCTGTGGGCGCCGCCATCTTTGTGACAGCATGAGGATCAATTAGCATATTTCCTCTTTATTAGATAGGACTAGAGGCCCGGTGCACTAATTCATGCACCAGTGGGGTCCCTCAGCCTGGCCTGTGGGATCGAGCCGAAACTGGCTCTCTGATATCCCCCGAGGGGCCCCAGATTGCGAGAGGGTGCAGGCCAGACCAAGGAACTCCACTGGTGCATGATTAGGGCTGGGGAGGGATGTGGGAGGTTGGCCAGCCAGGGAGGGCACACGGAAGGGCTCCAGGGCATGTCTGGCCCATCTCACTCAGTCCCAATCAGCTGGACCCCAGCAGCAAGCTCACCTACCAGTCGGAGCATCTTCTCCCTCGTGATCAGTGCACATCATAGTGAGTGGTTGAGTGGCCTTAGCACATCATTAGCATATTACGCTTTGATTGGTTGAATGGCCTACTAGACGATAGGACACTTAGCATATCAAGCTTTTATTATATAGGATTTGGGAGATGAATGGAGAAATTTGAATATAGCTGAATCTTAGAAGATATTGAAGAATTCTTCATTGTTTTGGATGATATCATGGTTTTGCAGGTATGTAGAACAATGTCAGTATTTTAGGAGGTGTATATAACGTATTTAGAACAAAAGTATCATATAGAATATGTGTAAATATTCTATACATTTTTAGATAAAGCAGGTATGACCATATATTAACAGTTATTGAATTTGAGGTATATGAGAAGTGATTATATTATTCTTTCAACTTTTTAACATGTTTGAAAATTTTCACAATAAATAGTTGGAGATGAGGTTTGAGCAGGACTGTGGTGCAAGAGGCTGTGGAGGAATCTGAGCACTACTTCAGGATTCTGGGTGTGCTCTTGAGCTGTTCTTTTGAATATTTTTTAAGTGGGTGCCCTGAGAAGGACTTTGTTCAATTAATACTTTGTAAGCAGCTCTTACATGCCAATACTCTGTTTGCAGTGGTAAATAAGAAAGCAGACACCGAGCACTGATAAAGTTTCCTGCTGAGGAACATTTGGGTTTTATACACAGTCCCCAACAGCATTCACTGTTGAAGGCTGTTAATCTATCTCCTGGGTCTGTTGTTTAAGGAATCTGACTTGCTTTGGGCAGTTTGCGCCAAGCTCCCAAAGATTTGTCCTTGAAGTAAGTCAGTCAGAGCAATTCCGTTCCCCTTTACCACTGACTGGCCTAGGATAGGCAGGTGAGCCAGGTCTGGCTAATGTGATGTAAGACAAAGCCTGTTGGGAGGTTTTTGGTTAGCTTTCGGCCCTTAATAACAGAAGGGACAATGCAAGGGAAAGTTCCTTGCCCAGGGCCCTTTCCTTCCTGCTGGGCTCTGCCATGTGAGTACATAATGGGTTGAGCTGCGGCATCTGTCATTACCTGTCACAGGAGACATCACCAAAACACTAAAGATGGTGAAGTAGAAAGAAAAAAGAGCCGTAGCCAGCTTGGCTCAGTGGATAGAGCATTGGCCTGTGGACTGAAGGGTCACAGGTTTGATTCTGGTCAAAGGTATATGCCTGGCTGAAACCGGTTTGGCTCAGTGGATAGAGCGTCGGCCTGCGGACTGAAAGGTCCCAGGTTCGATTCCGGTCAAGGGCATGTACCTGGGTTGCGGGCACATCCCCAGTGGGAGATGTGCAGGAGGCAGCTGGTCAATGTTTCTCTCTCATCGATGTTTCTAACTCTCTATCTTTCTCCCTTCCTCTCTGTAAAAAATCAATAAAACATATTAAAAAAAAAAAAAAAAAGGTATATGCCTGGGTTGCGGGCTCAATCCCAAGTAGAGGGTATGCAGGAGGCAGCCAATCAATGATTCTCGCTCATCATTGATGTTTCTATCTCTCCCTGCCTCTTCCTTCCTCTCTGAAATAAATTTTAAAAAAATTTTTTTAAGGAAGATCCTGACTTCATTGGAGCAGTAACCAACCCTGGGACCCCCTACCTCCATGTCAGGCTTCTTCTTTCATGATAGTAACAAGCCCATATGAACCTCTTACCATGTATTCAGGCCACTCTATTACTTACAGCTTATGAACTCCTAACCTTTTATCTAGCTATTTCACTTTCACTTTCAATATCTTAAGGACATGATTAAGCATTTGCTCAATGATTCATCTATGATTATAAATAGCATATGTGGTATTCTTCACAGAAAAAAAGTTCAAAACAAACTTAAATATCCATTAATATAATGTGGGTTAAATAAATTAAAATGTAATTATACAGAGAATTACTAGTCAGCTATTAAATATAATACTATAGAGAGTATATAATACCATGGAAAGATTTTGATGATGTTTTATCATGTAGGGGAAAAATTGGTTCATACAAGGTTCCCTTTGTGTAGAATATACATGTAACAATTATAAATTTGTACACTAATTGGATTTTTGATGACAAAGAAATTTTTGGTAATTTTAAAGGTATAATCAATTTATTCTGATTGTTTTATAAAAATTATTTTTAGAGATACATTAAAATATTTATGCTTATAAAATGATTTTCTAGAAGATTTCAGAAACAAGAAAACTTGTTCAGAAAGGCAAAGACATAGTCCTGCCTTGATGTACAGTGATGATTAAATAATAAATCTTACTCTCACAAGTAAGTGTTAATAGATTTACTTACAACACAACACATAGGAAGTTTAGAACTAAGTCAAATTGTAGGCAGCAATTTTTTTTAAAAAGGTGATCACACCTTTAGGTCCTATTTTTACTATCTAAATAAATTAAAGGAGTATAAATTATACTTCCTGGTCTTTTCTTAATTACAATGAAGTGTATTCACAAAGTTATTTTCTCTTCTGAAAGCTTTGGGGAGATGCAAGTCAAGGATGTTGACCAGACTCTATATGAAGTCAGTGGTATCCCAAACAAAATGTGATGCTATCTCCTCAGTAGCTTTCCACTGAAAAGCTATTGCAAGGATTTCATCACCTGTCAGGCTGTGGCACCAGTAGACCCTCAGATTCCCAGTCTGGATGATGCAAGCTTCTGTCATGACCAAGGTAGTGCAAGTATGTAATCATGGCAGAAGGGAGGGAGAAAGGGAGGGGGCTATTTTAAGCCACTCTGTTGTCAGAACATTAAAATTGTCCCTTTTTTAGGGCTACCCTTGGTAGCCATCTACATCCTGGTTGTATTAGTCAGGGTTCTCCAGAGAATAGAACAAATAAGATGCAGATAGATCGATAGATCAATAGATAGATAGATAGATAGATAGATAGATAGATAGATAGATAATAGATAGAATAAGGAATTGAATCATGTAACTATTGTAGTAAAGAATTGGTGTGCTGGAATAGCAAAGGGGTAGGCTAAGCTGACCCAAAATGCATAATGTCTCAATTGTAACACAGGTAGACTCTTTTTGTATAAACCTGGTCAAAGCATGTGCTTTTTGCTCATAGCTTCTCTGTGAGGTAATTCAAGGACCCAGCATCCTTCCATCATGTGGTTCTGCCATCCCCCAGAGCCTCATTTTCACTGGAATCCAGCCAGCAGCAGGTGAAAACAGAGCAGGGAGTGCACTGTGTCTTACAGGCCTCAGCCCAGAAATGGGACACTTCACTTCTCTTCCTATTCCCTTGGCTAGAACTCACTATAATGACATTTCTCATTTTCTTGATTTCTACATTTTAATCAAGAGTAAATAAATGCTATTTCAGCATTTATTACAGTCATGAGCTTTTTGTATTGGATCCATCTTTATGATATTTAAATTAATAAAACGTTTAATATTCAACCATCAGTGCATGGTGGGGGGATATTGCTATATTCTACCATTTGCTCACATTTTTATTAGAATTTTTACTTCTCTATAAAGGAAACCAGCCTATACTTTTATTTTTCTCTTCCTCCTTCTCCTCTCTGCCTTCTTATCCTCCTCCTCCTCCTTTTTTTGCATTAGGTTTCTGCTGGTTTTATAAATGAAACAATGCATTGCCTACACACGATATATAACACATTTATTACTCTTGTAAGATTATAGTGGTCCATAAGTCCTTATGGACATTAAACTGGATTTTTAAAAAGAGATCATAAGTAAACAGTTGTTGGGAAACAGAATATTGGTGCTTTATAAGGCCACTCATATGCTTGATTTTATCAACGTGTGCTGGACCAGCTATCAGGAGAACCATTTTAGTCTCTACTCTGTTCTACATGTCACTGGGGCACATGGCAATTCCACATTCGCTTGAACTTCCTTCCTATCCATAAAGAAGGTACTGGATAGATGTGATGTCCAAAATCCTTCTAACAGTCCCAGGTTTTTTCTAAATTCCATAGATGACTTCTTCTGTTCAGAAGCCCAGAAAGAGTTCTTTAAAACCAAGATTTGTTTGTTCATTTGTTTGGCTTTGGCTTCCTACCTGAAAGGAAAATGGGTGTGGAAAAATCACAAGTATGTTAGCTTTATATAAATAATAAAATTAGCACACTATTCTGTCCCTCTCCCAGGAGGAAGTAGAAAAAGCAAAGTGACAATCCAGTCACTAACCTGCCTTATGAGGATCTTGTGAGATTGACCAGTCATTAACCATTTATTAGAGCAGCTGGCAAAGCAAGTGACCCTCAGCCCAGTTCTTTGCACTGGAATAACATGATCTCTCACTTCCTGTCATGTAATCCTAACAAAAGGACTGACCTGCAGTGTGGCTTCCCTTATCTAGATAGAGTGAGTGGTAAACTGGAACTCTATTTCCTCTGTGGCTTGCCCCCATTACTCATGACAATTCCCTCACAAGACCTGTGAGCAGAGCTGCTCTTTAGGGCGGATTTGGTACTCACTGGGTCAGGTTGTCACTCACAGTTTGTGCAAGCAGTGCTTTTGAAAAAAAGGAGTTTCCCTTAATCTCTTAGTTATTACATTAAGTAAACTATCTGAAAACCCAGATTAGCACAATTTTGTTTACGTAAGAATTCCTCTTTTTTGCATTAGGTTACTCAGTGCCTTTATTTTTTTTATTAAACATTTTTAATATTGACATAATTACAGGTGTCCCCCTTTTTCCTGCCCTTTGCCCACCTCCACCCCGCGCACCCCCCACCCCCCACCCCGGCTTCCCCTCCCTTGGCCTTCACCAAACTATTTTCCTTGTCCATGGGGTTTGCATATATGTTCTTTAGCTAATCCCTTCACCTTCATTTTTTAATATGTTTATGTTTTCATTGATTTCAGAAAGAAGAAGAGAGAGAGAGAAACATTGATGAAAGAGAAACACTGATTGGCTGCCTCCTGCATTCCCCCTACTAGGGATCAAGCCCACAACCTGGGCACAGTGACAACTTGGCCTGGAATCAAACCTGTGAATCTGGCAACTTCCTGGTGCTTGGGACCTCCTGGTGGATGGGACTTGGCCATACTGGCCAGGCCCCTTCACCTTTTTTAACCAGTCACACCCCCCGCCCCTAGGGCATTGCCTAAGAAATAACATGCTTCCAAGTTGCACTTAAAACAAGTCAATCCTCCCACCCCAAATGTGGTCAACACTCAATATTTTTAAGGATGCATTTCAAATTATCAAAGGATATGCATTAGCCATTACCTACAAGTAAGGGTGAAGGGAAATAATCCTTATCAAGTCCCTTAAACATCCAAGAACTGTGCTAGATGTATTACATATGTGCTAGGAATAAATCTTCCTCTTGCAATCTAGCTGTACATGAATCATTAAATTGCTTTATTTCCTTAAATCAAAGTCAACTCCAAGTCACCATCCCACTGAGATAGTGAAAAGTCCAATTATGGATGTTTCTTCCTGCTCAGCACTTCTCCAAGGTTATAAAAAGGCACCCGCAGCAAAATATTCACTTCCTGTTTACACTCACATGGCCCATTGAAGATTGGCAGCCTGGGGCTTCCATGCCAAGCTCGGATAGAGGAATCTGGAACAAGATGGTTGCTTCAATTGCTAGGGCCCAGCCTCCATGGTGCATCACACAGCCATCTCTCTCAATGTTCTTCCCACCTTCCTGGATGTTGTAAGAGCGAATACCATGAATGAGACCCACAAATTCGTGTCCTGTTGTTAATCCTAAGTAATTACCCTCCTCTCATTGGCAATAGCTTCTCTCTACTACTGGTGGCATAATCCTCTCAAGAAGCCAAGGCTGCCAAAACTGGTTTGGCTCAGTGGATAGAGCGTCGGCCTGAGGACTGAAAGGTCCCAGGTTCGATTCCAGTCAAGGGCATGTACCTGGGTTGCGGGCACATCCCCAGTGGGAGATGTGCAGGAGGCAGCTGATCAATGTTTCTAACTCTCTATCTTTCTCCCTTCCTCTCTAAAAAATCAAAAAAATATATATTTAAAAAAAAAAAAAAAAAAAAAAGAAGCCAAGGCTTCCAGAACTCAAATTCAGGAAGGAATCTGGAAGGAATCCAGAACTCAAATCCAGGAGGAAGTCATATCCAATTGAAAACTTCTAACTTCCACTCTGTATCACAAGACTGGTAGACTTCTGGGTGGCAGTTAATAATAAAAAAACATGAGATGTGATGCTTTGTTTCTTTCTAGTTTCAGAACTGTTCTGAAGCTATTGTCATTCAGAAAAGTATTGGTGATTTTCTTTCTGGAAATGCCAAATTTGATATTTCAAATTAGTACATGCTAATACACATTGCATATACACAGAGAAAGCAACATTGGGCAAGACTTCACTGCTAAGATTGATCTTGTGAGCTAATGATGTCTCTAGAATCTACTACTTATTCAGAAAGATTCGTCATGTGGTTTGTATGGAGGTTCCTCAAAAAATTAAAAAGAACTATCATTGATCCAACAATCCCACTTTTGTGTATTATATCCAATAGAATTGAAAACAGGATCTCAAAGAGACATTTGCACACTCATGTTCATAGCTGTATTATCCACAATAACCAAAAGGTAGGAGCAACCTTAAATGTCCATCAAAGAATTAATGAGTAAAGAAAGTATGGAATACAATAGAATATTATTCAGCCTTAAAAAAGGAAATTCCAGCTTGAGAATCTGGAAATGCAAGGGAGAGCTCGGCCACATGGGTGCAGCTGGAGCACAGCTCACATGGGGAAGTCTATCCAGCTGGCCTCCCTGGTCCCAGTGGAACAGGCTGTGCTGGAGACATTCTTCTCTCACCTGGGTGTCTTCTCTTATGACAAGGCCAACAACAATGTGGAGAAGGTTGGACAATAATCGTGCACCTATGGATGAGGACAGTGGGTGGGGAGTGAGGGCGGAGGGTGGGGTGGGAACTGGGTGGAGGGGAGTTATGGTGGGAAAAAAGAGGAACCAATGTAATAATCTGAACAATAAAGATTTAATTTAAAAAAAAAATGTGGAGAAGGAATGAGAGGCCAACAAGAGCTCAGGGGGCAGCTAGCTATTGCTGCTGGCAGCCTTGGCCTGCCTGGCCACAGCCAAGAAGGTCTATCACAGCCTCACCTACCTGGGGTAGAAACTAGGGGACCAGTCTTTCTTCAGCAGGAAGGATTCTATCCACACTATCTATACTTCCTTGCATAATGAGCTGAAGAAGGTGGTGACTGGCCATGGCACCCTGGGTGGGACCGCACCTCACGTGGAAGAACTCCTTTCCCACCTGTCAGAGCAGCTCTGTGTCTTCATTCAGGAGTGGATGGAGATTGCAGACTTCTGTGAGAAGATGTACAGTACACCCTCAGCACACAGAAGTTCATCAATGCTGAAGAGCTCATTGGCCTTTTGGACACTATCCTCAAGAAGTACAGCTCCAGGTCAGTGTAGGTGAAAAAGGAGGGAGGGATAGAATGTGGCAGCCTCTGGACCCCACGCAGACCCTCAGTTTTCCCCCAAACTCTTATAAAGATGTATGATGAAAAAACAAAGAATAGCTATATTGCATTTTGTATGATTAATTAATTGACAAGTATGCTTTTGGCACCTTCTTTGGGCTTAGTTAACACCATCCTGGAAAGATACTTTTCTGAGCAATAGCGAAAGACCAATAATGAAATAAGCCTTAAAAAATGTATTAGAAAAAGAGTTCATACAACCAAAAGAAAATTGTCTATAAAATAATGTGATTTTTTAACAAACCACTATTTGAATAAATGCCCCTTCAAAGTAACAAAAAAAAAGAGGAAATCCTGTCATATGTCATAATATGTACTAAACTTAAGGACATTAGCTAAGTGAAATAAGCCAGTCACCAAAAGACAAATACTTATATGAGATATCTAGAGTAGTCAAGATGAACAAGGAATCTGATGAACAAGGAATCTAATGAACAAAATAAACTGATGAGTAAAATAGAACCAAGGCATGAAAACATAGAACAGACTGATGAATCTCAGGGGGAAGGGGGAAGAGATTAACCAAAGATCTTATATGCATACTAGAGGCCCAGTGCATGAATTCGTGCATGGGTAGGGTCCCTCGAGGTGGCCTGTGGGAAATCAGGCCCCAGCCCTCTCCCCCAGTCTTGTAGCCCTGCAGCCCTGCCTGGCACCCTACCTTGGCCTGGCACCGCCCCCTCACCTGCTCCACCATCCCACCTTTGGGGCAATCGATCTGGGTTGGGCCCCCCAATCAGCTCCCTCAGTGCTTGGGAGCCAGGTGGCAGCCCTGCCCCCCACCTCTGCCACTGGTTGCTGTCTGTAGGGTGATCCGCAGGGAGATTGAGCCCCCGCTCGCACCTACCTTGGTCTGGCACCACCCGCTCACCTGCTCTACCATCCCACCATGGTCCCACGACAGTGTCTCCACTGCCACCTGCTGCCAGCACCGCATCGCCGATGTGTGCCGTGTTCCACACTGCCCCCTGGTGGTCAGCGCACATCATAGTGAACAGTCAAACTCCCGGTCGAACAATTTACATATTAGGCTTTTATTATATAGAATATACATTATCTATGGACACAGACAATAGGGTGATAAAGGCCTGGGACGGGGTGGAAACCAGGTGAAGTGTGGCAATGGGGAGAAAAAGGAGGAACATCTGTAATACTCTCAACAATAAAGATGTTTTTAAAAGAGTAAACACAGTTTAGCCCTCACACCAAAGTCTTATCTACTGCAGTTCTTTTTTTTGGTACATCATATCTGACTTTCAACAAAAAGGCATGATGAAAGGCATACACACAGCCTAAGGAGACAAAGCCATTATCAGAGCCAGACTGAGATAGGGCAGAGATTTGGGAATTATCAGACCTGGAATTTAAAATAACTGTGATTATTATGCTAAGGGCATATTAATAACCTTCCAAAACAGAAATCATCAAGCCCACATAGTTCCACTGAAGAATTTTCCCAAAATTTTAAGGAGTAAACCATGTCAATTACCTGCCACCTGTCCTAGAAAAGAGAAGCAGAGGAGACACTTCCTAACTCATTCTGTCAACATTCTCCTAGTACCAAAACAAGACAAAGACATTCTAAGAAATCTATAGACTAATATCTCTCATGAATATAGATGCAAAAATCCTCAACAAAATAATAGCAAATTGAATCCAACAATGTACAAAAAGAACTATACACCACAACCAAATGGAATTTATTCCAGGAATGCAAGGCTGGTTCAACATTCAAAAAGCAATTCACATATTCCATCTCATTAACAGGCTAAAAATATATGTAGATATATTTTATAAATCCTATATATAAATATCTGATAATAAACAGGCATACCTTACTTTATTGTGCTTCACAGATAGTGCATTTTTACAAATTGAAATTTTGTGGCGATATCTGCATCCAGCAAGTCTATCAGCACCATTTTCAAATTAGGCTCAGACTATGCTTTTTTTTTTTTTTTTTAGCAATAGAGTATTTTTAGTTAAGGTATGTTCTTTTTTAGACATACTGCTATTCTACACTTAATAGACTATAGAATAAACATAACTTTCAATTTTATAGGCACTGAAAAACCAAAAAATATATGTGACTTGCTTTATTGCAATATTTGCATTATTGGGGTGGTCCCAAAGTATGCCTGTATATTTTAGGTATAGCTAATTCATATACATTATAATAAAGGGCTGTTACCACAGAGTAAAAAAAACATAATAGTAATTCTGTCCGGGAAAGATAAGGAAGGCATCACAGAGGAAGTGACACTGGAAATGAGTCTTGAGAGACAAGTAGAATTTCTCCAGGGAAGGGTGATTTAGGTAGGCGAGGCAACTGAGCAAAGATACCACAACAGGAAGATAACTAGTTACATAGTTACATGTGGTTAATGTGTGATGGGGACAGTGTGGACAAGCTCAGGAATTCTTTGTCTCCCATATCTGTCTGTTCTTTCCTGCAAAGCCCAGATTCTTCCAAGAGGCATTTCTAAATAACCTTTTCTACTCACTCTGCATCCTGCCAGGGTCAAGCACAAAGACTAGGTAGGTAATCTTCATAACCCACCTCCCTCACACAAGGGCCTTGATATGTATGTGACTCTAGTTCCATGTAGGTAATGGTAAATATCACTGGTGTTAACTTGTCAAACAGCTGGAAACTGTACTCATCTCTTCCTGCCCTGCAGTTAATGGTTAGTTTCTAATTGCTGCCTCATGCTGTCTGGTGGGAGGTTCTGTGTGACTCAGCGCTTTACTGACATTCCAGGAGGTCACTGGAGACACTCCCCTCAAACGTGACACACAGACACACAGGATCCTCTCCCCTCCAAGTGCTCAGACAGCAACCCAATTTCTGAAAAAGAAGAGGAAAAAAAAGGAAACAAGACACTTGCTTTTTCAAATGAATTTATAGCAGCAATTTTCAACTGGTGTGCCACAATAATTTTTAAAATATGCCGTACCCAATTAGTTAGTCAGGGTCATTGACCTCCTTTCCCTCAGATTGTCAAATTTAAAAAATGATAACAGTCAACGCAACAATAGCCATCTGGTGCGAATGAATCAAAATTATACCTATTATTTTTGTCAGATCAGCAAAAAATATATTTTTTGGTGTGCTGCAGCATTTTAGTAATTAGCTTATTTGTGCCATGAGATGAAAAAGGTTGAAAATCACTGATTTATATGTTGAAGAGGGAAAAGTAAAATCTGTTCAGACCACTTTTATAAAAGCAGCTACCATTTTCCAAGGTTGAGAGAAACCCCTGACCAGCTACACAGAAAAGAACATTTCAATCTTTCCCAATGTATAAAAATATGTATATGCATGTTAAAATATTTGACTATTAATGTTCATAGATAACATTATAATGTTAAACAAGTATTGCTATTTTAAAAAGAAGGTATTTAGCTATTTAAAGTGTTTGCATACATATAAACACCAAATTTAAATATGAATAAATATCAACTGTATAATGGTACAGCTTCATTTTGAAGGATAAAGCATTTCACAATAAAAGCAATTATTTCATTATTATGATCTTATGTAGATTCACGATCTAGTGATGAATAGTAGTAAGAGCTGAAATTTATTACACAATTACTGTTTAACAGAGACTGCTAGGAGATTCATGCATTTCCTAACTTAATTTTCACAATAGCCCTGCAACAGCAGTACTGTTTTCCCATTTCACAGGTGAGGAACAGAGATCTGCAAAAGACCATCTAGGACAGCAGTTCTCAACCTGTGGGTCGCGACCCCTTTGAGGGTCAAACGACCCTTTCACAGGGGTCGCCTAAGACCATCGGAAAACACATATATAATTACATATTGTTTTTGTGATTAATCACTATGCTTTAATTATGTTCAATTTGTAACAATGAAATTGGGGGTCACCACAACATGAGGAACTGTATTAAAGGGTCGCGGCATTAGGAAGGTTGAGAACCACTGATCTAGGAGGTGATAAATTCAGGCCTAGAATTCTACTCTGTCTGAGTCTAAATCAGGGGTCCTCAAACTTTTTAAACAGGGGGCCAGTTCACTGTCCCTCAGACCATTGGAGGGCCGGACTATAGTGTAAAAAAAAAACTACGAACAAATTCCTATGCACACAGCGGCTGCAAAAACACCCGGCAAGCAGGATAAATGTTTTCGGTGGGCCACATGTGGCCCGCGGGACATAGTTTGAGGACCCCTGGTCTAAATGTTTGGTTTTACCCAAGAAACCAGAAACACCAATCAGAAAAGATATATGCACCTATATGTTCATAGCAGCACAATTCACCATAGCTAATATCTGGAAACAGCCTAAATGCCCATCAGTAGATGAATGGATTAGAAAACTGTGGTACATCTACACGATGGAATACTATGCTGCTGTAAGAAAGAAGGTACTCTTACCATTTGCAACGGCATGGATGGAGCTGGAGAGCATTATGCTAAGTGAAATAAGCCAGTCAATGAAGGAAAAATACCACATGATCTCACTCATTCATGGATAATAGAGACCATTATAAACTTTTGAACAATAATAGATACAGAGGCAGAGCTGCCTCACACAGATTGTCAAACTGCAGCGGGAAGGCCGGGGAGGGTTGGGGGGCAGGAGGGAGGGGGTTAAGAGATCAACTGAAGGGCTTGTATGCATGCATATGAGCATAACCAATGGACATAAGACACTGGGGGGTAGGGGAAGCCGGGGTATTGTCAAGGGCGGGGGGAAAAAAAAGGACACATATATAATACCCTTTGTAATGCTTTAAGCAATAAAAAAAATAAAAATAAAAATAAAAATAAAAATAAATGTTTGGTTTTAACCACTCCACCATATTGTCACCTTGCAATGGCTGCTGTGCACCTATCCATTCAATAAGCAAGCATTTATTGAGTATCTGGTCAAACTAGAGACAACATCTAGGCCAGGTACAGAAGGTTATCAGGGTGGAAAGTCCTGGGTGCCTAGCAACAGGCAGAACTGGGAGTATTGTACAGTGGGACCTTGTCCCTGGGATGATCTTTTCCTCCCCTGGCATATAGCTGGCCATCTGTGTTTCAGCTCCAGTCCCTGATACTTTAATGCCCAAGAAGACTCTCTTTACTCATCCTATTTCTTCAAATACAAGACACCAGGAATTGTAAGACACCAGGAATTATAAGACACATATTCCAAGGTATTCAAGCATGGAGAAAAAAAAAGCAAGTCTTAAAATAGATGGAATACTGTAATGTTCCTTCCAAATTGAGATAATGTAATCTCTGCATTTATTTAAAGAACAGGATTCTCCCTTGTGTCATAAAGAGAATGTTTCCATTAAGGTGTAATTCCTCCATTCAAAACACAGAATCTGAAGAAAGATTTTTCTTTCTGTGACATAAGAACCTGTGGGGGTGGGGTAGAGAAGGAGTGTATGGGTATTCGCATTATTTAGATGAGCTCATGTAAGTCTTCTTGGAGAGACTGAGCTGGAAGAGGGCCACATGAGTGGAGACCATCTGACAGCTGACTTGAAGTCCATGATTCAGGGACAGCTGGCTCCAGCACAGGGGTTGGTAGGATGGAGTTCCTGGGATAGACAATCAGCTATTTCCTGCCTGTGTGGGACCTCAGGAAGGGCTTGGCTGAGTCATGCAGCAGCTATGGAGGTGGCTCCTCTGAAGAAATTGACATGTGACTCTTTCTCAACACCTTCTCGCTGAGTCACAGACCAGCTATGCAGAGAAATCTTCCAGAGCAGTGACACCTTTGACTGAGAAAGGAGCAACTTCCAGAAGCCAAGTAGGCCAGTGCCATGACAACAAGGGCCCAGAGAAGGGGAGGTGTGGCCATGAACACCAGGCCCTGGCGCCAAGCCCTGAAGGCCCAAACTGGAGGATTGGTGGGACCCAGGCAAGCAGCCACAGACATCAGGCTCAGAGTGGAAGCAATCCAGAGTCACCTAATTACACATCTCAACAGTCCCCTAGATGTCACCCAGTCTAGGAGTGAATAGAATTCGGGAAGATGCACACTTGATGATGAAAAAGAAATTGCTGCTTCTGCAAACCAACAACAGATATTTAGCACTTTAACTAGGAATGTGGGCAACATACCACATCAGTGGCATCTGTGACTGCCACCAACAGAAATCATGATATGCCTGTCTCATATTATGGTTATGGCAGATACCATTCACCCTTCATCTATACTTGGAATTTACAGCTGTATTTAGACTTGTCACTACATCTTGCTATATAATCTTTTTTTTTTTTAAGGCAAACTGCCACATGTAGCACCTCATTTGGAAGCTTGACTACCCTACGTTCTCCTACAAATGGAACTTGAGAGCTTGTTTGGAGGCTCTAGCCAGGGAGCAAGCTACTCATATACCCTTGACCAAAGAACAGTCCTTTCCTCTATCAGGGAAGGTCATCCTCTTTGGCCCAGCACATAGCTTCTGGAGGGACAGGAATGCAATGGAGCAGTGTGAGAGGAAGGGGACACCTGCGTAGCCAGCCAGATCAGCTGAATCAACCCCGGTGATCAATGGGGTGATCAATGGGGATGCCACAGCCAGATCGCCCTCACATCGAAATCCATTATTAAAGTACACATACTAGGTGGGGACTGAAAGTGCATTCCCCTGGCTGCGTGGACCCAGAGCTCTGTGTCCATCATCTCTCAGCGCTGACTCATTGCCTATGGCAGGGCCATCAGAAGCCACTGCCACCCAAGGAGCAGCCCCTGCACGACTCGACATCTAGATCAGTCAGTGAGACCACAAATGGGTAGACAAAGAAACCCTCAAAAGAAAGAAAAGGAGAAAATGCCAGAAAAGCAGATAAGTGAAACAGAGGCATGCAATATGTCAGAAAAAGAATTCAGAATAAGGGTCCTAGAGTTTATAAACCAGACGGAGGAAAAAATCAACAATTTATGTAAGAATCAAGAAGAAATGGATGAAAAAAATCAATAACTTATGTAAAAATCAAGAAGAAATGAAGAGTGATATAGCTGCAATAAAAAAACACCATAAAAAGTTTCAACTGTAGACTAGGAGAAGCAGAGGACTGGATTAGCGAATTAGAAGACAGGGAAGCAAAACACACTCAAACTGAACTGCAATTGGAGAAAAAAATTAAAAGACAGGAGGAGAGCCTAAGGGAGCTATGGGACAACATGAAACGAAGCAACATATGAATAATAGGGGTGCCAAAACAACAGGAAGAGGAACAAGGGTTAGAAAACCTATTTGAAGAAATAATGTCAGAAAACTTCACTGAGGTAGGGAAGACAAAAGTCACACAAGCACAGAGAGTCCCAAACAAGATGAACCTGAAAAGACCCACACCAAGAAACATCATAAGTACCATGGCAAATGTTCAGGACAAAGAGAGAATCTTAAAGGCTGCAAGAAAGAGATAGAAAGTTACATACAAGGGATCTCCCATTAGATTATCAAATGATTTCTCAACAGAAACACATCAGGCCAGAAAAGAATGGATGGAAATTTACAAAGTGATGCAAAGCAAGGGACTGAATCCAAGAATACTCTACCCAGCAAAGCTATCATTCAAAATTGAAAGGGAAATAAGAAGCTTCACAGACAAAAAAAAAGGCTAAGGGAGTTTATCACCACCAAGCCAGCAATGCAAGAAATGCTAAAGGAACTGGTGTAAAAAGAAGAAATAAAAAGCTATGAAAGAAAACAGGCACAAAAAATAAGAATGGCTACAAACAAGTACCTTTCAATAATAACTTTAAACGTAAATGGACTAAATACGCCTATCAAAAGACATCGAGTGGCTGAATGAATAAAAAAAAATGACCCATATATTTGCTGTCTACAAGAGACCCACCTCAGAATAAGGAACTCACACAGACTGAAAGTGAAGGGATGGAAAAATATCTTTCAGGCAAATGGAAATGAAAAAAAAAAGCTGGGGTAGCAATACTTATATCAGACAAAATAGACCTCAAAGTGAAGGCCATAACAAGAGATAAGGAAGGCCACTTCATAATACTAAAGGAATCAATACAACAAGAGGATATAACCCTGATAAACATATATGCACCCAATGCAGGAGCACCCAAATACATAAAAATAACTCCTGGAAGATATCAAGAAAGAGATCGACAGCAATACAATCATAGTAGGGGACTTTAATACACCACTGACATCACTGGATAAATCCTCTAGACAAAAAATCAGCAAAGAAACAGCAAGCCTAAATGACTCACTAGATCAAATGGACTTAATTGACATCTTCAGAACATTTCACCCCAAAGCCACAGAATACATGTTCTTCTTAAGTGCATATGGGACATTCTCAAAAATAGACCACATATTGGGTCACAAGCAAAGTCTTCCCAAATTCAAGAAGATTGAATCATATCAAGCATTTTCTCAGACCACAACGGCATAATATTAGAAATAAACTACAATAAAAACAACCCCCAAAATTCAAACACTTGGAAGCTGAAAAGTATGCTATTAAACAATAATTGGGTTACCAAAGAGACCCCAGAAGAAATTAAAAACATCCTGGAAACTAATGACAATAAAAACACAACAATCCAAAATCTATGGGACACAATGAAAGCAGTCCTGAGAGAAAAGTTTATAGTTCTACAGGCCTACCTCAAAAAACAAGAAAAAATGGTAATAAATCATCTAACTCTACAACTCAAAGAATTAGAAAGAGAGCAACAAGAAAAGCCTACAGTATCCAGAAGGAAGGAGATAATAAAGATCAGAGCAGAAATGAATGACATAGAGACAAAAAAAAAAAAAATACAGAAGATCAATGAAATGAAGAGCTGGTTCTTAGAAAGAATAAACAAGATTGATGAACCTCTAGCCAGACTCACCAAGAAGCAAAGATAGAGGACCCAAATAAACAAAATCAGAAATGAAAGAGGAGAAATAACAACAGACCTCACAGAAATACAAAGGATTGTTAAAAAAATACTATGGACAAGTCTATTCTAACAAACTAGACAACATGGAGGAAATGGACATATTCCTAGAAAAATACAACCTTCCAAAACTCAATCAGGAAGATTCTAAAACTCTCAATAGGCCAATAACTATGGAAGAAATTGAAGCAGTCATCAAAAAGCTTCCAGCAAACAAAAGCCTAGGGCCAGATGGCTTCACAGGGGAGTTTTACCAAACATTCAAGGAAGAACTAAAACCTATCCTCATCAGACTATTTCAAAAAATTCAAGAGGAAGGAACACTTCCAAGCTCGTTCTATGAAGCCAGCATCACCCTAATACCAAAACCAGGTAAAGTCAACACAATGAAAGAGAATTACAGGCCAATATCCCTCATGAACATAGATGCCAAAATCCTCAACAAAATGCTAGCAAATCGGATCCAGCAGTACATCAAAAAGATCATACACCATAACCAAGTAGGATTTATCCCGGGGGTGCAAGGATGGTACAATATCTGCAAATCAATAAACGTGATACATCACATAAACAAATTGAGAGATAAAAATCACATAGTCATATCAATTGACGCAGAAAAAGCATTTGACAAAATCCAACACCCTTTCTTGATAAAAATGCTCAGCAAGGTGGGAATAGAAGGATCATACCTCAACATAATAAAAGCCATATATGACAAACCCACAGCCAACATCATACTCAATGGGCAAAAACTAACACCATTTCCCCTAAGAATAGGAACAAGAGAGGGATGCCCACTCTCACCACTCCTGTTCGACATAATACTGGAAGTACTATCCATTGCGATCAGACAAGAGGAAGAAATAAAAGGCATCTAAATTGGAAAAGAAGAAGTAAAACTGTCCTTATTAGCAGATGACATGATTCTGTACATAGAAAACCCTAAAGACTCCATTAAAAAATTATTAGACATAATAAATGAATTCGGCAATGTAGCAGGATACAAAATTAACGCCAAGAAATCTATGGCATTTCTATACACCAATAATGAACTTACAGAAAGAGGGACTAAAAATGCAATCCCATTTACCATCACACCAAAAAAATTAAGCTACCTAGGAATAAACTTAACTAAGGAGGTAAAAGACCTCTACTCAGAAAACTATAGGACATTGAAAAAACAGATAGAGGAAGACATAAACAGATGGAAGAACATACCATGTTCATGGATTGGTAGAATCAACATCATCAAGATGTCCATACTACCCAAAGCAATCTATAGATTCAATGCATTCCCCATTAAAATACCAATGGCATATGTCACAGACCTAGAACAAACTTTCCAAAAATTCATCCGGAATAAAAAAAAGACCCCGAATAGCTGCAGCAATCCTGAGAAAGAAGAACAAAGTAGGTGGGATCTCAATACCAGATATCAAGCTGTATTACAAAGCGACTGTTCTCAAAACTGCCTTGTACTGGCACAAGAACAGACATATAGATCAGTGGAATAGAATAGAGAATCCAGAAATCGACCCAAACCACTATGCTTAATTAATATTCGACAAAGGAAGCATGAACATACAATGGAGTCAAGACAGTCTCTTCAATAAATGGTGTTGGGAAAATTGGACAGATGCATGCAAAAAAAATAAACTATACCACCAACTTACACCATACACAAAAATAAACTCAAAATGGATAAAGGTCTTAAACATAAGATGGGAAACCATAAAAATACTAGAGGAATCCACAGGCAGTGAAATCTCAGACATATGCCGAGGCAATTTCTTCACTGATACTGCTCCTAGGGCAATGGAAACTAAAGAGAAAATAAACAAACGGGACTACATCAAAATAAAAAGCTTTTGCACAGCAAAAGAAACCATCAACAAAACAACAAGAAAGCCCACTGCATGGGAGAACATATTTGCAAATGTTATCACCAATAAGGGTTTAATCTCCAACATTTATAGGGAACGCATACAACTTAATAAAAGGAAGATAAACAACCCAATCACAAAATGGGCAACGGACCTAAATAGACACTTTTCAAAAGAAGACAGAAGAAAGGCCAAAAGACATATGAAAACATGTTCAAAGTCACTAATCATCCAAGGAATGCAAATCAAAACAACAATGAGATACCATCTCACACCTGTCAGAATGGCTATCATCAACAAATCAACAAACGACAAGTGCTGGAGAGGATTCGGAGAAAAGGGAACACTCATGCACTGCTGGTGGGAATGCAGACTGGTGCAGCCACTGTGGAAAACAGTATGGAGTTTCCTCAAAAAACTAAAAATGGAACTCCCATTTGACCCAGTGATCCCACTTCTAGGAATATATCCCAAGAAAACAGAAACACCAATCATAAAGGATATATGCATCCCTATGTTCATAGCAGCACAATTCACCACAGCTAAGATTTGGAAACAGCCTAAGTGTCCATCAATAGATAGTGGATTAAAAATTGTGGTACATCTACACAATGGAATACTATGCTACTGTAAAAAAAGAAGGAATTCTTACCATTTGCAACAGCATGGATGGAACTGGAGAGCATTATGCTAAGTGAAATAAGCCAGTCAGAGAAAGATAAATATCACATGATCTCACTCATTTATGGAATATAATGAACAGCATAAACTGATGAGCAAAAATAGAGACAGAGAAGCATCGATCAGACCATCAAACCTCAGAGGGAAGGTAGGGGAGGGTGGGGGTAAGGGGGAGAGATCAACCAAAGGATTTATATGCTAGCATATAGGCCTAACCAATGGACACAGACAACAGGGGGGTGAGGGCATGAGTGGGGGGGATGGGGAGTAATGTGGGGATAAGGACACATATGTAATAATTTAATCAATAAAAACAAATAAATAAATAAATAATAAAGTACTCATACTAGTATGCACTATGCCACAAATGTTTATGTTTGGTATTTTGATAACCGTATTTCAATAAATGGTCTTTCTTTTGTAATCCAATGTATTTTATTTTTTTATATTTAATCGTTTTTCTGAGAAGCCGCCTAGAGTCAGTCTTAGACCACCAAAGGGGTCCATGGCAGGGGAGAAGTTCAAGGACATCGTGTTAATTTGCTAGGGTTGCTATGACAAAGGGCCACAGAACAGGTGGCTTAGGCAACAAAAACTTATTGTCACACAGTTCTGGAGGCTGGAAGTCCAAAATCAAGGTGTTCAGCAGGATTTGTTCCTTCTGAGGCCAATCTCCTTGGCATGTAGACACCATCTTCCCCTTGTGTCTGTTCACGCTGTCTTCCCTCTATGTGTCTCTGTGTCCAAATTTCCCCTTTATACAAGGACATCAGTCATATAGGATTAGAGCCAGATCTAATGACCTCATTTTAACTTTATTACCCCTGCTAAGAGCCCGTCTCCAAACAAGGTCACGTTTGGAGGCACTGGGGGTTAGCACTTCAACATATTTGTGAGGGGACACAATTCATCCCACAGTAGAGACATACTCTAGCCCATTCTCCATGTTTTCCTCATGAGGCCCCATGCAATGGAGCGACTGACTGACAGAACTGCTAATAGACAAAGGTTTCCTGATGCCTCCTTCAGGATTTGGAGGGCATTGTACACTGTGAAGACCCACATAATTGTAGGTCAGCTGGTGGCTGAAACCCCTTGGAAAGTGGGGAGCAATCTCTCCACATGCAGATGCTCACAGGAGCCTGAGAGGCCCAATCAGAATGCAAAGCTTTTCACCCACTGGACAGCCAGTTCTTTTTTTTTTTTTTTTTTTAATGGTATAAACATTTTATTTTTATTTTTATTTTTTCTGTTTTGTTTTGTTTTATTGCTTAAAGGATTACAAAGGGTATTACATATGTTTCCTTTTTCCCCCCACCCTTGACAATCCCCTGGCCTCCCCTACCCTCAGTGTCTTATGTCCATTGGTTATGCTTATATGCATGCATATAAGTCCTTCAGTTGATCTCTTACCCCCCCGCCTTCTGCCCCGCTACCCTCCCTGGCCTTCCCGCTTGGGCAGCCAGTTCTTAGGTCCCTGAAGGGAAGCAGGGAACTCTTCAGCATCATTTTATTACTTTCAGTTGGCAGCTGCTTCCAGTCTTGTCTTTAACTTTTATAACAGTCATGATCACCTGTATCACACATGTAAGGGAGTAAGGTGACGGGGCACAGGGAGTCCACTTGTTGTCACCAAGAAAACGCCTGCAACCTTGATTGCACTTTGTAGTGGAAAACGTTCGAACACTTCAGGAGACTGGGAAATATTTTCTCACCACTGTTCTCTCTCTGAGAACCGCTCAGGTCCTCAGGCTTGTTATCCAAATCTGAAATCCTGTCTCCTCCATCTGACCCTGTTATCAAGGGAGCTGAAATGAAATCTGTCCACAGAGCAGCTGGCACGCACAAATCCAGGGTTTGGAACAAATCCAACAGCATTCAGTCAAAGCAGAGAGTAGTCAGAGACCCGATAGGCCTATTTTATTACACTGGCCATAAATCTGATGTATCATCCAGGCTTTAATTAAGAACCTCAGCACCCTATGTCCTAATGGGGCCATCAGAATGATCACCACCTCCTGTAGACAGTGTGACTTCAGGGGTAGGAACTGGGAGGAGGAGGGGAAAAGGAGAAGAAAATGGGAGATATCTGTAATACTATCAACAATAGAAAGAGGGAAGAAAGAAAGAAAGGGAGGAAGGAAGGAAGGAAGGAAGGAAGGAAGGAAGGAAGGAAGGAAGGAAGGAAGGAAGGAAGGAAGGGAGGAAGAAAGAAAGAAAGAAAGAAAGAAAGAAAGAAAGAAAGAAAGAAAGAAAGAAAGAAAGAAAGGAAGGAAGGAAGGAAGGAAGGAAGGAAGGAAGGAAGGAAGGAAGGAAGGAAGGAAGGAAGGGAGGAAGAAAGAAAGAAAGAAAGAAAGAAAGAAAGAAAGAAAGAAAGAAAGAAAGAAAGAAAGAAAGAAAGAAAGAAAGAAAGAAAGAAATATCAGGGACATTTTTCATCTCTGAGCAGCCACCCTCCCCACAACCATTCACTAAAGCAAACCAACCTTTTATAGCCCCTCAGTTGCATGAACTCAGAGCACTTTGTACTTCTTTGTAACATGCTGAGTGCACACACAATGTTAATTAAGCACATAATTACTGCTTCACATCTGTCTGTCCTGCTAGATCGTAAGCAACATGAGGGCAGGAGCCATTGTGTACCTTGCCCACCACTGTATTCTCAGTGCTAGGCACAGATTCCCACAGGTGGCAGACATGGTCAATATTTTCTCAGCAAATAAAGGAAAGCCTCTCCCACTTCCACGCCCACCTCTCTGATACCCTATTGCGCTGTTGCAACACTTCTCCCCTCCGAGGTTGCCCAAGTTCACCTAAATTTAGCTTTAAAAATATAAAAGCATGCCCAAAGGTGGGAGCAGAAAGTTGCCCCCAAAGACCCACCGCCAACCCCGGTTCCCAGGTGGTTTGGGGTAATAGTGTCCCAGTTGCCTTTATTGAACACTCACTTTCTGTTACCAGTTGTGCATACACTGTCTCATTCATTTCACACAATGACCTGATTTAGAGACTCATAAACTAAGGGGTTGAACATCTTGTCTGAGGTCAAAAAATTACAGTATATTTGCAGAATTATATATATATATTATCTTTGTCCCCATTCCTGGGGCAGAGCCCCTAAGAAAATCCTGCGTAATAGGACTGTCTTTTGTTTTTCAGAAGGAGCCCCTTTTGATCACACCTGAGTTTATGCTAATGAGGTGAAACAGGTAGTGCCCCTAGGTAGCCTGAAGATGAGGCTGGTCACCAGAAACACCAGGTGATGAGAGGGTTTGAACTTTCAGCCCCACTCAGGACCTCCGGGAAGGGGAGTGGAGCTGCAGATTCAGCTCTATGGACTCTTAATCAAGGAGATAGGCTGAGCTTCCGGGTTGGTAAATACGTGGAGGTGCTGGGAATATGACCCACCCAGACAGGGCATGGACGCTCCACACCCCTCCCCACGAACCATGCCCTATTCATCTCTTCCATCTGGGTGTTCCTGAGATGCAACCTCCATAATATACCAGTAATAGCAAGTAAACTGTTTTCTCTGAGTTCTGTAAGTCGTTTTAGCAAATTATCAAATCTGAAGAAACTTCCCAACTTCACGGCCAGTGGGTCATAAGTGCAGGTGACAGCCTGGACTTGCCACTGGTGTCTGAAGTAGAGGATCTTCTAGGACTGAGTCCTCAGCCTGCGGGGTCTGCGTTAACCCAGGCACATAGTGTCAGAATTGACCTGACTCACTGGCCACCCAGCTGGTTGCAGAGAATGCATGGGTGTGGGGAGAACCCTGGCACACCTGATGTCAGGAGCGCAGATATGGCTGATTCAAACATTGTTCTTAATCGGCCGGTTGTGCAACCTGCCAGGAAGTGGCTTCGTTACTATCAAAGAACTTTTAGATGTACGCCCTTCTCTGAACACTCTTATTTCATGGTTACGTTTGAAGTTTGACTTCTTGCCTCTTGGCTTCCAGGCTCCCAGCAGGCTTCCTTCAGAGTCCTTCAGTGGCTCAAAGGGCTTCCCAGCTGTCACACACTCACCAGAAGATAAACTACTAGTAAAAGGCTAAACTCTTTTTCCGTTCTCAACCCTCCCTTATCTGAGGTGTCAGAGATGATGCTGACAGTGAGTGCACCAGCCCCAGAAGCAGCGGCCCTCACAGCCAGTCTGCCTCTCCCTCGGCTGATTAGCGAGTGGCAGGAGAGGTCTCCCCAGTTCCTGAAATACCAGTGCCCCTCTCCCTACCTGGTAGGTCCTCGATACAATGCAGTTTTGTTTTGTTTTTAATGAACAAATAAAGAACAATGATTTCTGATCCATAGGCTCGTTTGGATATTTCAGCAATTGCATTGCCACTGGTGTTTCCAGGAGAATCAGTTTATATTCTAAACACGTTTTCTCTTGGCACTTGAAACCAGGCTCCAGACAGCGGAAGTTGTTGAATACTAATCACTTGTAGCCAAGGACATTTGAAAACCATCTTTCACTTTTGTCACAGTTTAACTCATCTGTCCCTAAAGCTTCTTGCCCCAACCCACTTTTCAGAAAGCAAGTTAATAAACAGACAAAATCTATAGTTAGAATGAAATTAACAAGACTCCTTTCCTTCATTCATTTATTTGACAAATATTTATTGGGTGCTTACTATCCCCAGACAGTGGACTAGTGGCTAAGGAGAGAGTGGTGACCAAAACCCAGCACGGTTCCTACCCCCCAGGTGCATAAGTCTAGTGAGAGAGCAGGCAGGAAGCAAATAATTACACCAATAAATGTAAAGTACAAGGAGTCCCACGGAAGAGAAGCATGTGGACCAAGGAATGCATCTCACAGGGATCTGAACTAGTCCTGAGGTTGGAAAGACTCCCCTAGAGACGTGACACTAGACACTCCCCTGAGGATGTGACAGTAGATGCATCATAAACTAACGGGCTGGGAGGGAAGGGGGACATTTCTAGCCAGAGACAACAGCAAGGACAAAGGCCTTACAAAGGAAGGGAGCACAGCAAGGGCAAGGGAGCTACAGAAGGTCAATGTGACTGGAGGAGTATGGACTAAGGTGAAGTAGGGGAGGTGGGTAAGGGCCAGACTACCCAGTTCACGGTGAGCTGTGATTGCAGGGTGTGTCATTTAGCTCAAGAACAATAGGAAACCATTGAAGGACTTTAATCGATGAGATGCCAATCCGTTACCTCAAAAACACTGCTCTAGTTTCATGGTAGAATAATGAGTAATATCAGCCACACTGCACTTTTCATATGCAATGGGAAAAGTATGAATTATCATCTCCTCTAGAGATGATGATATTGACTCACAGAGAAGGAAAGCAACCTGCCCAAGTGGTAGCATACTAGAGGCTAAAACACGGGACTCTTGTCCCATGGTCCCAATTCTCTCAACATCCATTTCAAAAAGTAGACAATAAATTTGCCAGTAATCACTCTAGGTGCCCCTCCTCACTTATGCATTTGACATGCTGACTTCTGAAGTTGTCTAAGTATAAATGACTCAGCCAGTAGCCAGAACTACAAACCACCTAATATCTGCCCCTAGGGATGGCTAAGCATTACTACCTCCTCTCTCCACTAAACCTATTTCTCCTCCCATTTCCCCACACTAAGTCACTCCCAACTCCTTAACTGCAGTGTCTTGCCTCCGGCAAAGGCTTTGTCCCCTGCACTTTCAACATGACCTCATCACCACAGATGAAACAGACCCTGCAGTCTTCAAAAGGAAAAGAAAATGTTGTGTGTTACTTTCTAAAACAAGTCTAAATCACCGTAGACCACTGAATCTGTAATTCAGCCTTCCCTTTATTTAGGGAGAGTTATTTGTGCTCTCTCAGTCTCAGTATCTTCATCTATAAAATAAAAATAAGAAGACTTCCACTCCTAATAATGGAGAACAAGTAATTTCAAAGTTCCTCCTCAGAATATGTGGGGCAGCTGAGAAGAAAATTAGGGAGCTAAAAATACAATGAAGAAATGCCATCGAGGGAAGCTGAAGGTCCAGAGAGGTGAGCCTGTTCGTGTTGAGAAATGCTTTCCTCCTGGAGGTGCTTGCTCATTTGAGTTGGGTTGGTGGAGAGGGTGAGCAGTGATTCTGTGGATTGGAGCACAGGGTCAGACATAGGAGTGGGGCATGGTGAATGCCCCTCACTTTGGATGGGAACCTCACAGGACTACACTATGAAAGTAAGGGTAACCCTATGGAACTGCTGCTTCATTTCAAATGAGCTCAATGACTGAACGTGAATGGAAGGCATTACAGAGTGTCGGTGCCCTCGGGCACCCAGCAGAAAAAAAATGTAAATCTTCTCTGGAAAAAGATAGCATCATATGAATTATTCCTACAAATAATTTTATAAGAATAATGTTCTGCACACAATAAAAAATAACAAGGCATATGAGGAGACAAAACAACGTGATTAAAAATCTGCAAAAACAATAAGCAGTAAAAATGGACTTAGTGACTCCAGTTAACAAATACAAACTGTTAAATGCTTGCTATGTCCAAGAAGATAAAAGACAGTGGGGCAGTGAGAGCCTGGGGTGGGAGGCAGGGGCAGGGAAGGTGGGGGTCAATGGGGGAAAAGGGGGGACATATGTAAATAAAATAAATATATGCCAAATATATCAAATTACCAGAGAAATAAAACTTACCAAACCTGGCATGATAAAGTAGAAAATATGACTAGTGATTTAAATCCATAATTTAAAACCTGCTCCTCGTCTCTCTGCCCCACCACCACCACCAAAAAAAAAAAAAAAGCTCCTGGTCCAGATAGATTCATTGGGAATTCTACTGAACACTCAGAGAAAAAATAATGCCACTCTTACACAATCTCTAACTTTTGGATCATGTTTGAGACCAGCCTACCCATGATCCAAAACCTCTGAAAAACATTACAAAAATGGAAAATTTCAGACCCATTTTACTTATGAACACAGACACGTACATGCACAAAACAAAGTAAGCATAAGCCAAATCAAACAATATATAAAAAATTTCATATATCCCAGCCAAGTTAGGCTCATTCCAGGAATGCCAGGCTGGCTTCTATTCAAAAATCAATGTCAGAATCACATGACATCTCAACAGATGCAGAAAAGGCATTTGATAAAATTCAACATTTATACACCATTCGTTTTGGGGTTTTTTTCAAAACTTATAGAAGGTTAGGAATAGAAGATAATTCCTTGTCATTGTTTTAAGCATCTACAAAAATCATAATGTTATGGGTGAAAAGTTAAAAGCTTTCCTTCTGAGATCAGGAATAAGTCAAGAATGTCCACCATCACCACTTCTATTCAACACTATTCTGGAGAGCCTAACAACAATAACACAAGAAAGATGGATAAAAGATAAGAATTGAAAGGAAGAAATAAAACTGTCATAATTCTCTGACCAGATAATCAACTTAAGTAAAAAGAAAATAAAACTACAAATAAACTATTATGCCGGGGCTGACCAGCAGACTTTGAGCAACGAATGAATGGTTACTCTGACACAATGCTTGCTGTGAAAGAGAGGGCTAAGGGACTTCCTAGCTAAAGGAACCAGACAGCCTCAATCACCTGCCTCATTAGGCTTTTATTGTAACAGCAGTTTGAGATAAAGTTTATCTTTAAGATACAATCAGTGGGGTAAACAATCTTGGGAGGACTCTTGTGTTTGTGGTGTCCTTTAAGCAAGGACACCCAAAGGTTAAGCATAAGGTTTCCAATAAACACTCAGGGGTCTGCATGTTCACAGACTTGTTTGGAAAGGTCAAGGAATAATTAGGGGCACCACCTTCAGCACTCCCCTAAGTCGGAATTCCGATAAACAGGGCAGGCTTCCTTGAGCACTCTTCCCTGATCTCAGAATGTCCTCCTTACAAACTTTCCAACCAAGTCTCCTGTGCTCCCCAACACTATTAGAGATAGTTCAATGAATATCACAAGATTCCAAAGTATAAAGATAATTTTTTAAAGCAATTATTATTTCTAAATAACAGCAATAAACAATTAAAAATTTTAATACCTTTTTTATTGTTGTTGTTAATCCTCACTGGAGGATATTTTTTCCATAAATTTTTTAGAGAAAGTGGAAGGAGGGGGAGAGACAGAAAGAGAGAAACATCAATGTGAGAGAGTCACATCAATTGGTTCCCTCCTGCATTCACCTTGACTGGGACCAGGGGCCAAGCCTTCAAATGAGGTGGGTGCCTTTGACTGGGAGTCGAACCCACCACCCTTTGGTCTGCAGGCAAATGCTCTGACCACTGAGCAACCAGCTAGCACTTAATGATATCCTTAACCTCTTTGTGCTTGATCTTTGTGCATGTATTATCCAGCCCAAACAAATGTTTTTGATTAAAGTCTTTTGTTAGGGCAGGGGAAGGGTAATTTTTACTATGGCATTTAAAAAACACACACAAAAAAAGCTTTTAGTCTGAGGAACAACAGCAGCCACTAGAATTTTAAATTTTTTATAAAACCTCCAAAAAAAGCCTAAGATCTTCAAGGAGTGAAAAGAAACCAGACATGTCTTTAACATTTCCAGGACATAGAGGAACTTCAAATTACCCAGAGAATTATGCACCTATTCACACAAAGCTACTCCCGGAGCTTGGCTGCGGCTTCATCACCTTGGGAATAAAGAGTGGAAGAGCAGAGTCTTAAGGAAATCTTTAAAAAACAGGAGACCTGTGAACTATGTGGTCTTCAGGGAAGACCCTGTGCTAAGAAGGACACTGCACTTGGGTTAATGCTCTGTGACACCAACTTGAAATTCATAATAATTTCATCTTTAAACTGATGTTTTGAAAGTGAAGTCTGATGCTATGATGCATGGGAATTCAGTGAGGCTCAAAGAGAATGCAAAGAAAATGTTATGTCTACAACAGGGTAGGTGAGCACATACTTTGACCCAGAACTTGCTGTAACTGAAGACCGAAGGCAACAGCATCCTAGGAAACACGAACATCCAAGGAGCCCTAACATGACCTTCCTTACCCCACCTCTATTAGCCAACCACATATGCTGAAAATGATGGCATAGAAACAAAGGAAAAGATAGGTCAACCCAGAGTTCCCCTTCCTTTTGATCCTTCCTTACTCATCAATAAGGAAGCCCGACCTGTGTGGCTCAGTGTTTGAGCATCAAACTATGAACCAGGAGGTCACTGTTCGATGCTGGGTGGTCAGGCACATGCCCGGGATGCGGGTTCAGCCCCATGTGGGGGTCATGCAAGAGGCAGCCAATCAATGATTCTCTCTCATCATCTTTTTTCTATCTCTCTCTCCCTATCCCTTCCCCTCTCAAATCAATAAAAAATATATATAAATAAGAAAAAGAAAAAAGAGAGTGTCAGTAAAAATGTGAACATATCAAGAAGTGAAATTAAAACAGTTGAGTTAGTTTCATATAATGATTCCATTATTTTGGTAAAAACAAAATACATATGTATGTACAAGTTAGGAAAAACTAATTGTGTGACTTTGAGGATTCTGCTTATGGGTAAATGCCCTTATATTTGCATTTAAAATTGGCATTCTACAATATAAAGATAATCAGTAGAATTCACACTAATTACATAACTTTAATTTTTCTTTACTTAGAATGATACTAAATACCAAATAAAAAAAACACTGTAAATCAAGAAACCACAGAAGAAAAAACTTTATATTTAAGTATCTTTAATGACCTTTTTTTTTTTGCTTTGTGAACAAATGGTTTTGTATTTTCATTTTGCACATGGCCCCACTAGGTATTGCCGTGAGTAGATGACGTAAAGCCCTGAGTAGAGCTTTGAGTTAATATTGCCAGTGAGCAGTCTCACTATGGAAAAGCTTAATATAAGGGATGATGAAGGCAGAGCCCTCTTCACCTGTGTGAGACCTAGGCAGTCGACAGGGCCCCATGCTTAGGAAGGGCCCCTTGCTTGGTTTTATGCTCTCTGTTGCTGTCTTGAAATTCTGGACACATTTTGAATAAGCAGTCCCACATTTATTTCATTTTGCATTGGATCTGCAAATTATGTTAACAGTCCTGGGTGATGGCATGGTAGAATCCTGTGGGTTCTACTGGAATTAAAGGTATCAATATAAACTTATGTTTCAAATAATATCATTATATATACAGATACATTGTAGATATTGTATAGCTTTATATATGTGTATTTATGTACAAATATACATATATATGTATATATGTGTGTGTGTGTATGTATACTTATATTGTGTATACACCTATATTCATCCCAGCCCTGACCACTGAAAGAGCCCATAAGCAATCACATCCTAATAGTAATGCATACATCTCCATCCAGATCGAGGAACAAGGACTAGTTGGGGATGTGGCTAATCCCAGGACTGAGAACAGGGAAGGCACAAATGAAGGCAACATATCAAAGGAAATAGAAGCCAGCTTGAATATGTTCCCACTACCCAAATCTGGAACAATTTGAGCATCAAAAGAAAAAGGACAATAATAAGCTACTGAATATAATAAAGAATCCATGAATCCATAAAATAATAAACAGAAAACAAATAAATGAGGATAAAGGAGGGTACTTCTTGATGATAGAATGCTAAATGATAAAAGTGGAAAGAGTGGTGGAACTGGAAAAATCATCCTTTTGCAATCATTATAGTAAAGATTGGTTTGGACAAGAATCATTAACAGACGCTAAAATTATGGGGCAAATTTGATGAAATGCAGGATATTATCAAGGCCTCATTGTTTTCCCACAGATCACTTATTACCCTCCATGGGGAAAATAGTATGTATACAGTGGAAAAAGTGCCATACTTTGGGCAGATGATCAGAATCATTACCAATGAGAGGCAGATAGGCATCATGTGCCTTTAGATGCAATACCCTGAGAGAGACACACATTGCTCATGTAATTCCAGCCAGGGATGGAAAATCTGAATCTACTCCTGAGGAAATATGAGACAAAGTCAAACTGAGAAACATTCAATAATATAACTGGCCCATAGTCTTCAAAATTGTCAGTATCATGAAAGACAAAGAACTGAGGAACTGTGCCAAATTAAAGAAGACTAATACAGCCCAGTCAGCATGGCTCAGTGGTTGAGCATCAACCTATGAAACAGGAGGTCACAGTTCAATTCCTGGGCAGGGCAGTTGCCTGGGTTTGGGCTCGATCCCAATGGGGGATGTGCAGGAGGCAGCCAATCAATAATTCTCTCTCATCATTGATGTGTCTATCTCTCCCTCTCCCTTCCTCTCTGAAATCAATAAAAATATTAAAATATATATCCTACATAATAAAAGGCTAATATGCAAATCAACCAAATGGCAGAATGACTGTCGCTATGATGCGCACTGACCAACAGGGGACAGACGCTCAATGCAGGAGCTGCCTCCTGGTGGTCAGTGCGCTCCCACAAGGGAGTACCATTCAGCCAAAAACCAGGCTCACAGCTGGTGAGCGCAGCGGTGGTGGCAGGAGCTTCTCCCACCTCTGCAGCAGTGTTAAGGATGTCGGACTGATGGCTTAGGCCCACTCCCAGTGGGGAATGGGCCTAAGCATCAGTCAGACGTCCCCCAAGAGCTCCCAGACTATGAGAGGGCACAGGCTGGGCTGAGGGACGCCCCCTCCCCCTTGAGTGCACAAATGTCGTGCACCAGACCTCTAGTATGTATATCTATACTAATAAAAGGGTAATATGCTAATTAGACCGGGAGACCTTCTGGACAAAGCCATGGTGGCGGGCTGAGGCAGAGGTGGTTAGGGGCAATCAGGCCAGGAAGGGAGGGCAGTTGGGGGCGAGCAGGCCAGCAGTGGGGGGCAGTTGGGGGTGAGCAGGCTGGCAGGGGGGGCAGTTGGGGGCAAGCAGGCCAGCAGTGTGGGGTAGTTGGGGGCATTCAGGCTGGCAGTGGAGGGCAGTTGGGGGTGAGCAGGCTGGCAGTGGAGGGCAGTTGGGGGTGAGCAGGCTGGCAGGCAGGTGAGCGGTTAAGAGCCAGTGGTCCTAGATTGTGAGAGGGATGTCCAACTGTCAGTTTAGACCTGATCTCACAGGGATAGGGCCTAAACCAGCAGTCGGACATCCCCCAAGGGGTCCCAGATTGGAGAGGGTGCAGGCCAGGCTGAGAGATACCCCCCACACCCGTGCACGAATTTCGTGCACCAGGCCGCAAATATATATATACATATATTTTTTTTTAAGAAGACTAATACAAAATGACATCTAAGTGCAATATGTATTCCCGATCTGATCCTGTACTGGAAGGATGTTAGTAGGACAACTGATGAAATTGGAAGATGAACTACATTAGATAAAAATATTATATCAAGACTCAGTTTTCTGAATTTGATAACTACACTATATATATATAAATCTAACATGCAAAGTGTCCCCTCAGGAATTCGACTGGGAGACCGGAAGTTCAGTCACTCATTATGACATGCGCTGACCACCAGGGGATGGCGTGGAACAAAAGAAGGCCCTGGCCAGCAGCCGGCAGCCAGCAGCCAGCAGCCAGCAGCCAGGAAAGGAGGGCCCCAGACAGCAGCTGGCAGCTGGAAGGCCCCAATTGGCCCTGATTGCTAGCCAGGCCTAGGGACCCTACCCATACACGAATTTTGTGCACTGGGCCCCTAGTGGTTATATAATGGACTCACTTTGTTCTTAGAAAATACACATGGAAATCTTGAGGGGTAAAGGGGACTGACTTATTTACTCTCAAGTGATTTAGAAAACAAAAAAATAACACCTACCTATAAATACAATGAAGAAAAAAAGAGACAGAATTCCAATGCAAATGTGGCAAAACATTTCTCAGGTGTTGAATCTGGTTCCAGGAAATAAAAGATTTCTCTGTACTATCCTTGCAGTTTTTCTTTGAGTTTGAAATTACTTCAAAATAAAAAGTTAAAAAATCAAAGACTTAAGAATAAATGGTATACACCATGTGTAAGATTTCTAACAGAAGAATGTCAAATATTATTAAGAGAAAATAAAGAAAACCTGGGATGGGGCAGGAACTGGGTGGAGGGGGAAATGGGAGGGGAAAGGGGGGATATCTGCAATACTCTCAGAAATAAAGATTTCTTAAAATTAGAAAAGAAAAAATGCTCAATATCACTAATCATCAGAGAGATGCAAATTAGAACCACATTGAGGGCCCTCGATGGTTTGGCTCAGTGGATAAAGCGTCAGTCTGTGGACTGAAGGGTCTGGGTTCAATTCTGGTCAAGGGCACATGCCCTTGTTGTGGGCCCAATCCCCAGTAAGGGGTGTGCAGGAGGCAGCTAATCAGTGATTCTCTCTCATCATTGATGTTTCTATCTCTCTCTCCCTCTCCCTTTCTCCTTGAAATCAATTTTAAAAATTTAATTTAAAAAGAACACAATGAGTTATCACCACACACCTGTCAGAATGGCTACCATAAATAAACCAACAAATAATAAGTGCTGGAGAGGATGTGGAGAAAAGGGAACCCTGTACACTGCTAGAGGAATTGCAGACTGGTGCAGCCATTGTGGAAAACAGTGTGTAGTTTCCTCAAGAACTTAAACATGAATCTGCCTTTTGACCCAGTGATCCTACTTCTGGTAGTATACCCTTAAGAATCCCAAAATATCAATCAGAAAGATTATAGGCACCCCTATGTTCATAGCAGTGTTATTTACAATAGCCAAGATCTGGGAACAGCCCAAGTGCCCATCAGTAGAAGAGTGTATAAAAAAAGCTGTGAAAATACTAGAGGAATCCAAAGGCAACAAAATCTCAGACATATGCGGAAGCAATTTCTTCACCATTACAGATCCTAGGGCATTGGAAACTAAAGAGAAAATAAACAAATGGGACTACATCAAAGTAAAAAGCTTCTGCACAGCAAAAGAAACCATCAACAAAACAACAAGAAAGTCCACTGCATGGGAGAACATATTTGCAAATGTTATCACTGATAAGGTTTTAATCTCCAACATTTATAGGGAACGCATACAACTTAATAAAAGGAAGATAAACAACCCAATCACAAAATGGGCAACGGACCTAAATAGACACTTTTCAAAAGAGGACATTCAGAAAGCCAAAAGACATATGAAAACATGCTCAAAGTCACTAATCATCCAAGAGATGCAAATCAAAACAACAATGAGATACCATCTCACACCTGTCAGAATGGCTATCATCAACAAATCAACAAACGACAAGTGCTGGAGAGGATGTGGAGAAAAAGGAACACTCGTGCACTGCTGGTGGGAATGCAGACTGGTGCAGCCACTATGGAAGACAGTATGGAGTTTCTTCAAAAAACTAAAAATGGAACTCCCATTTGACCCTGTGATCCCACTTCTAGGAATATATCCCAAGAAACCAGAAACACCAATCAGAAAGGATATATTCATCCCTATGTTCATAGCAGCACAATTTACCATAGCTAAGATTTGGAAACAGCCTAAGTGCCCATCAACAAATGAATGGATTAGAAAACAGTGGTACATCTACACAATGGAATACTATGCTGCTGTAAAAAAGAAGGAATTCTTACCATTTGCAACAGCATGGATGGAACTGAAGAGCATTATGCTAAGTGAAATAAGCCAGTCAATGAAAGAAAAAATACCACATGATCTCACTTATTTATGGATAATAAAGACCATTATAAACTGATGAACAAAAGTAGATACAGAGGCAGAGGAGCATTGAACAGACTGTCAAACTACAGCAGGAAGGCCGGGGAAGGTTGATGGGGAGGGGGGTAAGAGATCAACCAAAGGACTTGTATACATGCATATAAGCATAACCAATGGACACAAGACACTGGGGGATAGGGGAGGCCGGGGGAAGGTCAAGGCGGGGGTAGACATATGTACTACTCTTTGTAATATTTTAAGCAATTAAAAAAAAGCTGTGTGCTGTAAAAAAGATGGAACTCTTACCATTTGCAACAGCATGGATGGAACTGGAGAGCATTATGCTAAGTGAAATAAGCCAGTCAATGAAGGAAAAACACCACATGATCTCACTCATTCATGGATAATAAAGACCATTACAAACTTTTGAACAATAATAGATACAGAGGCAGAGCTGCCTCAAACTGATTGTCAAACTGCAGTAGGAAGGCCAGAAAGGGTTGGGAGGCAGAAGGGAGGGGAGTAAGAGATCAACCGAAGGACTTGTATGCATGCATATAAGCATAACTAATGGACATAAGACACTGTGGGGTAAGGGAGGGCAGGGGATTGTCAAGGGCGGGGGGTGGGGGAAGGACACATATGTAATACTCTTTGTGATACTTATTATAATATTTTTTTAGAAAGAATGATAAAAAAAAAAAAGAATCACAAAAAAAAAAAGCTGTGGAAGAAGGAAAGGGAACTCAGTGGAACCCTTTCCCCCTCTCCACTTGGGAGTCTGTACTTGTTCTTCAATGGAAAAATAAATAAATAAAAATAAAATAAAGCTGTGGTACATTTACACAATGGAATACTACACAGCTATAAAAAAGAAGAAACTCGGGGAGAGAAAAAAATGGCGGAGGCTTAGACGGACGTGTTGGTCCTTCGTCCCGGAGCAGATAGGGGCGAGCAGCTGAAACGGGTAACAACCAGCCCGATCAAGCTGGGGAGGTTCAGCTGAGAGACAGTCTGCAGCCAGGAAAGACAGAGAACTCCTGAAAAATGCGGATGGTTAGAGATTGAGGCTGAAACTTCCCCCTGGGCGCCAGCGCAGCGGCGAGACCATGCCATCTTGGGAAGCGGTTACCTACCGGCATCCAGAGATCGGCTACTAACCCAGCGGCTACTAACCCGGAGGCGGCGACTTGCGGGCGGCGCGACTGCGGGAGCCCAGAGGAGGCCTGCGCCCCTCCACGGAGGGGCGGACACTCCTGGGCGGCCAGCAGAGGCACAGCGACCACACCATCTTGGGAAACAGAGCTGCTTGAGACTAGGATCCTGGCCTCAGCACCACCCAGTCTGATCTCAGACGCATACCAGGACCCTGCAGCCACTGGGGACAGAGACCTGTGACCACAGCTACAGACCTGCAGACACGGAAAGTTCGGAGATCCCTGCTGCAGATCCGTGAGTAGCAGAGCCCATCCCCCCTTCCCCCAGGATCGCGGGCAGTGCCAGAGTAACTAACTGATAGACCTACCCCTTGCCGGGGCCTCAGCGCTGCAGAAACTTTGGCCTGAAAGTGCGCGAGCACCTTAGAACTGATCCTATGCGCACTTCGGGCTTCAGAGCCCTGGGCTGGGAGCAAAAACGCGCACAGCACCAGGAACTAATCCTGTGCGCACTGCTGGCATCAGAGCCCTGGGCTGGGAGCAAAAACGCGCACAGCACCAGGAACTAATCCTGTGCGCACTGCTGGCATCAGAGCCCTGGGCTGGGAGCAAAAACGCGCACAGCACCAGGAACTAATCCTGTGCGCACTGCTGGCATCAGAGCCCTGGGCTGGGAGCAAAAACGCGCACAGCACCAGGAACTAATCCTGCGCGCACTGCTGGCATCAGAGCCCTGGGCTGGGAGCAATCGCGCTAACGGGAGTTTGTCCGCCTAGCACAGGCCCAGAAACCCCGTTTCTCAGGGCAGGAGGCAGCACCAAGCACCAGTGACTTGACTGTGTTTCTTATCACCTGCGCCTGAGATCCTGATTTCCTGTGCATTCATACTAAGAGCCAGTGAATCCAATTCCTGGTGCAAGGGCACACAGGGACCCTGATTCTCAAGGTGAGGTTGCGCGAAGCAACAGAGACTCTGATACTGAACTCTTGGGGAACTCTGACTCCTGGCGCAAGCTAGGGGGCTCTGCTCTGGTGCTAAACACGCGTCAGGGGGGCCTCTATTTCAGCACAGTGCAGGCAGGGTCCCTAATTCTAAGGGCACGCGCGAGGCCACATTGAGTGTTGGCAACACTGACACAGAGCGAGCCTGGTTCCCACCAACCAACAACAACCACACATCTTAGTGTCAGAGCTCTTCAGTGACACTAGGGTGGTGGGAGCCTCCCACTGCGCACGGCCCAGGCCCACGCAACTCAACCTTTGAACCATCAGGAGATAATCAGAATGAAGAGACGACACAATACCCAGAGGAAAGACAATGAAGAATCACCAAGAAAGGAAATTAATGAAGCTGAAGCGTGCAACATGACAGAAAAAGAATTCAGAATGATGGTTGTACAATTCATTCACCGGATGGATGAGAAAATCAACAACCTATGCAAGAATCAGGAAGAAATGAAAAGTGATATAGCTACAATCAAAAACACCATGGAAAGTTTCAACAGCAGACTAGAAGAAGCAGAAGACCGAATTAGTGAGTTAGAAGATAAGGCAGAGAAACAAGCTCAATCTGAACAGCAACTGGAGAAAAGAATTAAAAAACAGGAGGAGAGCCTAAGGGAGCTTCAGGACAACATGAAACGAAGTAACATACGCATAATAGGGCTGCAAGAAGGACAAGAAGAGCAGCAAGGATTAGAAAATCTATTTGAAGAAATAATGACAGAAAACTTCCCAGATATGGGGAAGAAAAAAGTTACACAAATACAGAGAGTCCCAGGCAAGATGAACCCCAAAAGACCGACACCAAGACACGTCATAATAACGATGGCAAATGTACAAGACAAAGAGAGAATCTTAAAGGCTGCAAGAGAGAAACAGAGAGTTACCTACAAAGGGTCCCCCATCAGATTATCAAACGATTTCTCAACAGAAACACATCAGGCCAGAAAAGAATGGACGGAAATCTACAAAGTGATGCAAAGCAAAGGACTGAATCCAAGAATACTCTATCCAGCAAGGCTATCATTCAAAATTGAAGGGGAAATAAGAAGCTTCACAGACAAAAAAAGGCTAAGGGAGTTCATCACCACCAAGCCAGCAATGCAAGAAATGCTAAAGGGACTGGTGTAAAAAGAAGAAATAAAAAGCCCAGAAAGAAAGCAGCCACAAAAAAATAGAAATGGCTACAAACAAGTACCTTTCAATAATAACTTTAAATGTAAATGGACTAAATGGTCCAATCAAAAGATATCGAGTGGCTGAATGGATAAAAAAACATGACCCATACATTTGCTGTCTACAAGAGACCCACCTCATTAGAAGGGACTCACACAGACTGAAAGTGAAGGGATGGAAAAATATCTTTCAGGCAAATGGAAATGAAAAAAAAGCTGGGGTAGCAATACTTATATCAGACAAAATAGACCTCAAAGTGAAGGCCATAACCAGAGATAAGGAAGGCCACTTCATAATACTAAAGGGATCAATACAACAAGAGGATATAACCCTGATAAACATATATGCACCCAATGCAGGAGCACCCACATACATAAGAAAACTCCTGGAAGGTATCAGGGGAGAGATCGACAACAATACAATTATAGTAGGGGACTTTAATACACCACTAACATCACTGGATAAATCCGCTAGACAAAAACTCAGCAAAGAAACAGCAATCCTAAATGACTCACTAGATCAGATGGACTTAATTGACATCTTCAGAACACTTCACCCCACAGCTGCGGAATATACATTCCTCTCAGGTGCTCATGGGACATATTCAAAAATAGACCACATATTGGGTCACAAGCAAAGTCTCCACAAATTCAAGAAGATTGAAATCATAAAAAGCATCTTCTCAGACCACGATGGCATAATGTTAGAAATAAACCACAATAAAAACAACCCAAAATACTCAAACACTTGGAAGCTGAATAGCATGTTATTAAATATTGATTGGGTTACCGATGACATCAAAGAAGAAATTAAAAACATCCTGGACACTAATGACAATGAAAACACAACAATCCAAAACCTCTGGGACACAATGAAAGCAGTCCTGAGAGGGAAGTTTATAGCTCTACAGGCCTACCTCAAAAAACAAGAAAAAATGGTAGTTAATCATCTAACTCTACAACTCAAAGAATTAGAAAGAGAGCAACAAGAAAAGCCCAGAGTGAGCAGAAGGAAGGAGATAATAAAGATTAGAGCAGAAATCAATGAAATAGAGACCAAAAAAACAATACAGAAAATCAATGAAACCAAGAGCTGGTTCTTTGAAAGGATAAACAAGATTGACAAACCCCTAGCCAGGCTCACCAAGAAGCAAAGAGAGAGGTCCCAAATAAACCAAATCAGAAATGATAGAGGCGAAATAACAACAGACCCCAAAGAAATACAAATGATTGTTAAACAATACTACGGACAACTCTACTCCAACAAACTAGACAACCTGGAGGAAATGGACAAATTCCTAGAAAAATACAACATTCCAAAACTCAATCAGGAAGAATCTAAAAATCTCAATAGGCCAATAACGATGGAAGAAATTGAAGCAGTCATCAAAAAGCTTCCAGCAAACAAAAGCCCAGGACCAGACAGCTTCTCAGGGGAGTTTTACCAAACTTTTAAGGAAGAACTGAAACCTATCCTCCTCAGATTACTACATAAAGTCCAAGAGGATGGAACACTTCCAAACACATTTTATGAAGCTAGCATCACCCTAATACCAAAACCAGGTAAAGACAACACAATGAAAGAGAATTACAGGCCAATATCCCTCATGAACATAGATGCCAAAATCCTCAACAAAATCTTAGCAAATCGGATCCAGCAGTACATCAGAAGGATCATACACCATGACCAAGTAGGATTTATCCCAGGGATGCAAGGATGGTACAACATCCGTAAATCAATAAACGTGATACATCACATAAACAAATTGAAAGAAAAAAACCACATGGTCATATCAATTGATGCAGAAAAAGCATTTGACAAAATCCAACACCCATTTTTGATAAAAACTCTCAGCAAGGTGGGAATAGAAGGATCATACCTCAACATAATAAAAGCCATATATGGCAGGCCCACAGCCAACATCATACTCAATGGACAAAAACTAACACCATTTCCCCTAAGAACAGGAACAAGACAGGGATGTCCACTCTCTCCACTCCTGTTCAACATAGTCCTGGAAGTATTAGCCATTGCAATTAGACAAGAAGAAGAAATAAAAGGCATCCAAATTGGAAAAGAGGAAGTAAAACTGTCCTTATTTGCAGATGACATGATATTATACATACAGAACCCTAGAGACTCCATCAAAAAACTACTAGACTTAATACATGAATTTGGCAATGTAGCAGGATACAAAATTAACCCCAAGAAATCCGAGGCATTTCTATATACCAATAGTGAACTTTCAGAAAGAGAGATTATAAAAACAATCCCATTTACCATCGCACCCCAAAAATTAAGATACCTAGGAATAAACTTAACTAAAGAGGTAAAAGACCTCTACTCAGAAAACTATAGGACGTTGAAAAAAGAGATAGAGGAAGACATAAACAGATGGAAGAACATACCATGTTCTTGGATTGGTAGAATCAACATCATTAAAATGTCCATACTACCCAAAGCAATCTATAAATTCAACGCACTTCCCATTAAAATACCAATGGCCTTCTTCAAGGATCTAGAACGAACTCTCCAAAAATTCATCTGGAATAAAAAAAGACCCCGAATAGCTGCAGCGATCCTGAGAAAAAACAAAGTAGGTGGGATCTCAATGCCAGATATCAAGCTGTATTACAAAGCCACTGTTCTCAAAACTGCCTGGTACTGGCACAAGAACAGACATATAGACCAGTGGAATAGAATAGAGAGTCCAGAAATTAGCCCGAACCAATATGCTCAATTAATTTTTGACAAAGGAGGCATGAACATACAATGGAGCCAAGATAGTCTCTTCAATAAATGGTGTTGGGAAAATTGGACAGATATATGCAAGAAAATGAAACTAGACCACCAACTTACACCATACACAAGAATAAACTCAAAATGGATAAAGGACTTAAATGTACGACAGGAAACCATAAAAATTCTAGAAGAATACAAAGGCAACAAAATCTCAGACTTATGCCAAAACAATTTCTTCACTGACACAGCTCCTAGGGCAGTTGAAACTAAAGAGAAACTGAACAAATGGGACTACATCAAAATAAAAAGCTTCTGCACAGCAAAAGAAACCATCAACAAAACAACAAGAAAACCCACCTCGTGGGAAAACATATTTGCCAACGTCATATCTGATAAGGGCTTAATCTCCAAAATTTATAGGGAACTCATACAACTTAACAAAAAGAAGATAAACAATCCAATCAAAAAATGGGCAAAGGATCTAAATAGACACCTTTCAAAAGAGGACATTCAGAAAGCCAAGAGACATATGAAAACATGCTCAAAGTCACTAATCATCCGAGAGATGCAAATCAAAACAACAATGAGGTACCATCTCACACCTGTCAGAATGGCCATCATCAACAAATCAATAAACGACAAGTGCTGGAGAGGATGTGGAGAAAAAGGAACACTTGTGCACTGCTGGTGGGAATGCAGACTGGTGCAGCCACTATGGAAGGCAGTATGGAGGTTCCTCAAAAAATTGGAAATGGAACTCCCATTTGACCCTGTGATCCCACTTCTAGGAATATATCCCAAGAAACCAGAAACACCAATCAGAAAGGATATATGCACCCCGATGTTCATAGCAGCACAATTCACCATAGCTGAGATCTGGAAACAGCCTAAGTGCCCATCAGTAGATGAATGGATTAGAAAGCTGTGGTACATCTACACGATGGAATACTATGCTGCTGTAAAAAAGAAGGAATTCTTACCATTTGCAACAGCATGGATGGAACTGGAGAGCATTATGCTAAGTGAAATAAGCCAGTCAATGAAGGAAAAATACCACATGATCTCACTCATTCATGGATAATAAAGACCATTACAAACTTTTGAACAATAATAGATACAGAGGCAGAGCTGCCTCAAACTGATTGTCAAACTGCAGTGGGAAGGCCAGGGAGGGTTGGGGGGGAGGAGGGAGGGGATTAAGAGATCAACCGAAGGACTGGTATGCATCCATATAACCATAACTAATGGACATAAGACACTGGGGGGTAAGGGAGGGCAGGGGTCTGTCAAGGGCGGGGGGGAAAAAAGGACACTTATGTAATACACTTTGTAATACTTTTAGCGAAAAATTAAAAAAAAAAAAAAAAAGAAAACTAAAGCTGTGTCCAGCTAAGAGAATAATGGTAATTTAAATCGGGCACAATTTTGATTAAAATGTTCCAACCATTTAATAAAAAAAAAAAAAAAAAAAAAAAAAGAAGAAACTCTTACCTTTTGCCACAGCATCAATGGACCTGGAGATTATTATGCTAAGTGAAATAAGCCAGTCAGAGAAAGGCAAATACTATGTGATCTCATTATATGTGGAATCTAATGAACAAAATTAACTAATGAACAAAATAGATGCAGGGATATAGAAGCATGGAACAGACTGTGGAAACTCAGAGGGAAGGCAGAGGTAGGTGGGTGGGAAGAGATCAACCAAAGAACTTGTATGCATAATTGCAGAACCCATGACCACAGACAATAGGGTGAAGGCCTGGGGCTAGAGTCAATTGGGGGATAAAGGAGGGCACATGTAATACTTTCAACAATAAAGATTTAATTTTTAAAAAAGAACTGAGGAAAAGAAAAGCAGAAGTCATTATCATATATATCAGGATGATGGTTACTTTTAGAAGGTAAAGGGGGAATGGCAATTAAAATGGGGCAAAAAGATGACTTCTGGGGACTGACAATGTTCTATTTTTTACCTCATTATATATGTTACTGCTTTTTGATAAATTTCAGAATCATACTTTATTTTTGTACACGTTTCTTTATGTATGTTGTATTTCACAATAAAAAATTAAAATGTAGACAATACTACACATTTCTTAGGATCATTGTAAGGATTAAATATTAGAGTCTATATAACATTTGCAAATATAGAATAGAATAGAATAGAATCTATAATAATAAAAGCATGATATGCTAATTAGACCAGATGTTCTTCCTTCCGGACAAAGCTACAGTGGGCAGAGGCCAAGGCAGAGGTGGCAGAGGCCCCTGGCCACAGTGGCGACAGATGGGGGCTGAGGCAGAGGTGACAGAGGCCTGCAGCTGCCACAGCAGGCAGGGACCAAGGCAGAGGTGACTGCCATGGCAGCGGGTGCCAAGGCCCTTACACAAATTTCATGTTTCGAGCCTCTAGTACAGGGGTCCTCAAACTACAGCCCGCGGGCCACATGCAAATACAAATATTGTATTTGTTCCTGTTTTGGTTTTTTACTTCAAAATAAGATATGTGCAGTGTGCATAGGAATTTGTTCATAGTGTTTTTTTTAAACTATAGTCCAGCCCTCTGATGGTCTGAGGGACAGTGAACTGGCCCCCTGTTTAAAAAGTTTGAGGACCCCTGCTCTAGTATAATATAATGAGCATTGAATACATGGTAGTTATTATCTGACTAGAGGCCCGATGCACAAAAATTCTTGCAAAAGTAGGCCTCCCTTCTCCCGGCTGCCGACACCGGCTTCCCTCCAGCACCCGGGACCTGGGCTGCTTCCCTCCTCCAGCCGCCCACAGGCACCTGGGACCCGGGCTGGCTTCCCTCTGATCCCGGCTTTGTCAAGAAGACATGTGGTCTAAGTAGCATATTACCCTTTTATTATTATAGACTAGAGGCCCAGTGCACAAAATCCATGCACTGAGGGGGTGTCCCTCAGCCCAGCCTGTACCCTCTTCAATCTGGGACTCCTCGGGAGATGTCCGACTGCCAGTTTGGGCCCAATCCCACACGAATCGGGCCTAAACTGGCAGTCAGACATCCCTCTCACAATCCTGGACTGTTGGCTCCCAACCGCTAGCCTGCCTGCCTGCCTGCATGATTGCCCCTAACCACTTCTGCCTGCCAGCCTGATTACCCCCTAACTACTTCCCTGCCAGCCTGATCGATGCCTAACTGCTCCCCTACCAGCCCGATCACCCCCAACTGCCCTCCCCTGCTGGCCTGGTTGCCCCCAACTGCCCTCCCCTGCTGGCCCAGTCACCCCTAACTGCGCTGCTGACTGGGCACCCCTAACTGCCCTCTCCTGCATGCCTGGTTGCCCCTAACTGTCCTCCCCTGCTGGCCTGGTCTCCCCAAACTGCCTCCCCTGCTGGCCTGATCACCCACAACTGCTCTCCCCTGCCGGCCATCTTGTGGCTGTGGACGCCACCATTTTTGAGGGCCTGGCAGTCAATTAGCATATTCCCTCCTTATTGGCTGTGGGCACTCCCATCTCTGTGGTGGTGTGAGGGTCAATTAGCATATTCCCTCTTTATTAGATAGGATGTAGTACTACTGAGAGGTGAAAGTAACAATAAAATCTGGGCTAGGTAAAAACATAACCCTAACAGAGGGCTTACAGTGGTTTCTAACATATACTAAAGTCTGCAAGTAAAGGTGGTGTTTACTACAGATAAATGCCAGGAGACAAGGAATTATGCTTGCTGCAATGCCTGACTTGTGAGAGTTTCTCAATCATTATTAGAAAAATGGATAGATGGATGGATGGATGGATGGATAAACTGAAACAAAAGTTAGTCTGATGCAAAATTGCAGTTCCAAGAATGTAGAGACGTTCTCCATGCAGTGCTCTTTGCCCCAAGTTAAATGCAACACCATATACAACAAGACTTCAGGCTTTGTGATAACAGGAAAGACCATTTTTGCTGAACATTTCATGGTACTTCCTGGCTGTTTACAGCCAGGGTAATGGATTATGTCAACCTGGATCTATAATATCTACCAAAGTGGGTAATTTCTTCTACCTACAAATTAAGGGTTCTTCCAGGGCTACTAATCTAGGCTCAAGGGAGAATATGGGTAGTTTCTCCACCCAAACAGCCTCCCACAGAGAGCAGAGGCTAAGCTAATGCACATCCAATGGACAGGGATTCAAGCACGAAGGGGAGGCACTTGACTGAAAACCTGTTTTCCTAAGACAGCCTAAAATGGCAACCAGGCATCTGGAATGGAAACCACCGAAGCCACAATTTCCAGCCCAGTATTGAACATAATTGTAGACTTCAAAGCATTGTTCCTTGCAGGGAAACATCACATATTCTCCAAGTAGCACTACTCTCCTTTCACTCAGTATGGCCCGTCTGATTGTCAGAACTGCAGACCGAAAAGCCCAACTACAGAGGCATGAGCTCTGGTTCATGGCAGAGGCCTTGTACATTGTGTTATTTTTTATTCCTATGATAAAGCATAATATGTTTGCTCATAAATTCTGAATGCCTCTACCTAAAAAAAAAAAAAAAAATTAATGCCTCTACCTACTCCTTCACCACTCTTCCCCAACACTAATCCCTTCTGAGGTAACACAACAGTTGGGTCCTTTTCCTTGCAGGATTTTTTCTTTACATGCACATGTTTCTTTTTACTTTAAAAAAAAATGGTATCAGCCCAGCAGGTGTGGCTCACTGGTTGACTGTGATGCGAACCAAGAAGTCACGGTTCAATTCCTGATGGGAGCACATGCCTGGGTTAAGGGCTCGATCCCCAGTAGAGGGTGGGCAAGAGGCAGCAGGTCAATCATTGATGTTTCTATCTCTCTCCCTCTCTCCCTTCCTTTCTCAAATCAATAAAAATATATTTAAAAATAAAATAAAAATGATATCAAACTATATGTGTATAGTATAATAAGCAATATAGTTGCTCTTTGTCCTATTCCTGGCACAGAGCTCCTAAAAGTCTTGGAAATTCCTGAGCAGTAGGAGTATCTTTTTGTATTCATAAGGATCCCTTTTTTATTATCCCTGAATTTATGTTGAGATAATACAGGTGGGGCCTCTAGGTATCCTGTGGATGGGGCTGGTCATCAGAAAGACCAAGTGATCAGAGGTTTGCGACTTTCAGCTCCATCTACAGACCTAGGGTGAGGGTGGTGGACATTATACTTTATAAAAACTCTTGGACAATGAGATTGGATGAGCTTCTAGGTAGGTGAGCATGTGGAGGTGTTGAGAGTGTGGTGCACACAGAGAGGGCAGGGAAGCTCTGCACCCCTTCCCACATACCTTGCCCCATGCATCTCTTCCACTTGGCTGTTCCTGAGCTATATCCTTTATAATAAACCTGTAAATGTAAGTAAAATGCCTTCCTGAGCTCTGTGAGCCATTCTAGCAAATTACCAAACTGAAGAAGGGGTCTTGGGAACCCCAACAGTACCTCAGGACTGTACCCCAGTCCTCCAGAGTACAATTGGCAACCTGGGACTTGTGACTGGCATCTGAAGTGAAACTGGGCCCTTTAACTCCTGGGATCTGACACTGATTCCTGGTAGCTAGTGTCAGAATTGAGTTGAATTATTGGATACCCAGCTGGTGCTGAAGAATTGATTGGTGTTTGGAAATACCCCAGGAAATGTCACTTGGCAACTTGTTTGGGGTTTTTTATTTGTTTGTTTTTTTGGGGGGGGAGGAGGATTAGCTTAATGATGATCATAAACTTCCAAAGGAAGGACTTTGCACTCTCACATCATTCTTTCTGTTAGTTGCATAACAAAGCAGACACTCTAACCAGAACCCTTGCAATCCCTTTACCATTCCAGTGTGAGTCAACCCCTGGCATATGTGTGCTTTTCTTTAGCTGCCTGCACCTGCACGTCTCTCCTGGGGCCTGACATTGGGCCTCTCGAGCCCCTGGCCTGAAAGCACTGAGAAGCAGAAGGACCTGCCAGGTAATTATTAAAGCCCAGCTCCTGGCCCCCAGTTGGTACAGTTTATACTCCAGAGTTTCCCAAAGGGACCAGTCAGGTGCCGGAACTTTATACAAAAATCACTCCCTGACTTCTTTCTTTTTCTTCCCCACTCCTGCCTCCTCCTCTTTTATCAGGTTCTCCGGGACACTTCCATAATAAATCATGTGCAGATGATTCCTCATTGCAGGTGTGTCGGGGAAAGATGACTTATGATACATAAATTCCATGGTATATGATGTTCCATAATCTACCTAAACAGTCTCCTATTCATGGATTTTTATGTTATTTCTGTCTTTTCCTGTCCCAGGCCATGCTGGACACATACTTAAACCTACAACAGAGTCCTTCACCACCTGCCAGCTGTTCTAATGAGTTGCTTTGGTGGTCAAGTCAGTTGTTCTGCCTCCTGCCATTATAGTTTAAAAACAAGCATATGAACATGACTGCGAGTATCCCACTACCTTTATTAGTGACTATGAACTAAATGACTGGGCAGCTTGTTTGTTTTTCCTGGAGTTAAGTAAGGATCCAAAGCTCAGCCCACACAACTTCCGAACTGCCTGCTCTCAGGTTCCTAAGTAATCAATGGTTATTATCACACACCCTCCCCAGAGGCTGGGTCCAGCAGACGAATTTTCAGATCAATGGCTCAGGGAGAGTCCTTGGTCTGAGGAATTACAGGGTCTTATTTCTCCGTGTCTAACCTCTTCCCAATGCCTTGGGTAGTCCCAAACAAAAAAGATGAAATCTTAATGGTGGAAAGACTTCCTTTACTGTGAAGTTGTTTTTTGGAAATTTCTTAAATGAAAGGGCACCATGTAGGTTGAATATTGCTTTCAGAAATGGGCAGCAAGGACGTATGGAAATCTATTCGGAACCACTTTGTGTAGAAAACCTCTAAAAAGAAGCTAAACTATCTTACTCCCTGGGGAATCACCAGAGTAGAGATCACGAAATTCTCTGCACAGTACCTGACACAGCAATAATTGGGTTTCTTCGTTTTACCCACCTCTTGGGTGAATTTGTTTTACCAGTGTCTGAAAGACCCCCTCACCTCTGACTACAAATTTCCATTCACTGAATAGTTCCAAATGGAATGTCAGGATGACAAATCTCCATCACATTAATTGTGCCTGGTAGTTAGGAGCCCCGCCTCATTTTTAAAGCTTTCCAGGGCAATTAATAAAGTCAGCCCTCTTACAACATGCAGCCATCGTGTGAAAAAAAGAGGTGTGGTGGTTGCAACCTCTGAGTTGCAGGACAGCTTGTCTGAGAAATGGAATATAAGAAGGCATTGCAGACACAATTGCATTATTACAACCCTGGGACCAGGTGGGTACAGACAAAACCTTCTCTTCCCTGTGTTATCAAATCTTATCTCTTTCTTTTTTTCATCAGGAATGAAAAACTTAAAACAGGTTGACTCACCTGTAATTCTCACAGTCTCGTGTCCCATCCCTTACTGTACTGAAAAAACAACAACTCCAATTTGTGTCCTCTGGTTCAAGGGATAGTGGATCAAGCCATCCAGGAAGAGAATAAAATCTCCTCCCGGAAAGCATCTCACTTCTGATGCTGAGAACAAAACACAGAGTAAATGCCGAGAACATGAGCCCTAAAATCTGAGATAGAAGGAAACCCAGAGATTAGACCACACGGGGGCAGTGGACAGAATAACAATTTTTCAGAGTGTAAGTGGCTTACCCCAAACCAGCTCATTAGGGGCAAGTCAGAGACTACAGCCTGCTGTCCTAACTCCTAGCCTGGGGTTCTTTCCACTAAAAGGCGTTGCTAATGTTTTTAGAAACACAAAGAGCATGGGAAAGAACAGAAGGTAAATGCCAAGGCCTCACAGATCACCTGCGCATTATTATCATTATTACGGCATGTTGTTGTCACATTTTCCCACACATGTGAAGCCCAGGGAAGCAGCAGCACTACTTTGCCAACAGTGTTAGCATCTCGCCTCCTCAAGCCTCCCCTCTGGGCCCAGGACTTGGAGCACTGCCAGCCAGGCTGATGTCATTCAGAACAACAGCCTTCACCTCATGGAATTCACACAGCCAACTGGCGCAAAGCACAGTCTGCCCATTGGGCACCAACGTTTGCTTGGCCTGGCACAGTTCTGCACACTAAACAAAACTAAACTTTTTTAAAATGACTATTTCTTTCAAGTTTACATAGTGAGATAAGAGAGACGCCTATTGAAATGATCTTATCCTGCGTTTTTGCATTAAAATTGATTGCGTTTTTAAAAAGTCGAATCAATTTCATTTACCTGGAGATTAGAAAGAAATAGAAACTAGAATGCTATGAATGGGGCCTGACAAGACTAGGGGGAAAAAATGTCAGGTTAACAGAAAACAACATTTTCATTTGGTCTGTACTGGCACAAAACCACAGTATAGACACAAAAACGTATTTTATACAACAGACATCCGACTCTGGTCTGAGAAAGTGCCAAACAGAACAAGAAAACCTCTTTGAGGCCTGTCTTTGTTTCAGGTTAATGTGGTTTCTTTCGGCCAAGTATCATTAGGAGCTGCTTCCAAGAGAATCAGAGCCCAGCCAGTGTGGCTAGTGGTTGAGCGTTGACCTAAGAACCAGGAGGTCATGGTTCGATCCCATGGTCAGGGCATATGCCCGGGTTGCGGGCTCGATCCCCAGTGTGGGGCCTGCAGGAGGCAGTCGATCAGTGATTCTCTCTCATCATAGATGTTTCTATCTCTCTCTCCCTTTCCCTTCCTCTTTAAAATCAATAAAAATATATTTTTAAAAAGAGAGAAGTGGAGAAGCAGTACAAGTGCCTCTCTGGACTCCAGGGTGCTGGGGGTGAGCACCAGGTTTGCGTTTGGGTATTGGTCACCTCTCTAAGTACTCACATACTGCCCTGCCAGTCAGGGGTTGGACTAGGTGACCTAGGGTCCCTTCTAGAAACTCCATTGTTTTACACCTAAGTAGGAAAGAGCACATTTAGATAGATTGGCTTGAGTGGATAAACAAATGGGGGTAAAGAGGAAAAACTAACCATCTGAAAATGCATGAATTAAAAGACACTCTTCCTGTCCCAAGTGAAATGTGCTCTTTCTCTTGTCTTGGTGGAGCACCAACTGCCCTCTCTGCTGCCCCCGCCTGTGACATCACCTTTTCTTCCCCTCCTTACACCAGCCACTACGGTGGAAGAATCCTGGAACCAAGGCTAGGGGAAGCTCATGCTGAGCTAACACTTTGTGTCACAGACACACCTCACCCACCTGGCTGTTGGATGATGACACTGTCACTCTTGCCTGGAACAAATCAGCTACATTGGGGGGCTACATCCTGCCACCCACAGCCATTGACCTCAATGACTTGTTTGCAACTTCATCTGGCAGCCAGTTCACTTCAAAGCAATTGCCCAATTAGTTAATTTTACACTTTAGATTTCTAGAAGAGAGAGTAATTTTTTTCACCTTTCCATAGGCAGCCAAGCTTTAATAGAAGATGCATAGGAAGAAAACTAAAAGTCAAGATATTATAAAGGAGCAGTTAAGATTTTATTATTTTTAATTATATATGTAATAGGTGTAAATGTTTTTATTATAAAAGATCCGAATGTAGTTTATAGACTAAAACATAAAGGCCCTGCTTTATCATCCCCACGCACTTCACCTCCAAAACTAATTTATCTCTATTAACATTCCTTCTAGTCTTTTTCTGTGCATTGCCATATAATATATAAAAATGGCATATATACAAGTAAATACAAATAGAGACATACTATACTATACAATACAGCCATGTGTTGCATAATGACGTTTGAGTCAATGGCAGACCACATAGACAAAGTTGGTCTAATGACATTATAACAGAGCTAAAAAATCCCTACCTCTTAATGACATCATAATGTGATAGCCAGTGTCAGTCATAACACAAAGCATTACTGTCTTTTGCTCAGCTCAGTCTATCTATAGTCATGCAATTGGCTAGAAATGCCTGAGGACTCCCTGAGTCCTCAGTGAGCTTCCCATGGACCTCTCGCCTCTCTAAACCAAGGTTACAACTGGACCCAGCCTTATGGTTCTTATTACCATTGCAAGATACCCTTCAGCAATAACCATTAGGAAACTTTGAAGAAAAGGGTTTATTACTTACAGGCCATGGGGAGTATAAGGCAGGCCAGGAGATGCACAGCCAGGACCATGGGTAGGGAGAGAGCACCCATGGACCTGGGTTCTGCTTTTATTGGGGTGGAGTGTGGGGGCTTTGGGCTTCAGTGGGTTCACTCTTTATTGGTGAATTATAAACATAAGAACAGAAACTTAAAGCATCCAACATAAAGCTTTCCTTGTGATAGATATTCAACTAATGTTCTCAAGGTGACTGATTAAATGCACTCCCCTGAGAGTCAGTCTTTAGAATGGTATTTCCAAGCTAGATAAATTCACATCTTATACTTTTATACTAGCTCAGGAAAATGAAGTGAATATATTTCCAAGGGAAAGCACATCAATACAATGAAAGAAAAGGCCCTAACCGGTTTGTCTGAGTGGATGGATCATCGGCCTGCGGACTGAAGGGTCCCAGGTTTGATTCCAGTCAAGGGCATGTACCTTGATTGCAGGCACATCCCCAGTGGGGAGTGTGCAGGAGGCAGCTGATGGATGTTTCTCTCTCATTAATGTTTCTAACTCTCTATCCCTCTCCCTTCCTCTCTGTAAAAAATCAATACAATATATATATATATTTTTTTTTTTAATGAAAGAAAAGGTTGGATTTCCCATTTCGAAAAATTGCTCCCATTAGGTTTCTTCTCTTTCTGGAGACTCATTGATTTTCTCTAATCAAGTTGGACGGAGCAAAACAGCAAAGACAATGGCTTCCTGGCCACCTGGTAACTACAGTTACCTGGTTTAATTCCCCTTCTATCCATGACATTCTGTGTGATATAAGGCACATCATTTAACCTCTGAGCTGGAGTTTTCTCATAAATTGTTAAAAGATAAACTGAGACATATTAAAACTTTAAGATTTTAGAGCAAAAATAAATTCAAATTGGTCCACAGCATCTAATCCATCAGATAGAAAGGAGCCCCAAGCAGCTGTACAAAATGGAAGGCTTTACAGTGGGAATAGGAAGTTGTATTAGGTGAAACAGTGGTTAGTTACTGCAAGGTCACTTTCCTTTAGCAGATGGAAGGGATCTGATGATCAGGCGATTCCTGATGAACAGGTTTAATGTTCCATTTCTGGGAGAGCCAAAACTGTGAGTAAGTCTCAATTTGGTGACGTGGGACTTAACCTAAGTGACTCCATTTTGGGACTGTTGTCTTGTTTTTAACAATATAAATGGCAAAAATATATATAACTACCTCTTAAACTTGTGGTGAAGATTCAATACAGTGTTCTAAGAGTAAACATCTAGCCCATAGCAGGCATTCAAAAATTACTTTTGTTTATTCTTTGGGACCATTTCTTCATTTTTACCCTGGTAAGAAAATCCAGTTAAATTCTTGCCTCTAGTTTTTATTCAAAGAACACTTCTAATACTTTTGACCACTGAAGAGGTATAAGATTCCCCCATCAAAACCAGAAGTGGTTCGATTAGGAGGGGTCTGGAGGGTACAACATCACAGCAGTGGAATGAGAAAGGTCTGGGCTAACCAGGGAAAAGAAAGATGGATTTTTCTCTTAATGAAGGGAGAGCTGAACTCTTGAACCAACTGGATGTTTTAATTTGTTTTGCCTTCTCCTGGACTAGCCAAAAGCAATGGGCGGGTGGATGTGACTGCCTACTTCCTCCCGATTGTTTTTACAGACCTACATTTTGAGAGGGCTAATTGTTGGAGTCCTCTTCTTTCTTCCCCACATGAAGAGAGCTTTGTTTGGCAATTAAATCAGGCTGCCTGAGACACAAAGCCTTACCATTTCAAATCAAGGTTTGGCCCCCAAAATAAAAGAAGTATTGCCTCATTTTCACTTAGCTGACAATGTTTTCTTCTTCAGAGACTGAACTGGAGTTTTCCATCCGACAGAAATACTGGCCCAACCATGATGCAAAGCAGAGCATGAAGACAATTATTTAGATATCTCTTTTCTACTTGCAGTTGAAATGCGGAAAATAAACTGGAATGTGTTGTTTTTCTCTGGGCAGGATGCAAAGGTGGCTTCCCAGGTTCTTGTCCAGATGGATTCAAAGATTGAAGCCACAGACAAAAAGGTGGTATAGGAAAAGATGGTAATTTATTGAGAGTCCCATGTGGGGAGGAGGAGAGAGTCCCACCAAGTCCCATTTTCTTAAGGTTTTTAAAGGTTCTTTGTGTCCTGATATCCCTTCTGATTGGTCACTATAGCTGCTTCAGAGCTCAAACCCCAGGTGAGGTTCCCCTCTTTTCCCCCTTTTGTTCTTCTATTCCCTTTGGCCTTCCTCTTCTTTCTCTGAATGAGTGGCTTCCTTTCCTTTATTCTGTAAATGCATACCTTCTGCAGCTCCCAGCTTTGCAGCTCTGTGGTCCTCCCCCATGGACCCTCTAATTCCTACAGCTTCCCAAACCTGCCTATTTTACCCCTAAAAACTCCTTTCACGCCGAAACCAGTTTGGCTCAGTGGCTAGAGCGTCGGCCTGCGGACTGAAGGGTCCCAGGTTCGATTCCAGTCAAGGGCATGTGCCTGGGTTGCAGTCACATCCCCAGTGGGAGATGTGCAGGAGACAGCTGATGGATGTTTCTCTCTCATCGATGTTTCTAACTCTCTATCCCTCTCCCTTCCTCTCCGTAAAAAATCAATAAAATATATTTTTAAAAAACTCCTTTCACAGTGAATGGAAACAAGCAAATATTGCCTTTGGTTTAGCTACATAAAATGGCCCCGGCCCTCTCTCTTCCTTTGTTTGGGACTTCCTGCACTTCCGACTCATAGGGAAAGGTCACCCTACCAGTCTCCGGGGACATGGGCTAGTCCTTGCTATCTCTGGAGGTTTGTTTGACAGCCAGCTTTGCAAAACAGATGCACTTTTGCCCTAGCCAGTTGGCTCAGTGGATAGAGCATCAGCCTGCAGACTGAAGGGTCCCAGGTTCAATTCTGGTCAAGGGCATGTACCTTGGTTGCAGATTTGATCCCCGGCCCTGGTTTGGGAGGCAACCAATCGACGTGTCTCTCTCACATCGATGTTTCTATGTGTGACTCTCCCCTTCCCTTCCACTCTCTCTAAAAATCAATGGGGGAAAAAATTAAAATAAATGGAAAAATATCCTCGGGTGAGGATTAACAAACAAACAAACAAACAAAAACAAACCAGACATAATTTTCTCTGATGTTCTAGAGAGCCCCTGAGAACTTCTCATTGTCACTGTGGAAGGTGATTGTCTGCTCTGAGACTAAAGGATTGAATTCTGTGGTTTAACCTGCATGTAAACTACTTCGGTCCTGTCTTTGGGAAATACTTCCCATGTTTCCTGGTGCAAGTCACTTGGCAAAGTCACCCTCTAAGCAGGAGACTCTAAGGAGTGTGACTCTAGCAGGGTAGACAGCCAGCATCAAAAGGCAGCCCCATTTTGACAGTAGAGTTGAACGAGAGGACCTGGAAGATCGCAGTTCACACAACCTAGGCTTCTAAGACTAAAAAGCTCATATTGTGATGTGTTATCCTTCTCTTTGATAAGAATTAATGTTTTTCTCATCACCTGTAAAATTCCTCCTAACATTTAGCACAATCCTGGAGCATAATAGGAGTTCCATAGATTCTGAATGAATGAATGAATGAATGAGCACATGGACAAACGAACAGAAGAACCTGGTTTAACTCAGTTCATCTCACCTCCCCACATAGCACCATAGTGACGTGGCGAGGACCCCGATATGCTTTTGTCCTTAACTGTTGGGGTCCAGCCCCAGCAGGTCCAGGGATCCCCAAAGGTGTGGACAGAGTCGACGAAGAATGAGTGACAGGGAGACAGCGTTCAGTTGATCTGCATAGTTGGTTCTCCAGTCAGGTTCTGTCCAGGATCTTTTGCCATGTTCTCTTGCTAGGTTCTGTCTCTAGGTTCTGTCTAGGATCTCTAGGTTCTGTCTCTAGGTTCTGTCCAGGTTCTCCACCCAAGTCCTGTCTCTAGGTTCTGTCTCCTGTTGTCTTGTTACATCTGTATTTATACCAGTTGATTTTAATCCTGTCAATTTCTATTGCAGAGGTTAGGGCGTTTCTTATCTCCATTCCAGGGAGTAAAGATTATGTAGCTTAAGGGTGATTGTTTGTAGTCAAAGTGATTAACTATCCGCCTGGCATTTAGGTAAGAGGTTTTATGCCCTCCCTAACTTCAGGGAAAAATCCCTACCTGGGGAAACCTTTCTCAGAGAGGTGACCTTGGTTAAAACACATAGAGCCAAGAAGGGGAGCAAACATATTAAGAACAGTATGCCATATACGCCAGGTCCCTTGAAACATATGCTGTGCAGATGTTTCTTCTCTGCAGCGACTGTCAAGCAGCAAGGATGGACCGGCTCCCGGCACTTAACTGCTCTTTACAGCTTCGAAATCCACTGTAATCTTTTGTGAGCTGTGAATTTACAAGATGAAGAATTCCTTGTGCATATATTATCTGCTTGCCACAGAACAGATTTATTTTTGTGGAAAAAAACCCAGGTGCTTGACTGAACTAAATTGTGTTTTAGGGTCCAACTGACCCAGAGTGCCTGCTGAGTATAGCTTTTCCTGGGCACTGTGTTCACTCTCAGGGCTGGCCCGGGTTGCAATATACTTAATATCAAAACAGAGGAAGCAGCCTGATTGCCCTAGAAAAACCATAGTCTCTCCAGAAGTTCCCTTCGACTTTGACCAAATTCATCTTCCCGTGGCCAGTGGTGGTTCATCTGCTTGGAAGACTGAGAGCTTGATCCTCACTAAGTGGACTTCATTCAGTCTCCCTGTGTATAGTGCTTTCTTACCCTATAGGTGACTTGGTGTCATGCTCTTCCTTTGCCATCTGAGACCCAGAAAGGCTCAAACAGCTGAGCCAAGGCCAGGCTGCCCTCTCCATGAGCTGAGGAAACAAAGAGCTAACACATTTAACTCAAAAGCCCTGAAGTTATAAAATGATGACTAACAATTTGTCTCACACCTTTCCACTTCAGCTGAGGAGATGCAAAGTGAGTTAGAAAGAAAACAGGCCCCAGGAGGAAACTGTTCCAGCCCAGGAAGACGGCTGCCTTCAGCTGATGGCTCAGATGTGCAAATGAGATAAGAGTGAGAGCACCCAAAGGCCAGCCTGTTCAGAACAGCCAGTCCTTGCTTCCTTTCAGATGGAAGGGAGGGTTTCTCTGAAGCTGTCACAATAGGATTACTTCCTTCCCCCTCTTGTACCTCTCTCTGTATTTGTTATTCCTCACTAACTTCATCCACTGATACAGTTTGGGATTTAAAAACAAAAAAGTAAAACAATCTTGGATTGAGTTTCCTAAAATCATGGAGCTGGACAAAAGAAACTAAATTAACCATTTTGGGACCAGGTACCTGGGACCAGCAACAGCTCCATTTCTAATCACTACAATGTGATATTTAAATTTCTCATTTTTCTTTTCTTTTTTTTCAATGAGTCTTTTTCTTAAATAAGACTCTCTGAAGCTCTAGCTTTCTTCTCCTCGTGGCTACCTTGGCCATCTTGGAACTTTAAGAACCTGAGCATCTCTACTGAATCTATTAGATTGCTTGCTATAAAAGTGATACCACTCTAATTAGCCAATTAGTAATAGGAAAGGAGCAAAGGGAGGCCAGACATGTCATTTGGACAGCTTTCCCAGGAAGCTGCAATTTCACACTCCCCAGGGAGCCACCAGCCCATTCCCTGTAGATCACTGGGGGAAGGGGTCCAACAAAGGGGAGGTAGACATATGCAAAGTGAAGTTGGGGTGAATAGGAAAGATGCCTATTAGTCATCCCTGGGAACAGAGGTAGTTAGCCAAAATTGGTGTGGCCACTGTAAACCTGCAAAAATTTGGGAATACATAATCCCTTAAAATAAGGCATTCTCTCTTTTGTTGTTCTTGGCTCATGGGGCTCTCTTGTTTCCTCCATAGCCATGTGGTCCTGCGGACCCCACAGGAAATGGACTGATGGACTACAGCAGGGAACACAAGTTAAGCTAGCCTAATGATATATTGGACATCCCCAACATGGAACAGGAACTCAGGACACTGGCTCAAATTCTAGCCTTATTAAAGCCACTGCTACACTTGTTTTATGGTGAGACTGAGAGAGAGGGGACCTTGGAAACTCAGGGATTTAATTCCACACAAATAAAAATCACTCGTTCTCCCATGTGAGTCTCAGAAAATTCTTTTCCTCGGGATATAGCAAGAATTCCACTTCCACAAGCAACAGGTGGGTCTGAAGACCTCTCCCCGTGGGTAACAAAAGGATGTTCCAAGTCTTACAATGTTTGCTAGCTCTGATACTTAGAACAACGACCTGCATATGACAGGCATTCAGCAGAATAACCCCCTTCCAAAGTCATACTGCAAAAGCCTCACTGGAATAATTAAAATAAACCCCTCTAAGATGGACAGAAAGTAACTGAATCTGATGTTTAAAAACAAAAACAAAAAACCCCTGTTTTCAGGGCACTGCCATAAGAGTACATTCATCCTGCAGGCTCGACCCAAACATCTGAGAGAAATCTTCCATAATTATGTTTTCACTCTTTCTACTTTTGTCAGAAACACCAAAAAGAGTTCTGTCTTTTCTAATCCTTATTAAACTACTGATTTAAAGTGGGCAAGGGGAAAAGTCAACTCCATAGACATTTTTTTTGTTTAGTGTTATAATAAAAATTGTTTGAATAATTAAATCTGCCTTGTTACGGGGGAGAGGGGGTGAAGAGACCTTGGTTCTTGTCTTCTTGAGGGAAAGATTTCAATCAAGAGACAAAGTGTAGAAAAGCAAGCAAGAGTTTATTGACCGTAGCAAAAATGTAATTAAGAGAGTGAAACAAGGGCATAGAAGAAGCAATAGGAGAGTCTAGACTGGGCTGCTTTGGCTCATTAGGAAGTCAGAGAAAAGGGGGCCTTGGAGACAGGTTCAGGAGGTTAGTCTGGGACGAGCTGCCTCTGCCCATTGCTCCCCTGGTTGCAAGTCTCCTGGGGTCCTTTACACATTAGGGGATATGTGTGGGGAATAGGAGGAGGAGAGTTGGAAGGAAATGGCACAGGTGTGCTCCCTGGAGGGAGAATGTGCTGGGACCTTCATTTTCAGGGTCTTTAAAGGCTGGACATTTAGTGCTGGGGTCTAGCCCCAGCGGGTCCAGGGGTTCCCAAAGGTGTGGACGGAGTCGGCGAAGAAGGAATGACACGGAGGCAGCATTCAGTTGATCAGCAGCCTAGCCAGGATCTCTAGCCACGATCTCTGGCCAAGTTCTGGTTAGGATCTCCAGCCAGGTTCTGTTGCCATGTTCTCTCGCTAGGTTCTCCAGGTTCTCCAACCAGGTTCTATCCAGGTTCTCCTGCCATGTTCTGTCTAGGTTCTCCAGCCAAGTTCTGTAGCAAGGTTCTGTCCAGGATCTTTTGCCATGTTCTCTTACTAGGTTCTGTCTCTGGGTTCTTCAGCCAGGTTCTCTCGCTAGGTTCTGTTTCTAGGTTCTGTCTCTAGGTTCTGTGTAGGATCTCCAGCCAAGTCCTGTCTCTAGGTTCTGTCTCTAGGTTCTGTCTCTAGGTTCTGTCTAGGAAGGTTCTGTCTTCTGTTGTCTTGTTACATCTGTATTTATAGCAGTTGATTTTAATCCTGTCAATTTCTATTGCAAAGGTTAGAGCGTTTCTTATCTCCATTCCAGAGAGTAAAGATTATGTAGCTTAAGCGTGATTGTTTGTAGTTAAAGTGATTAACTACCCTCCTGGCACTTAGTTAAGGGGTTTTATTCCCTCCCTAACTTCAGGGGAAAATTCCTACCTGGGGAAACCACCTTTCTCGGAGAGGTGACCTTGGTTAAAACACATAGTGCTAAGGGGAGCAAACACATTAAGAACAGTATGCTATATATGCCAGGTCCCTTGAAACACATGCTGTGCAGGTGTTTCTTCCCTGCAGCGACTGTGTCAAGCAGCAAGGATGGACTGGCTCCCAGCAATTTAGGGGAGGTCTTGGGGTGGATCAATAGAATATTCATCAGCTTTATGCTGATATACCAAAATGAGATTTATGCTCTTAATTTGTCTGTCCTTGGTGTGGTTGGCAAGTGGCCTTAATTGTATTTGTTATCTGTCTCCCTGAATAGAGTGATTTAAGCTATTTACTCTCTGGTTGGAGAGGAGAAGTACAAGCCATTTACTTTTAAGTGTCCTTCATTTAGGGAAGATAGGACTTGCTAGGTGGACACAAACTGCTATTTAACTGTCTCAGCTTCCCTATTTTGCTTCTAGAATCTTCCTAGCTTTTTACTATTCTATAAAATTCCCCCCTCAAAGATGTCCTGTTATGCCCAGATTTCAGGATCCCCAAGAAACCAACAGGGAGCCAGCAGTCCAATGCAAAAGCATAAGAATCTGTATTTCAAGCTAGCTTGAGCTCCCCGTCCACCAGACTCACCGACACAATGGCAAACCAAGTGGCTGAGAGACAGAACCCCGCCTAGAGAAGGGTTTTAAAGGGGGGGTTGGAGTAAGGGGAGGAGAAAGGACTGTGCTCTGCCGATTGGCCAGGCGCAAGTCGATGTCTTGTTCCTGGGTGTGGCTAGCAGAGTCTTAGACTTCCGGGAAGAAGCTCCTTGCCAAGCATGTGGCCAAGGTAAGATGGAGGATGTAGCCCTTACCCTGGGGCAAGATAGAGGGTGTAGCCTTTACCCTGGGGCAAGGTGGAGGGCCTAGCCCTCCCTTTCAGTCCAACCCTAAAATCTTTTTTTTTTGTATCCCTAAAATCTTTTAGGATTGATGAGGGAGTATGGTCTATCTTTAATAACTGATTCCTGCTAATAATAGTCATAGTTCCTGCCTATGTTAGGGTATGGAAATCTCTATCCCTGCCAGATCAAAGGAAGACAAGGGAATGGGAATTGAGACTGGAATAGAGAGGCCATTGGTTGGTTTTTCTAAAGTAGGGATGGGCTGGAATTCCTGAAGTGTCATCATTTTGACATGGAGTCTCACTTCTGGAGGTAGCGATGTAGATAGACCTATATTGTGTAAACAAATAATCAGTTATTTAATAAGGAGTATGTCTATGAAAACAGAAGAAAAATGAAGGTTAATAATCATAGCAAATTATAAACCAGTTTCTGAGTCTGTAAAACTGTCAATCTGGAGAAGTCTTAATGTTTCTTTTGCTAGAATGAAAGCAAGCAGTGACAATTCGATAGATCCTTTTTATCTGCAGTTTAAATATCTTTGATGATGTCATCAGATGTTCAGGTAAATTCTATATGGTTGACATTGTGATAATCAGAACAGTGAGCTGAGTTCCTCCCCGCCCGGGGTCATGTCTCAGGGTGCAAAGAATGAGCACTGTGGACCAGAAGATTTAAGCAAAAGTGTGGAAATTTATTACAAGTAGACTTGTTGTAATGTACCCCGCGAATCACAGAAGGACGCCTCAAGAAGTCAAATTAAAGAGTCACATTTATTGCAATCCGGGACTATGAGGGGCCATTCCCCAAATCTCATAGTGATAAGATGGCCGCGATACCAGATTTATATAGGCAAAGATCACAAAGATATTGATTACATCCCAAGGTTTGGAATGAGGAACCTGGTTCTCAAAAAGCAGTTTACAGAAGCAGAAGCAGCATGTTATCTATATTATAGTTTTGGGTCTCTGGATCACTGAATTGACAGAAACACATTATCTAGAGCCCTCGGGTCTAGAATGAGGAACCTGATTTGCAAAAAGCAGTTTACAGAAGCAGAAGCAGTTTCATGTTATCTAAATTACAGTTTTTGGGTTTCCAGAACTCTGAGTCAACAGGGACACATTAACTGGAGCCCTCTGGCCTTGGGATAATTGTGCTGTTCTTCCCAGGTAAAGGAAAATGTGCTTTCTAAGACCAGTATGACCACAACCAATGGGATAGTCACAGTACAATCAATAGGGTATTCAATCAAATGGGGTGATTTATATAATTCAGAAAATCAAAATAACTTTTCTATTGTTAAACAAAGCAAATAAGTACAGAAGCCAAACTGTAGGGCTAAAGTTAAACTATAGTTTCTACCTGAGATGATTGCTACCATACTTCAGACTCAGACTCACTGCATAGGGAGAGGGTCCAAATAATGGGTTTCCAGTGAAGCTAGTTGGTCTTGTTAACGTAAAAAAACCATTGAAACCTGTAAAGAATTTTTGTGAGTTTATTTGAGCCAAACTGTCGACATATGGCGGGAAGCAGAACCTCAACGAATTGAGATAGTGCTCCTGAGAATGGCAGGGTTACATCCGTATTTATACATGAAATTCATTGGTGACAGATTTAAGGAGGTGGGATTAAGCGAAGGGGGGGGGGGGGAACCTCTGTGATAGGATAAAAAGTAAAATGATGGACACATACTTAGGTGGGTGCAGGAACAATTAACATGATAAATGAAAGAATCTGCTGCATCTGTCCTGGGCCCAGCATACCTGGCTGTGCCCTAGGGGCTCCAGATACAGGGAAATCACAAGTTACCCAGACATTTCAAGGGTATGTTATCATAGATGCAAAAAGACAGATAGGCTCAGTTACGGTAAAGGTTGACCTTATCAGTGAAGATATCAGCTTAGAATGTAACTGCCCACCATAACTGCTTTTAGTTAAGGTTTAATTTCAGACCATTCTTTGTGGTTACTTTAGGTCTCCAAGTCTGCAAAATTGCCATGCAGGCCTCTCCTGAGCTTGTCAGGTCAGCATGTGGCTCCTTTCGTCCACAGTCTAGAGGTATATATGTGTTACAAGCCTGCTCTATATCTACCTGTGTCACCACCTGATTGATTCCCTCATTGTTCTTGCCCAGTAACAGACCTGAACTTTCTCTGTTCCTATGCATCAGTTCACCTTGTTGTTGCAGGCCCTCCCTTGATTTCACATGCCTCCCACTCTGAGTCCAAAAACATTCAGTTATTACTGCATGGTTGGTTCCTGTGATTAGGCTTGCTCAAACTGCCGTGTCTGCCAGGTCCTATGTTCCACCTGCCTTTGTTTTCCACTGGCCCCCTTCCCTGTCTGCCTACCTGTCAGACAGCCAATTCCTCTCAATTGCATCAGTAGTTCTCAATAATCCCAAGTCAAAGGATGGGGTAAAAAAGGAAACATTAGCTTGGAGGATTGAAGGCAACTAAAAGAATTCAGCAATCAGTTCAGTTTATAGGTAAAAATAAAACTTTAGAAATGATCAACTGCCCTAGAATCCGATAATCATAATTGGGCGTTGTGATTTCCATTGAAACACATTTTTCCTCCCTAAAAAATCACTCTCATGTTTATCAAGGAGACTGTATTAGATCCAGTTTTAATTTAACCTGATTATTTGTATAAACACAATAAGAATAGCAATTGATTGCATGAGCTTTGTAAAATTTGCTTTGCTGTAATTTCATTTGAATGAAATCTTCAGATTGAGCTTTCGTCAGCCCCTCAGGGCACAGAAGCCAAGCCACACAGTTGCCATCCAGCTCTTCCTGCAATGCCTATAGGTTTGCGTGGATTCCTCAAGTTCTTGAGGTCCCAAAATGTCTTGAGGTCCTTTCTTTGCCATCTCCCAGGAAAGCAACCTTCATTCTTACCTGAAAAGATTGCCATGAACCATGTGAATAAGCAAGGTACCAGGCCATTTTTTCCAAGGGGTACTTATGGGCTTCAAAGTCAATCTCAATTCCTTAAGTCTCTCTGGTGACATCCAGAATCCTAACAAGTCTCTCTTGATCATGACATTCCAGTCAAAGACTTGGTTAATAAAACCACAATTGGAATCTGGTTTTGGGTGTCCTATTATAAAGATGTAGATGAAAGGAACCACATGCTAACCTGACAAGCTCAGGGAAGGCCTGCATGGCAGTCTTGCAAACTAAAGTCCTAAAGTAACCACAAAGGATGGTCTGAAGTTAAACTTTAACTAAAAGCGGTCATGGTGGGTAGTCACCTCCTAGATTGGTATCTTCCCAACAAGGTCAAGCTTAACCTTAACTTGTGGCAGAATGCATGGGAGAATGATCAGCCAGCACTCTGAGGAAGGAAAGTTTAACCTTTATTTCACAGATCTGCTAGTCCAGGGGAATTCCAGATCCAAAGCCTGAACTGAACTCTGGGGAGGATCTGACCTAAAAATCTCTTCCTGTGGTGAGCCCCTGAGGGTCCCCGCAGCTCTGCCCAAGTCAGTCTTGGCTGGACCTTGGGGGCATGCTCCACAGCTCCACCCAAGTCAGCTGTGGTGGGGCTCTGGGGTTAGGCTCTGCAGCTCCGCCCAAGTCAGTCAGAGTGGGGAAGTAAGACTACAGTTTTAACCAGATACTGAACTAGGGTGCAAGCCCGCCCCCCAGCCCCATTTCCCTTTTCATTCTCCCCCCCCCCCCCCCGCCCCCACACCCCACCCCACATTGCCCTAGCCAGTTTGGCTCAGTGAATAGAGCGTCAGCCTGCGGACTGAAAGGTCCCAGGTTTGATTCCGGTTAGGGGCACGTACTTGCAGGTTCAATCCTGACTCCAGGTCACGGCATGTGTGGGAGGTGACCAATCAAAGCATCTCTCTCACATCAATGTTTCTCTCTCTGTCTCCCTCTCCCTTCCACTATTTCTACAAATCAATGGAAAAATTTGTAGAGGTGAGGATTAACAACAACAAAAAAACACTGATGCAATCTCAGGCTTTCACAACACTGATGCAATCTCGGGCTTCATATCTTACTGAAATAATAAGTATTGAATTTCTAGCAAATTCTGTCTATATGTCAAATAGCATATCAGTCAAATATTTTGGGAGCTAGAAGGGGCCAATGGTGGCTAGACAAGTCTTAAGTTCACCTGCTTTTGGCTTTTTATTGCAGAAAGTCTGTAATGTGGATTTGAAACTGTTGATAGAAATGTTTTGTACTTTGTTGAAGGTATGTTTTTTAAAAGTGAGGGTGAAAGGAAAAATAGGGAGGGGGCCCTTGCAACCTAGTTCGGTATCTGGTTAAAACTGTAGTCTTACTGCCCCACTCTGACTGACTTGGGCAGAGCTGCAGAGCCTAAATACCTCAACAATTGGTTTGTCAAATGTTGGCAAAAGACTGACAAATTCATTTATCCATTTTCAGAATGTCTCTTTCCATTTGGGTACATTTTTTTAGTCACAGACAGCTTAGGGTCACCTCTGAGAGCCATAAAGGCTTAGATATAGCCCTTTGTCCATTCTCTTGGGAACAGCAAAACAGGCCCTCGCTGCAAGATAGTATGGTCCCATAACACTTCCAGCTGAAAGAAAACAGGTTCTGATTTAAAGTCAGGCTTTAAATCAGAAGCTTTACTCTGAAGGAGAAGGCAACTTGAGTTGGGTGTGGTTAGGAACAGATAAAGTAGCCCCAATATCTATAAAAGCCTTAGGGGCTTCCTTTTGTATAATAAATTTAACTTCTCCCAAATTGTCATTGAGAAGGGGAAACACCCTTGGAGCAACTCTGTGCTAGCTTCTGGTTTCTTTTCTAAGTCCCATTGCAGCTTTCTATAATTCTTTTTGAGGTGACCTGGCTTTCTACAATAGAATCAGCTCCCCTACAGCTTCCTAGCAGACCCCATTCAGCAATTCTGTTGCCTTGCTCTCAGAAACCAACAGGCATATATGAAAAGGAAAATGGGGGCCTTGCAACAGTTCCCCACTCTGACTGTCTTGGGTGGAGCTGTGGGGACCCTCAGGCGTATGGGGAGCCAATATAGGATTAAGCCTCAGATTGACCTGTTGGCAAAGTCACAAACAAGTCCCAGCTTAGAGGGCACAGTCCTCTTAAGCATATTTAGGCTTGACCTTATGACGCTCCCTAGATCTTATCTGGGAAGCTAACGGGCTGAGGGAAGTGCAGAAAGAACAAGAACAAAAACAAAAACAAGTGAAACTCACAAGAACAGTGTAACTATGGTAACCACTACCTTGTTTACCTCTGACTATAAAATAAAGGCTCAATTTGCCTCGAGATCTTTCTCTGTGGCCTCAGCCAGGCACAGGAAGATCCACGGAGACTAAAAAGAGCTAGAGTTCTGAACGCTGTCTCCGTGTAAAACATTCTTTGCCGACTCCGTCCACACCTTTGGGAACCCCTGGCCCACTGGGCCTGGACCCCAGCACCCCAATATTTCCAAATTATCTCTTGTCTCTTCTCTTTCATTTGTGTGCGGCTCCTCTTCCAGATCCTGAACCCTGAACCACGTGGGACGTGGAGGGAAACATTTACAACAAGGGGCCCACCACAGGAAGAGATATATAGGTCAGTGTTATGCCCAGATTTCAGGATCCCCAAGAAACCACATCAGGGAGCCAGCCAGTCCGATGCAAAAGCATAAGAGTCTTTATTCAAGCTAGCTCGGCTCCCCCACCTTGCCGACGCAGCGACAGGAAGCAGAGAGAGAGATAACTCTGTGTGGAGATGGGTTATATAGGGGGAGTTGGAGGAAGGGGAGGAGAAAGGACTGTGCTCTGCCGATTGGCCAGGCACAAGTCTGTGTCTTGTTCCTGGGTGTGGCTAGCAGAGGCTTAGACTTCCAGGATGAAGCTCCTTGCCAAGCACGTGGCCAAGGTAAGATGGAGCACTTACCTTGGGGCAAGGTGGAGGGCCTAGCCCTTACCCTGGGGCAAGGTGGAGGGCCTAGCCCTCGCCCTTTCATTCCCCCCTTTGTCTTGGAACTTCCGGCTCAATCATGAGACGGACTGCTTTTCTATTCCACCGTTGCTAGAGGCCCGTACTGGGCATATCTTAACAAATGGTCTGGTGGAAGGGAAAGAAACCATTTTAGCTTTAGCAACTTCTATTGAAATAGGATTTTTCTTCTTAAAATTCCTCGATGGCTATCAAAAAGCCAAATCAAGATTAATTTATCTACTGTCCTGATGTTTGCATAAACACAACAAGAATGGTAACTGACTACCTTTGCTGGAATCTCATGGTTGAATCTTAATGTGCCCCGTAATGGGCCAGGAAGCCACGCCACCCAGCTGCCATCAGGCCTGCCTGCAGTATCTGCTGAGTTAGGTGAATCCCTCACCTGTAGCAACTCCACCTGAGCCCACGCTCTAGGCTTTAAGCCCATCTCAGTAGCCCTCCTACTTGTTGCGGCCCAGAGTGTGTGGGGGTTCCGCAGGAACGCAGAGGCATCCCTACTGCTCCCCTTCTACTCTTACCAACCGCCAATAATGGTAGGGCATGGGCCTGATGCTCCAGCGCCAGCCATCTTCAGGGCTTCCAAGCAGGATACCAGGCTTTCTTCGTGGCATTTTTACTGGCTTCAAGTCTTTAGAGCTCAGACAGGGCTCTTTAAAACATGATACTCCAGTCAAAGTTTTCCATTAATAAAACCACTATTAGGAACCAGTCTTATTGAATCTATGCAAAGAAATGTATTGCCATGACTTATTTAGCATTGCCAATATTTCAGAGGAATTATGTAAGGAGAAAAACATACTGATCTGCTCTAAGATTTTCTGATTTTTCCTTGCCAATTCCTTTTCATGGAGTTATAACAAAACAGTAACTGTTGGCATTAAACTTTCTTTCTATGCATAACCATGCCTTAGACCTTCTATTCCAAACAGGCCTTTCCCAGCTTTCTACAGTTGAGGTTTGTACTACCCCTGACATGGGCATGGTTACGCAGGCCTGCAAGACAATATACAGGCTGCCAACCATCAACTGTCTCTCAACAGAGACCAAAACCTGATGGGCACCCTTCCCTGCCCAGTTGGGCACCTGCCCTCTTGGCAGCCAGACACCCTCTACTCTTGGGGTTCACCCTACACAGTCCCCTTCCAGGACAGTCAACATACATTCAAACCTGCAAGAGAATCAAAGGTCAATATAACATATCAATACAATGAAACATAATATTGGCATCATGGCCGCTTCAGGCAGCCAAATCCTACTAAAGTCTATTCTTTGACCTTCCTATAAATTGTCCTTGCCTCTTTGGAGCCATGTCCATGAAGATACAGGCATCATCTAAGTCTATTACACAGTATTGTGGGGGCTCCCGGCAGCAGGAGTGATCGCGAGCAATGTTACCAGCATCAGGCAGGTCGAGCACGCCGTAGCTTGAGCTTGAGCGGGTGGCGTTGATCTCGATCGACACTCCATTTGGTGACGAAGTCTTCCCGGATCATGGATGGGTCCGCTGACCAGACGTGAGTGTGATGGACCCAGGTCGCTACGCCATCTACCTTGAGAGCGCTGGGGGTCGTCAGCACCACAGTGTAGGGACCCTTCCAACGTGGTTCGAGGGTCTCCTGGCGGTGCCTTCTGTCGTAGACCCAATATCCTGGTCTGTGCTGATGAGGAGTTGGGGTTGGGCTGGTCTCGTACAGATTCTAAGGCCCGTTGCCTTCCTTTCACAGGCAGGGGGAGGGCCCATGAAATCTCTGCCCTGAGGAACTGTGAGCCCCACCCTTAAATGTCCCAATCAGACTAGAAAATCCACAAATACCTTTTAAATCTACCCCAGAATTTCAAAATCCCAACCCAGCACAGAATATCACATAGCAAATCAAAGTTCTCAGCAAACAAACAGACAGAGATGTTTACTAGTTAGGCGGGCCGATTCCACCTCTGACAGAGAGCAAGCGCCCTTAGGGAAAGATCCCAGCGGCCACTCAGGGTACTTTGCTATCAGTCAGAGCACTCAGCCTCAAAGAAATCAAGCCTGTGGTTGTTTTGTTTTTTTTTTTTTTTTTTTAGACACAAACAGAAATTTCACTAGCTAAATAATTTTCAATAAAGACAGATAACATTTCCCATTAAAAACTTTGAATCACCACAGGAGAAAACAAAACAAAACAGGAATAAACAAAAACACTTTTACACAGGCGCATGCCACATTTACAGCACAAAATACCAACAGATAACCTAGTTTGATTAACATATTATCTAGAGCCCGTGGGTAACCTGGGTTAAACTTAGGCATGTTATCTAAATTACAGTCCTGGGTCTCCAGAACACTGAGTTGATAAGTCAACTGGAGCCCTCTGATCCTGGGACAGCTATGCTGTCCCTCCCAGGCAAAGGAAAAATGTGCCCTCTAAGCCCAGTATGAAATTGGATTACTGCTATCAGTCCCTTTTAAGACTTTGACATAAGCTATTTAACTTTTGTTTAGGGAGGGAACATATAACCTTTAATTGCCCTTAGTTTAAGGAAAGCAGGGTTTTCTAGATTTAAGAGATTAGATTAAATAAATCTGTGAGGCAAGCACACTTCCTGCCCCATAAAACTCCACCTTAAAGCTCCACCCTTGACTAAATCAGAGGGAGGGGCCTTTGCTGTTTCAAGATGGCGGCCCCCAGGGGAGCAGCAAGTCATGTGGCTGACATGGCGGTTGCCAAGTCATGCAGCCCAAAATGGTGGCTGTCTACACTTTTTTTTTGCAAATCAGGATCAATAAGCAAAGGCATTTAGTTACCAGAATTACACAAATTTTCCCAATTCAATCCGAACCTTAAACTTTTAGCTGGCAAGTCAAAATATTCAGCATTTCTCAATCAGTCTAGAATCTAGCTAGCATCCGTTTTTTTCTTTGGGTAAATGATCAGTCTTTGGCTCCATCCTGCACATCTGCAAAGAGACTCTAGCTCAAAACTCTATCCAAAATCGGACAGTGCGCGCATTAGTTTTAAGCCAGCTTTTCTCTCTACACATGCACAGAAATCCCAGACGCATTTACTTGGGGAGGGGGTGACCTGTTTTCACAAATCCTCACTCAGATGCCCACCTGACCGAAGTCGTGGAGCCACACAAAGGAGGGGAGAGGGCAGGCCCCCTCCCTCCACACTCACACACTTTCACCAGACATTCACTCAGAGTTTAAACAATAACAACTTCCCAACTCCTGAGGGAGCTCTACAGCCTCCCCCAATCTCCTTGAAATGATCAATCACAGTACCCAAAGGAGCAGTCTGAGTCCGTCCCATAACATCCGTCCAGTAAGTCCACAGAAAACAGAAAAACACAGACGCAGACAAACAGATGGCCCCAAAGAACAGCCTTCCAACTCCATGGAAGCAACTAGACGATGGCCTTACGCCAAACCGGCGGGAGCGACCCGCCTCGTCTCAGATTCTCAGATTGAGGGGTTTCCTACAGACCTTCCGACTCCGCGGAAGCAAAACTACACCCCTCCAGATGGAGGGTCGAGGCGTCCCCCGACTCCTCCCGCCCTTGATCCCCCTGTGCGTCCACTTAGATCATTGCGGGCGATTACAGATTTCAGAAGTGAGCTCACACAGAACAGATACAGAACAAGTCCCTGAACAGAGGCAGTAGAAAACTGCCTAGGAATGCTTCTCTTCTACTTTTTTTAAAAGATAGGCCATATTCGAACCCTTAGCCAGTCCGAGTTTTGACTGTGAGTACCATCTAGAAGCCATTCCTCCAGATACAGGAAAAGTCCCTTAGAGATAACATATATCACACAGAACAGAATACACAACACACAGACACTTACCGCGGCCAGTCAGGCTCTACGGATTGGGGGGGGGGGGTCCCTCAATGGTTTGGGGGATCCCGGACGAGCCCCCAAATGTTATGCCCAGATTTCAGGATCCCCAAGAAACCACATCAGGGAGCCAGCCAGTCCGATGCAAAAGCATAAGAGTCTTTATTCAAGCTAGCTCGGCTCCCCCACCTTGCCGACGCAGCGACAGGAAGCAGAGAGAGAGATAACTCTGTGTGGAGATGGGTTATATAGGGGGAGTTGGAGGAAGGGGAGGAGAAAGGACTGTGCTCTGCCGATTGGCCAGGCACAAGTCTGTGTCTTGTTCCTGGGTGTGGCTAGCAGAGGCTTAGACTTCCGGGATGAAGCTCCTTGCCAAGCACGTGGCCAAGGTAAGATGGAGCACTTACCTTGGGGCAAGGTGGAGGGCCTAGCCCTTACCCTGGGGCAAGGTGGAGGGCCTAGCCCTCGCCCTTTCAGTCAGAGCCTCCCCACAAGTTCAGTTCAGGCTTTGGATCCAGAATTCCCCTGGACAAGCAGATCTGCAAAATAAAGGTTAAACTTTCCTCCCTCAGAGTGCTAGCTGATCATTTTCCCATGCATTCTGCCACAACAGTGCAGGAGGCAGCCAATCGATATTTCTCTCTCATCAATGTTTCTATCCTTCTCTCTCTCCCTTCCTCTCTGTCTAAAATTAATAAAAACATTTTTTAAAATTAGAATTGTAGAAAACATGTGGTTGTCACTATAAAATTGATAACTTTTCAATACTTCAAGAATTTTCTGATGAGATCAAAGGGATATTAATCAATATGATTTTTAAATATTGTGTTATGAAATGTGTCAACATTTGGAAGATCTTCATAATGTTTGGGGGAAAAATAGAATATTGGGGAATAGCTATGATTATGAAATATTTATCATACTATTAACCATGATTGCCTTATTCTGGTTAAAGATATTCAAGTTAGAATGTCTTCCAGCCAAGTTAGGCTGGAAGTTGTATGCCCTCAGGACCTGGGAGTCAACCTTGGAATGTGGTTCATTCTCATTCAAGACTTGCCTATTACCATGGACAGATTAACCACCTTGTTGCCTAACCGATGGAGTCCTACCCTAGCCTACATAGTCTACTTCCCCATGCCTGTAATCCCTACTTCCTCATGTAATCCTTGTCTTACCCAATATAAGCAGCTGGCTTATGGGGGGCTGCAGAGCAGATTTCTGTGAATGACCTGCTGCTCTCCCATACTGCCTGCAGTATTGGAATAAACACTCATATATGATTCAACTCTGCCTCTGCTTAATTGGCTTAATTGTACAGGCAGCACAAGACCCATTGATTGTCCGGTTACAATAACTCCAGTGAGCTAATATTTTTCAAATAACTTATGTTGGTAAAAAAAAAAAATCAATTCAAGCCCTAGCTAGTTTGGCTCAGTCAATAGAGCATCAGCCTGTGGACTGAAGAATCCTCAGTTCGATTCCGGTCAAGGGCACATGCCCAAGTTGTGGGCTTGATCCCCAGTAGGGACCGTGCAGCGGGCAGCCAATCAATGATTATCTCTCATCATTGATGTTTCTATCTCTCTCCCTCTCCCTCTCCCTTACTCTCTGAAATCAATAAAAATATATTAAAATAAAATGTTATTTTTTTAAAAAATCAATTCAAAGAGCAAGATTGACAAAATGGATTTTACTATAACGAAGTACAAAAACTTCATTGATATAGCTGCGGATTTGACACCACAACTATTCTTTAAGAAACTATAATTTGTCCAGTTTGGATATAGAATCAGAGAAAAATATTCACAATTATCTGAAAAAAGATATTAACATACTCCCCCTTTTTCAACTACATATCTGTATGAGGCTGAATTTTTTTCATGTATTTCCACTCGAGCAATAATATCACAATAGGTTGAATACAGAATCAGATATGAGAATCTGCCACTAGCGAGACTTATCTATCGTATATAATAAAGAGCTAATATGCAAATAGTTGTCACACCCTCATGCCCTCATGCTGTGATGCCCTCAAGCCGTCATAATCCATCAGGAGGCTTCGTGCGCAGCAGGTGGGTGTGGGTGGGCGGGGTTGTGTGTGCATGGAGCCACAGAGGCAGGTCCCAGCGGCTTTGCCTCTGCACGGTGAGGCCAGGGGGTCCCCCAGCTCCAGCCTACATCTTTGGGGCAATCCATGAGGAGCCCCGATGGGTAGGCGGGGCCTACCTCTTTGGGGAAATCGATCACAGGGCTTCTGCACTGTGAGAGGGCACAGGCCAGGCTGGGGAACACCCCCCACCCCCTCCAAGTGCACGAATTTCATGCACCAGACCTCTAGTCTACACTAATAAAAGAGAAACATGGTAATTGGCGTACGACCGCTACCCTTCCCATTGGCTAATCAGCATATCCTTATGCAAATTAACTGTCAGCCAAGATGGCGGCCGGCAGCCAGGCAGCTGGAAGCAAACATGAGGCTTGCTTGCTGCAGTGACTGCAGACTGCAACGTTCCCCGCCTCACTTGCCGGCCTCTGAGCTGGCAGTTTGAAACATTCTAACAAATATAGGCTGGGATCTCAGAGCTGGAGTTATACATTGTTTCGATTATAGAACGCAATCAGCAGCGGAAGCCTCAGAGCTAGAGCCAGAGCTAAAGCTGGCCCAGAATAAAAAAAAAAAAGAAAGAAAGAAAGAAAGAAAGGAGTGGTTGGGAGCTTCAATCAACAACCGCCAGCCTGAAAGAAGCCCTCAGCCCCTCACCCAGACTGGCCAGGCACCCCAGTGGGGAACCCCACCCTGATCCAGGACACCCTTCAGGGCAAACCAGCCGGCCCCCACCCATGCACCAGGCCTCTATTCTGTATAGTAAAAGGGTAATATGCTTCCCAACACCAGGATCAGCGTGACAGGGGGCAGCACCCAAACCCCCTGATCAGCCCTGCTCTGTGTGTGACAGGGTGCGGTGCCCCACCCCCCCCACCCCCCGCCCCCAACCACCACCACCACAGGCCCTGCTCTGTGCGTGACAGGGTAGAGCCATAACCTCCCCATCGGCCCTGCCCTGAGTGTGACAGTGGTGGCGCCCCAACCCCCTGATCCGCCCTGCTCTGTGGGTGATAGAGGGCGGTGCCCTAACTCCCCTATTGGCCCTACTCTGTGCGTGACAGGGTACGGAGTCCCAACCCCCCTGATGGTCCCTGCTCTGTGCATGACAGGGGGCAGCGCCCCAACCCCCTGATTGGCCCTGCTCTATGCGTGACAGGGGGTGGCGCCACAACCTCCCCATCGACCCTGCCTTGAGTGTGACGGGGGCGGTGCCCCAACCCCCCAATCAGCCATACCCTGAGCGTGACTGAGGGTGGCATCGCAACCTCCTGATCCGCCCTGCTCTGTGCATGATGGTGTGGCGCCCCAACTCCCCAATCGGCCCTGCTCTGAGCCCGACCAGGGGCTGCACCTAGGGATTGGGCCTGCCCTCTGCCACCCGGGAGCAGGCCTAAGCCAGCAGGTTGTTATCTCCTGAGGGGTCCCAGACTGCGAGAGGGCACAGGCCGGGCTGAGGGTCCCCCTCCCCGCCCCGAATGCACAAATTTTTGTGCACTGGGCCTCTAGTATATATATAAAGGGCTAATATGCTAAGTGTCCGTTTGGGTAATGATATCACATAGCAACATCCAGCTCCCTCTCCCTAGTGACAACTAGCCTCCTTGCAGTTTCTTCAGCCCAAGAACACAACTTGCTTTATAGCCAGGTGGAAACATTTCATACTTTAACGAAATGTCTGTGAAGTGTTTTTCCCTGCCTCATCTCATTTGATCCTCACAGAAGTCCTGGAGTAGGTAGATAGGAGACTCAATGGAACCTATTTTCTTTTCATTAGCTGGAAAATGGAGATTTAGAAAGTTTAGAAACTTGACCTGACTGAAATTAAGTAAGAAATGGTGGACCTTGAAAATGACTTCAGGTTTTCTCACTGCTCAGAATATAGTCAAACACTGCTGCAGTTAAATATTTTACCCTTTGTTCTCCCTGCGTGATCTACAATAATAATCTGCTTCCTGTTGATATTTATGGCTGTGTTGCTGACAATTACCTGAAAGAGAAGTTGGAATGCTTCACTGGGCTGGAAAAAGTTTAGCTAAATCAGAAAGCAGGCCTAATTAAGCAAGTTTATTCTATATATATAAAAGGCTAAATTGACTTGCACATGTGTGATACATATAAAGCTATCACTGGTGCCAATCACAAGTATGTGTTTTGATCTGTCATTGTTGATTGTGAATTTGGTTGACACTTCTATTATAGGGAAAGGGCGAATAGCAATATTAAAATATTTCTTCTAATTAATTTCCTTTCAATGTGCACAAATCCGTGCACCGGGCCACTAGTAAAAATATGCTATTCTCACTAAATATTTTCAACTTTGTAAAGTAGTTATTTTGCATATAATATATTAACTAATGTGAGGGGCTTTGCAGTTTTTATTTAAAACACACTAAATATGGACAAAATAACCCACATAAGTAAGGGCTCTTTAGAGTCCTTCATAATTTTTAAAAGTGTAAAATTCTTATATTCAAATATCAAGTCATCACGTTGTGCATCTGAAACCAATATAATGTTATGTGTCAATTATACCTCAATAAAAAAAACACCTATCTTTTTAGGTTCTTATTTGGCTTAGGGGGAAAAAAGAGTGCAAAATAATTTTGAGATCAAACTGTTGGGAAACTGCTGCACTAACTTATACTGCTTCAGTTGTTCTAAATTCAGAACATTCCAACCTTTAACAAAAAGATAGTGGAGGAAAGAAATCCCTGGGGTTATAGTCCCTGGGCTAATCACTAAAGGAGCTTCTCTTTGTTGGGTGTCCTAGAGGTGTTTCCACTCTGGGGGCAATGCACTTTAGTAAGCACTTTGGGGTGGGTGAGGGCATTGCCTTCTGTTTGCAAAGCAGAGAAACTATTGTGTATATAAGCAAACTTCCCAGACTGTTTTAGACAGGGTGAGTGTAGAGGCTGAGGCTCTGGAAACCTATTCCTCTAAAACTATCTATGCCAGTGTACCCGTGGGAAAGTCTTCATGTAACCCAGGAATAGGGTGTCCCAACATGCTGGGTCCTATTTCCTCCAGGCCCTATTTGGAAGAGATGGGAAGGGGAAAATACAGAACCTTATATACTGGACATCTGGTAAAGAAACCGTTTATTCATTTGGTTGCAGAGATCTCTCTGTAGCCCCAGGAACATAAAAACTTTTTGCTAATTAGCATGTGACTCAGTCCAATTCCTGTGGTTGATGATCCATCCAGCAGGGCCTTGCCCAGCTCTGTGGCTCTCAGGCTGTGTGATAGACAGTCTGACAGACCTGGGGCTTTCCCCCAGTTATGACTGAGAAAAATCCAGCAGGATCCTTGAGTTCTCCTAGTCTCTACACCTGCAAAGTAGGGATAACATTACCTACTTGGCATTTAAAGCACGTGGCACACATTATTAGATTAATATCTACCATTTCCGAGCTTACTCTGTGCCAGGAACTGTCAAGAGCTCTTCCTTTGTAAAATTTAGTCCTCACAAAAAGCCTGAAAAATAATTGTGGTATTTCTTGACTTCTAAGGAGAATTTTTGTCTACATTCAACACATTTAAAATTGAATTTGGTCTTGCATTTGATGTGCACATGGTTTGTCCTGTTTTGTATAAAACTAATAAATTGATGATGCATCTTGTAATAAAAAATACAGTATGGATTTCCCCATTTTATAAATAGGGAAAAAAATTTAAAAATATGAAGTAACTTATTTAAGTCCACACATTTGGAATGTGGTGGGACAGAGAGGTGAAATGTGAACCGTCCATCTCCAAGGCCTGGGATTGTTTCATTGATTCATCACACCTGGCTGGTGCCTCTCCTCTCCCCAGCCCCTGGATTCTACTACACAGTCAGGACTTAATGGGAAAGAATCTGGTCCAGGCCTTGGGTGCCTCTTCTGCCCGTTTGTTCACACCGAGTGTATTTGTCAGCATATCCCAGTGAGACATCTTTCGTTCAGTTAATCCTACATATCTGAGACAGAATTCCTCTGAGGCCTGCAGCTCAAGTTTAGTCCTCAAAGAACTAAAAGTGGACAGCTTTCATTGAGCACTTATGGGCAATGCAATGTTATAAAATGTTTTGTATATGGGAGACACTCTTCCACCTCCATCCCCCCACCACCACTAGGTTTCTTTCTAACGGTCTACCAACCCAGTCTGCCCCTAATCTTCATTTTATCCTACACATGGAATCCAATGTGGCTAATGATCTCTGTGGGTACAAAGGAGATGAGGCTTCTACCGACACCCACACTATTAAATAGATCCAGACTTCTCTCAGAGAGTGGGCAAAGGGCCCTCTTTAGTCCTAAATGGCCAGAGTACCATGTTTTGAGGTGCTTCTGTTGTCTTTACAGGGGTTCTTCCAGTATCATCTTAGGAGTATGTCAGAACCTGTAGTTGAAATCAGTGTCTGTATAGATTACCCGGGCCATAAATACATTGACTGTGAAGACCTGCTCACACTCCAAGAAAAACTAGATTTGAACCCACTCACGTTGTGTTGAAAAATGTGAGCTCAAAATGAAGTTTAGAAAACAATCTTTAGGACTTAATTCCACCAAACTTTCGCTGTTTCATCTTTATTCTTTAAAACATCAAAAAAGTTTGTGATAAGGATCGAATAAAAGCCTTTATCCAGGTATCTAGAAAAATTTTGATGTTTTATCGCTTCAGATGGGTCTCCAATATATATTTTAGGATAATGGGTGGTGGTGGTGGCGTCAAATTTGTTGCAAATGTTTCTTAGTATTTTTTCCCCTTTTGTTTGACTTTTGATGACTTTGAACTTAAAATATTTACATTGTGAAATCTTTTCCTTTGTGGTTTATTTTCTTTTTATTTATTTTTTAAAATATTTTTTTATTGATTTCAGAGAGGAAGGGAAAGGGGGATAGAAACATCAATGATCCCTTATTGGGGATCGAGCCAGCAACCCAAAAATGTGCCCTTAACCAGAATCGAACCCGGGACCCTTCCATCCACAGACCAACGTTCTATCCACTGAGCCAAACCAGCTAGGGCTGTAGTTTCTTTTATTGCTTTTAATCTTGATCGCTGTCCATCAAAAATTTAGACATTTACCAATATTTTTTTCTCCTTTTTAATAGTTTGATTTTTTTTTTTAAACATATAGGCCTAGCCCTGGCCAGGTAGCTCAGTTGGTTAGAGCGTTGTTCTGTTACACCAAGGTTGTGGGTTTAATCCCCGGTCAGGGCACATACAAGAAGCAACCAATGAATGCATAAATAAGTGCAACAACAAATCGATGTTTCTCTCCTCTCTTTCAAATCAATAAAAAAATGTTAAAAATCATATAGGTCAAGATAGATGTTACAATGCTATGATCTCATTAGCTTTTTCTTCCCAGATAGTTGAGCAATTCTTGTAGTGGTACCATTTATTAAATAATTCCAAGTTAAGATATTCCTAACCATGCTGGTGAGAAAAATGGAAAGTGAGCCCAGGGCAAAGTGAGATGAGAATCAATCTGACTGGAGACTGATCAGCGGCACTGGCCTACAGGAGGGAAGCGCCTGGGGTGAGGAATGCAGACCCAGACCAGCCCCACTGCTGTGTAAGAACTGCCACTGTTTGAAAGGGCTGGGGAGGCAGGGGATGGAATGAAAGGAATAAAAACCGATGGGCATACTGTATACCGTAATGGTGGATACATATCAGTATGCATTTGTCAAAACCCATAGAACCGTACAACACAGGGCGAACCCTAGTGTAAACTATGGATTCTAATAAACAACCATGTATCAATATTGGCTCATCAACCATAACAGGTGCACCACATTAGCGAAATATGTTAATAATAGGGAAGACTGTGCAGGGACAGGGGAGAGCACATGGGAACTCTGTACTATCTGCTCTTTCCTGTAAACCTGCACTGTTATAAGAAATCAAGTCTCTTATTGTTATTTTAAAGTTGACACAGCTTATTGTTTCCCAAAAGCTGGCACTAGGCCATCAGTATCTGCATGTCCTGTTTAAAGGAAGCAGTGCAGAGGGAGGTCAAGAACTGAGGGGTAGAAACTTGGTGTACTGACCAAAAGTGTCAATTAAAGATTCTTCTTGCCCTCGCTGGTTTGGCTCAGTGGATAGAGCGTTAGTCTATCTGGACACATGCTTGGGTTGCAGGCTTGATCCCCAGTGTGAGCGTGCAAAAGGCAGCCGATCAATGATTTTCTCTCATCATTGATGTTTCCATCTCTCTCCCTCTCCCTTCCCCTCTGAAATTATATATATACTAGAGGCCCGGTGCACAAAAATTTGTGCACTCGGGGGGGGGGGGGGTCCCTCAGCCCGGCCTGTGCCCTCTCCCAGTCTGGGACCCCTCGGGAGATAACGACCTGCTGGCTTAGGCCTGCTCCCTGGTGGCAGAGGGCAGGCCATATTCCTAAGTGCAGCCCCTGGTCAGGCTCAGAGCAGGGCTGATTGGGGAGTTGGGGCGCCGCCCCGTCATGCACAGAGCAGGGCGGATCGGGAGGGTGCGATGCCACCCTCAGTCACACTCAGGGTGAGGCAGATTGGGGGGTTGGGGCTCCGCCCCCTGTCACACTCAAGGCAGGGTCGATGGGGAGGTTGCGGCGCCACCCCCCTGTCACTCACAGAGCAGGGCCCTTCAGGGGGGTTGGGGCTCCGTACCCTGTCACGCACAGAGTAGGGCCGATAGGGGAGTTAGGGCACGCCCCCTGTCACACACAGAACAGGGCGGATCAGGGGGTTGGGGCGCCGCCCTCTATCACCCACAGAGCAGGGCCGATCAGGGGGTTGGGGCGCCGCCACTGTCACACTCAGGGCAGGGCCAATGGGGAGGTTATGGCTCTACCCTGTCACACACAGAGCAGGGTCCGTGGGGGGGCGGGGGGGGGGGGGGTTGGGGCGCAGCACCCTGTCACACACAGAGCTGCAGGGTGATCAGGGGGTTTGGGCACTGCCCCCCGTCACGCTGATCCCGGTGCTGGGAGGCATATTACCCTTTTACTATATAGGATAGAGGCCTGGGGGCCGGCTGGTTTGCCCTGAAGGGTGTCCTGGATCAGGGTGAGGGTCCCCACTGGGGTGCCTGGCCAGTCTGGGTGAGGGGATGATGGCTGTTTGCAGCTGGTCACACACCCTTCAGGGTGGGGGTCCCCACTGGGGTGCCTGGCCAGTCTGGGTGAGGGGCTGAGGGCTGCTTTCAGGCTGGCGGTTGTTGACTGAAGCTCCCAACCGCTCCTTTTTTTTCTCTTTTTTAAATTTTATTCTGGGCCAGCTTTAGCTCTGGCTCTAGCTTTGAGGCTTCCGCTGCTGAAAGAAGGTATCTGGTTTGTTTCGGTTCTATAATCAAAACAATGTATAACTCCAGCTCTGAGATCCTGGCCTTCTATATTTGTTAGAATGTTTCAAACTGCCAGCTCAGAGGCTGGCAAGTCAGGCAGGGAACGTTGGAGTCTGCAGTCACTGCAGCAAGCAAGCCTCATGTTCGCTTTCAGCTGCCTGGCTGCCGGCCGCCATCTTGGCTGACAGTTAATTTGCATAAGGATATGCTGATTAGCCAATGGGAAGGGTAGTGGTCGTACGCTAATTACCATGTTTCTCTTTTATTAGTGTAGATATATATATATATATATATACACATATATATATAAAATATTATTCTTCCCCCCCCAAAAAGACCAGAAGTGCACTATAGTGTATTTCAATTGGGTATTTTATTGTGCTGGCAACTGCAAAATATACAAATTTCTGAAAGGCAGCCCCTGTGTGAAAGCCGGCACAGCTTCATCCCAGATAATTAATTCAGACAAATATACAGAATGCAGAGAAGTCTTAAGTCGCACGTAAAAGGCCCCAAGCCAACCGACAAACAACAACCCAATGTAAGAAATTGTCTATGTTCAAGCTCCTTTATACACATTAAATAAATAAATAGCACATTTGCTATCAAAATAATAAAAAAATAACTTTCAAGTATTACAAACGAAATCATCATTGGTGTGGTTCAAACAGTTCTTCTCCTCCCCCCAAATGAAGAGTTTTGTCCAGGGTCTCAGGACAGAAAAAGGAGAGGGGTACACCTACCCAAAAACAAATATGCAAAGTTAAAAAAATTGGTCCCAGATATTTTGGGGGGGGGAGGGTGAGGGGGAGTGAGAGGCAATAAAGTAGCAAGTGCTCCGTGCCTGCAGCTCCCATACACCCTCCATCCAACACCTCCTCAGAGGTGACCTCAGCAGCATTCTGCTCCTCCCAAGGCTTCCTCCCCATCCATATTCATGCCTACCTCATTTGTCTGTACCTACTTCAGGCTGTGAGAGGCGAGGGGTGTGCACCTTCATGCAGCCCCACTCAAATCGGCTGTAAGAGTCAAAAACCAGAGCTAGCTCTGACAACCAGGAAGAGAATTCCAGAAAGTGGGACACAGTGATGTCTTCGTCAAGAGCAGAGCCACAGGCCCCTCTGCCTAAATATACGACCACCCTACAAGCACACACTCGTGTCAACTGGACACAAGATAGCGAAAAAGAGGGAAAATAACCCATCTTCAGTGGGACAGAATGTTACATACAGATCCTCTCAGGCAGACTGCCAAGTAAGGGGCAGGGGTTGAGTGATTTGGTGTGACAACCTCCAATCTTATTGTATGGTATCTGAAGCGTGTTCCACTTCCCAAGTAATCCCAATCAGAGAAACGTACACTCTCTAAAAGCTCCTCTCAAGTAAAAATAGCTGTTCTCTCCACTTCCCACTCCCTCTGTCTCAGCCTGCCCACGCCTGCTCTCAGCTAGCTCACAGTCCAAGCAGGGTGAGGATGTCAGGCTCAAAAGCAGAGGGCAGGAAAGGAACATGACCTTTGGCACCAGCTTTTAGAAAGATCCTCAAAGGTCATTTGGACAAAAGCTGTCTCCAAACCGTTTCTTCTGGACCTCAGGACACCCTCTACTTGGAGGCAACAAGGAGATAGAAACTACAGGTATTTAGAATCACATGTTCCCCAATTCCTGCTTGAAATAGCACCCCCAAAAATGTCACAGGTGCCACTAAAGCAAGAGAGGACGTTCCCCAAGGAACCCACACCATGCTCCATGAAAACGTGCGGGAATGAGCCGACTCCTGCGGGAGGCCATGAACATAGCCTCTTGGAGGAAGTGGCCCAGAGTGAGGCCTGGCTTGGACCACTGTCCCCACCTGGGAAACATAGGAAGTGATGAATGTTCTGAAGGAAGAAGGTTGGATCCTTGTTCTTCTCCATGCTGTCTCCCGGGGGCTGTCTTGCAATGATCTGAACGCTTGCTCCCAGCCGTTTACTGGGGTTCCTCTGTACCCCCCATCTCATGGGAATGCCTGACTCCCCACATTCTTCAAGAGCTCTAGCCCCCAGGGGCACAAAACCCAAACATCTAAATTTCTGAAGGGAAGGTATGATGTTCAGGTCACATGTTCTGCCAGAAAAATTTCAAAGCAAAGCAGCCCCAGGGAAGCCATGTCTCACTCAGGAGCCTCTGATCCGGGCCTGCGGCTGAGGGACCACGCAGCTCCCGGGAAGGGTGAGGCCCCGGTGCCATTTCCTCTTGCCAACACCGCCAGACTGTCCAACATCTTCAGCGGCTGAGCACAGACCTGGGACGGTGTGTGGACACGGAGAGGGTCACTGCTTAGCTGATGAGCGAGTCCAGCTCAGGGACTTCTGTCTGCACCTCCAGACTGGCCGGCTCCACCCCAGCAACTCATCTTTTCTTCACAGGTCAACATCCCAGGCAAAGATGCACCAACAAGCCTTATGAAAGTTTTCTACGTCCCTGAACTGTCAGCAACTGGGACCTAGGCCCCTTTAATGTTAGGATTCTGAGACCAATGTCATTTTCCCAGCTGGGAACATTCCAGGCCAAGGTCACAGACATGAAACAAAAAAACAGCACGAGGTGCCCAACGTCCGACCCCTCCTCGGGGCCTTCTCACCTCCTCCACGGCTCACTGTCCTCACCAAGTCTTATGAATGGTCCGTGAGGCCACACAGCCTGGACAGAGGGGAGAGCATGGGATGGGGGTGGCCACAGAAGCATAGATTCTGTGCACACACAGGAAAGGCGTGCTGGGGTCTTGGCCGCCCAGGTGCTGTTGGGAGCAGAGGTTCACTTTGACCAGCAGACCTCTCTTCTACGCCGCCCAGCCCTTTCCGGGAGAAGCCGTTGGCATGGTTGGCCTCGGGTGGAGGGAAGAGCCCTACCTAAGCTGCGGGAATGGAAATGGAATGGAACCGATGGGTCTGCCTCAGTGTGTCTGGGAGGAGTCGACGCTGCTCTGGGAGCCATTCATGTTCTGTTTTAGGAGAAAAAGGGTGGAGAAGGGGAATTATTACTGTTGACTAGGTTTCCAAAGCAAAAGACTAAAACCATGCAATTGAGACTTCAACCTCCCTCCCCCCAAACAAAAAACACAATCCCGGGAGAACATTAGTAACCAAACTGGTGGCAGTTGCCCAGGGAGGCCCCAGGAACATGTGGAGGTGAAGGCCAGGGTCACACAGGAGAAGGGCCTCATGGCAGAGGAAGGAGAAGAGGGGACAGCAGGCAGCTCTGTAGGTCAGAGCTGTCCTGGGGAGCAATGGGGCCAGCACGTAGAGGACCCTCCTCAGCTCACAGCCCTTGAGAGCTGCGGGGCTGCCCCTGCCCCGGGAGGTCTTGTTGGCCACGACAGGCAGATGCTCCAGGAGGCCCTCTAGAAAAGCATACGGACTCTCCTCCCCACTCGGCTCAAGCAGGGCCGCACACCTCAGCCCCTGGGATCCAGATCCTAGGAACACGAGCTCGGCAGCTGGAGCACAGGTGCCGCGAGCGGGCTGGACGTGGGCGTTGTCACTAAGGCTCTCTTCCCGTTCTCATAAAAGTAATCCCAGCCAGAAGCCTCACCTGTAAGAAGCTGGCCAGTACCAACCCCCCCCCCCCCCAAATGTTTTTCTATCAGCTGGGTATGAATGATGGCTGTCACTGCACAGCAGCGGGTCTCTTTAACCTCCTTAATTTACCCACCAAAAAGGGAGACTCTTTTTAAAAAGTGTTCTCTCCCATCCTGAGTGTCTACGCCAAGATTGTCTTACAGGACAGGGGTACAGAGTGGAACCCAGAGAGACAAATATGCAAGGATCACCTGGGCCCACTCCCTTCCCTGCAGAACCAAGGGCCCTGGTGCAGGAATCCCGACAGAAGAGAAGCCCAGGCTGGGAGCACTGAAGGCCAGATCTGAGCCTGCTCTCAGCTGGACTCAGGAGCCCAGGCAACCGGACCTCCAACTACAGTACATCAGACAGTCTCTGTGAAGTGGGTGTCTGTTGGGGAAGACTCTGTAGCCTCGAAACCAGAGAAGACCCAGTCAACTTGTAGGGTCAGAGCAAGGTGCTGCCCAGCTGCCTCCAACCCGCCCTCACACACGTCAAGCCTGACTCCGAGCACCCACAAATGATGGCGACGGGACAATGACACAGGGGGCCGCAGGCACAGGCATTGTCAAACCATTCACTCATGGTGTCCCCGGCTCAGGACACATGGAAGGAAAGGAGGAAGTGAGAGAGGGGACCTCAGGACAATGGTGCTGCTCTTAAAAAAATCATGAGTTCTTTGGCATGGGGTGTATGAGTCACACACTTCACAATGGCCAGTCTTCACACAGACCGAGGCGCCCTCCCAGGCAGAGATGCCATGACTCAGAGAGATGCGGAGGGGACCGAGAGGGGCATGCACCGAGCCATTTACCTTTCCAAGGTTAGTAAGGAGAAAACTTTGAGAAAATGTGACAGACAGTTCGTCTTTCAAGCATAGTGGGGGCAAAGGAAGAAACATGTTGGAAAAGAAAAAACAAAACACATCTTACTTAGGTAGCATTTTGTTGTTAGTGTGCATTTGAAATTTCCAAGTCAAGGATGCATGATGAATGGCTGGCCCCAAGCACAGGAAACAGCCCCCAGGACTGGACTGGAGGACACCACATTGTCTGGGCCGTCATGCTCGCTTTGTTGGGAAACCACATTTACGGGCATCCTCCAACCACAACCCTTAAGATCCCAGGGGTTCCCCCACTCCCCAGCCTCTTGGTGCTCCTGCTGCTCATGAGAAGAAATGCCACTGGCCTGTGCAGAGGGAACAGGGGGGCATCAAAATGCAGAGCGGAGTGCAAGCCAAAGAGCGCTGGACGTCCCCACCAAGGTACAGGGCACCATCTCTCCCACCATAATGTGCTACATTATCAAAACACCTCGCAATGTTCCTAACTCCATTTCACAGATGAGGAGGCTGGAGTCCTAGAATGACACCACCTTGCCCAGAGTTCCAAATTGAGAGGGTAGTAGAACCAAGATCCAAACCCGGTTCAGTGTGACTCTAACAGTACATTTTGGGAACTACAGCTCCAGATAAGGACTTGTGCTCCCAGGCTGGGCTGAGCGCTGAAATCCCAGAGTGAATGCAGGTGTGAAGGGTCCAGAGAACTGGAAGAGATGGGCAAGTTCAAGCTTAGTATGTAGGGGAAGTGCCCAAATGGCCCCCTCCAGCAGGAAGATTTCTTTCCTGGCAGCTCCAGGCCATGAGTCAAAAGAAACAGGAGATGCACAGATGCATGGGGCAGTGGCTCCTAAAGCCTGAATTTCATGGACACGCCCACATTAAGTAAACACACCTCAGCCATGGGAAACAGCTGCATGGGAGAGGCTGCAAGAGCTAAAAGGGAAATCAAACAGCGCCAGGCAGTGCCCCACAGGCAGCAAACGTCAGGTGCCCAAGGCGGGGGCAGGGGAACAGTATCTTGACTGTTCCCAGAAACCAGCCCAGAGAAAGCAGCCAGCCTCAGGACAGGGAGGCCTGATCAAGTCCTGGTTCTGCCACTCACCGGCTGACCTGGGCCCTCGTCTGCTAAACGGGGATAGCAACTGCCCTCAGACATCCTGGGGTTAAGGATCAAAGACAGGAGATTACGTGCAAGCAGTACAGGTGGTGCCGCCTAATCTAAGCGCCCAACAACTCCTGTTTTCCCAGAGCAAGCCGAGCTTTTAAGCTTATCAGGCTGACCTCCTAAAGGCCTTTGGCTCCTGCATGAATCGGTGGAGGGGCCCTAATCAGCAAAAGGGATCACGGGTAGGTGCGCTTGAGGGGTTGGAGAGGGTGATATTTCGGGTGGCTGTTCTGAAACTGCAATATAAAGGCCTCGGTTCCTTCTGTAGTTGGGGCCCACCGGAGCACTGGAAATGCTCTAGCTAACACTTAACCAGAACGTTTTGCAGAGAGCTCTGGCTGTAGGAAAGGGGAAGCCAAATGGGTCTGACTCGAAAGCTGGCCCCAATCCTGAACATGACTATTAAGGCTGAGCAGGTTCCCATATAGGACAACCTGATTCAAAACAACGGTTTCCAATCAGACCGCTCCGAAGTGTGGGAGTCCCTGCCAGGACAAGAGGGAGAGGCTGCAGCGCCTCTTTCTGTTTTGCAGATTAGGCTCTGGGTAAATGTTCCCCTAGGAATGAAAGGGCTCTCCTAGGGGAGACACAGAATTTTAAAAAACAGTAGCAGGCAGAAGACTTAGCTCACCACCAAAATCTGACGCCAAGGGGGACAAATGAGATTGAGCACTAACAGTAACCCAGGATGCCGAGAGGGAGTGACGCAGACAACAGCTGGGCCGTAATTACTTTTGTGTCTTGTGCTACAAATTCATGAATCCCTCCTCTCCCTCCTTCAGTGCCCATCTTGCCTCCTTCATATTTCACAAAAACTGTCGTTAACCTCAACATTTTAACAGATAGGAGGCCAAACTGGCAAGCAAGGAGAAAAAGGTGCTAGCAGCAAAATCATACAGAGAAAAATACTTACAAACAGGCTTTCCCTAGCAAAGGCTGCAGAGAGAAAAGGTTGAGAGAGAGGTCAGTAGAGGGACAGGGTACAAGGCCCAGGTCGTGTGAAATCAGGATCCCTCTGCTAGGACCCCCAGCCTGGCCCAGCTTCCAGACTCCCTGAGGATTCAGCTCAGCAACCCCGAAGGACTGTCCTGCCAAAGTTGGGAGAGCCCCAGCTAAGCATCCTCCGTGACCGGGGATAGTGCAGTCCCACACACCCACCGCTGAACCCAGCCCGGGCCAGTCCCTGCAAGTGTCAATGACAGGAGCCTCTAAACTTCCAACTGTGTCCCCAGTTTACACCAAAACAATGTCATAGATATGCCACGTAGAACTTCAGTTCTGTTTTCATAAAAAAAAAAAAAAATTAAAAAAAAAAAAACCTCAAATTTTAGACCTAAAAGGAATATTAATTAGATATGCCCAAGTCCTACCCCCTCATTTGGAAAGATAAGGAGATTGAAGGCCAGGGAGGGATGTAACCTGACAATAAAATCCTGGAGGTAGTGCCAGGGGCAGATACTGTGCTTGATGCTCAGCACTTATTCCCTCTTTGATCTGCTGTGGCAGTCGGCATTACTCCCCTATTCTCCAGATGAGAAAACCGAGGCCTGAAGAGGTTCAATGACCTGCCCAAGACTGCACAGCACTTGTCCCCACATCCCATTTCCAGACACCACAGGATTTAAATGAGCTTCAGGCAAAATGCAGGGAGAGTACAGGCCTCTGCACCGAACTCAGACAAATCCAATTGAAAGTTAGCCGTGACTTATTTGTAAGAGATAGGCCTGGTGGGTGGAGGTGGAGGAAGACCCTGGGTGGGACCCAAATTTGTGCCCAGAGATTTCTATGTGTCACAGAATCTTGGCTGTCATTTCTAAAAACAAATCTTAATTTGTTCGCCCAGCAGCGGAGATCTTTCAGCCTTTAATCTTCACAGGGAATAAAGTGAAGTCTAGTTGGTTTTTTGCTTTTGGTTTTTTCCCTACCTGCCAAAGTAACTGCTGTGAGAAAGTGGCTGTTTCCAGACCATCCAACCCTGGGAGTTAGGCTGCCCAGGTGCCCACTGGACCATGTGGGTTCCGGCTAAGGACATTCTCCGAGGGCCCCCTTTGACTACAGCTTTTCCACCATGGGAAGCCACGGTGAGAAAGGAAGGAGAAATACTCAGCCATGGGCCTGGGACAGAAAAGATGTCCTCAGGCCATGCAGAAGCCAACGGCCCAAACTGCATGGAGACTTCCAACCTAGGGGCTGCCTTCCACGCTGCTTTGCAAAACCTATCCACGAACATGAGAGGACACAGACACCACCATTTCTCCTGTTCTGCCCGGCTCTGCCCAGTGAAGGGAACCTCCTCAGAAGGCAGGTATGCACGCTCACAACCATGGTCAGGAAGGACCAGACGGGACCTCCAGGATGTTACAAACTTCAGACGCTATCCCGTGTTCTTCCCCTCCCCCACCCACATGCAGGCCTGGGTCTGAGGCTATGGTGGTACCCAAGGGCAGTCTCTCCATCCATACAGGAGACACGACGGCCAGGAAGGAAAAGGGGGGGTCACGCACTTGTCCAGGCAGCTGCGCGGGCACCTCCGGGGGCAGGCAGTTGGGCAGGGCAGCGGAGGTAGAGGCCACATGCTCCTCAAAGCTGTTGATGCGAGGCTTTTTGGTGGGCTCGGGGCTGGCTAGTGGGGTGACACTATTGCGTCTCATGAGTGGGTTAGGTCCCTTCTTTGCGTCCTAAGCGAGACAAAGACAAAAGAGAGAAGGCGACAGTTACACGGAGAAGGGAGGTAAATAAGCCAAAAAAAAAAAAAAACCAAACCCAATCAAAACACGTTTCTCTGCTTCTGGAGTTTACTGACAGGACAAGACCGACCAAGGTGAACGGTCCTGGGACACGGGTTGCCATTCTGTCTTGCATCTCCTGGTGGACAAGGGATGATCTCCACCTGAGGCCCTTTTCCGGATCATCCCAAGACACCCACCCAGACAAGCTCGACGTTCACAAAGCAGGCGAGGGGAGAACAGCAGGACCAATTCTGACAGTCATTCAGTTACAGTGGACAACGAGGTGGGAGAAAAGAAGCTTGCTGCCAGCTTCCAAGGAGGGGCGTGGAGGGAAGAGAGGCCTGGGTGTGAGCTCGGGGAAGGGGATAGGACAGCAGGAGGACAGGAAGGCAGGAGGGAGGTGTTGGTGCTGACGCCCCCGTACTGACCGCAAGCCAAGATCTGCAGAGCAGGCATAGAACTGCTCCTGCATCCAGCCTATACCCAGCTCAGGACAGGAAAGGTGGGTTCCAAAGCCAGCCAGGAGACACAAGACCGGAGGGAGGCAGAACAGCCAGCCAGAGCCAAACACTAGCCTTCTGACCAAGTGACAATGCAATTGGAGTGATCCCCGTGGCCTGTCACTGTAGCTTGTGACCCGGGAGCCTGCGTTGGAGTCTGTCTCCACCGAGGACCTGCCCCGGTTCTGCAGAGTGTTCAGGGACCATCAGAGCCCTGTGCAGCCAAACCCCGAAGCTGGGGGTCCGGCTGGGAGGCTGCTCCGCACGGAGCCAGAGGAGATGCAGCATCCGCCACCCACAGATGTCCAGAGAGCGGGGGGTCACAGAGCCAGGGGATGCTGCCCTCCTGCGTTTCAGTCAACCAGCCAGGCAACTGCCGGTGGAAGCCAGGGTTTTAATGCCAAAATCTTCTGGTCAGGCTCCCAGGAACAGGAAAGTCCCCTGCACAGACGGGCATGTCATACTCGGTGTACAGGAAAGTGTGGGACTGATGCTGCCAAAGCACCACATTTCGGCAGACGGTACAACGTAAATTCCAACTTTCTTCCATGACATACACGTGGGCAGAGAGTGGCTCTTCCCTGGGGAGAGCCCGCCAGGCCGATCACCAGATCGCAGACCTCCCAGGGGACGATCGAATACAACCAGGCTCTGGTGTCTCCTGGAAAAGTTGCCATCCACCATCCCTCCTGTCCCTAATTTCCAAATCATACGTTTCTCCACCCGGCCGGCGTGGCTCAGTGGTTGAGTGTCAACCTATGAACCAGCAGGTCACGGTTGGATTCCCGGTCAGGGCATATGCTCAGGTTGCAGGCTCGGTCCCCAGTGTCGGGCATGCAGGAGGCAGCTGATCAGTGATTCTTGAATCACTGATGTTTCTATCTCTCTCTCCCTCTCCCTTCCACTCTGAAATCAATAAAAACGTGTTTTTTTAAAAAAAAACCGTATGTTTCTCCAGTCCCACTTCCCTTTTCACTTTTACACTTTCCTGGTAATTCTGTACCTACGCACAAAGAGGTGACCGTTTAAACCAGTGGCTCTGGAAACTGAAAGCAGTTTTAGCTGCCTCAAAGGAAAAGGCAACAATAGTTGTGCTGTGGTTACAGTTAAAGAGCAGAATGTGTCTCCCTCGTTACTACTCGCTTCTCCGGTCAAGGAGAAATGGGGGAAGAAAGCATGGAAAGAGAAAAAGAGAAGACGGCAAGAAGCCACAAGAAAGACAGGGCAGGAGCGCACAGATGCTGAGAAAAGGAAGAGGAGAAAGTCACCCAGGCCCTCCCGGTTCCAACAAACTACCTCCGTGAGAACCGAGACTTCCTTCAGCGTTTACAGGCAACACCATACTGGGGACTTTTCAAGAGCTCACACGTATGGGTCCCGCCCCTGGACAGTCCTCGGGATGGAGGACAGGAAGGGGTGCTAAAGGGTGGAGGCCCGGAGCTTCCACTCACCTCTGACCTCTCCCGGTGTGTGTTCACAGACTCCACATTCAGGTAGATGGATTCTACACGGCAGCCTGGCCGGGGGAGAGAGCAGCTCATGGTGAAAGGGGACAAGCCACTTGCAGCCCCGCAGCCACCAGGAGCCACCATCCCAGGGTGGCAGGGCTCACGCGGCATGGCCTGCGTCACCACACTCACCGTAAGCGACTGGCGTCAGCTTCAGGACGGTGTGAAGGGGGCATCTCAGGTAAGGCATTTCCTCTGAAAAGATGAGAAAGGGCCCCACGATCAGACACGAGACTTGGGGATGGACATTCCCAGGCCCCCAGCGAGAGCTCAGCCAGGTCGGACCCTCAGCGGCATCTCCCCGGCCCCACCCTCACACAGGCCCTCCCTGAAGGCAGACGGCCCGAGAAAAGACACCTAGCCCAGAGAACAAATCAGAGCAAACCCCAAACCCGCTCTCACAGAATGAGTTATAGTTAAAAATAAAAATAAAAAAGTGTGTCAGGATTCAGCTGAACCTCTGGCCGACTCAGACTTAAATTTCCAGGTAGAGTTTTCCGGGCTGTTTGTTCATTAGAGGGGGGCTGCAGAGACGAGCTGGCCCCTCCCCACCCGGCCCAAAGCCGCTAAGAGAGTGGACGAGGGCTTTCAGGGGCTGTGAATGAAGCTGTTGGCCCACCATGCCTCACGTCCTGCTGTGACGGTTCCCAGGGGCTGGCCTGAGGGCCCTCAGAAGCACAACAGCAACCTGCACAGGTTGGGTAAGACAGGACCAGGTCCGCTGCTACCCCAAACTCAGAGGCCATTTTCCCCTTTTCCTTTCAGGATGGCAGCCAGCTCCCAGCCCCCCTCCCCCAGGACGCTTTGGGGGATGCAGCACCTGCACTCTTATCCAGGAAGTAGGCCAGCAGGCAGCGCAGGACGGCCTGGTGGCAGATGACCAGGACATTCTCCTGCCGCTCCAGCTCCATGATCACTGGCTCCAGGCGCTGGACCAGGTCCTGGTAGGACTGCAAGACAGAGGGACAGAGGGAGAGGCGCTGTGCTGGAGCCGCACACACAGGAAGGCGAGAGCTGGGCCACCTTGGCCCCCCTCACTATGAACTAGAGGATGTAAGATCGATCAGTAACACCCTGGCGTGTCTTAGTGCTGCTGCCTATGGGCCCTGGGAACCCACCTCAGCGGGCTCCCTTGGAAAGGGAAATCGCCCGTGTGCTGCTGAGGATGTGGAGAGGAGATCCTGAGAGGACACTGGCCTGCACCCTCCCTCTCACCGCTCCTTCCCTTTCCTGACCCTCTGCACAGGCAGTGAGGACTGAAGTCCGACACATGCTGCAGCGTGGATGGACCTCGAAAACGGTACACAAAATGACAGGAGCCAGACACCCAAGTCCGCATATTGTATAATCCCATTTATATAAAATGCCCAGAACAGGCAACTCCACAGGAAGCAGATCCGTGGCTGCCAGGAGCTGGAGGTAGGAGAATGGAGACTGACCGCTAACAGGTTTTGGAGTGATGGAATGTTCTAGACCTAGTGGTGATGGTTGCTTGGTATTGTGAATATACTAAAAATCACTGGAATACATACTTAAAAATGGTTAAAACAGTGAGTTTTATATTATGTAAATTTTATGTCAATAAAAATAAGTTGAAAAAGGCCTCTCTGCTGTCCCCCTTCCTTCTCTTACTAACCAGGTCCCAGGAACGAGGGTCAGGGTGACACAAAAGGATAGCACTTTGGGCTATGGGGAAACTGAGATGACAGACCCCAGACGGGCAGGGCTCCCGCTCGGTGTCACCTGCCGTGGACGCCCACAGCACCACCTGCTTCCCAGACTCTCTGACCAGGGCTCTAAGCAGCTGCTCAGTCGGCCTAAGTGAGCTATGTACACAGCCTTTGGGGACTGCCCGCATCAGGGCCAATTCAGTCAGCGCAGTGACGCAATGGCATGTCTGCATCTCGCCTGCAGTTAAGGGGAGAACCCTCCCACCCGCCACTGCTGTTCCTTCCCGAACTTGTGTGTGTCATTAGAGAAACACATCTCACTGTGGCTCATGGTACTTCCCTTGGAGCTGTTTACAGGTTCAGTGCAGGAAAACCCGCCTCAAAGGTGAAAGTGCCAGGAACAAGCATCAGAACAACACGTGGGTCACTGTGCAAAGTAACGGTCCGTGGGGTTGCCCAGCGGCCCCCTCTTGGGCTAGCCCAACACCACGGCACCTGAAGGACCGTCGTGAGCTCCTCCAGGCACAGCGCACAGCAGCTACACCTGACCATTGCTCGCCGAGTGGACAATGACCCTTGGAGGAAGGGGCAGCTGTGCCAGCACACGTACCTCCCCCGTGGGGTACCGGTAGTAGTACTTGTCCTGCTCACGCAGAGCGTACTCCTCAGGGTAGGTGTCCTTGATCTCCTCGTAGGTCATCTCCTCGCAGACACCCTGGAGAAAACACCCCGGTCACCTTGAGTTGGTCAACACAGCACGTGTGGTCTGAAAGGGCTCTCAGGATTTCCAGCAGATTCGGCAAGAGGCTTCCTGGCCCTCTCGCTCCTGCCCCCCAACAGCCATAGCCAGACCCGGAACTCACAGCATCGATTTCGTTGAGCGCTTTCCACTGTTCATAGGGAAGCTGAAGGGCTTCTGCCGTCTGGATGGTGCTCTTCAGCTGGCTGGCCCACACCTTGAGGTCCTTCAGGTTCTGCTCCTCCACAAATTTGCTCAGGGCGTTGGCAAACTGAGGGCAGGGACAAGAGGGACACACACTGGACTCCAGGCTCCTGTGCCCCCTGGACAGGCAGTGCAGGGCTCGTTCCCTGCACTGGGGACGGTCACTTGAATGGTGAGGAGGAGGCAACTGAGGAGCCACACACCCTCCTTACAGCCCTGAAGACGTTCCCTTCTCATCCACACAAACACAGGCACACACACAGGCACACATATACATACAGAGATGCATACACATACACACACACACAAATGTAGACATATACACGCATGGACACAAAGACACACACACAGAGACACACACATATACAGACACACTCACACCCCACCCCTGAGCCCCTTACCTTTCCCCCCGTTCCCCTCCTACCTTCCTGCCCCGGATGGACAGGCCCGAGTCCCCTCCGATCTTCCCCTGGAGGTTGTGCTCGCTCTCTCCGTGCCGACACAGGTAGATGGTGCGGGGCTGCACGTGGATGTTCATCAGGTAGTACACAATACGGCTCTGAATGTGGTCCTGAACTCTGTTCACCAAGAACCGCCGGCCCACGTCGATCACCTTGATCAAGGACAGGTCCCTGCAGAGGAAGGCGACCAGCAGGTCAGAACCCGCTCCCCGCATCAGCGCAGCACCCGGCTGGGGTCAAGGGCAGAGGTTGGCCCCAACAGAACCACACCGTCTGGCTGTATGTTCCTGGCAGGCACAGTCTGCATCCACGTGATCTAATAGTATTGAGTTTGTAACCCACACAGCAGAGTGTGTGGTCGAGAGGCTGACGGCCTCCCAGAAGAGGGGGAGAGAAAAGCAAAAGAAGGGAAAGAAAAGAGAGGCCGTGCCAAAGGGACCCAGAAAGACTGGGCTGGATATTCACTTCCCGCACTTCTACATCGTTAGTGTCTGAAGCAGTTACACTGGACATGCAGTGAAGGATTTTCTTGAAAAGATATTTTAAAAGGCAGTTCCTGAAAGTATCCAGGAGCAATTGCATTGTGGGAACTTAAAAGCCCTAAAGTCGGTGATTCAGAGAGGAACTACCTGTCATATTTGTCGGGGTCGAGGGGCTGATAGCTGGCTTCATAGCAGTTAATTCTCTTCATGAAGTCCTCCATGGCCTCTGCTGAGTTGCAGTCTTTGTAATCCGGGCTGGAGATTTTCACTTCCTGTAACACCACAAAGAGGCAGCTCATGAATCATGCTGGAGGCTTTCTGCTTAGCTGAAGCAGGATTTGGGGAAAGCACAGACAGCCTTGGAATAATGATGATCCGAACCAGTGTTTAAGGGAAGAAGGAAATACACTGGTGCTGAGTCATAACCCGACAATTACGCGTGGAGGACACCACGGTAGACAAAGGATCACTGACTGGATGGACAGAGACGGGGGACCCCCGAGGGGTCTAATGAACACCTCTGAATTGGCCACAATTTGGGATCAACCCAGTAGGCATGTCACCTTCAGCATCCCAGCCCTCAATAACTGAGCTCCATGTAAGCACCTGTGACATTCTCTTTTTTTAAAATATATTTTATTGATTTTTTACAGAGAGGGAGAGGGATAGAGAGTTAGAAACATCAATGAGAGAGAAACATTGATCAGCCGCCTCCTGCACACTCCCCACTGGGGATGTGCCCGCAACCAAGGTACATGCCCTTGACCGGAATCGAACCTGGGACCCTTGAGTCCGCAGGCGGGCGCTCTATCCACTGAGCCAAACCGGCCAGGGCTGTGACATTCTCCACACCAAGAACAGCCTTTCGGTTAGCAAAGCTGCATCCGGTACTGCTACAATGGCCCTGGCCCTGGGTGGCAGGCAGGATGCTTCCTCCACCGCCCGTAGACAGGCAGCAACCAGTCCATGGCTAACACTTTTCTAACTCAGGCCCAGTTCCTTCCAAGGTTCACTCTTATGGGAAGGAGATGGAGGAGAACCAACTCTCGAGCCTGCCATCTCCTCCTCTACGTGAACAATAGATCTGAGCAACCTGGCAGATTGTAGGGAAAACTCTGAATTTTTTAATGCATGTGTCCTTTTCCTCAACAATTACCATAGCCACAAAAGAGAGGCAGCTACTCTTTCAACATCCAAGTCCAGTGGGGAGTTGGTGTTTCATGGTGCAGAGCTTCAATCTGAGAAGACGAAAAAGTTCTAGAGCTCGATGGTGGTGGTTGCACAATCGTGTGACTATGCTGAAGGCCATGGAACTGATCCCTTAAAAACAAATCTTTTCTCCCAGCACAGCCACCCACACAAAGAGGAGAGTTAAGCTGCAAAGTCGCTTTGAGGCTTAATCAGAGAAAGAGGCTTCTGATCACGGGGGTCAGGGTGAGTGACTCCTGGCCACACACATGGTGACAGCTGGTCACCGGGAAGTGACTTTGCAGCGACTCTGTCCTTTCCTACCAAGTGGAGCTGGTAGAACCAAACCAAAGAAATACAGCAAAACCCTTTGTTTAGATTACAACAACTTCTGTTTCCTCGTCCTCTGAGCCTCTTCCGCTGAAACCACTCTGGACTGATTTTCCACAACTTGAATAGCCCTTCCTGAACTATGAAGTCACTTCTTAGAAATGCGTGTAAATATTCCCACTGCCTTGGACGGTGGTTCTCAATCTTCCTAATGCCGCGACCCTTAAATACAGTTCCTCAACCATAAAATTATTTTTGTTGCTACTTCATAACTGTAATTTTGCTACTGTTATGAATCGTAATGTAAATATCTGGTATGCAGGATGTATTTTCATTGTTACAATTGAACATAATTACAACATAGTGATTAATCACAAAAACAATATGTAATTATATATGTGTTTTCCGATGGTCTTAGGCGACCCCTGTGAAAGGGTCGTTTGGCCCCCAAAGGGGTCACGACCCACAGGTTGAGAACCGCTGGCCTTGGAGAACAGGCCCAATACCAGAAGCTCATGAGCATTCAACACCCTTTTAAAGGTGCACACTTATATGTAGGGATACCACACCATGCCCTGCGGCAATACCAGACCTGTTGCTCTATGCAGCTGTGTCTTATTCTGATGCATTTAAGCTAGATGGAAAATTATCTAGAAGGTGACTTGTGGTAAAGTCTTCCCAGTAACTGTTTCTATTTACAATATACTGTTATCAAGTGATACAATTTAAGAATTAATCAAATTAAGCTGCCAATTACCCTCAGTTTATCTGGGCAACCTTCTATTGGCACAGGGAGAGGAGGAGGATATGTTGTAGATTCACCAGCAGGAAGATAGTTTGACTACTCCCGAGCTTGCCAAACTAGGAATTCTGCCTTTAGTCCATTGAGTCCTATGGCTGTTGTCGATCCACAACCACTTACCTGCCTGGAGGGGTGAGCACGCCTTGCCTCAAGCAACCCTGTCACCACCCAGCCACCAAGCTACTGCCACCCACAGAAACTGTTCCAGGACCCCGCCTTACCGCCCATGTGCCACAATAAGTGCCTTCTGCAGACTGTCTGAAAGGGCGTGGATAAAGCCAGGCCAGATCGCAGAACATGCTTCTACGTTAAATGCCACTCTGCACTTCTGACCTCCCTGGACCCCACCTCCCAGACAAAATTAACAACAAGCTGTGAGAGGCAGCTTGTTCTCAGAGTCTAGGTACTTCTCTGGGCTGACCTGGTTCCCCGCTTTTCTCAGACTCCGCCACTAGAGCGGGGGCCCTGCGTTGTCTTACCCTAATGTTGGAGGCCACAACTGTAGGGTCATCGCACACTGACTCGATGAAAAACACCTGGAAAGAAGAGAGACAGAAACGTTAGGAAGCAATAAATGTGGTAACGCAAAGGGCCAGCTTTGGTATCACTGTAACGCCATCACCATGTGTGAGGAGGAATGGCACCACTCACAAATCTCAAAACAAAAAAGTCCTGCCCCAGTGGAAAGATGCCTCCCCCTCCCCCACCAGTCATAGTAACCCTAAGAGCCAGCTCCAGGAGGGCCCTATCTACATGTAGCAAAACCAGGGCAGCAGGAGTTGAAGGACCAAGTATAAAGCAGCTGATTCCTGAGGGTTTTCCTTTCTCCTGAGCACTCCAGGGCAAGACAAGACGTTTGACTCACCTTGAAATCATTTTCTTTGGCAAAATTAAGGATCATGTGTCTCCTCTCTCTAGTAGTATTGGTGGCATCGAAAACCTGGTAGAGAGCAAGAAGGATAGTGAAGAGAACCCAAGTTTGAGTTTTAACAGTATTCACCAAGTCACCAAGGAGATCAGGCCTGTCACATCTAGGTAGAAGCCAAAAAATGTGGTTCCCGGAGAAACTGCGCCCTGCCCCGAGGCCCTCCCTTCTCTCCCCTCTCCCACAAACTCCAGCTCCCAGGGAGGGGAGGGGAGGGGTGGGCACAACCCTTAAAGCAAACGAATAACAGTAACCTGCAGGGAAGGTGCATATGGAAGGGACACTGGCTCCGTGGTTGCAGCCACCCCAGGTCCAGCCTGCCTTGGAGGGTGGTGCTGAGAGCACACAGAGGAGGGGTGAGCAGAGCACACCAGATGGCTCTGCCCCTGAGTCCTCCCACTACCCACCTTCCTGGGTCCCTGTGCTACTCTAGCCACCTGCTTCCCTCAACTCTCAGGACAGAGGCACTCGTCCCTAATTGAGGTGTCCCCACAATGGCTCTTGGTAATGGTAATGGCTCGGGCTGTGTCTACGTTTCACTCTCTCCAGGGCACCATTCCACTTCAGGGCTGCAGATAGAGCCAGCATACTCCCGACTTACTGAAATTTGGCCCCCTTCCTTCGTCAGGTAACTTTTGACGTCTCTCAAGGCAGCGAGGGCACACTGCCTGCAACACGGAGAAAGAGAACACACATCAGAGCCTGCCCATCCGAGCAGTGACTGACGATCCTACTGCTGAACTGCCCAGGCTGGCCAGGGCTGCCAGGCGCACACCCCGCAGGCCCAGAGGCTCCCACCAGAGCTGCACAGAGAGCTGCTGTTACCATCTGGAAGTGGTGCTCATGGTGGCTGCACACTGAAACCCCCTGGGAGCTTTTAAGAAACCTATGCCCAGGTCTGGCCCGTAGATCCTCACCAAACTGGTCTAGGGTAGGCCTGGCATTGGGATCGTTCTAAGCTCCCTGGTGATTCTAAAGTGTAGCCAGGGTTGGACACCAGCACTTGGGTTTCATGATCACCTTGGGCTTAAAAAAAACAACACCACCACCCTTTTCAGTATAAACAGCTGATTTTCCATGAAAACAATTTTGTTCATTCTTAATAATGAAACATTGTTCTTGAGCTGGATTAGAGCATCCGGAGCAGATAAAAGCAGCAAGCCTCAGAGCGGCCAGGAAACTCCTCTTAGTACACATGGAGGTGGGGCCAGATCTGATGGTCACCCACAGAGAGCCACCCTACAGGCCAGCTTCCTCTTTCTCTTACCAAGCCTGGCTTTCAAAAGCAAAGCAAACCAAAACCCAAAGCCTCCTGCGGCAGCTCAGCAGCTCGGGCCTTACTTTCGGACTCTCATGGCCTCCTCGTTGTCAGGGCGGAAGAAGTTGTAGGAGCTGTAGTGCTTCACGGCCTCCCGGCGGTACTCTCCAACGTTGAATACTGCAGAGGGAACAGAGAGGTCACTCAGCTGGCCCCCAGGAAGAAAGGGCCACTCACAGCTGGGAACACTCTCCAAAAAGGGAAGCCAAGCCAACACACACACACACACACGCGCGCGCGCACGCACACGCACACACGCACGTGCCAACTTGAATAAGATCCCGGTAAGATGTGGAAACCAGAAAGTGAACTGCCTTGTCCAGTGCAATTACTGACCTAGAAGGCAGCCCAGCTTCCCCCAGATCAAACATGGCTCAGAGCCGCCTGCTTTTCCACAGGTTGTCGCCTACAGCCCAGTCTCCAGTCCAGCCTCATGAGGTCAGGGGCTGGAGACTGAGGCTGTGAGAATAGGTGGCAGCCATACATCTAATGAAAACAGGCAATGATTTCTGCCGATGGTGCCCAGGAGAGAGCGGGCTTGCGCACCACGGCCAGGTCCAAATCAGCCATTCTTCTGCAGACGTGGCAGCCTGCACCCATAGGAAGCACTGAGTATTTACTGGGCACTTACTATGTGACGCACTGTGCTGGGCCCAGCAGGGGACAGCAAATGTAAAAGTTAGTCCCTGTTCTTAAGACATTTCCCACACAGTTGAGAAACCAGGCAAAGATTCATCACAATATCGTCAATCGTATGGAGCACTTTATGACCGTCAGTGCTGAGTATCACGGGAATTTAAAGGAAAAAGATCAGCATAGACTTCGGTGGCCAGAGAAGGCTTCTTGGAGGCCAGGGCTGAGCTAGGCAGGATTCAGGGCAGAGGGACTAACAGAGTGGCCAGTCAGAAAAGATCTCAACATGAATGAAGTAAGGGAGTGTAAACAGCATGGTGGGACACAGCCACAAAAAGTCCCCCCACTATAGGGAGAGATCAAGCCAAGATAGTCTTGCGTGGTGAGTCCCAACAGCTGGAGATGGGACTGGGGGCGGGGGGGTGGCGGGGGGGGGGGAGGCTTGGTGAGCAGGATGGCCACACGCAGAGTGACTATCAGCCTTGGGACATGGCCTCACCTTTCGTGGGGACACCAATCCAGTTGAGGTATCGAGTCAGCTTCTTGGATATGTAGGTCTTACCCCGGGCGGGGAGGCCTACCATGACAATCACCGTTGGGGAGTTGGTCAGCTTCGGCCCACAGGCTGGAAAGAGAAAGAAAGAAAAGTGCCATGAATGAAGCAGTGCTCAAGGATGGACACAAAATCCTGTGCCCCACAGCAAACTTAACAATTCCACAGAAATTCCTATTTCATTCCCACCTTAAAGCCGTGGGCATTATACAATCCAACGGGTCCAGCGCCCCCTGGTGGCCAGAGCCCTTTAGTCACACCTTGCAGTCCATCTTGTTTTCAGGTGATGAATGACAGGAACCTTAATTCCCAGCCTGACACCAGAGCCCTAAAGCCAGCTGAGAAGCCGGCTACTAACCCCAGAGTAGAAGGCACTCCTGGGAGTGTAAGAAAGGCACTCCACCCCCCAACACTAGCTAGGACAAGGTCAACAGGTTCCAAATGCAGTATATAAATTGAGGTGGCAGGTAGGAGTGGGACATGAGCGAGTGGGGCTTCTACAGCTGAAATACAGAGAGGCCAATCATTAATTTCCCAACCTTCACACAGTAGGTCTGGATGACCTTCCTTAAAAAACTGTTTTTAAAGAAGACAAGTAAGAGTTTATCAAATGAAAGTAGGTCAAGGACCCAAAATGCAGTCCCATCCCCATCAAGAGTGACAGATAAATTCCTCTGTCCTTGAGATTCACCTGCCCTTTTCTGCCAAGTTCTGACTGGTGCCAGGGCTCTGCTTAAGAAATGGCAGGTCAAGCCCTGGCCGGGTAAGTCAGTTGGTTAGAGCATCATCCCCATATGCTAAGGTTTCCTGTTCGATCTCCAGTCAGGGCGCGTACAAGAATCAACCACCAATGAATGAATAAACAATGAGGAAGAAATTGATGTTTTTCTCTTTTTCTCTCCCCCTCTCTGAAATCAATAAATAAAAATAAAAAGGAAATGCTGGTAACAGAGTCTCAGATGCTCCAGGTCACAGAGCCTTGGCAGAGTCCCGGGAAACCCAAAAGTTCTTGCCTTGTGAATCTCCTCTGGCTTCGCTGCTTAACTACTGTCCCATGTTCCTCAGAATCTCAATAAGACAAAACACCAGGGAGAGAGGTTTTTCACTGTGTTTTAAGAAAGCAGCCAAAAAAAAAAAAGGCATCCCAAAGAGCCCTACTCTAAACATTTCACGCACAGTATTTCTTTGGCTGGCGTCTTGCTCCTGCGACTCTCAGGCAACTCCAGTATCCTGGTGATGAGTACACGTGAGCCAGGGGCTGCCAACTGGGAGCAAGACTGGCCATCTGCCCACTCCCAGCCCAGCAGCGCTGCCTGGAGCTCACTGGCTGCCAGCTCTCCTCATCAGCAATGCAGCACTGCTTCCCAGGCACCAGCTACAAGGGTGCAGGCAAAGGTATTCAGGCTGCACCCCAAATCTAGGCCACGGTCAAATTTAGACAGGGGCTCTGTTTTCTCTCTAATAGGCAAGTGCCAGATGGGCGGGAAGAGAGAAAGCCACCAGGCCACTGACAAGCACAGGCTTGAAGGAAGAACGCCTCCTCTTAAGTTGGATGTGCCCCCACACAGACCCACACTCGGCCTGGTGACCAAACTGAGGTCAGATGTCCAAACGCCCACTACAGCTCTAGGACCTGTCCCCTGGACCTATAGGCTAGGGGCAAGGAGGAAGCAAGCATAATACACAGGGGCTGTTTCTTTCATGGTTTTGACCATCAGTTACCTCCATGCAGAGTGAGGAGGAGGAGAAGGAGGAGGAGGAAGAAAGGCCATCAGAAGGCCAGGACACATTCGGGAGCCACAAAAGCTCAGGCCAACATTCCTCAGATCCCAGTGGCCATGAACAAACAAGTGCCTAGAAATTTCCCTGCCCAGCGTGATCACATGAGTAGAGGAAAGAAGCACAAAAGGGCTTTCTTGAATCCCAAGGGACAAACAGAGAAGGCTGACAGGCTCCCCAAAAACCAACGGGAACATAAGACACACCCTGCTCTATGCATTGTGGCAGCTGTAGGTGTTACATGAGGGAAGTGTTCTCACGTGTGCCCCAAAACAATACTTACTTCCCCCAAGCCATTGGTTTTTCCCTGGTCTTATCTGATGCCCCCACAAAGCTAGCATCACCTGGGAGCACCCAAGAGCATCCAAACATGCAGAGACAGATGGACACACCACACACACACAATCTCTGAGCTGTGCACATGTATGAAATACTTTTGTTGGACTCATGCCAAGGAAGTGAAGACAGATATTGACTGATTTATCAAATTGGAGATTAGTTCTACTATCCACTAATCATACAAATGGACTCCAAATCTCCTCTGGCAGTAGATGCTTTGGCAGGAAAAAAGCACAAAGACATGGCAGAGTAAATATCCTAAGCTAAAAAATCAGGGTAAATCTCCAATCTAAATAAACCATCAGTCCCTTATTTGGCAAAGCAGAAATCGTTCTTACTATTCCTTTGGCTTGTTTGTATAAGATTCAAAGGAGCTGGAAGGGTGACTGCCAAAGGTGGCCACAGCTGTCCCTGGGCCCAGGTGCTCTGGGGTCGCAAATAGAACAGGAAAACTTAACTAAACCTTTGGGTCTTAATCTCCATCATCCCTCCCTACTTCTTATTTTTTTAACAGTTTACTTAATGCTCACCAGAGGATATGTTTTTACTAATTTTTTTTTTTTTTTTGAGAGAGAGAGAAACATCAATGTGTTGACTCCATACATGCCCCAACCGGGGATCAAACCCACAACTTAGACATATGCCCTGACTGGGACATATGCCCTACTCAGGTCCATATACTACAACCCTCTGATGTACGGAACCGAGTAGCCAATCCTGAAAATGGTCAGCCAGAAGGACAGAGGCTGCAATTCCATACCAGCCCTACAACCAGGTTAATCTGATAATATGCTAACATATTCTCTATTAACTTCTCTGATAATATATAACCCACTGACATAAGCAGGTAGTTGACAGCTGTCCTCACCCACTATACTTACTCATGCTCAGAATATAAAATCAACCACTGGAAGACACTTTGCTATTGCTCCCGTTCCTCCTACAGATCTTCTCCCCAGAAACCCTCCAAAATGCTAACCTCAAAAAGATGCCCAAGTCATTGTGTTCTCTTCTACAAATGGGTAAGTTATTGCTTCAATGACAAGTCCAAGGGGAACAAATAGAAGGGGCTGTGTGCGTGCAGCCTTGACCAGTGTTGCTAAGTGGTAAGAGCATTGGCACCCCCGCCCCACTACAAACCTCTGCACCGAAGGATTGTGGGTTCGATTGCAGGTCAAGGGTACATGCCTTAGTTGCAGGTTGGATCCCAGGCACTGATCGGGGCACATGCAGAAGGCAACCGATTGATATGTCTGTCTCACATCTCTCTCTCTCTCTCTCTCTCTCTTTCTCTCTCCCCCCTCCCTCCTTTCCACTCTTTCTAAAAATCAATGGAAAAAATATCCTCGCGTGAGGATTAACAAAAGAAAAGACAGACGCGTGCAGAGGGGGTCAGTCCCCAGCACTACCTGATGGAGTTGATCATTGTGTGTTTACAGTAACCACTGAAACATACTCCCACCAGGCAAGGGCACACCAAACTCTGTACAGAAAGATCTGCTGTGACCCTGCAGTTACACCATCACCTAGGAAGGGCTCTCTGGGAAAATGACTGCATACACTTGGCCCTAGGAGAATGAAATGCAGGCTCAGAAAATGATAGCGAACACTTAACTATTGTCTACTAGACATAAACGCTCTCTGGAATCACATTAGCCCAAAGAGTCTGCTTTAGTTGATGTTTAAAACCAACATCTAAGTGAGCAAGCCCCAGGGGCTTCGGGGAGGGGGGGGGGCAAGAACCCGGCTGAACCAACCCTTTTTCAAAAGCTATTGTGTACTATTTGATGAATACCATATTAGTTCATTATTTTGCATGCATATTTTAACACATGCCTAACTAATCTTTGTCCAATGAATGGCCCTCCCAACCCTACATGGTCTCTGCCAAGGACACTGAGGGACAGGGCAGTTTTAGTGAATCATTTGACAACCTTGGGAGGCCATACAATACCATAGAGGCTCAGAGGGCAAGGCCTGGAGTCAAAAAAAGTTCAGAGCCAGTTCCCACTGCTCCCTTGGACTTTGAACAAGTTCCTTGATCTCTCACTGTCTTAGTTTCTTTTTCTAAGTGAAATGGAGGGATGCTTCATAAAGTTTCTTGAAAGGATTAACTACAACGTAATACATGGGCAATGCTTTCTTCAGCCGCCTATGTCAACATCAGCCTTTACAGCTTTCATCAACCCAGATGAGGAAACTAAGACCCACAAGTGAAGAGAAGGCCCACCGTACAAGTACTAAGAGACATGGTTGGGGCTCACAAAGTCTCTCTCACCTGAAATTCTTTAAGTGGTCTTTCCTAAATTAGTGGTTCTCCACCAGTGGCTGAATCTACAGCACACTTTAAAAAAATAGGATGCAGCCCAGACGGCGTGGCTCAGTGGTTGAGCATTGACCTATGAACCAGAAGATCACGGTTCAATTCCCCATCAGGGCACATGCCCAGGTTGCAGGCTCCATCCCCAGTGGGGGGTGTGCAGGAGGCAGCCAATCAATGATTCTTTCTCATCATTGATGTTTCTATCTCTTCCTCTCCCTTCCTCTCTGAAATCAATAAAAATATATTAAAAACAAAACAGGATGCCCAGGCCTCCCCTGTGGCAATTCTGACTTGGTTTAAAGTATCATATGGAATATCCCAAGAAACTAGAAACACCAGTCAGAAAGGATATATGCACCCCTATGTTCATAGCAGCACAATTCACCATAGCTAAGATTTGGAAACAGCCTAAGTGCCCATCAGCAGATGAGTGGATTAAAAAACTGTGGTACATCTACACAATGGAATACTATGCTGTGGTAAAAAAGAAGGAATTCTTACCATTTGCAACAGCATCGATGGAACTGGAGAGCATTATGCTAAGGCAGTGGTCAGCAAACTGTGGCCCCTTGAGTGTGGCTCTTCCACAAAATACCACGTGTGGGCAGCACATACAGTGCAATTGAAACTTCATGGCCACACTCAAGGGGCCAAAGAGCAGCATGTGGCTCTCAAGCCACAGTTTGCCAACCACTGTGCTAAGGGAAATAAGCCAGTCAGAGAAAGATAAATATCACATGATCTCACTCATTTATGGAATATAATTAACATAAACTGATGAACAAAAACAGATCCAGAGACAGAGGAGCATCGATGAGACCATCAAACCTCAGAGGGAGGGTGGGGGTAAGGGGGAAAGATCAACCAAAGGACTTGTATGCATGCATATAAGACTAACCAATGGACACAGACAACAGGGGGATGAGGGCATGAGTCGGGGGTTGGGAGGGTAATGGGGGGATAAGGACACATATGTAATACCTTAATCAATGAAGAAATTTAAAATATATATAAATAAATAAAAAATAATAAAGTATCATATGGATTCCCCACTCCCTAAAATATCCCAAAATTATTCTAATGTGTAGCCAGGGCCAAGCATCAACAGTATAGGTAGGAATTTCTCTTAAACACTCCCCCTACCTTCCTTCTTTAAACTAGAATGCCTTCAGTGGCTTTTAGCCCCTGCTGAGATGAAAACCCTTCTATCAGTACACAGTATGCAACCTACTTTAATGATGAGAAAACTAAGGTTCTTTTTTTAAATTGATTTGAGAGAAATGTTGATTTGTTGTTCCACTTTTTCATTGCATTCATTGGCTGCTTCTTGGATGTGCCCTGACTAGAGCTCAAACCCGAAACCTTAGCATATGGGGACGATGCTCTAACCAACTGAGCTACCTGACCAGGGCCGAGAAAACTAAGGTTCTGAGTGTGTAAATAAGCAGGAACTCCCATGCAGAGGCTCTCCACTTTTACTGATGACAAAGAAAGGATAGGCAGTCCTTGCCAGTCATTTTTGACGTCCTTGTCAATGATGCTGATTGACCAATTCAGTTAAATCTCACCCAGTTATGGTGTGCATTTGAAGGAAGCCGCAGGCTTTATAAGAAGCATTTACCACCATGTGGGGGGGGGTCCTAACAGGGCATCCAACGGATGTGCTTCAGAGGAAGAAATATCAAACTAATCAGTCTGGGGTTTCCTGATGTTTTATTGTTCTTTGCACAGAACAGTAATGTTCCCCCTGTCCTCAGAGGAATCTGCTGCAGACCCCCAATTACAACACCACTTAGAAAGATGGTAACAGGTTTAGAAGGAAGAAAATCCAACCAATGTTCCAAATGCCATTAAAGAAGGGGGTGGGTCAGGAAAGATGACAAGAAAAAACACCCTGTTTTCTCCATTCCCATGGAAGACAAATGCGGCTATAGGAACCAAGAAAGACACCGCTACTTGAAATAAGGGCATGTAATAACTATTTAGGCTGCGGTTATTTTTATAAGGAAGAACACATCTGAGATTACACCTCAGAACCACACTCAGAATTCCAGAAGTAGGCGGGGAAAGGGAATTAATCCCTCAGCTTTTAGTATCCCCCACCCCACCCCCAAGCTCTGAAAGGTTCTGTCAGGGATTTTTAGGCAAATCTCTCATCGGCGTGTGAAACGTGCAGACTGACAGAGTCTAATGGATGGGTCTCTGATGCCTGGAGGAAGGAAGCATCACTGCACATTTGTGTCTCTCATAATCACACGTCTGGGCAAATGCAGTCAATCTGTGCCCTCTACATGGAAACTCAGGGTCATTCCTCCCAGACCTCAGCCGACCACCATGAACTTCAAGGGACTACTAAATGTGCGCGCTCGCGCGCGCACGTGTGTGTGTGTGTGTGTGTGTGTGTGTGTGTGTGTGTACACACACAAATGCATGCATTTACATAAAGAGAACCAACATATATTCATGACCAATTACAGTTTACAAAGCGCTCCATAAATACACTTTATTCCAAGTCACAAAGGGCTGAACTGAATTGTTTCTGCATCTTGCTGTAGCCAAATCTCCCTCATGATTTGAGGCACTGCATTTCTCACCACCAATAGGTTTTATAGAAATACAAGCAGACTGTGGTCAGTACAGTTTATAAACTATTTAAGAGCATAGCTAGCCCTAGCTGGTTTGGCTCAGTGGATAGAGTGTCAGCCTAAGGACTGTGGGGTCCTGGGTTCGATTCTGGTCAAGGGCACATGCCCGGGTTGCGAGCTCAACTCCCAGTAGGCGGCATGCAAGAGGAAGCCAACCAATGATTCTCTCTCATCATTGAATTCAACTGAAAAAAAAAAAGAGCATATCTAGTCCTGGCCAGTGTGCTCAGATGGTTGGGCGTCATCCCATGCATCGAAGGGATGCCAGTTCAACTCCCCATCAGGGCACTTGCCCAGGTGTCGGGCTCAATGTACAGGAGGCTCTCACATCAATGTTTCTCTCTCTCCCCCATCTAAAAGTCAATAAAGCATTCCTTTAAAAAACAAAAGAGTATATCTAAAAGATGCAGACCTGCCAAACTCCCGGCTACCTTGCAAATAAACCCAGTTAGTTCTCCTTAAGGCTTCTGTGGCCCCAAGAACCCTCAGGTCCAGCAAAGGAGACAAGCTGGTGGAGGAGGGGCCGCCAGTATCAGGAGTGCCTCACCAGGTCCCCATCACCTATATGACCAAGGAGCACCACAGGGCCAGTTCTCCCCACCTCCTGTGGCAGGTGGGCGTGGGGGGTGGGGGCAGTGATTCACACCTGAGCTGTCACCACAGCTGTGTGGGCTGTCACAACAGAAAAGGTCAGCAAGCCACCTCCCCTAAACAGCCACTGAGGCCTAGAAGCCATCCCTAGGGCTTGCATCTGGGATCCCATGTTTACTCGGGCAATCCAACCTGGCTGGGTGCAAAACACCCACCATTGGGCTCTACCCAATCCACCTGATGGGCTCCTGGGCAGGTTACCTGGAGGAGCGGTGTTACCTTCAAACCACTGGAACTACACTTTTAAGAGGTGACTCTCTCCGTAGCTAGGGATAGGACCTAAGGCACACCTTTCCAAAGCATTTCTGGCCAACGGCAGACGGGGCAGGTTGGTGCACTGTGGGTGCACCTCGCGCGCCCGCCCTTGCGAAACGCTGCCAACTGTACAGTCAGGGATCCACAGACCCTCCCCCAAACCGGGGCCAATGGCTTAGTTCCAGGGCGAGCTCTCTTGTGGCCCCAGCACAGGAGCTAGAGGAGGGAGCAGAGAGAGGAGACAGAAATACATATAGAAGGAAAGAGAGAGAGGTGAAAAGAGAGGACAAATATAAAGAAAAGTAGAGAGATTATAAATATATAGAAAAAAGGAGAGATATGGGGGTGGAAATATAAAGATGAGATTAAAATGTATGGAAAAGGAGACTAAAAGAAGGTGAAAACCGGCAGGGAGGAGACAGAAATATAGAGGGGCTAAGAGAGACGATGGAAATAGATGTAAACAGCAACAACAACAACAAAATAAACAAACAAAAACAAAAGAAATAGAGGTAAAGAGAGAGGGTTAGAGCGAGATGAGGTAGAGATGGAGACCCGAGGTGACGCTTCGCGTACGAGCGGCCTCGACCCTTGGCCGGACTCAGCCTGGCGAGCATACGGGAGGATGGCCGGGACTGGGGAACACGCGAGCGCCCCTTCTCAAAGGTCCCGAAGCGAAGGCTCACTGCAGTGCCCTGCGCTTCCTGCCCCTTCTCTCCGGGGCCAGTACCCCGGCGCGCTCGCGGCTTCCGGCTCCCTCTGCGCTCGGGGGGAACAAGCCGGTGCGGCCAGCCGAGCCACCGCGGTACACACCGGGCAGGGGAGGTGCAGCGCCGGCGCAAGAGCCCGCGCAGTCCCGGCTCCGCGCCACCGCCAACCCCTCCCCGCGCTCCGGGGAGGAGTGGAAGGAGCCCCGCCCCAGCCAGCGGAGACTGCGGTGGAGGGAGGTACCCGGCCCCGCAGGAGCGCGCTGGAGGAGAGGAGTCGGTACAAAAGCTCCGCGCCAGCTCCCGCCCCACAATGGCTTTGCTCTCCACGCGGCGCGCCTCTCCCCTGCAGCCCCGCCCCTGAACCTATCTGTACTCACTTCTGGGCAACGAAGGACGGTGGTCGACCGGGATCCAGATCTTCTGCACCCGGCTCTGAGTCAGCTCCAGGGGCATCTTCACAGCCTAGACTCGGCGGCCCTCCTCTTGCGAATAATTCAGACTTGGGGAAGAGATCGGCTTGTCGACTCCCAGAAACAAAGGGAAAGAGGGAGTTTGTGCGCGGAAGCGCGGCCCGGGCGCTCTCCCTAGCGCTGCTTTTTTGGAAACGTGCTTTGTGCTAAATGACGAACCCTCGCACGGGGCGAGAGGTTCCGCGAGCGCTTCGAAAGGGGCGTGGGTCTGGGGATACACCCGCAACTTCCGCAGGGCCTGGCCCCTCCACTCAGGAAGTCCCCCACTCAGGGATGCTCGAAGAGCAGTGACAGCCGCAGTCCCAGTGAGCCAGTCCAGTCCTCCGCGGTTTCCTCCCGCTCGCCTCCCCTCCAGCTCTGCTAGGATGCCCTGCGCTCCGCGTGGGCTTTTAAGAGTCCTGCCGGCAGCGATGCACACGTCAGCTTTGGGGCGGGAACGCATTCTTCTGGTTCCAGCCCCTCCTCCACGTGGGGAGCTGGTGGGGAAGGGCGGGGAAGGGCTGTGAGCAAGCCAGGAGGCAGCCTGCTGGTGCCCCCTGCAGGTTAGCATCAGTAGTGCGATAACCAGCTGCAGAGAACGCCCTAAACCCAGCTTTGGCTGACGGTCCTAGACTCCTTGAGCCTCCTCCTACCATCCCCTAAAAACAACGGGCATGGCTTCCCAGAATAATCACCTCAACTGTGCTGGGAGGAAAGGAGCACTACCGTCCACTGGTCCCTGGACCCGCGCAGCCGAATCTCCAAGAATGACAGCATCTCTAAATGCATCCTCCTGATGGCCTCTGGGAGTGGGACCCCAATACTCTGCATTCTTTAAAAAAAGTTTTTAGTTACTAGTAATTCTCGTCCGAGGATATTTTTTCCATTGAGTTTTAGAGAAAGTGGGAAAGAGGGAGAGAGAGAGAGAAACATTGATGTGAGAGACACATCGATTGGTGGCCTCCCACCCATGCGCTCTAACCAGGGCCGGGGGTGGGGGGGGGGTGGGGGGAGGGGCTGCAACCAGGGTTCCTGCTCTTGACCGGGAATCGAACCCATGACCTTTGGTGTGCTGGCCCACGCTCTAACTACTGAGCAACCTCTGCCAGGCAGTAAGTACTCTGCATTCTTAACATACAATCCGAGTCAGGCACAGTCAAGTTGAAGACTCCACTTACTGTTAAAGGTTAGAGAGAGGGAAGCCTGAGTGAGGATGCTGAGAGCGCCCATGGGGCACAGCTCTCCTTGTCAGAGATGCTCCCTGATAACACTTACGAGTCTCACCCAATCCCTGCCACCCCGGTCCTTCGTCCTCACCCTGCCCACTTCCCTAAATCCCTTAGAAACCTTGACTTGTCCTGAACATTGTTCTCCCAGCAATCGTCCCCAAGATCTGGAACCCAGGCAGCGCATGAGGAGGGGGGCGGGAAAGCCCCAGAGAGAGGACCCAAATAGACCCAAGTATCTTGGTTTGCTCAGTCACCATTTACAGTATTTTCAACATGCCTTTATCTCTCCTACTGGTAGTAGAAGAGTAAATAAAACTGGGTCCTACTGCAACTGGCAGCTGATTATCTTATATAATAAAAGGGTAATAGGCAAATTGGCCCTAATGGCAAAACGACCAGAATGACCGCTCAACCAGTCACTATGAGGTGCACTGACCACCTCTTGGTCCCTTTCCCCGGCCGGCAGGCTCCGATCACCGGATGGGAACAGGGAACTGGGGGTGGATGGCCATGGGGGGCAAGGCCAGCTGCGGGCAGCCGGGGAAGATGGCTCTGATTGCAGGCCAGGCCTAGAGACTGTACCCGTGCACAAATTTTGTGCGCTGAGTCTCCAGTCTGACTATAAGCCCCATAAGAAGTATTGGGGCGGAGGATCCAGAGACAAATGGTAGGGGAGTGGGGGTTAGAGAGCTACCAAAGGACTTGTATGCATGCATATTAGCATATCCAAATGGACAGGCACTGGAGCGGTGGGGGCTTGCCCAGGGTGGGAATGGCTCGGGGGGGGGGGGGGGGGGGGGGGGGGGAGTGTCAATTGGGGAAACAGAAGACATATATAAACTTTAGACAATTAAAAAAAAAGTATCGCGGGGACTGCCACCGGCACAATGGCGTTAGGTGGATGTGCGCGATGCATCAGCACAGAAGCATTGCCCTGCCTCGCCTATAGGTGCGTACCTCAAGCTGAGGCTGGGCTGCGATTGCAAGGAAGTAGGCGGCGCTCCCTGAAACCCACACTGCAGCAGAATAGCCTGAGCTGAGGCTGCCGGCACACGTCGCTCACGTCCCACATGGCTCCGCTGGGACGGTGCCCGCTCTCCTGCGGCGGCCAGCACAGCTGTTCCCGCACCGCCCCACCCGGGCCTCTCATCTTCCCTGCACTCCGGCCCGCCCACAGGCCGGGAGCGCTGAGCGATGCCCACCCGGCGGGGGCCCTCGACCACCCTCCTCAAGCCCCGTTTGAGCCCAGCCCTCCCCGGAATCTCTGCTCTCCCTTCAACAGCTCTGCTGACTGTGGTTTCGGTGCTCGGCTAGGCGCAAATGCCATATTTGACACCCTATAACGCCCCAGGGAGAGTCCCACTCCACTCTTGAAATAGGAGTGCGCTGATCAAAGAGAAACGCATTCACAAGCAAAGCGCCCGCTCCTCGGCAGGGGAGGGGAGGGTGCGGCGGGGGGGAAGGGGGGTTGCTGCCCGGGGTTTCATAGAATCAGGAAGGGGGGCCGGCTGTGCCTGTGATGGCGGCTGCACCCCTGGATGCCTGCCCAGGAAGAACCAGTGTACCTGCATGCCTGCTACTTTCCCACTGGATTTTTCACACACACTTACAAACAGGGCAAGGAGACGAGGCGGCATTCTTCCACCCTCTAAGTTTGCAAACTGTGGTGGGATTCCGCTTATGCAGTGAGAGGTCCAAAACTTGGAGGCGCGTCTTTGATCTCCTGACCTGATAACGTGTTTGTCCAGGGTCGGGCTCTGAGGGCACGAGGCAGTACACATGACTCGGAGATCCCAGCTTAAGCATTCGCACTCGCCATGCGGACCCCGCACGCACTGTCCCTGCCTGTGTATCAGTAACTCCAGAGGCGGCCCTTGCTGCCCCAGCAAAGACTGAGTTCTTCACGTCCTGCACCTGATGGAGAACAGGCAAATGGAAGGTCACTTAATCCCCCTCCCACTTCTGACATCTACTGCAAAGTGTGAACAAGTGGGAGGCAAGGCTGAATTAAACTTTAAAGGGGGCAGCTTGAATTGGTGCCACCCTTGCAGCCCTCAAGTAAATTAGTGTTGCACCCTATGGGATCTAAAATTACTTCACTGCAAAACCGTTTATAAACAACCCAGCCCTGGCAGGTGTAGCTCAGTTGGTAGGAGCATAGTCCTGTGCACCGAAAGGTTGCCAGTTCCATTCCACGCTCAGGGTACATACATATGTGGTTCCATTCCCGCCTCAGGGCACATACATAGGTGGTTCCATTCCCCTCTTGGGGCACTTACCTAGGTGATGGGCAGATACCCAGTAGGGGCAGGGTCCAGCACATACATCAATGGTTCTCTCTCTCCCCACCCCTCTCTCCCTTACCCACTCTCTAAAGTCAGTAAAACATCCTCAGATGAGGATTTAAATAAATAAATAAATAAAAATAAACAACCCAAGTGCAACTGAATGTACTGGTTCAGAGTTTATGGTTTAGACATCTATGTGACTCTTCCCCTAGTTCTGCTGATGGCCCCGTCTTCTAGGGCTTTTTATTAAGTTTCTGGTCCCCAAGCTGGTGGGTGGAAACTCATTCCTTCAAAAAAGGCTGCAGACAGTGTAAAAATATCTTTAATCCAAAACAAACTTTTTTAAAGACAGGACAGCTCCAAGTATGGGGGGAGATTCTATGATCCATAGCATTATTAAGGCTAGATAATCCAGTAATGTTTTAAAGAGAGTAAAGGGAAGTTTAGAGATTAGAGGGGTTAAGGAACTAGATCTAAGGTCAAGAAACGCAGCCAGTTTGCCACAGACAAGTTTCCCCAGAGGACTCGTGATGCACACCGCCTAACTCCAGGGTGCTGAGTGGAGTCCTGAAGGGGAAGACCACACTGATCCAGCCCATCTCACTCAGAACAGTTGAGCTCTTTGGCAGGAACCATTTGCTCCCATGAACCATCCTATGTCTAAGAGAATGCAGTGAGACACTAAATAAAAGACCAAAATAAACCCTACCTCACCACCCATCCAAAGACAGGGGAGAGGGGCAACTTTTTTTAAATGTTTGTTCTTCATACATGAATGGGAACAGATGCAGGCATCCATATAGTGCCACATCAGCAGATTGAAAACCCAATTCAAAACCTGCACACCTGCACGATGAGACTGGCTAGTGGCTCAGTTGGTTGAGCGTCCTCCTGTGCACCAAAAAGCTGCCATTTTGATTCTTGGTCAGGACACATACCTGGGTTTCAGGTTCCTCCCCCTTCCTCCCTAGAAGACAACTGATCAACCTCTCTCTCTCCCCGCCCCCCTTCTTCCCCTCCACTTTCTCTAAAAATTAATGGAAAAAATATCCTCAGGTGAGGATTAACAAAATAAACAAACAAACAAACAAGGTGCCATACTCTATATGATTCCAACTCTAAGACATTCTACAAAAGGCGAAACCAAGGAGATAGTAAAAAGATTAGTGGATGCCAGGGATTAGGAAGGAAGGAGGGATGAATAAGTGGAGCACAGAGGATTTTTAGAGCAATGAAACTACTAATTATACATTTGTCCAAACCCCTACAATGTACAATGACAAGAGTAATGCTAATGAAAACTATGGACTTTGGGTGATGATGATGTGTCAGTATAGGTTCACCCTTTAAAAAAAATGTATCCTTTAAAAAAATAATGTTAATAGTAAGGAGGCTATGCATGTGTGCAGGCAGGTGGTATATGAGAACTCTATAATTTCAATTTTTCTGTGAACCTAAAACTGCTCTAAAAAATAGAATCTATTTCTTAAAAATTGCTAATTTTTCTGTAAATGTCATATATACTTTTCTCTAATCAAGTGGACTTACATGTTGTAGGGAATGTGAGGACAGTTTCTTTATGGCCACAGCCTAGCTCTGGATGCATAGACACAAACTGTGCAACTGAAGTCCCACTGAACCTCCAGCAAGTTTCCGTTTCTCCCTGCCCAGGCCATGCTGCTCCATTTCCTGCGGGCCTTTCCTTTCCTTAGGGCACACCCTGAGCTTGGGAGCATGCTCTTAAAACTGCCTGTTGGTGTTTCATATCCAGCATCACACATTGCTACTGCTTTCAGGGTATTTACACTCTTTGTCAACCTCCTCACCTAATATCAAGACATAATATTTATGTTCAAAAGTATTATTTTATGACTTCAAAATATTTGTGCTTTTAAAAAAACAGATATTCTGCCGAACCGGTTTGGCTCAGTGGATTAAGCGTCGGCCTGCGGACTCAAGGGTCCCAGGTTCGATTCCGGTCAAGGGCATGTACCTGGGTTGCGGGCACATCCCTACTGGGGGCTGTGCAGGAGGCAGCTGATCGATCTCTCTCATCGATGTTTCTAAGTCTCTATCTCTCTCCCTTCTTCTCTGTGAAAATTCAATAAAATATATTTTTAAAAAAAAATATTCTGTAATCTAGTTGACAGTATTGTACCAATGTCAACTTCCTGTTTTGATATTTTACTCCAGTCATTTAAGACATCAACCTTTAGAGAAAGCTAGGTTATGGGTTCACGGGACTCTATGTTCTCTTTTGTAACTTCTTGTATTCCAAAATAAGAAGTTAAAAAAAAATTTAAATCAGTGATAGCTCAGTTTGCTCAAATCCTGGAGAGAGAAAAAAAAGAAAAGCATAGATTGTGTAGATTCAGGCACTGAGGGAGAAGAGAACTGGCAGGAAGGTAGTCAAGATTTGCATGTGTTTCTAACACCTTTGCTTCTTGCAAATGACAGATATGTACAAACAGAATTTGCATGATTCCTGCACCTGGAATCAAGCTCAAGCTATGTTTTAACTTGGGTGCGAGGGGGAGGTTCTATTTTTGGGCTTTGCATAGATCTTTGGGAGAATATCAATAAGTTTGCAATCTTTGTCACCAATTTTCATGCTTAAAACAAAACGAGGGAGAGAAATTCATACAAAGTTCAACTGAAGATTCCAAGAGGTCAAGGCTGAGCCTTTTCTTTGATGGGAAAGGAGGCACAAAGATGAATAACTACTTGAAAAGCTCTCTGTCCATCTTCCTCTGGTACCTCGCATTCATTAGATGCTCACAAGCAGCAGCTGTGTGTCAGACACGCTACACTGGACATTCCAAGCGACACTGGAATCTCAATTATCTTGGGTCCAGCCAGGGAGAAGTAGGTGATCAAATAGCTGTCATCATGGTGTGCTGTGCTCAGCCTCACGCTGGGCATTACAAAGAAATAGCCTCCAGGCCCAAGAGCTTATCATTTAAGACCAGATGGGTAAATGTAAACATGTACATTTAGGATAAAATAAAAATATTAGAATAAAAGTAAGGAACTAAGAGAGAGGTGTTAGGTAAGTCAAGAATATGCCAAATGCAGGCTAAGGGTAAATCCATATTGGGATAGTAAGAAAAGTCTGCCTGTAAGTGGGGGCAGATCAACTGGGAATTTCATATCCATCGCATTGTTCTTCATTTGATCTCTGCTGAATCCAAGAGAACTCGTGGAACTAAAAGGTCAAGGTCTCTCACTTCTTTCTACATCAATAAGTATTCACTGAGAGCTGGCTGTACCAGGGGCCATTATAAGTCAAGTAAGATGTGGCCCATGTAAGAATTAACTCACTTTTGAATTTCAGAGTGTCCCTTGATCTCTCTCTCTCATCTCTCTCATCTCTTTCATACATACACCTACCTTTTCCCCTTAGAGTTAATGAAGCTGAGACGCAGAAATATTAGCTTACTTACCTGTGATCACAGAACTAATAAGCCAAGGAATAAAAAACAAAATGTTCAACTGGCCTAATGTTCCTTCGAGTTTCTCCCAATCAAGCTACTTTTCAACTAGGATGCTCAGTGCCCCTCCCAGCAGCAATGCCAACAACAAAATTTTGGATCCAAGCGGTTTCATTGACAATCTCTAAATTACTTAGTATTTGTTTATAATGTAGGAATAAGAATAATCTTAAGAAACTATTATGAAGATTAACAACTAAAAATTTTCAAATGACCGTACAATGTAAAGCTCTGCTTAACATATAAAAACAAAGAGCTAGCCTCTCAAAGGTTCACAGACCTTTATGTTTCAGCTGTCATACTGCCTTCTGATGCAGAAAAGGCACATGGTCACTACTACAGTAGAGCCAATTGAAAAAGAACGAACAGTTTTATGAGATGAAACTGAATCAGCCTTAAAAAAAAAAAAAAGAAAAACGGCCCTGGCCAGTGTGGTACAGTTGGTTGAGCATCATCCCATGCATCAAAAGGTCACCAGTTCAATGCTGGTTTCAGGCTCAATCCCCAGTATAGGGTGTACAGGAGACAGCCAATCTCTCTCTCTCTCTCTCTCTCTCTCTCTCTCTCTCTCTCTCGTCAATAAAAATATATTTTTTAAAAAAGAAAATAAAAAAATGTGAAGGAAGTCTTGGGCTTTTTGTGTGCTTCTAAACGGTTTTAAGATGACTTAATGTATTAATAAAGGGAAAGAAGAAAAATAAGAAATACTCCTATATCCCCACATCATTCAAATTATTAGATCAATCTCAAATTTATATTGCTATAATACATTGTTACAGAGTGGCGGCCTCCCCAGGTTTTCAATAGCATGCCATCTCCATGAGCTCTGGGGCGGCGCCTCCCCATAGATTTTCTAGTAGTAAAAAGACACAGGTGAAAGGAATATCAATGACAAGTAGAATGGACGACCTGCCAGGGCAGAGAGGGACCTTCTTCATCTTCACTGATGTATCCATCCTGAGTTCGGGTTTGACCAGCTATGCTAGAGTGGGTTTGCCCAACTATAAAACGGGGACATACCTACCTATAAAGTAGGGTTTTCTTGTGTGACGCACATAGCAGAGGACCTGGTTTCCCTGATTCCTCCTGCTTTCCCACTCTACCAAACTCTGTGAAATCAATCATATATTTGGGAGGTTCCATTCCTTCCTGTATTAGTCAGGGTTCTCCAGAGAAACATATGTATATACATGTATGTATATGAGGAGACTGATTATAAGGAATTGGCTCAAGCAGTTATGGAATTCGAGAAGTCCCACATCTGCTGTCCGCAGCTGGAGAGTCAAGAGAGCTGGCGGTGTGGTACAGTCTGAGCCTAAGGCCACCTTGGGAAGGATCATCTGCTTTTCTTAGTCTTTTGATACCGAATCAAACGCTAACCTCTTCCAGAAATACCCTCACAGACACACCCAGAAAAATGTTTTACCAGCTATCTGGGCATCACCTGGCCCAGTCAGGTTGACACACAAATTAACCATCACATTTTCCAATAGCCACTCTCCCCATCTTCCTTCACAGCAGAACTTCAGGTTTTATTTTATTTTATTATTTTTTTTTAATCCTCACCCAAGGATATTTTTCCATTGATTTTTAGAGAGAGTGGAAGGGAGAGGGAGAGACAGAGAAACATCGATGTGAGAGACCCCCATGGATTGGTTGCCTCCTGCACACATCCCGAGCAGGGCCAGGGAACCTGCAACCAAGGTACATGCCCTTGACCGAAATCAAGCTCGGGATTCTTCAGTCCACAGGCCAACACACTATCCACTGAGCCAAACGGGTTTGGGCAGGACTTCAGTTTTTAGCTGCCCAGCTAAATAATATTTTTCAGGCTTTCAGGTTAGACATGGCTGAGTGGCAAAAGTGGGGCTAGAAAAGAATGTTCATTCCATTACTAGGCAGTGCTACTAGCCAGACAGGTAATTCTTACTCTCAGCCAAATATATCTTCCTGTAATTTCCCTGCTAGTTCTCATTCCAGCCCTCAAACAATTGTGAGCAGCTAGCATGTTCCCATTAAAATGTGCAAACTTCAGACTAAGAAGCCCACTTCTGGACTTTAAAACAGTGTGAACACAGTTTTCACTCGGCATAGAGCAGAGCCAACCAAGAGTGAATTTGCCTCATGATGTTAGAATCAGGTTCTAGGGCAGGGGTGGGCAACCTTCTTGTGAGTGCGTGCCAAAACCAGCAAAATCTCTAACTCCAAATTCTTCTGCGTGCCAACCCTAATTTTTTGAGAACATGTTATGCCTACTTGATATTTCTTAAGGTGTACGTGAAGAACCTTGAAGAAATAATAAAATTCATTCAAGCGACAAAAACACAGTATATGATGATGAAAAATACATTTATTTTTTAATGTATACATGTACACTGATAGTCCGACAGAAAACTTTATGACTCCGTTTGATATTATCAGTGGGACTTTTGCTGCTGCATCACTGATGACAGAGATTTTACATCAGGTTTATATTTCGTGACCTTCAGAGATATGCACGAGCTACTACTTTCATCCATCAGGCTACTCCTATTATGACACTTAACAAAATTCATTACTGAGAACAAAGATTCACAAGCGTATGTGGATGAAAACATGGAGAGTAACGCTGTTGCAAAGTTTTTTAAACAGAAAAAATTTTCTGGAATGGCATCCAAGTCCTCAATAGTTTGTTTTCGACACTTCTCTCTAGTACTCCTGTCTCTAATCGCTTTTTTTTCCAATGTTTTCCAAGTCAATAAATTTCTGCTTCCAAATTGAGCTGCTCTGAAATTCAATCAACTGCATTTCAAAGTCAGCCATGTCTATCCATGAAAACATTTGTAAGTTTAGTTCCTCCAGTTTCACGCTGTCTGGAAACCTCATGAATTTTGCTGTCTCTTCCAGTTCTCTGAATTTCACAAATCTTGAGAAGAACTGCTCAGTAGTTGACTCGATGATGTTTAAAAACAGCTTTTGAATGCTTTGACAGTCTGTTCTGTCATCTTTTGGGAGATCTTTGATGTGCCTCTTGAGGTTTGGGAAATATCTAAAACTCTCACCATCCACATCCCTCTTAAAGACTTCCAATTTATTTTCAAAAGCCTTTATATAACCAAACATAATATTAAGTATCTTGCCAGTTCCTTGTAATTTAACATTTAAGTCATTCAAATGTTCACAAAAATTGTAAATGGAAGATTATAAGAGAGGGTTTCACGTGCCAGCAAAAGTTACTGGCGTGCCATGTTTGGCATGCATGCCAGGGGTTGTCCACCCTTGTTCTAGGGAGAAGACTGTTGAGTGACACCATTAGGCCTATGGCAAATACCGAAATGAGCTAGGTACTCAAGATTACTATGACAAAAATCAATTCTAATGAATCTGTGGATAATCTAGGTTTAGATTCTCAACTACTGAGAACAAGCTTGTCTGAGCTCCAAAGCTTATCCCATGGGGGTAGGGGTGGGGGTATGGGCGACACAGTACAGTGTAGGGGCTATGGGCTGGGAGCTAGGAGCCTAGACCCTACAACAGACCCTATCTATACCAGGTGGAAGGACTTCCCTCTCTGGACCCCAGTTCCCTCATCTGCTGATAAACCAGATGTTCTCTAAGCATCAGTTCCTCTTCTCCAATGATTCTGGCTATTCTCAATGAAATATCAGTATAAAGTTGACAGTAATTACTAAACTATAAGCAACTTAAAACAGGGACATCTGTTCATCTTTGTATCACCAGAGCCTGCTATAGTGTCAGGCACATAGGAAGTGTTCAGTATATGCTTTTTTGATGAAGAATGATTATATTTGCAATGATCATATTTGTATGGCTCCCATTCTGGGCTGTGCTCCCATAACTGTCTCAGGAATCACAGGGCTCAGAGGGGGACAGATAGTCACTCACTGTTGCGATGAGTTGGTTCATCTGTAAAAGGAGGATAATAGCTGCCCTGCCTGCCTCATGAGGTGGTTCTAAGGACCAAATCAGGTATGAATACAAGCTCTCTTGGAAACTCTGTGAAGTACTCAACAAATATATGAAGACCAGCATTTTGAAATTATCCAGGCCCTGCCCGAGATGGGTGATTGAGATGTCTGAACAGACGTTCTCTGAACTTGACTGCTCTGTGATCCGGTCTCATCCCTTGGTTTCCTCAACAGGTTGACTACGTCCTCCCTCTTCGCGCCCGCCCGCGCCCCCCCCCCCCCCCCGCCCCACCCCAATATACACACAAAGGTGAGGGGAAGAGTTGAGAGGCAAAACAACTGAGGTCTCTGCCCCAGGACTTTGGTGAGGAAAGAAACTGACAACCAAACCACTTTCTGCTGAGCACGGGAAGCAGAGGGAGCCCAGGGTTGAGAAAGTGGGGAATGGGCACGACTGTGTTGCAAGGCCTGCTTACGCAGTGTGGTGCGTATAAGTCTGCGGAGTGGTGCAACTCCAGGGTTGAGACATCAGAATTGGCATTCTTTCCCTTATCTGTTTCCCCTCACACTACTTCTTTCTCCCAGTGGAAAACATTCTAAAAATAGAGAAAAATATTTTCTTTTAATGCAGGTTTTAGAAAACATTGCTGACTAGATGTTGGAAAACCTACCACAGTTGGGCTGTATTAATGTGTAGTGTTCAAATGAGATAGTGGAGTGCTCTGTAACTGCCTGTGTTAGGACCACACTTCAGCACTGTGTTCAGTTCTGGATGACACCTTTTAAGAGCACATTAACAAATTCATATTCCTCCATATAAAGAAAATCTGGATATTCAAGCCATCTGGGAGCCATGCTCTGTGAGGAATAGCTACAGAACAGATGTTAGATAGAGAAAAAGATTATGAGATAAAATAATAACCACTTACAAATACAGGAGGAGCGGACTTGCATTGTGTTGCTCGTGTGAGTTGAAACCAGATTGCTTGCTGGAAGATGCAAGGGAGGCACCTTTAGCTGTCCCACAACTAACAACAATGGGATAGGAAGGTAGCATCTACCTGCCCCATTAGGATTCCCAGCAGCAGCTACGTGTCCTGTGGTCAAAAGCTTTGCAGAGGGTTCCCGCAAAAGCTGGCAACCAAACTAGTGGCCTCTGGCGAGCCCTGCAGATGGGGGATCCTATGATTCTGTGGGGGCTTAAGCTCCAGTTCCAGCTCACTAACTTGATAACTGAGCAGGATACTTCTCTGCATATCAAGTCTGAAATGATAGCATGATCTCAATGGTCCTTCTCTTTTGTAAAGTCTCGAACTGCAATATTAAGTGAATCTGGGTATAAAGCTGCTGATCTAGTATTTAGTTGTACGGGGGCCATGGACTGGGTGAGACATAGCTTTGACAAGCCCCCTTCAAATCAACCTGCTGGCATCGCAATGAGAACTGTGCTACAATTTCTTTCCATTCACACTTGGGGCACCTAGAGATTACTATGGCACCTCACAGGCAAATCAAAGGCTAGCTTAAAGCTCCACATTCGAAGTTTGACATCTACCCCAGTATTCCCTATCTAGTGTTCATTGATACCTCAGGGTGATATGGCGGTCCACATTCCACGTAGAAACAGTTTTGTTTCACTATTTAATTTTTAAATCAATAAACACAATCTTTAAATATTTCTCCTATGGCGGCCTTAGAGGTATGCCAGACTGATCTCCCTTTAAGAAAAACTTGCATATCAGCTGCCTGGAGGGCAGTTAAATGAGTCTCCAGCTGCATCACCTTGGGATCTGAGGCAGCATCTGAACTGAGGCCACACCTTCCTGGCAGCTCCCAGGTGATGATTTGCACAGCAGTGCACCAGGGCCTGGCCATTTCTGCCCACAATGGGGCTCCTCTACAGGCAGCTTTTCCCTGAGCTCCCACAGGGCCAGCTGCGACTTCTCAGAGCCACCCTGAAATGTGAGGCTCTCCCCCCACTCCCACTTCCTTCCCCGGCCCTCACCTTCCACAGGTATCAGACCTACAACCCTCTCCCTTCATTTTTCACAAGCATTATTTCAATAAATCTTTTGCACTTTCAATTCCATCTTAATGTCTGCTTGCCAGAAGACCCAACCACTACATTTTCTCATTAAAATAAAATAGCTTGAAAACATCTGAAAGTATCAAGCATACAGAAGTTAGGGTGCAAGAGGAGTGTACTCCTGACATTCAGCTGGCTCATCACTCAGATAAGTTACCACAGGCCACTGTGATGGGTTTGGGCATTAAACAGCTTCAGATAGGTTTAATATCATCCACTTGATATTTAATTTATACCTGTAATTGATCACTGTTTAAAGATGGGAAGCATAGGTAACACTGATGTTGAAATATGAGTCATGTGCAAATGATAAGGATATGTCAAAAAAGACACAAGAGAAAAGAAAAAGAAAAAAAGAAAGAAAGCCCTGGCTGGTTTGGCTCAGTGGTTGGAGCATCGGCTCTTGGACTGAAGGGTATTGGGTTCAATTCCGGTAAAGGGCACGAACCTCCGTTGCAGGCTCAATTCCCGGACCCAGTCAGGGCATGTACAGGAGGCAACCAATCAATGTGTTTCTCTCACATCAATATTTCTCTCTGTGTGTCTCTCCCCCTCCCTTCCTCTCTCTCTAAAAATAAATGGAAAAATATCCTCAGGTAAGGATTAACAACAACAAAAAAGAAACAGAACAAAAAAGACACAAGAGCTTACTTTAAAGCAGTGGTTCTCAACCTTCCTAATGCCGCGACCCTTTAATACAGTTCCTCATGTTATGATGACCCCCAACCATAAAATTATTTTCATTGCTACTTCATAACTAATTTTGCTACTGTTATGAATCGTAATGTGAATATCTGATATGCAGGATGTATTTTCATTGTTACAAATTGAACATAATTAATGCATAGTGATTAATCACAAAAACAACATGTAGTTATATATGTGTTTTCCAATGGTCTTAGGTGACCCCTGTGAAAGGGTCATTCGACCCCCAAAGGGGTCTCGACCCACAGGTTGAGAACCACTGCTTTAAAGGGTTCCATTGGCCAAAGCTGGCACATTCTGAGCAACAAGATATATAATAATAGTAATAGATTATAACCCTGAGAAAAATTAGAATCCCCAGATCCATTCAACTACAAATAAAATGAATGAATGAATGAATGAGTGCATGAGATGAGCTAGCTTTTCCTTAGAGCAGAATGCAGACAAATGTAGAAGGAATAATGGAATTTGTAAATCACCACTTGGTAATCACCACTGTAATAATTGTTTCAGACAAGAATCATCAAGTGAGTAAAAGTTTGACAAGAAACAGGATATATGCATTCTCAAAATATCTCCCCGCAAAATAGCTATTAATTACAAAAAAAAAAAAAAAAAAAAAGAAACAGTAACTTTACAGTAGAGAAACGTGGCAGACACCATCCTACCCAAGGAATCAAAGTTAACACCACCAGGAATGGGAGAGAGATATTATGAGTCTCCTTATGGGAATGCACTGAAGACGCATCACCACTTCTCAGGTGTTCCTGCCAAAGATGCAGAACTTGACTCTAATCATAAAGAAGCAACAAATGAACCCCAATTCAGGGATAGTCTAAGAAAGAAATGGCCTAGATCCCAAAGGAATATTTGCACACCCATGTTCGTAAAAGCAGTATTCACAGTAGCCAAGAAATAGAAGCAACGCAAATGCCCATCCACAGATGAATGGATAAACAAAATCTGGATTATTCATACAACGGAATATTATTCAGTCTTTAAAAAGGAAGAAAATCCTGTTATGTGCTACAACATGGATGAACCTTGAGTCCATCATGCTAAATAAAATAAGCCAGTCACAAAAAAACAAATACTATTATGGCTCCACTTATATGAGGTACCCCGGGTGGGTGGGAGCATAAATAGGTAGATAGATAGATAGATAGATAGATAATAAGTAGGCAGAGGAGAGAGGGAAAGATTGAGAGAGAGAAAATGAGAACGCAAATAGGGTAAAATGTTAACATTTGCAAAATATGGGTAAAGGCTATCCTAGAATGCTTTGTGCTATTTTTGCAACTTTCTTGTAAGTCTGAAATTATTTCAACATGAAAAATCAGTGCTTGCGTCAGCAGCACATATTAAAAAAAATAAAAAGAAAGAAAAGAAAAATTTAAATGCAAGCATTTTAGTTTCATGAGGCACATAAAATGGTAAACATTCTGAACATTCGCCTCAAAAGGATTTCCCTCAGATTTGGAAGTTGCGTGCATCTGGTTAAAGTTTTTTTTTTAATATTTTTTTAAATTTTTATTAACTTGAGAGAGAGGGAGGGAGGAAAAGAGAGAGAGAAACACCAGTCACCAATCAGTTACCTCCCACACTCCAACCCATAACCTGAACAGGAATTGAACCCACCACCTTTTGGTGCACCGGATGACACTCCAACCAACTAAGCCACACTGGCCAGGGCTGATCAAAGTTCTTATACAACAAATCAAAGACGTCTCTAAAATGTCAAAATCTAATGTTGAAATATAAAGTATGACAATTTTCAACAAACCCCTTTCAAGAGATATAGAGTATTTTATCATAAAAATGTACAATGCCATTTATTTTTCTTGCAATTTCTTTGTATTGAATTTATTGAAGTGACTGGTTAATAACACAATGCCATTCTTGAATTTATCTCTCATGCTTCCCTTCCATAACGAAATTAAATAGCATGTGTTAATTGTAAAATATAAAAAGCTGAAGATTTACTTCAGTTTTATGTGGAGATACTGTTTGTCGTGGCCCTGCAGCCATCCCCACATTTCTTCCTGGCTGACTAAACTTTGATTTGGCAGATGCCCGGAGGAAGAGATCCCCAATTTCAAGGCAAGTTGCCTCCCATACCATCCATAGGGATGAGTTGTGATTGGGTTCATCCACCCACCCATCCCCACCCTGCACCCACCGCCACTCCCCTTGCAGGTGACTTGTCTGGATGTAATCATGTGGCCAGTTCCTTAAGAGTAAGCAATAAACAATGTCCTATGGTTGAACCTACTATTGGTCAGGTATTCTGTTACCTAAAAGCATTAGAGTCCAAAGTATTCCTAACTAGTAAATATATAATGAATGTCATCAAAATCTACTAATACAGCCCTGGCCAGGTGGCTCAGCTGGTTGGAGCATCGTCAGTACACCAAAAGGTTGAGGGTTCAATTCCAGGTCTGGGCATATACCTAAATTGTGGATTCGGTCCCCAGTTGGGCATGTATGGGAGGCAACAGATGGATGTTTCTCTCTCACATGGACAGTTCTCTCTCTCTCTCTCTCTCTCTCTCTCTCTCTCTCTCTCTCCCTTCCTCTCTCTCTCCCCTTTCCTCTCTCTCAAATCAATACACATATCCTCAGGTGAGGATTTTTTAAAAATCTACTAATACAAACCAGGTCCTATGCTAAAGTTTTACATATATTTTCTCAACAACTCAATCAGGTAAATAATAGTGTCACCATTTTTCAGATGGGGAAATCCATGCTGAGAGGTAAAAATCTTATACCAGGACACACAACAGGGATTCTAATTGAGATGTGTCAGATTGCAAAGTTGAAATGAACCATACTATTAACCACTGTGCCCCACTGGCCTCCTGAAATGAAACCCCTTTTAAGGAATATATATATATATATATATATATATATATATATATATATATATGAAAATATGCAAATTAGGCCAGGACGCCCTAACGGGTCACGACCGGACAGGAGGAGGTTGAGGCCCAGAGCGGAGACGGAGACAGAGACAGGGAAGACCAGCGAGCCACCGCGCCCTGGCTCTGCCGGCCTCCTGGAGTCGAGCGGACTCAGACAAGGACAGGGGGGCCGGCCCGCAGCCTCCGCAGCCCTGTGCTCGGAGACAGTGGGCCCGCCTCCCATGGAAGCAGAGAAGCTCCCTCCTGCCTCTTGCGGAATAGGTGCAGGTCCCCCATAAGGCTGCTCCCGTGGAAGCAGTGCAGCTCCCAGCGGCTCCCGCAGAAGCAGCGGGTGGCCTACTGCGCGAGATATCCCGCAATGGGCTACTAGTATATATATGAATCTGGTTAAAGGGATTAAGAAAAGAGGAAGATCAGCAGGTCTTAGGTAGAGAAGGTCTGCTAGGGACCCTCCATGTCACCCAGAGGAAGAGACTAACTGGGAGCCTCCCACCCCAGGCCCCAGATGTCTAAGTTCCCAGCCAGTGAGCTTGAGCTCACCAGCCCTAACCTCTCCTGTCACTTAGGTGCTGGTCCTAGAACGTTTGCCTGGTGGCAGACAGAGGCTGTCATTACTCAGTTTGACAAACAATAGGATACAGTAAACATTAACAATTAGCAAGTATAACAGAGGGTGACTTCTGAGTCCTTTCTTCCTTTTTTTTTTTAATGATGAGAACTCAGGAACCCCATACTGGGAATTGGAGGAAAAAGGAGAAATTCCTGGGTCCCAGCAGCTTGACTTTGGGTAAGCTGGGTATAGAGCAAGGCTGTGCCTAGATAGGGGTAATTCTGTCACTTCCTATAATGTGTTCAAATGTATCGACAAATTACCTCATACTAAAAGGAGCTTTCTTCCAAAGGATTCCATAACTGAAAGTTCCCTGTGTATTGTCTCAGAGATGAAGTACCCTTGTTGGAAGAACATAGGGGCCAGTTCAGCCCTTTACATATGAAATAGAGAATGGAATTGCTGGGCCTCTATTACCTCATGACCTCAGGGAGTACAATTTAGAGAGCTTTACCTAAAATGATGACTCAAAATAGAGTATCACATATGTATTATGTAGTAAACAGAGGCCATAGGCTTCCAACAGTGTGCACCCCACAACTCGGGCCCAGGTCAGACACATTGCTCACTGCACACTAAAGCATCGGTGTAAAGTGGATGTGTACATTAGCCACCTGCAGAAACAGCCCACCCTGGGATGCTTAGTAAATGGGTTACAGGTTAACCCAGTAGTTGTTTCTATAAACAATGATGGATCAAATGAGGATGTATGGAAAGAACTGGAAGACCTTCTGGGCAGATAAGAGAGTCACCCAGAAGCCATCCGGGACGCATTCTGTTCGCCTCAGTATTTCTTCCACTGCAGTCCTCATGTAAAGCGAAAACCTGGCTTCCTGGCTATTTAAATCAGCTTTTTTATGTTTTGGGTTTCAGTAAGTTGAGATCCCAGCCCTGGCCTGGGGGCTCCATTAATTGGAGCATTGTCCCATAGACTGAAAGGTCTTATGTTCGATTCCCGGTAAAGACAAATACCTAGGTTGCCGGTTCGATCCCCAGTCGGGGCATGTACGAAAGGCAACTGATCAATGTTTCTCTCTCACATCTGATGTTTCTTTCTCTCCCTCCCTGATTCCTATCTCTAAAATCAATAAAAATAAATAAATAAAATGAAAATTTAAAAAATTGGAGGTCCCATGCTGATATGCTAGATAATCTAGAGTGAATACCCAAATCTGAGTATTTAACCTACACCATGATATAGATTACTGGCTTTCAAAAATCAGTGACACACAAGAATCAACCAGAAACTTTTAGAAAACACATTTGACCCTTGAACAACATGGGGATTAGGAACACTGACATGGGCCATGCAGTCAAAAATCCATGTATAACTTTTTATTTTGTTTTAGAGAGAGGAAGGGAGAGAAGAGAGAAAGCATCAGTGTGAGAAACATTGATTGGTTGCTCCTCATATATGCCCCAAGGGACCAGAACTAAAACCTAGGCATGTGCCCTGACTGGGAATGGAACCCACACCTTTTGATATACAGGACAATGCTCCAACCTACTGAGCCACACTGGCCAGGACTCCATGTATAACTTTTGACTCCTCAGAAACTTAACTACTGAAGGAACCAAGATGGAGGGTAGGTAAACGCGGTACTCGCATTCTCCCACAACGCCATCATAATTCTAACTAAAATACAGAAACACCATCATTCAGAACCACCTGAAATCTGACTGAATGGAAGTCCTACAACTAGAGAAGTAAAGAAGAAAGCACACTGAGATTGGTAGGTGGGCCTTAGGCTTTGCAATTTTTTTTTTTAACTTCTCAAGTGATTCCAGTGTTTAAGCCAATAAAGATTCTGAATGTTGGTCACCACACCTAGTCACAGGGCCAGCATGTGCTGAGCTTCAGGATGGGCCTACAGAAATACAAATATTTTATATCTCATTGAGGAAACAAGAGACATATACATGGGAAACTATTAGTAAACCAAATTGTTGAATTTGGAGATATTTTGGAGAAATCTGTGAACATAAAATCAAGCATCTAGAATTAGTGAGCCCCTTGGTATTTCTGCAGCATTTGAAGCCTTTTTTCTAGGTGGCTATAACAAGCCATTTAACAGCCTTGAATCATTTTTTGTTTGTTTGTTTTTAAGAATGACCTTCTGAAGGAGGCTGCATAAATGTTTAGGATACTAAACTGCTAGGTGGTTTCCAGAGAACATGTTCTCCTGCCATCATAGGCTGGAAAAGTCCCCCGAAACCTCATTGATCCCACCCAGTCCCTTCACCCATGAGACTGGAAGTCCCTTCACCCATGAGACTGGAAGTCCCTTCACCCATGAGACTGGAATCCCTTCACCCATGAGACTGGAATCCCTTCACCCATGAGACTGGAAGTCCCCAGCTGAGAGCAGCAGGTGTGGTGTGTAAGGGACAAGATGGGGTGCCTGTGTGTGTACATGGGTGTATTCGCTTCCAGTGCTCCAGATCCTGCAGGTCTCTGTCATGTCCATTTTCTAAGCCTGAGGTCAACAAGGCGGGTCCTTAAGAATAGACAGCCACTCTGGCTGACCCTGCTGTGGAGCAAGCAGGGTCCGTGGGGTGTTGGTAAAGGATTGCACTGTCTGGCAGGGATTCAGCTCTCTGCCCTCCTAAGCCCTGGCTCTGGCCCCTGGACTAGATGACAAACTTCACCCACATTTGGGTATCATCCAGCTGAGACAGTGAGAGTATGAGGCAGTCTCACCTCCCTCCTCCACTGGCTCCCACTGGCCCCAGAACCAAGGCTCCATATCTCAGCATGGTAAGGCAGAGCCTAGAGGCGGCCCAAGGCCTGGGGGGATGCCAGGCAAAGGGCATGCTGCATTTCCATTCGTAGCCCCCCAGATGGAAGCCTACAGCTCTTCCAGTCCCATTACACTTTAAAGTGAGACACATAGCCTGGCATGGAGCGCTGGCCCATGGAGATCCTGGGGAAAGGGTCAGGCCTGTGATTCAAGCAGCTCTGCTTCTCCCAGAAGTGGCATTAGGACTCAAGCTGCCCCACTTGTGTGCTGGACTTCCCTCTGCGGCCTTTTCTTCCCACTCCCCTCTTCTAGTTCATGAGGCACAAACTACTCTCTCTCATGTTTGCCCATCTTATGCCGTCTCACCCCCTCACATATCTGATGCGACATTGGCAGTTTCCGGAGCCTTTGCCTGTCTGCATTGTGGAAGAAAAAAGGGGTTCCATGAAAAGTAACCACACAGGGAGATCTGATCATAAATTCCTAACTGGGCAGGTCATGGTGGGTAGTCATGGCTCAGGTATATAATATCTTTAATAAAAGGTTTAGCCCTAACCGGTTTGGCTCAGTGGATAGAGCGTCAGCCTGCAGACTCAAGGGTCCCAGGTTCGATTCCGGTCAAGGGCATGTACCTTGGTTGCAGGCACATCCCCAGTAGGGGGTGTGCAAAAGGCAGCTGATCGACGTTTCTCTCTCATCGATGTTTCTAACTCTCTATTCCTCTCCCTTCCTCTCTGTAAAAAATCAATAAAATATATATTTTTTAAAAATAATAAAAGGTTTATCTTTGCCTTAATTAAGCAAGCCCTGTCCAGTGTATTGTGCATCTAGGTTAACATTCCTTTGAAATAAGCCAAAACCACCCTCACGAAAGCATATCATCATGTTAACTACGCTGTAATCCAATCCCTACCTTGCTTTTTCCCACCTCCACGTAATCTTTGCTCCTTAATTTCAAATGCATAAAAGGAACTGCAAAGCTGTCATTCTCAGACGCATTTGAGATCTTGCTCCCCAGCATATGTTGTCAGCTTGGCTCAAATAAACTTATAAAAATTCCCTACAGGTTTGGATGTTTCTTACATTGACATAGACATGGTCTTTCAGCACAGAAGGGAACAAATTGTTGGCAGATAAATGATCAGAAAGCTTTGAGCAAAACGTAAGGGATTTGGACAAATAGTCCAGAATCAGCATAGTGCCGAGCAAGTTCAAGCTTTTACCTACTTCGCCTTCATCTGCTGCTGCTCCTCCTGGGAACCAAACTGCCTGAGTTCAAGTCCAGCTTTGTAACAGTGGAAAGTTGTAACCTACCCACATTCCTTTGACATTGTGTAAATGCTAACTCTGACTAAGTAGCTTGTAGATAAAAAGCATATTTGTTTTATTTGTTAGATATGTTTCTATTGACTTTTAGAGAGGGGAAGTGGAAAGGAGAGTGGAAACATTATCAATGAGAGAGAAACATTGATCAGCTGCCTCCTGCACTCCCCCTATTGGGGATGGAGCCTGAAACCAAGACATGCACCGTGACAAGAATCAAACTGGTGACTTCTTGGTGCATGGGTTGACACTCAACCACCGAGCCATAAACAGCCGGGCAATAAACAGCGCATATATATATATAGATATTATACTTTTTATATGAGTGTTTATCCCAATAATGCTAAGAGCAGCAAGTCATCCACAAAAATTTTCTCTGCACGCGACCATAGCCAGCTGCTTATATTGGGTAAGACAAAGATTACAGCCGAAACCAGTTTGGCTCAGTGGATGGAGCGTCGGCCTGCGGACTGAAGGGTCCCAGGTTCAATTCCGGTCAAGGGCATGTACCTGGGTTGCGGGCACATCCCCAGTGGGAGATGTGCAGGAGGCAGCTGATGGATGTTTCTCCCTCATCGATGTTTCTAACTCTCTATCCCTCTCCCTTCCTCTCTGTAAAAAATCAATAAAATATATTTTTAAAAAAAGATTACATGGGGAAGTGGGCAAAAGGAAAAAGAATGGGTACGCAAATGGGTATTACAGTGGGCTTGGGGCAGCAGGACTGCATTATTTGGGCAACAAGGTTGTTAAGCTTTCCATGATAATCGGCAGAATGGACTGCACTCCAAGGTTGACTCCCAGGTCCTGGGGGCGTACAACCCCAGACCGGTTAGAATGCACTTTCTGAATGTGAAAGTGTGGGTATGAGATCCAGGCCCCTGGAGTAAATAGTTTTGTTTCCATACCCAAGTTCTGACCAAGTAACCTGGGAATTTTGGCTGCAGAGAGGGAACTGAGTTTGAGACAGGAGGTGAAGACTTTGGCTCACACCTGTGACCCAACCTTGCTCACATGACTCAATAAGCAGCATATTTGAATAAGAATCCTAGGACCTAACTCCAGAAGATACAGACTCTGCCCTTCAGTTATCCCAGTTCTGGGATATCTGCTGACCTTCAAACATAGAACCAGGATGAAGAAGACCAGGATGACATACACTAGACCAGTGACGGCGAACCTTTTGAGCTCAGCATTTTGAAAACCCTAACTTAACTCTGGTGCCGTGTCACATATAGAAATTTTTTTATATTTGCAACCGTAATAAAACAAAGACTTATATTTTTGATATTTATTTTATATATTTAAATGCCATTTAACAAAGAAAAATCAACCAAAAAAGTGAGTTCGCATGTCACCTCTGACACATGTGTCATAGGTTCGCCATCACTGTACTAGACCCTCACTGGACCAGTTTCGAGGTCCTTATTGGAATGCACATACAGATCTTGTCAACCCCCTTCCCTTGATTTCTTTGTTCTGCTTTGCCTCTCCCTCCTGATAAAAACCTCTGTCTGCACTGAGACGTGGAGACGGGCTATGTGACAAGAGTCCCCCGTCTCCTCAGGTGACTGACACTTGAATAAACCCTCTTTCCTTTTTCACCAGCATCTGTCTAATGAGTCTGGTTTCTGTAGCGGCAGGCAGCCAAACTTGGGTTCTGGTTACAATTTCACCACTTACCAGCTGTGTGGCCTTGGACCAAGAACTTAACCTCTCTGTGCCTTACTTTCTTCACTGGTAAAATGAGAGATAATAGAGCCTATGATCACTCTCCACCATAGTGTGCGATTGACACTTTTTCACTATGTCTTCTCACAAGACTTTCAGGATCCAGAAGTTCCTGGCCAAGAAACAAAGGCTGAATTGGCCTATTCCCCAATGAATTTGGATGAAAACTGTTAATAAAATCAGGTACAACTCCAAAAGGAGACATTGAAGAAGAACCAAGCTGGGTCTATAGGGAATCGCACATGAGATGGCACACATACTTATGCTATATCCAGGTTGCTTGCATCTTACCACATCACTGAAAAGGTCACTACTATTTGGACAGTTGAGTGTGTTTTGCTGGGAAATTACTGGAACAATGATTTTATGTTAATATGTTTCTGCACTAGTAGATTAGATCAGTAATAAATAAGTGAGACCTTTAAAAAAAATAGAGCCTAAGATGTATTATCCATTTTTATTCTTAGTCGATTACCCATTTTTATTCTTAGCTGATAAATTCGTAACAGCTACTGAATGTTCCAGGCATTGTTACGTACTTTAAACAGATTATCTCTAATCTTTATAACTACCCAACCATGTGGGTATTATTGTTATTCTAGAGATAAGCAAACAATTTCAGAGATATTAAACAACTTGCCCGAGGACACTGAGGGTGGAGGTGAAGGAGACCTCTCATGGAGGCTATCCAAGGTAGGCAGGAGGAAACTGGTACTAAAAACCATTTCCCAAGGTGTTTCAAAGGTGGTGACTGGCAGTACCCCAGGTCCAGAGTAGGTGCACCATAACCATTTGCTGAGTGGATGAAGGAAGGAAGGAATTGATGGCTGTACAAGTCAGTGTGTACCCACAGTTTCACAGACAGGCCTAAAGCAACTGGACCAAAGAAACACCAGGACCTGAGTAAACATGGCTCTCCCCACAGTCTGGAAATCACTGATTTTGGATTCCTTAAATGCCCCATTATGACCAGGGCTGACATGAAATCAGTCTGCAGCCTTAGGAGCTTCATCAGGTACCTTGGCCTTCCCATAACTGGTCTTCACACCAGCCCGTATCACAGCACCCACCCTCACACATCCATCCTCCCAGGAACCCAAAGCTTTCAGTCTCACAGTAGTTTTCCACACTCCCCAAACAATTCCACACCATCCCTGCCTCAGAAACTTCCCATTGATTCCATTTTATTGCACTCTATTATATGAAGAGCAGGGGGGTGGGGGGAAGGGAAGAGACCTAATAAGAGGAATTCATACTAAGGCGTGAATGGCTGCATTTCAGTTATCAGGTAGCTTCTGAATTTTTGTTTCATCTACGAGGAGGAAAACCAGTCAAATCAGTCAAACCCTACCCTGTTATAGTTTATTGTAGATAAGAAATTTGTCACATGAAAAGCCATTTCGGAACAATTAAGTGCTAAAATAGCTCTGTGTAGGCTGAGGGCCTACCCCAGAGTCACAGGATCCCCAAGTTGGCCAAGCCCTGGGAGGTTGCCTCCTCGGATAGGAAGCCCATCTTCTGCAGTCTGGGTACTCCTGCCTACTTCCTGGAGCCCTGGCTGGACAGCAGCCTGCATCTCCCATCTAGATTTCATCCCCAGTTTCATTACAATTCACTTGATCTGTTTCATAAACTTAGATTTCAGATAAGGTTTTGGGTAGGGAGCAGCTAGGGTCAAGCCTCGGGCTGACCTGTGGCAAGGCCACAAACAAGTCCCAGCCTGGAGGGCAGAGCTCTCTTAGCATAATTAAGCCTGCCCTTGTAGCCCTCCTTAATTCCTTCCTAAGTAGATAATGGGCTGTGGAAGGTGCAGCAAGTATTGCCAAACCAAGAACATTTGTATACATGTTAATCTACCCTTGTTTTAATCAGACTATAAAATAAAGCCTCAGCTTGCAGGCTGGATTTTTGTGTCCTCATCCAGGCATGGGAGATCCACCGAGCCCCAGCTGTATCCTCTTGTCTGTCTTCTTTAATCCTTCACTGCCCCTCCTCAGGCTCACCCTTGGCCATGCTGGCATGGCACAGTTTTGTTTGAAGAGATGGTTCTCTGGCTACAATAGATCATAGGTTACTTGCTTGAGGCACTCGGGAGTTAGTGGCAGGTAAGACTGGAACCCAGATCATTTTTTTAAATAAATATATTATTGAAGTATAATATACATACAAAAAAAACATAGCTCATGTTCATAACAGCACAGTTTATAATAGCTAAGATCTGGAAACAGCCCAAGTGCCTCAGAGGAAGATGAGTGGTATATCTATACTATGGAATACCATGCAGCAGTAAAAAGGAAGAACTCTTACCCTTTGAGACAGCATGGAGGGACCTGGAGATTATCATGCTAAGTGAAATAAGTCAATCAAAGACAAGTATCACATGATCTCACTCATATGTGGAATCTAATTAACAAAATAAACTGAAGAACAGAGTAGATCCAGAGACATGGAAGCATGGAATAGAGTGCGAAATCTCGGAGGGAAGGCAGGGGAGGGTGGGTGAGTGGGAGATAATCAATCAAAGACCTTGTATGCATATATGCATAACCCATGAACACAGACAATAGGGTGGTGAAGACCTGGGGGGACAGGGAGGATTGGAGGGGGTGAGTGGGGGACAAAATGGGACATATGTAATACATTCAACAATAAATATTTATTTTTTAAAAATAGCTCAATAAATGCTCAAAGTTAACACACCTGAATAATCATTGCCCAGCTCAAGAACTAGGTCACTACCAGAACCCCAGAAGCCTTCTGTGCTCCTTCACCACCCTTGAGATAACCAGAATCTTGACTTCATTTGTATGGTTTGAACTTTATGTTAGTGGAATTGCACACATGTATTCTACTGGGTCCAGCTTTATTCACTTAACATTTTGTTCACAAGATTTTTCCATGTTGCCTTTTACAGCTGTGGTTCCTTCTTTATCTTTGTTCTATAGAACTAATATACCACAATGTATTTATCCATGTTGATGAAATATTGAATTGTTTCCACTTTGGGGCTATCACAGGTAATGGTGCTGGGAATATTCTTGTACATATCTTGATGCTACATGCAGTCATTTTTGCAGGGTCTATGCCAAGGAGAGGAATTGTTGGATAACAGTGCATGCATATGTTCAGTAAACATTGCCAAATAGTTTTTCAAAGTGATTATATCAATTTTTACTCTCATATGAGAGTTCCTGTTATTCAAAATCTTGCCAATACTTGGTCTTTTTCTTTCCAGCCATTCTGGCTAATATAGCAGCATCTGACTGTGGCTTTAATTTGGATTTAGATGATTAAGGAGGTAGAGAAGTTTTTCATTGCTTATTGGCAATTTGGATATTTCCTTTCATGAGCACCATAAGATGTATAACTGTGTTTTCATGGTAAGCTATTTTTGGTTTGCTTCGCTTTGTCTTTCCTTTCTTCACACTGACTTTTGTGGATCTATACATATAAGGAACAAAACTATCTCCTGGATAAGGTCTCTGGAGCCAGACTGCCTTGGTTATGTTCCAGTTTAAGCAGGGACTAGCTGTCATTCTGGGCTAGTCCATCCCTCTCCATGCCTCAACTATGCCATCTGTAAAATGGGGTTGAGGATACTAGGCCCTTACTCCATAAGCTTGAATGAGTGATGTGTGCACACATCTAGAACAATGCTTGGCACATCTTAAGTGTTCAATATGTTGGGATTTTTACTCTTACACTAGCATTCTGTACCTGAAAGCACCCAAAAACTGCCAAGAAAGGGGAGAGAGCACATGGAGCAAGATTGAAAAGAAATTTCACAATTTGTTGTTAATTTATCAGCAATTACGCAACAACCTCATATTTCTCCCAACTACAAAGACATATTTCCTTTGTGTTTGGGAACCAAAGAAGAGGTGAAATTAATGTTTGAGTAGCTGGGGTCAATTAATTTCAGTTGGAAACAAAAGGAAACTGTCCGTGAGACACATAAGGACCATACAACCAGGCATCACCCATCACCCACACAGTCTGCAGAAGAGGAACTCTGAGCACACAGGCAAGGAGACCCCCGCCTAACTGAGCATCTTCCTCTTGCCTCTTGAGAAGCTCACCACCAAAGGAGACATGAAATGAGGAGGAAGTACTTCATTCTGGAAGTACTCTCCCCTGTCCTGCCCAAGCTTCCCCCTTGCTCTGCAATTCAGTGTCAGCCAGCCTAGCTTCTCAGAGTAAAAATTCCACCTGACCACTAGGCCTCATGTCTCAGCTGCCTTGGCCAGGGGAATGCAGACAGCTCCAGGCAGCAGGCCCAGGAGGTCAGCCTGGGCCGTGGAAGCCCTCACTCTGCAGAACTTGAGCTGCTCACCAGGGTGCCCTGTCTGAACGCCTTGTGATATGGCCACACCAGGTGCTGAGGGCATAGTGACTTTGCTAAGAGCCTCTATGGACTGTGAAAGTAGGTTATCTGGCCAGATAGAGTTCAGGGAGGTCTAGATTTCTTTTGGTAAACAGGTCCACGTCATTGAAATGATGCAAACAGCTGGTCTGTGCTATGAGACCAGAATGAGTCACAGAGATCCAAGTCCCTTATTTTACATATAAGGAAGCTGAGGCTCAGAGAGGCTAGCAGACAAAATATGGGCTGTGGGTCAAAGCCCACCTGATAATTACTGATTCCTCCTTTCACTCTAGCTTGCTACTTCAAGAGTCTCCAATCCCCATAGCTAATTAGTCACCAACTCCTAAATGTCTCTCATAAATTTCACTCTCATAAAAGTAATGTGTTCTTCCCATTCCTACTGTCTCTACTCAGATTTAAGCCCTAAAAACCTAACCTAGATTATAGGTCATCACTTCCCAACTCCTTCCCTCCAGCCTGTTCGATTCCAACCATCATGCAGAGCACTGACAGACTCATTTTCTAAAACAATACTTTGGTTCTGTTCTTCCCCTGCTCAAAAACTATCACTGGCTCCCTACTTTCTCTAAGAGCACTATCAACCTCCTCAGTCTTCACTGTAAGTCCTCTACAGTGGGCTCTGAAGTAACCTTTCTCCCTTATTGCCATTCCACTCTGGCCATTTGATATACTTTGTCCCCTCAAACTCTCCTGCCCACCTCTGCTTTTCTACAGAGCACTTCACCAGAAACCTCTTTCTTCTCCTTTTTGTTTGATCCCTACCCATTCTCCATGTCTTTTAGCATCTTTCCCTTGCTGTAGCCATAAGCTTTTATTTCCTGTACTAGAGGCTCAGTGCATGAAATTTGTGCACTCGAGGGGGTCCCTCAGCCTGGCCTGCACCCTCTTACAGTCTGGGAGCCCTTGGGGGATGTCCAACTGACATCCAGGGCCTAAGCCAGCAGTAGGACATCCTTAGCGCTGCCATGGAGGCACGAGAGGCTCCCACCACCTCTGCTGTGCTCACCAGCTGTAAGCCTGGCTCAGGGCTTCTGGCTGAGTGGCACTCCCCCTGTGAGAGTGCATTGACCACCAGGGGGCAGCTCCTGCATTGAGTGTCTGCCCCCTGATGATCAGTATGCGTCATAGCAACTGGTCATTCCGCTGTTTGGTCGATTTGCATATTAGCCTTTTATTATGTAGGATTACACCAAAGGCTGGTGTCTTGTCTGCACTTCCTATCTAATAAAAGAGTAATATGCAAATTTACCATCACTCTAACACACAAGACGGCCGTCCCCATGTGGACACAAGATGGCCGGCAGGAGAGGGCAGTTGGGGGCAACCAGGCCTGCAGGGGAGGACAGTTAGGGGGATACCCAGGCCTGCAGGGGAGGGCAGTTGGGGGGAACCAGGCCTGCAGGGGAGGGCAGTTAGGGGTGACCAGGCCAGCAGGGGAGGGCAGTTGGGGGTGACCAGGCTGGCAGGGGAGTGGTTAGGGAGTGATTAGGCTGGCAGGGAGAAGCAGTTAGGGAAAAATCAGGCAGGCAGGCGAGCAGTTGGGAGCCAGCAGTCCTGGGATGTCCAACTGCCTGTAAGGGACTAAACAGGCAGTCGGACATCCCTCGAGGGGTCCCAGATTGGAGAGGGTACAGGCTGGGCTGAGGGACACACACCCCCGTGCATGAATTTCGTGCACCAGGCCTCTAGTTTTCATATAAGTGGACATACATTGTGTGTGGTTCCCACCCATACTGTAAGCTTCTTCAGAGCATGTATCCAACCTAGTGCACAGCACAACCCCAATGGAATGCAGGTGCTAAAAACATGTTGACTGACTAACACACAAGAAAAGCCAGCAATATGGACGGCCTTTCTCATAAGCTCTCCCTCCAGTAAAGCATGTGCTCAGCACTGGGAACACAAGATTAGAGTGTATCACCTCCACCTTTCATGGGCTGCTGGTGACATGGACATGAACACAAGCATTGACCGCAATGATATGGCCTCTGTTACAAAGGTGAGTAAGGTGGAAGTACTGAGAATAACGTTCCAATTCTGTCTAAACAAGTCAGGGAAAGCTTCATGGAGGAGGTGGTATGAAATGAGTTCTAAAGTGATCAAGGGGGATGGGGGGGTGTGGAGGGCAGGGTTGAGAAAGAAGAGGCTGTCTTGGGTCTGAGGAAGCAAGTGGGCAAAGGCATGAGGGCTGCAGCAGAGATCATGTGTGAGGAGGACACTGGGAAGATATGTTAACTGTAGTGGGTGACAGCTGATGAGTGAGGCTTAATGAGGCTGAGAGGGTCATGGAAACACAGAGGATTATTATAGAGGGGCCTTCTTTCTGGGAGAGACAGGGCAGATGTGTTCTAGCATTTCAGGTGGAGGTAGAAGATCTAGTTCTGTTTACTCTTCCTCAAGTTGTCTGGCCTTGGGCAAGCTTATAAATTGCTCTGGTCCTCAATGCTCCAGTCTTTAAGATGGATACAGGAATCCCTCACTTTGCAAAAGTTCGCCTTACGACACTTTGTTTTTTTGGTTGAGATATATATATATATATTAAATTGATTTCAGAGAGGAAGACAGAGAGAGAAACATCAATGATGAGAGAGAATCATTGATCGGCTGCCTCCTGCATACCCCCGACTGGGGATTGAGCCTGCAACCCAGGCATGCGCCCTGATGGAGAATCGAACCATGACCTCCTGGTTCATAGGTCTAAACTCAGCTACTGAGCAACACCAGCCCAGCATGCCACTTTGTTTTTATGGAAGACCTACCTTAGTATGCTAGTGGCTTCTTTTGTAAAAGTGAAAATGCCCTTCTGTTTTCTTTCAGTTAACAAAAAACAGGTACTAATACTCCACTTCAAGCCTTTTTGGCTTACTAAAGGTTTCGCAGGAAGGCTCTACTTTCGGGTTGTGGTGAGGCTAGTGGGAGGGAAGGAAACCTATATTTTTTATTTTATTTTATTTGTTTTGGTTTTTCTTTGTTATTGTGTTTCAATTGATTTTAGAGAGAAAGGGAAAGAGAAACATCAATTTGTTGTTCTACTTATACATTCATTGGTTGATTCTTTGTATGTGCCCTGACCAGGGATCAAACCCGCAACCTTCATGTATTGAGATGACGTTCCAACCAACTGGGCTCAGGTAGCCAGAGCCTTTTTTTTTTTAATTTGAATTCCTTATTGTTTAAATATTACATAAGTCTCCTTTTTCTCCCATTGACCTCTCTCCAGCCACTCCCACCCCTCAGCACATGCCCTCCCCTTCCCCCCCCCCCCCCCCACCGTCTGTGTCCATTGGTTATGCTCACATGCATTCAAGTCCTTTGGTTGATCTCTTACCCCCTCATCCCCTGCCTTCCCTCATAGATTGGACAGTCTGTTCAATGCTTCTATGACTCTGGCTCTATTTTCGTTCATCAGTTTATGTTGTTCATTATATTCCACAAATGAGTGAGATCATGTGATATTTATCTTTCTCTGACTGGCTTATTTCGCTTAGCATAATGCTCTCCAGTTCCATCCATACAGCCATTTTTTTGGGGGGGGGGGGGGGGAGGCTATATTTTTATCTTGTTTCCCACTACCCACCAGCTTTACCTTGAAAGAGTCCATCTGTGCCTTAGGAAAACCATGTCTGAAAAAGCAATCCAACATTCTGCCAGGTTTCCGTGGTCCTCAGAACCCTGGGTCTTCAGGTCCAATTTCAGTCATTTGAAACATGCCTCTCCTGGCTCCCGAAAAGGAACAAGCCCATTTGCACTGACCACTGGGCCTCCTTAGGGATCTGAGAACTTAGTGGTTGAACTGCAAGGTCACTGAGTAGTGACAGAACACATCAACAGGACATTGGGAAGTTTACCTGGAGGATGACCTTGCATTTGGGTGGTACAGACAGGGTGGATGTTCACCTTCCCCACGCCCAGAGCCAACCCCTTCTGCCACACAGCGGTTCTCAGCCTGTGGGTCGCGACCCCTTTGGCTGTCGAACGACCCTTTCACAGGGGTCGCCTAAGACCATCCTGCAGATCAGATATTTACATTACAATTCATAAGAGTAGCAACATTACAGTTATGAAGTAGCAACGAAAATAATTTTATGGTTGGGTCACAACATGAGGAACTGTATTTAAAGGGCCAGAAGGTTGAGAACCACTGTGCTCCAGGATATCCAAACCTGGCCTGGCCATTACATTTTAGGCTTGAGGTAAAGGGTTGGAAATTCTGTTTTCAAAGTGATTTTTCTCGAGCTGTGTCAGGGCTGTTCACCACCCACAGACCACCATAAGATCTCCATTGAGTTAGTGCAGTAACTTCCATAAGTGCACTGTACACTGATCAGCAATTCATCATCTTCAGGTGTCATTGTGAGGCCAGTGGGTTTTTCAGGCAAGAAAGGGATGAGAGCGGGAAGGTTAGAGGCCCTAAATGACGGGAAGTGGGTATGAGTGTGGGGAAAGGGTTCCTAAGCTGACTTCCTCACCGGCAGTTCTCACACAAGCCCTCCAAACTGAAGACCTGAGCTCCATGACTTCCACACCCAGGTCACTGGTTCTCAGGCCAACTACTGAGGAAATCTTTGGAGCATATGGGCCAAACCCAAATGCAGACTCTGGCTCAGAATAGACTAGAAGAACAACCTTAACTGCCCTCCATCTTTGTCATGAGGGGAATGAGAGACAGGGATCTTTTGGTTCTTGTGCTTGAAAACAACTTATAATTATGTTAAATATAAATGATCTAAGCACTAATTAAAAGACACAGTCGAGGAAACCAAGATGGCGGCATAGGTTAACGCCTGAGTTTGCTGCCTCGAACAACCACTTCAAAAATACAACTAAAAGACGGAACGGACATCATCCAGAACCACAGGAAGGCTGGCTGAATGGAAGTTCTACAACTAGGAGGAACCGAGAATCAGAGGAGGCGCAGTGCTGAAGTAAAATACTAAGGTGCGGAGTGCGCGTGGCGCGGGCTGGTGGCTGAGGGTGCGGTTGTCTGTTTCAATCCGGAGGGAGCCTCAGACTCAGAGCTCCAGATCCGGGCGAGTCTCTAGGGACCCAGACTCAAACGGGAGAAGTAGGACTGTCTGGCTACGGTCCCTCCGAGGTTTGCAGCGGTTGCTGGGACAGAGAGGCAGAGCCCCTGGGGACAGACTGAGAGCAGCCATAACTGCTCCCTCCTCCACCCTGTTGATCCCGTGGGACCCGCCCCGCCCAAGCCCTGCACAGAGGCATTTGCCGAATAGCCTCAGGCAAAGGCTAGATTAGCACCTCCCTAGAGGACACAAGTTCTTCCACTGCAAACACAGCTGATTATCACAGCCAGTCGGCCTGGAGGTCAAATCCCTCTAGTATTAACTATAACAATCAAGGCTTAACTACAACAAGACTGCGCACAAAGACCACTAGGGGGTGTACCAAGAAAGCGTAAAAAAATGCGGAGACAAAGAAACAGGACAACACTATCAAGGGAGGATATTGAGTTCAGAACCACACTTTTGAGGTCTCTCAAGAGGCTTCTAGAGTCTGTCGATAAACTTGATGAGATGTACAGGAAATCTAATGAGACCCTCGATGGTGTGATAAAGGACCATCTAGAAAGTAAGCATACACTGACTGAAATAAAGAATATTATACAGACTCCCAACAGCAGACCAGAGGAGCGCAAGAATCAAGTCAAAGATTTGAAATGCGAAGAAGCGAGAAACACCCAACTGGAAAAGCAAAATGAAAAAAGAACCCAAAAATACGAAGATAGTGTAAGGAGCCTCTGGGACAGCTTCAAACATACCAACATCAGAATTATAGGGGTACCAGAAGATGAGAGAGAGCAAGATATTGAAAACCTATTTGAAGAAATAATGACAGAAAACTTCCCCCACCTGGTGAAAGAAATAGACTTACAGGTCCAGGAAGCGCAGAGAACCCCAAACAAAAGGAATCCAAAGAGGACCACACCAAGACACATCATCATTAAAATGCCAAGAGCAAAAGACAAAGAGAGAATCTTAAAAGCAGCAAGAGAAAGAAACTCAGTTACCTACAAGGGAATACCCATACGACTGTCAGCTGATTTCTCAACAGAAACTTTGCAGGCCAGAAGGGAGTGGCAAGAAATATTCAAAGTGATGAATACCAAGAACCTACAACCAAGAGTACTTTATCCAGCAAAGCTATCATTCAGAATTGAAGGTCAGATAAAGAGCTTCACAGATAAGGAAAAGCTAAAGGAGTTCATCACCACCAAACCAGTATTATATGAAATGCTGAAAGGTATCCTTTAAGAAGAGGAAGAAGAAGAAAAAGGTAAAGATACAAATTATGAACAACAAATATGCATCTATCAACAAATGAATCTAAGAATCAAGTGAATAAATAACCTGATGTACAGAATGAACTGGTGATTATAATAGAATCAGGGACATAAAAAGGGAATGGACTGACTATTCTTGGGGGGAAAAGCGGTGTGGGAGATGCGGGAAGAGACTGGACAAAAATCGTGCACCTATGGATGAGGACAGTGGGTGGGGAGTGAGGGCGGAGGGTGGGGTGGAAGCTGGAAGGAGGGGAGTTATGGGGGGAAAAAAGAGGAACAAATGTAATAATCTGAACAATAAAGATTTAATAAAAAAAATAAAATAAAATAAAATAAATAAAAGACACAGTCACACTGGATAAAAAGAAAAAGCAAGCCAAACTATAAGAAATCACTTTAAATATGAAAACATGGATAGTTAAAAGTGGAAGGATGGGAAATATTCCATGCAAACACGCATCTACAGAAAAGGGAGTAGCTATAACAGCAAAATAAATTTCAGGAAAAAAACTATTATCAGCAGTCAAGAAGGATATTTCACAATGATTGAATGGGCTGATCCAGCAAGAAGACAGACAACTGATGAGCGTTAACTCATTACTTTATTAGGCTTCAAATGTACTAATTGCTATCATTTCTGTGTTGGTGGTATTGAGGAGAAATTCTTGAGGTCTTCACACTGACTCCCCTACTGGTAGTGCACTCCCCTCCTTATTTACTCTGTGTTATTTATGCTTCAGCTCTCAGCCTAGACACCTCTGCATGTTAACCTTCTTTGCTCCCCTTCAGTGGACCTGGGGACCCTCCTGCAGTGCAGTGACACTCCCACAATGCAGTGACCACTCCATCACAGCACTGAACAGAGTCCAACAAATGCATCTTTGCATCTCCATCTCACTCCTCTACAACCAAGGACTGTATTGCTCATTTCTGAACTCGGAAACACTTAGTACTGGACACATCATAGATATTTACTTGATAAGTGAATGAGTGAGAATTGTAATACTCAAAAGTGCAAACCTCTTAATTCTCACTGGTTCCCAGAATAGAAGTAGTTGTGTGTGTGTGTGTGTGTGTGTGTGTGTGTGTGTGAAGCCCAAATTTGTTTCTATTTAAAAGTGCTCAAGAGACTCTAAAAAGGCCCAAAGGCGTACAGGTTTAAGATCATCCTGAGGTGGTGTCTGTAGGTTTCTTCTTTTGTGAGGCATCAATTTGATCCTTGTTAATGAAACACCCCAATAATTCTCATTAGATTATGGTGATTTCCTGTGACTCCCAGTATCTATACTAATAAAGGGTAATATGCTCATTAGACCGGAAGTCTTTCAGACATCTTCCAGACGTCCTTCCAGACAAAGTCATGGTGACGGGGGCCAAGACAGAGGCGGTTAGGGGCAACCAGGCTGGCAGGGGAACAGTTAGAGGGCAACCAGGCCAGCAGGGGGGCAATTAGGGGGTGACCAGGCTGGCAGGAGGGCAGTTAGGGGGCATCCAGGCCAGCAGGGGGGCAGTTAGGGGGAGACTGGGCCAGCAGGAGGACAGTTAGGGGACGACCAGGCTAGCAGGAGGTCAGTTAGGGGACAACCAGGCCAGCAAGCAGAGGCAGTTAGGGGGATCAGGCAGGCAGGCAGGCAAGTGGTTAGGAGCTAGTTATTTCAGATTGTAAGACGGATATCCAACTGCCAGTTTAGGCCCACTCTAAACCGGCAGTCAGACATCCCCCAAGGGGTCCCAGATTGGGGAGGGGTGCAGGCCGGGCTGGGGGACCGCCCCCCCCCACCCCCGCCATGCACGAATTTCATGCACTGGGCCTCTAGTCTGTCATAAATGGCCATGAGGTTATGAATGATGAGAAACGTAATACCAAATAATCACAAAACATCTGCAGATTCTACTTGAATGTCCTTTCTGCCTTATTCACAACTAGGCTCAATGATTATCAGTTTGAGTAGCAGAGATCATTATGAGTGTCACCTGCAAAGACTGCTATTAAATGCACCTCTTTCAGAACAGAAACCAGCAAACACCCTTCAAGATGAAACACCCAGAAAGCAGTTTTTTTAAAATATATTTTATTGATTTTTTACAAAGAGGAAGGGAGAGGGATAGAGAGTTAGAAACATCGATGAGAGAGAAACATCGATCAGCTGCCTCCTGCACACCCCCTACTGGGGATGTGCCCCCAACCAAGATACATGCCCTTGACTGGAATCGAACCTGTGACACTTCAGTCTGCAGGCCAACGCTCTATCCACTGAGCCAAACTGGTTAGGGCATAGAAGCAGTTTTTATTCAAATAGAAAAAACAACTGAGCATGCAGTCAGAAGAATTTGCCTTCCTCTATTACTTACAAGACCATAAGTCACTTAACCATACAGGGCCTCAGTTTCCTCACTTGCTCACATATATATATATTGGCCTCATGGAGCTGTCATTTTTAAGTAGCAGTGTTGAAATGTGGTTGGCAAATGTTAGTTAACATTAGAAGCAGTAGCTCCTGTTACAGAGTGTGGGACTGAGGCAGGAAAGGTAAGTAAAATGCTGATGTCCACCTAGCACAGACAGCAGGAGGGGGCAGCCCAGCTCTAATGAGCACACCTGTTCACCTACCTCCTCTCCCACTTCAGAGGCATCAGCTTTTTGGCTTTTCACTGGCTGCACCCAGCACCTTTCCTTCTTGTGAAGTGGGCTACCAGAGCCTTCTGAACCAAGAAGCAAACGGACATCACATGACACATAACAAATAGCTGGCAGACACACCCCTTATGGAATAAAAGCCTGCAACTCCTCTGATGATTCACTGCATGGGGACTTCCTCACAGTGTCCGTGGTAAGGCCCGGGTGTTCCACGGAGGAAGGAGATGCCAGAGCATCTGTGCCTGACTCCCTGCTGGCTTTGGGGTTTCCCTCTCTGACTAAGACACCAAGTGGAATCCTGCAGCACAAAGGAGATTAACACCATCTCGCTCGTCTGAATCAGCCTTCGAACTGCAAGATTTTGGGCTCCAGCCCAGACCGACTGAACAGGAATTTACATTTTACCATCTCCAATGAGTCACAGGCAGTCAATTTGAGAAGCACTGGTTGTTTGCCTTCTCTGTCATTTCTTTGAGCAGTGGCATCCAACCTTCTTTAGCACAAACTACTACCTCTCAATCAGATGTTTCTTTTTTTTAATTAAAATTCTTTATTGTTTAAAGTATTACATATGTCTCCTTTTTCCCCCATTGACCTCTCCCGGGCTGTTCCCACCCCCCAGCACATGCCCTCAACCCCCTACTGTCTGTGTCCATCAGATGTTTCTTCAGTTGTAACTTATACACATGTACTACTGCGCTGATATATTATGTGCATTATAAAACTTGAACAAAAAATTAGAAAGTAAAAAGGGTGTGCTAAAAAATAAATAGAAAGCAAAGTTGTAATATTTGTAATACTAAAGTAATCCTTTGGTGGCCAAGGAAGCAAACATTACAACTTTCCCAAATGCCAGATTAAAGGGAGAGTTCTGGGGTCATGAAATTGGTAATTTCCTGTGATTTTTGGAAACCTCTCACTCCTCTGTACCCCCGCCCACCCTTACACAGTCATCTCCTACACTGCCCCCTACCTCACCACTACTCCCACCCCTCCTTTTTTATTCTTAATCTTCCCATTCACATCCACAATGGTCCCAGAAATTTTTGTGGCTGAAAGTTGTGTCTTCTGTATTTCACTTGTTAGAGGAACAAAAGGAAAACAAGAAGTGGAGGGGTGATAGTGAGTTTTTAAGGTAGATTTCTTTATGTCAAAGCAAATAGCATTCTTTCTCATTTCTAGATCACCAAGCAATCCAAGAAGTACTTCAAGATAGGTGGCAGTCAAGCTACAAGGCTTTCAAACGGCTTTTAGGCACGCAGCACCCCCTGTTTGGGCATCAGGTTCTATTTCTGGAGCTCTGGTAGCAGGCAACCATGGTTCCCCTGCTTGAAGCAAAACCACCCATCTCCTCATTTGAGAACCAGAGGGTCAGCCCCCAAGGTACAATCCCCCAGCCCCACCATTTCACAATACCCCCAAACAGAAGTCCAGGAAATTCAACCCAAAAGAGATTCCCAAAATGTTACTAATTAAAGGTTTCTGCAAAGAGGGAATAGGAAAAGTAAATTATTTCCAGAGAGCAAGCCATACATACTACCAATAAATATTTCAATCTCCTCAGTATATCTAGACCCAGAACCTCAACGAAGCTGGGAAAGGTTTAAGGGAAGTGCACATCCACAAAATAAAAACTTTATAAAAACATGAAATTGGGAGTCAGACAAGGGCCACTCCTGCCTTGGGTCTCTGACCCTCATGGACAATTTTGTACACAGTGTTCAGTGACTGGGAATTAGCCCCAGGGCACAACATTAAGAGGGTGTCGGGGTTTTTTAGGGTGTTTAAGATCTGCACACTTGTAAGCCTCCCTCTCTAGATCTCAGCAACAACCCCCTTTCTCCCTGTTCCTCACCCGCTTCCCCCTCCACTAGTCAGCATGCCACACCCAAGGCAACCTCAGGACTATATTGGCAAGATTAACATAAAAAATACCAAGGGAAGGTGGGTCTGCTCTGTATCTACTGATGACCCCATTTTCTTACTGATGTATGTGTGGACAAAAAGGGGCCACATGCTAACCTAACTCAGGGAAGGTCTGTGTGGCAGCCTTGCAAACTCATAGACCTGAAGTAAACACAAAGGATGGTCTGAAATTAAAATCTTTTAACTAAAAAGCAGTTTATAGTGGGTAGTCATGTCCTAGGCCAGTATCTTTCCTGGCAAAGATCAAATTTTGATTTTTACTGAGCCAATTGTCGTTTTGCACCTAAGATAACATACCTGTGGGAATATCAGGGTGACGTCTAACTTCCATTTTTCCAGACCCCTCAGGGCACAAGTGGTGGCCAGGCACAAACCACAAATTCCCTCAATGTTATTGTTATCATGTTTATTACTGACTGTTAACCTGTACCCGCCTATGCAAAAGAAGCATGTGTCTATCATTTTACTTTTTATCTAATCCCAGGGGTTTACCACCCCCCCCCCTTTGCTTTCTCCCTCCTCCCTAATCTATCACCAATGGATTTCATATAACCCATTTATATCTCCTTTGATTGTAAGGTATAAAAATAGGTGAAAAACCGCCATTCTCTGGATCATTGTCTCAATGTGGAGATTCTGCTTCCCCAAAACTGTCAACAGTTTGGCTCAAATAAATTCACAAAAATTCTTCACAGGTTTGAATGTTTCTTATGTTAACACATGTAAATACTTAGCTGTACCTAGTTCCTGCAGAGAATGCCATAAACATTCATTCCTGACCCCTCTCTGTAACTGACCTGAAATTCACCTCTGATAAATATCTCTCTTGTCCTTGTCCCCAGGCAGCCCGCACCAGTCTAATCGCTTGTTCATAACAGTCTTTCAAATATTTGCATACAACTTCAGGTGCACTCAGTGCCTGTCGAGTCTGGGCTAAACAGTCCCACTCCTCAGTTTCCTGACCCTTTACTAGCTGAGTCACTCTCCCCAAGGTAACTCCAGGCTCTCGTAACCAAGAGTCTGATGCAGCCAGGATCCCAATTCATCCTAGGTCCTGGGGGTGTGGGCCCTGAGCTCAGGGTCTGGGTTTGGGCGCACAACCAAGCGCTGGAAGAGCTTACACCCAGAAGGTGGCTGTCCTCAACCCTCAGGAGGCACCTTCCCAAAGCAGCTGCGGGGATGTTTACAAGCTGTCACACAGAACATCGCGTACACGGTCAGCGGGTTGGGTACATCTTTCTGCCAAGCAGGAAAAAGCAGCATCGGGCCCTTAACCCTATTTACTCCCCCATCCCTACGTCCAGAACTTTTATTTAATGCTTCCGGGCGTGCAAGGCTGCCCCAGCCCCACCCAGGATTCATCTAATCACCTGCCGACCGACCTATTTCCTCTGGCGAATTTACAGAGCACGGCCATTCCCCAGGCTTTGGAGTGAGGGGGGTGGGGGAGGGGGGAAGAGAACCCTTGGCCAGGAAATGAAAACCAAAACAAGCCGCCTGCGAGGGAGGCACAGAGCCTGTACCAGGGCCAGGCTGGGCTGGTGCACGCCGCACCCACGTGCGCAGCCCCGCGGCGCGGAGCAGGCTGGGGCGACCGCACGTGAAAGCAGCGTGCAGCTCGGCGCGGCGGGGCGGGGCGTGCGCTGATCGGCTCGTGCCCTGAGCCTCCAGCCAATCAGCACGCACGCCCGGCCTCCGTCCCCGCCTCGCGCGGTCAGGCCCCGCCCCGCGCGGTCAGGCCCCGCCCCTTCCTGCCCCTCGCGGCCGGGTCGCGCGTCCCTGGCCGACCTGTCCCGGGCTCAGCCTGCTTCCACCCGCCGTCAGCGCGAGTTCGGGAGAGGCAGCCCGGCTGCAAGGGGGCGACCCCCGGTACAGGAACCCTCCTGAAGGTGGGCGGGGCCGGGCGGGGCGTGAATAGCGGGGCCGGCTGCTCCCCGTCCCCCAGCCTGGGCAGGGCGCTGCAGAGCCCTTCCCTGTGCCCCGCATCCCCGGGCCCCTGATCATCTCTGTCCCCACAACGCCTGGCTCCGGGGAAAGGTACCAGCATGTGCCACCCCCAGATATGCCTCTTGATTATTGTAGGCTTATAATTTTTGAGAAACTCTTAGACACAGGAGACGCTCTGAAAACAGAAGTTCCTCTTGTGTAAGGGGAATTGGCATTAAAACCTGTACCAGGAATAAAGCTATTTAGCAATTACCAGAGACCACTGCACCTGGGAGACTTGTCTGCACGGCGGGGCAAACTTTCCTTCCTGTGAATTTTCTTCCTCCCTTTTGAAGCCCAGACCCCTAGCCCTTTCCTTAGCCCAGCCTTTTGAATCATATACGGTATTTGTGGAGTTCCTTAAACATAACTAAAAATGTTTTCCCACCTGTTCATTTTTTTTTTCTTTACTGGGAGTGGGGGATGTCTCAGCCAAGAACCTAGGATAGAGGAAAACTTATTTTTCCTGCCCTACCATATACTATAGAGCATATACATGGTATTATACAGCATACAGCACTAAAGTGTTAACATCCAATCTATATGGGGGGTTTTTTTTTTGCCTTAAAAAGTCATATTTGTTATTTTTAAAAAGGAATATACATTCATTGTGAAGTGATTGGGGAAATGGAAAGAATATAGAACATTCCTGGTTGTTTCCTTTGGGACTGTCTGGTATGTGCATTCATTTATTTATTTATTTGTTAATCCTCACCTGAAGATATTTTTCCCATTGAATTTTTAGAGAGTGGAAGGGAGGGGGAGAGACAGAAAGAGAGAAACATCAATGTGAGAGAGACATTGATTGGTTGCCTCCTTAAAGTGCCCCAACTGGGGCCAGGGATCAAGCCTGTAACTGAGGCACGTGCCCTTGACTGGGATTGAACCCTCAACCCTTCAGTCCCCTGGTCCATGCTCTAACACTGATCCAAACCGGCTAGGGCGATTTTTTTTTTTTTTAAGCTCCAGAAGATTTGATATTAGCCCTCACCTCTGTACTGAATTTACAGTCTCCTCAATGTCATCGTTCATGGAGAATTAGATATTAATCATGAGGAGTTTTATTTTCCTAATTAATAATACCAGGAGTAATGGAGATTCAAGATTTTTTTTAATTTGCTGGAAAATATAAAAAGCAAATGGAAGCTACAATTAGAATAGGTGAGGGAAGGAAGAACTTTCTGGTATTGGACCAGAATAAGATAGCAGTAAGAATTTATGGTTTTCAAAAAATTTGTTTCCTAGCTCTGCCCATTAAAAAGGCCTTGGAGCCCGGCCTGCGTGGCTCAGTGGTTGAGTGTCAACCTATGAACCAGGGGGTCATTTTAATTCCCGGTCAGGGGCACATGCCTGGGTTGCAGGCTTAATCCCCAGTGCGGGGGCCTGCAGGAGGCAGCCAGTGGATGATTCTCATCATTTATGTTTCTGTCTCTCTCCCTTCCTCTCTGAAATCAATAAAAAAAAATATGTTTTTAAAACAGCCCTAGAAACAATGATACCCCAGTAGCAAGAAGCACACGAGAGCCCAGAGCTTTGTTTCTATCATACTTCACTGAAGGTAACCAGGGCTCCTTCAGGAAGTGGCTGATCCCAAGGCTGAGCCTGGGTCATCTGGTTGTGGCAGAATACAAGGAAGAGCTAAAAAATGATGGGGATGTGTCAAAAGGACATGGCAACCAGCTTGAAAGGGCTCTCAGCGAAATTTGGGATAATTTGAGCATCAAAATGAATGGCAGGAATGGACTCTAACAAACATTGTTTGTTTTTATGTATATATATATTTATCTTTATTGTTGAAAGTATTACATATATCCCTTTTCCCCCCCATTGCCCTCTCCCACCCCCCTTCCCCCCAAGCCTTCACCACCCTATTGTCTGTGACTATAGGTTATGCATATGAGTTCATTGGTTGGTCTCTTCCCCACCCCCCATCCACCCTCTCCTGCCTTCCCTTTGTTCATCAGTTTATGTTGTCCATTAGATTCCACAGATGAGTGAGATCATGTGATACTTAATCTTTCTCTGACTGGCTTATTTCACTTAGCATAATGCTCTCTAGGTCCATCCATGCTGTTGCAGATGGTAAGAGTACTTTCTTTTTTATAGCACCGTAGTATTCCACTGTGTAGATGTACTGTTTAAATATTTTTTTTTTAATTGATTTCAGAGAGGAAGGGTGAGGGAGGGAAATAGAAACATCAAAGATGAGAGAGAATCATTGATTGGCTGCCTCCTGCACGCCCCCTACTGGGGATCGAGCCGGAAACCTGAGCATGTGCTCTGACCAGGAATCGAACCAGGAAATCCTGGTTCATAGGTTGACACTCAACCACTGAGCCACACCAGCTGGGCTGCAGTAATAATTTTTTAAAGCCTTAAATCTATACTATTACTCTTACTAACATTAATAGTAGTAAAATTAAAACTATTTTAAAGGGGAGGGTAGGTAGGAAAGCTCTTCTTTGTAAAATAATGCCAACTAATAGATATTGAATGACAGAATTAGTAAATTGACATTTTTTAGCCACCATAATTATGTTTCAGTCAAAAATAAAAAATACACACTAAAACCATTGCATAAAAGATTATTGGGAAAAACCCTGGCCAGTGTGACTCAGTTGGTTAGAGCATCATCCCATATACCAAAAGTTAGCGGGTTCAATTCCCAGTCTCAGCACATAACTCAGGTTATGGGTTCAACCTCCTGTCAGGGTATGTGCAGAAGGCAACCAACCAATGCTTCTCACCTCTTTTTCTCTCTCTCTCTCTCTCCCTTCCTTTCTCTAAAATATATTTTAAACAAAGATTATTTGGAACAGAATATTGTATTCACATGTCGTGGGTGATCCTAAAAGATCCTCAACAGATATGTTTTTAATTACAAAGGGGGAAAAGTTACCTTTACAAATGACACAAAGAAATATTTACATCATGATTAAAGGGACAAGCGAACACTCTAGTCCAGTGATTTTTCAACCGATGTGTCATAAGAATTTTTAAAACATGCAGTAACTGGGGGAATAAGGAGACATTTGTAATACCTTAATAAAGAAAAAAAAATGCAGTACCTATTTAATTAGGGGCACTGACCTCTTTTCCCTTGTATTGTCAAATAAAAAAATGACAACAGTCAACACAACCATGGCTGTCTGTTGTGAATGAATCAGAATTTTACCTATTGTTTTTGTCAGATCAGCAAAAAAGCGTATTTTTTTGGTGTGCCACAGAATTTTAGTAATTAGTTTATGTGTGCCATGAGATGAATAAGTTTGAAAATCACTGCCCTAATCTGTTGACATAATGCCAATAAGAAGGACACACATTATCTATGCAATTTTCCTGCCAAAAATGTTTGACCTGAATCTAATAATGTAACAATCAGGCAATTTGCTTTCTAGGGGCAAAAAAAAAAAATGGCCTGGATCTTCAAAAATATCAATCATTAAAATAGGATTAAGACTAGCCCTGCCTGGCAGGCATGGTTCAGTGGTTGAGTGTCCACCTACGAATCAGAAGGTCACGGTGCAGTGCCAGGCCAGGGCACATGCCTGAGTTGCAGGCTCAATCTCCAGTAGAAGGTGTACAGAGGCAGCCAATCAGTGATCCTCATTATTGATGTTTCTATCTCTCCCTTTCCTTTCCTCTCTGAAATCAATAAAAACACATTTTTTAAAAAAAACCTAGCTGGTTTGGCTCAGTGAATAGAGCGTCACCCATGGACTGAGGGATCCTGGGTTCAATTCTGGTCAAGGGCAAGTACCTCAGTTGCAGGCTCAATCCCTGGCCCAGGCAACCAATCCATGTCTCTCTCTCACATCGATGTTTTTCTTTCTCTGTGTCCCTCCCCCTTCCTTCCATTCTCTGTAAGAAACAATGGAAAATATCCTTGGGTGAGGATTAACAACAAAAAAATAGTCATTAGCAATATTGAATGTAGCTGTCCATCAGAGTGTAACTCCTTCAGACTGCTGTATAATATTCCATTGTTAACGTACCAAGAATTAATTCATTCTTCTGTCTGTGTGCATTTGGTTGTTTAAAAGTGTTCCTGCCCTAGTTGGTTTGGCTCAGTGGATAGAACATCAGCCTGCCGCACTATAGGGTCCCGGGTTCGACTCTGGACAAGGGCACAGTCCCAGATTTTGGGCTTGATCCCGGGTAGGGGGCGTGCAGGAGGCAGCCAATCAATGATTCTCTCTCATTATTGATGTTTCTGTCTCCCTTCCTCTCTGAAATCAATAAAAACATATGAAAAAAATTTAAAGTGTGCAGTTAGGGGCGAGATCAGTGTGCTGCTGTGAACATCACCTGGGCATGAGTTTCTCTCAGTGACACATCTCAGAATGACACACCTGGTTACAGGCTATGTGAATTTCAATTTTACAAGGTAATTCCAAACTGTTTCCAAGGCACTGGTACCAATTTACACGCCCACCACAATGTATCAGACACCCTTCTGATATACATGCTCTCCAACCCTTAAAGCTGTCGGACTTCTTGACTTATGCCAACCAAACGGGTAAAATTGTTTCTCCCATTGTAGTCTTCATCTGCATTTTCCTGGTCACTGTACAGGTTAAATATATTTATTTCCTTATGTTATCTTACACACTGACTGGTTTTTTAAAAAGGTTTTACCAGTCATTCTGTTATTTCTAACCGAAGCCAGCAAAAGGAACACAGCCACAGAGAAAAAAAGGACTGTCTCCTTGCTCAGTACAGTTGGTCCTTTTATAGAATGGATTATGATTTTACTGTCATGCTGTGTTGCTTATTGGTATGCATTCCAAAATGATTTTTTAAAAGTTTTGTAAGCTTAAGAAATCAATTTCCTATAAAGCAGTAGTGACAGTATGACCTTTGCTTCATTCAAATAGCTTTCAATGAAAAGCTTTTATCTAACCCAGGACTTGCACAAAACATGATTTCAACTTTAAGTGGATTCCATTTTTCTCCATTTTTATCTGGGAAATGATGTAATAACAGCAAACATGATTCATGGTAAAGTGGACGCTAACTGACTCATTTTTATTATAAAGGGATGACATTCAAGTTTTAGATGTTTCACACAGAACCAGACAATTTGCAGATTCAGATTCCTTTGCTGTTACTATGAGGCAGGACGTTGATGATAACATAATTCTTGTTTTGATTTTCTCTTTTTAAAAATATATTTTATTGATTTTTTACAGAGAGAAAGGGAGAGGGATAGAGAGTTAGAAACATTGATGAGAGAGAAACATTGATCAGCTGCCTCCTGCACACCCCCTACTGGGGATGTGCCCGCAACTAAGGTACATGCCTTTGACCGGAATCGAACCTGGGACCCTTCAGTCCACAGGCCAACGCTCTATCCGCTGAGCCAAACCGGTTAGGGCTTGTTTTGATTTTCTAATATTTCTGTTGACAGAATTGATTTGAAATATATCTATAGTTTCAAGTCTGTAGTCCAGGGCTATAAAATTAAGGTGGATTCTTTCCTTTTATTATTCAAACATTAATGAGATTTAAAAATCCATTTCTCTAAAATGGGGTCATCTAGCTGTCATCAAGCCTATGGCTCAGGGCTTGGCTGGAGGTAGGGTGACCAACAATCCCGGGTTTGCCTGGGATTGAGGAGGTTGTTGGGTCTCCTGACTTTCCTTGCTAAACTGGGGAAATTCCAGGCAAATCAGGTTGAACTGGTTGCCCTGTTTGGAGGCTAACATGGTCAGCTCAGGGCTGGGCTGAGTTTGTTCAGGAAGCCTTCCTGGAGCAGGTTTTCCCCTTCCCCTACAATCGAACCTTTCACCGTTTACAGAAACTAAGGAACAGACAGAAATGTAACTGCTAACTAGGCAACATGGAAAACCTACCAAATGCTTCCCTACCATCTTGGAAAATATCCACACTCAGCACCCATGTGTAAACCACATAAAAACTTCACAAATCCCTCAGGCGTGGCAATAATCAGCAACCATGATTTTGAAAGCCAGTTTCTTCTTCAAAGAAGGGTCTGTCAGGCAGTTGGCCAGAGCATAAGGTGTCTTTCTAGAAGGCTGTTTGCTGAGTCCCCATCCTTTTGACCCATGGACAGAAACAACCTCAGGGAAATCCCACTGCTACTGTCGTAGTTACTCTACAAGGTTACAGAGCTCAAGGAACTCAGAAACCTCAGCCTCTGCTGTTGGTGCAGCTGTGAAAACAGGCAGTGCTCACCAGCATCTCTACATGCCTCCTAGAATGCAGTTAGGATGCATCCACAACTCACTCTCACCCACATCCAATCCACCGACAAATCCTGCTGTTCCTATCTCCTAAATATATTCAGAATCCAATCACAACCACCTGCCCTCCTCCATCCTGACATAAGCCAGAGTCGCCGCTGCCAGATAGCTCTGGTCTCCCCGCTTCGTCCTCATCACTCTACAAGCTACTTTCAGGAGGGCAGCCACATACCGTACAAATGAGTTAAAATATGCAGTTTATTAATTTCACACCTCTGCTAAAGTCCAAAGAGGGCTTCCCATCCCACTCTGAGTGAGAGGCCAAGGCCTTACAATGGTCTCCATGATCCACCCCTGTCTTTCTGACCCTTGCCCCATACTCAAGCTGCTCCAGCCTCACCAGCCTCCAACATTCATACATACTAGAGGCCCAGTGCATGAAATTCATTCACTGGTAGGGTCCCTAGGCCTGGCCGGCCAATCAGGGCCTTCCAGCTGCCAGCTGGGGGCTCCCTTCATTCCACACCACCCCCTGGTGGTCAGCACACATCATAGCAAGTAGGCAAACTCCCCGTCCGTCTAACTCCTGCCCTAGGGGACAATTTGTATATTAGCCTTTTATTGTATAGGATTAAAAAAAGAATCAACCAATGAATGCATAAATAAGTGGAACAACAAATTGATGTTTCTCCCCCTCTCTAAAAAAAAAAAAAAGTCCCTGACTCTGCTTCCTCTTTTTGCTTGACTTTTCTCCTCAGCACTTGTACCCATCGGGCTCCTCTGTATTTTCTCACTTCTCTGTTTATTGCCTATCTGCCCCTATTAGAATGTAAGCTCCACGTGGTAGGTGTTTTGTTCAAGGCTGCACCCTCAACACTTCATCCACACCTGGTCAAGTAGGCACTGAACAGCTGTTTGCCACAATATTGAAGGGTTTATGGAAGTGACTAAAGTAACATCACAAGCCAGGGCAGGTACCAGCTGGCTTCCAATTGTGTTTCTTGCATTTTCTACCAAATTTCCTCAGTTACCAAATCTATAACCCTCCCTTTCTTAGTGTTCCCAAAATGTTTATTTTATAAATGCCCCCAGAAAAATGTGGCACTTGCAGATGGCTGGTTGTTGTTGAGCCTCCATCTTTTATCCAGATTCACTGTTGCTTCCCACAGCTGCCTAGCTCAGGAAGCCCTCACAAAGAGGTTGTCCACCTTCAGTGCCTGCCTGCAGAAGCCCAAAACAGATCAACCACATCTTGCTGGAAACTCTAACTCACACCTGGAACCCTAGCTGCAAGGGAGTCTGGAAAACGCAGCTGATAGCTTCCCAGCAACTGCAGTACAAGCTGTTGCACTAGCATGGCATTTTCAAAATTGTGCATTAGTCCCCATTAGTGGCCTAGAAATCAATTTATGGGAACCAGTTCAGAATTTCCTTTTTTTTTTTTTAATCCTTATCCAAGGAAATTTTTCCACTGATTTTTAGAGTGAGTGGAAGGGAGGAAGGTCAGGGAGAGACAGAAGGAGAAACATCAATGTAAGACACATTGATTGGTTGCCTCCGACACAACCCCTGCCCCTACTGGGGCCAGGGATCAAACCTGCAATAGAGGTACCTTCCCTTGACTGGGAATCAAACCCTTGACCCTTTGGTCCACAGGCTGACACTCTAACCACTGAGCAAATTAGCCAGGGTTCTTTTCTTTTTTAAGTGAAAGTGAGTTTATTAGTGAAGCAGTGAGACACAGAATGGGCGACTCCAGACAGTGAAATGGAATAGATTAGAAAATGTCAGAGTGTACTGTATGTCCTAAGAATAAGTACTGTTTCATGAGTATTTCTGTCCAGTCCTCAACCCAGAACTATTAGGTCAGACTTTCTTCGCACATCAGACTTTTTAAAAACTCCCCAGTGAACTCAAATGTGTGGTCAGGAATAAGAGCCACAGATGCCTGGTTTTGTTATTAGAGAATTGGTGGTTCTGTACCCGTTGTTCCAGGCCAGCATCTGGCTACCCTGAGTTAGGTCTTGGTACAGAAGGCCAGGCTTTCCCTAGATTCCATCTGCATCAAAATGCATCTTTCTCATGGCCACGATCTCTTTCTCTCTTCCTGCTTTGAAACCCACTCTTCCTTGGGGGGCACCTCTCAAAGCCCCTGCTTGCCACCCACTGACTGCTGAAACCTTGCTCTGCCTGTGACTGGATGGCCCACGTCCCCAAGCTTCCTGGATGACTTCAGCAGCCGTGGGGAGGGCTTCCTGAATCCGATCGTTGGGGTTCAGTACATCAAGCAGACAGGCAAAATACCAAAACAATTGATGCCTAAGAAAGAACATAGCTGTTTCCTCAAAAGATGCAGGACAGCTCTGCACCCTGCACATCAAGGGAGGAAAGCCAGGGCAAGGTCCCTCCTCCAGAAGACCTGCTTGTTTTCCATCTGGCCAATGACACAGGGAGGAGGAAGCCTCTCTTTCTGACGAACTGGTGGTTAGCACAGGCAGGGGAAGTGCGCTTGCTGAACTGTCATATCAGATGCCTTCCGGAGCAACATCTGGAGGGGCTGCTTGTGGATGGGGCAGGATAGCCACAAACCCGTTTCCTCCTCAGACCTCCCCAGCCTGGCTTCCAACCAGAACTTGGTACATCCCCACGGTTAGGCACCCCTTGCTTAGTCCCTGGACACAAGATGCAGCCAGGAGCCATAGGTGCTGTTTGGAGCCAAAATGAAGGGCCACTCCTCCCTCCTACTGTTGTCCCCTCCACTAGCCTGTTCACCATGAGGAAACGGTAGAACTAGTCTTCTGCAGGACATGAAATGATGAGCAATTTTTTTTATACTTTCCTGCATTTTCCACATTGCTTACAATTGAACATACGTGGAAAACACTAGGGCTTCCAATTTGTGAAATAAATTAATTCAATCTCTTCCTGACACAGTCTTTCTTGAGGTTCTGCATGGGAGGACCTGCTACTAAGGATTACTTTAGACTCTGGGAAGAGTCGCAGAGTTCTTAGCCCTGGACTGACCTGAAGGAACCGAAGGCCTATGATGATAACAGCCTGGCCTCAGAGACAGAGATCTAGACGGGCCTCGGAGGACAGAAAGGTATCGTGTGCGTCCACGGAAGGTGGGCTTCAACACCAACTTCCTTTTGGCACAAATTTCAGTCCTGAAATCAAAGCCGCAGAAGCAGAGACCAGAGAAGCCAGGGCCATGACTTCTTCATTTGCTACGTTGCTGAAAACTTAGTTTCTGGCCTGGAGACACTGGGAGAGAGCAGGCGGGGCCCCAGGACATGGCACAGAGGGTGGCACATGCCTCCTGCAGCCAACTTAGCCTAGGGGCTTGGCACACTCTGTGTTGCAATAAGCATCCAGGCAATTGGGAAGCATCATCTCTGAGTCAAAGTTGGAGGGACTCTCTGTTCACACCCTTCTTTTACAGACGGCTGAGGCCAAGTGCTCTGAAGCAGCTTACTTGAGATCACCATCCAGTTACTGGCGCAGGTGGACCTGTCACTCCCTGGACTCCGAACTCCCAGGCTACTGTTTTCTACACATTCCATTCCTAATGAGGGCCGTGTCCTGCCACACCTCAGAGGCTCCATCCAGCTTCCTGCATCACCACTTCTACTGCATATGGGCCGCTCTCAGAAGTGTCCTGGCAAAGGACTAATAAATACTTAGAGACTAACTGATCCGTAAGCAGGGCCACATTCCTGCACAAGGAGTGTTCTGGGGTGCAGTCACCTGGGAGCCACCATATTGGGGGCCTGGCTGATGTTAGAGAGGACCTGGGGTCTTGAGTCATCAGACCACAACTCCTACAGAACAGCAGGCAGGGGTCAGGGCTGGGCGCACTCCTCCCTTCTCTGCCCTTCTCCTTCCTCTGTCCCACTGTCTCTGCCTCCCCCACTGCCCTTTTGTGACATCTTCCCCCCTTGTTCCTTTTATCCAGCTTCAACATAAATACAATAATTGGGAAGGATGGGAAGACTGGCCTTCCTTACACCCCAAGGTACAGTTTCCCACACCTCCTGGGGATTGGCTGCAGATATGGAGGAAAGGAAAAGGCTAGGTACTAGGACAAATATGAAGACTCAAGCCCTGCCCTCAGGAAGGTCCCAGTGGCCTGGGAAGTCAGAAGAGACTCAGTTCACTGCAGAGGATTAAGAATGTGATAGATGCTTGAACACTTCAAGGATCTACTGGTGTTTTGGGCTCTTTACAAGAAGAGGGCCTGCCTGCGTGAGACTCCCCCGGAGCCGAATGAACCAATATGCAGACTACAGCTAGTGCTTGCAGCACCTGTTGATATTGTTAATGTTGTTCAGAGTTCCCCACAAGTACCAAAATGGTGACCAAAGTAAAAATCAGAAATGTGTCCGCCTTGCTTGCATTTATGGCTTGGTATTGTCTTTATTTTAAATTTACATATAGGGAGGGGACCATAATCTTTCGGGGATTATGGTTTTGATTATCTTAATTTGGCTCTGCAACTACTGATTCCAGAGGAAATGGGAGTTTCTAACAAATGACCACACCCAAGAATTTATGAAGCACTTGCCACCATCTGGCCCTGTAGAAAAGTATGATATACAGACCCTCCCCCGAATGGCTGACAGATGGGCACCCAGGAAACACTCTGAGGACATGTTTGAAACGCTGGTTACAGGACAGGATATACCCACAAGAGTGCCATCTACTTAGATTAGATGGAAAAGGGGCAGAGAAGACTTGAATTTGAGCAGGGCCATAAGGAACGATGAGAAGCATTCACGTGTGTATGTGCACGGCACATGTGCATGCCTGTGTAAATGTAGCGGGAAGGATGGCAGGCATTTGGGAGGTGCGGGTGGGTCCGAGAAAAGGAAAGGATGTCAGAGGGAAGCAACAGGTTGCAAAAGCACAGGGTGGCGCTGGGCTGGCCACTAGTGGATGCTAAGGAACACACCTGATCACAGCAGAGTAATAGGAAAATGTTAGAAGGGTGCAGCTCATTGATGAAAGGCCTGCAAAGACATTGTCAGCTGAGAATTCACAAGATACAAGATAAACCACTGAGGGGAAAACTAGAGATGAAAGGCCCCTGATCAGACACTGAGCCAAAGCCGATGTCCCTCAGTCCCCTTCCTTGGGGAACATGCTACAGTCTTGTCAGGGGCAGAGCTCTGAAGTGGCCAGGGAGCCCTGTTCTCATCCAGGAAGCTGGTAGGCCCAAGGGAGGAGAGAGCACCCCAGAACATAGATTCTACCAATGCAGACACCAGAGCAGAGGGCGGTGCCTGGCACAACAGAGGCGCTCAGGAAAGGAAGGAGAGAAGCAAGGACCAGCCCAGCTCCTCCTGGACAGTGTCTTTCAGGATATGCTATTTGCATTCCCACTGGAGAGAGAAAGGAAGGAGAGGTCCTGGTTTGGGATCTAAAAATGCTGAACTCTCTGTGGTTGAGTTCTCGATGCAAGCAGCTGACCTGCAGGAATTCTAAAGGGGTTGCTTCCCCTTTGATGGAACAACTTGTTTTTCCCTCCGTTCCCTGGGCATCCCTGGAACCTTGTGACCAGAAGGAGACTGGCCAGCTCACTCTGCAGCTGTGGCCTGACATCTGCCTGGTCTATCAACCCCACAACACCCGTCAGGAGCTATGTGCTCAGCACCTGACAGCTGTGTCTGAGTGACCTCAAAAGAAGCAGAGGCCAGCCATCTTCATGTGCAGGCCCATCTGGGTCTGTCTGCATTCATCTCTCAACGATTCAGATGAGTCAGGCATCTGTCTGTCCTTCTACTTGATTCTCATGTGAGAAAGGTTTCTGGTTCATAATGTGACATTTCATCCTATATGGTTTCTGCCTGACATACATATCATTGTGGTCTATGCTGAAAGCCCGAATTCAGACATCAAAGTCCCAGCTCTAGTTAGCACCCAGGTTGATGAGGGAACTTAGTTACACAACCTTTCTAAGCCTTACCATGGAAATAACACCAGCCACATCAGAGGGCAGTTGTGAGGACAAATGAACACATATAAGGCACTTCACACAGCACTTAGGACTTGGAAGGTGCTCAGTGTTAGTCTGCTATCTTATTGTTATTTAGTTAGAACCTCCACCTGCTAGTTTCCTGACCCTTCCGAAGGTGGGGATGTGCAAGAATACTTGGGGCACAGCTGCTATCTGAAGACATTTTTATAGGTTTCTTGACCTGAAAAGGGACATCAAGAATTTATTGAAAACCCCCAATCTCTGAGCAGAGCCACACCTAAATGACCTGAAAAATCACCACTTATCTTATTTTAAAGCTCTCCTCTCTAAGAGGAACTGCCTCAACTTCCCTTCACAACTAGTTTCCAGCTTTTAAAAAATATTTTTTTTATTAATTTTAGAGAGGAAGGGAGAATGAGAGAGTGATAAAAACATCAATGATGAAAGAGAATCATTAATCGGCTGCCTCCTGCACACCCCACACTGGAGATCAAGCCTGCAACCCGGACATGTGCCCTTGGCGGGTGGTGGTGAGTGGAGCTGGTCAAGTTTCAGCTTTTTTAAAAAATTAATCTCCGCCTGAAGATATTTTTTTATTGATTTTTAGGGAGAGTGGAAAAGAGAGGGAAAGTCAGAGAGAAATATCGATGTGAGAGAAACACATATCGACTGGTTGCCTCCTGCATGGGCCCCGGCCAGGGCAGAGCCTGCAAACGAGGTACATGCCCTTGACCAGGACCCTTTGGTCCACAGGCCAACCCTCCATCCACTGAGCAAACTGGCTAGGGCTCCAGCTTTTTTTTTTTTTAAATCCTCACCTGAAGATATGTTTTTATATGTGTTTGTTTTTGTTTTGTTTTTCACTGATTCTACAGAGAGACAAAGGGAAAGAGAGAGAGAAACATGGATCAGTTGCTTCCTGTCTGAGCCCCAACCGGTACCAAACTCACAACCTGGGTATGTGCCCTGAGTGGGAATCAAACTTGCAACGGGATAATGCCTTAACTACTGAGCAACACAGGCCAGGGCTAGTTTCCAGTTTTAATCACCCCCTTCATGACCTTTCTCCCAGAGTCTCGTTTTTCCTGCCCCCTTTTGTTCTCACAAATTTCCTTCATGTTTCATGCAAGGACATTTCCTTCTCCTTACTCCAACCAACCTGAAAACCTACTTCTTCCAGCAGCTTAGCCGAGGATCCAACTCTGTTCCTCAACTACCACCACCATCACCCTGGAACCGGCCAAGAAGAGACATGAGCATGAACGCAGTGCTTACATTTCATCCCACCTGCCAGCTGGAAAGGGCAGTGCCAGCTGCAGCCCAGGCCAGTCTCAGCCACCACCAGCCATTCTGTTCATGCTACACAGTTTCTGCCTGACATTATCACAGCACTGTGGACCATGTTGGAGAGGCCGAAAGGTCTAACTATAGGGAGGGAATTGCCAAGCCTGTCTTATTGAGCCAGCACTTAGTGTATGCCTGGCGCATAGCAAGCCACTCAATCTAGAGAATGAACAAATGAATGAATGAATGAATGAATGAGTCCCTCCCAAAGTCTTACTTGTCAAGACACAGAAACACAGCATGGGAAGGGAATTAACAGTTAATTAACCTTCAAGGTTAGCCAGAAGGAAGTGCTCCATCTGGCTTCCCTTCTTTTTGGGGAGGAACAGCAAAATTATTTCATTTCCTATTTTTTCTTAATTACTCTTTTTTCAATCCTCACCCGAGGACATGTTTTTATTGATTTTAGAGAAAGAGGAAAACATTGATGTGAGAGAGAAACATCAATTGGTTGCCTCCCATACAAGCCCCAACCAGGGATCAAACCTGCAACCTGGGTATGTGCCCTGACTGGGAATGGAACCCACAACCTTGTGGTGTATGGAAGGATGCTCCAATCAACTGAGCCACTCGGCCAGGACCTTAAATTACTTTTCTGAATAGCCAATACATTCACATAGTTAAAAATCCAAAAAATATATGTATAATTTCCCACCCTTGGGAGTCATTAACCACCCGGAGCTTCAGTTTCTTCATTGGCCAAATGGGCATTTGAAAAGGGCTGGCTGTGGTGGGACTGGTGAGAAGATGCACAGAAAAACAAACACTTAGTGAGGTGAGATCTGTGCAGACAAGGAAGGTGGATTCTGAAGTTTCCACTACCTGACAGTTGCAGGAAGGGGTTGCTGTACCACCCTCACAGGCAGAACTTTCCACCTCTAGGCAGGTGACATCTCATCACCATCCTATATAATAAAAGGCTAATGTGCAAATCCACCGAACAGCAGAATGACCGGTCGCTATGATGTGCACTGACCACCAGGGGGCAGATGCTCAACACAGGAGCTGCCTGCTGATGGTCAGTGCGCTCCCTCAGAGGAAGTGCTGCTCAGCCAGAAGTCGGGCTCACAGCTGGCGAGCGCAATGGACTGCAAGAGGGTTCCCAGACTAGAAGAGGGCACAGGCCAGGCTAAGGGACACCCCTCCTTGAGTGCACAAATTTCATGCACCAGGCCTCTAGTATTGAGTAAGCCCTGTCTCCATGTAATTTCTACTGTGCTTGCTTCTAAATAGCACTCAATGAAGTGGAGGGTGGTTCTGCCTTAGACTCTAAATCCTCCAGAGTTCCCACCCTGGCTTACATCGAGGCCTCCAAAAAACCCAAGGACTGTTTCTCACACTGTTTCTCAGAAATCAACATCCACAGAATGAAGGGACAGTATTTTCCTCTTCATGCAGAAAGTTCTCTTCAGATTAAAAAAAGACAAATGAAAAAGCTTACCATGGTTGGCAGTGTGCAAATGTTTCGTCCTGTGCAATATAATAAATACACTAAAATATGCTGTCATAAAGTGAAATTTTCATACATAAAAATAATCTAACAGCCTAGCTGTTTGATCCTTGCTGCATAAGGGTTCCCAGAGTGCTGGCTAAAGTAAATAGGCATCTTTGCCTTTTACTAGTAGTGTTTGCCACCAGAGACCTCAAGGACACAGTGGGCAGGGGAAGGGCTCAGCTCCACAGAGAAATGACCATTCATACTGCCGTGAAATGAGGTCAGGTGGGGGCTCAGAGAGAACCTCCCGAGACAAGGTGGCCATGTTATATATGGAACAATGGAGACATTGAGGACAGTAACCGTGGGACTAAACGTCATCAGCTGACTGAGGACCTGACAGAGCTCAACCTTCCTGTCCTTAGCTATCTCCTTCCTTCTCACAACCACTTGCCAACGGGACAGGAAGTGCCAACCATCCCCCTTCACAACCAGGAGCTCCATAACGGCATCTTAGCAACCTCTGTTTAAGGGACAAAGGGCAATATGGTGCCACGGCAACTGCAGCATCAACCGGACAATCTGAATTATGAGAGAAGTGAAGAGAGGGCAAGAAAGGTGGGGTGGAGGGAGCAGGGAGCAAGCTCACAGCATGGTCCCAGGTTCCAGGTCCCAGGTCCCCCAGAGTCAAGGCTTCCTCTCAGTTCTCACCTCAATTGTGGGGGTAGGGAAGCTTTGGGTCTAGAGTGATTATGAGTCACCAGAGGCCAAGCCTCTCTCAACACAAATAGAAAAAGCAGAGGAGTCAGATAGTTCTGACTAGAAAGTAAATAAGCATCTCCCTCCCTATCCCAAGGCTCCCACCCCAGCTCTACAGTGCCTGGGGAGCAGCAGGGCCGCCCATAAACGGGCCAAATACAAGGGCGACCCTTATCCAGGCAAGGACCATGGGAGCATCTGGGACTTAGTGGCAGACCGTGCACACACACCCACACCCACCACCCCGTGCTGCGGAGAAAGCGCCAGTGAAATGCCCAGCTGCCTCCTCATCACCCAGGCCAGGCCTGCAGGTGAGCCAGGTGGGGGCCCTGCACACCTAGGAAGATCTTGCCAGAGGGCACCGTCCTAGTCCGGGCCGGGCTCACCTCGCAAAGTGTTTGCTTTTCTGTGCGCCGTCTCACCAGTCCCCACACAGTCGTCCCTATTCAAGCGCCCATTTTGCCAATGAAGAAACGGAGGCTCCAGGTGGTTGGTTACATGACTTCCCACGGATCGAAGGTGGGAAAGGGGGAAGACGGGACTCACACTCAGATCTGCATTCCGCACCAGCCGCGCCCCCAGCCCTCCGGTCCCCCTCCTAGACTCGGACTGCAATCAGCGCGTGCAGCCGGTCCGGCGCTGCGAAGCTCCCGCCACCGCAGAGCCCCCAGCTGTTGCCTCGCAGAACCCTCTTCCACCTGCATCTCGGAACTTGGATGGAGCGCGATTGCGGGGGACTCGCGCCCAGCTCTGCACACCGGCTCCGGCACCCGGCGTCCGCCCGCCAGCGGCCTGAGGGGCGGCGCTGGCCAGGAGGTCGATGCGGGGCTGGAGCCGGGAACGCGGAGCCGGGGCGCAGGTAGTTCGGGACCCAGAAGGGCAGTGCTGGCGCGGAGAGGAGGACGCGGCGCACGGTCTTAGCATCGGGCGCCGGCTGTTCACCTGGCCCGCAGGTTTCCCGGCTGCTGCCGGGAGGGACCCCGCCTACCTTTTCGGAAGGGCATCGCGGAGGCGCGCTCCCCGCAGGACGGGCCTGGGACACTGAGGCCGGGCGACGTCCAAGTGCCAGCCCCTCGACTCGGGGGCGCCTGCGGGCGTGGGGCGCAGGACAAGGGAGGGGGAAAGGGACCTATTTGGGCAAAGCCCGGGCGCGTCACACACGGAGGAGGAACCGGGCGAGGGGAGGCGGGAAGCGCGGCGGCGGGGCGGGCCCTCGCGGAGACCGCTTAACCCCTGCGCTCCCCGCAGGCGGTGCCGCCAGCGGCCGCCCCCGCCTCCGGAGCTGGGACCTGCTCCTCTGGAGGCCACTGAACCGAAAGCAAGCTCCTCCGATCGGGAAGACAACCAGGTCCTTCGGGCTCTTCGGGGACATCATCCCTGGAAGGATTTGGGGAGCTTTATCCCGTTTTTATCCTTCGGTCCTCGGGAGCATAGGACAGGTACAGAGGACTGTCCAAATCGCTGCTGGGCTCGAGGTGAAATTACATCAAGGCTGGAGCGAGTCACCCCCGAAAGTACATCTGTGATAGTCACCCTGGACACTCGTTCAAAATCCTTCCTTCTCCCTCTTCTGCCCGGCTTTATTTTTCTCCCCAGCACTCATCACCTCTGACAATCTATTTTTCTCTTCTGTTCATTGCTCTTTCTCTGGAACGTTGAGCAGTACCTCACACACAGGTCAATAAATACGTTAATAATAATAACAATAGGACTTAAATAACTCTAACCTAGAGAACTAGGAGACAGATCATCCCTCTCATTCCTACTTATTTTGCCTCTGTGAAGGCCAATACCTGAGAAAATGCTTTATTATTTGGTGGGCTCACATGTCTCAGGTCACCTTTCCAGTCAGGTAAGTGTTACTTCCTTTGAAAAGTGCTGTTTATATTGCAATTTGAAGAAATAACGTTAGGAACAATCTTCTGATCTAATATTTAACGCACTCATGTCCATCTTTCAATGTCGTGGGGGAAAAACATCCAGGTGAGCTGAAAGTCAGAACCAATGGTTGTTTTTTTAATCATTTCTTTTTAAAAATATTTTTTAATTGATTTCAGAGAGAAAGTGAGGAGAGATAGAAACATCAATGATGAGAGAGAATCATTGATCAGCTGCCTCCTGCACGCCCCCGACTGGGGATCAAGCCCGAAACCCTGGCATGTGCCCTTGACCAGAATCGAACCTGGGACCCTTCAGTCTGCAAGGTCGACACTCTGTCCACTGACCCAAACCGGCCAGGGCCCTTTCTTTCTTCTAGTTGGCACTTTCATTGCTCTGTGGACTCACCTGGCCGATTGTGATATAGTAAAAAATACATATGTGATCTTTGTCATCAGTTCCTGGTACATAACTCCAAAAACTCTTGGAATCTCTGGAGTGATGAGAGGTTTCATACATATAATTGATTTCAGAGAAAGGGAGAGGGAGAGAAAGAGAGAAACATCAATGATGAGAGAGAATCATTTATCCGCTGCTCCTGCATGCCCCCCACTGGGATCAAGCCCACAACCTGGGCATGTGCCCTGACCTGAGAATGGAACCATGACCTTCTGGTTCATAGCTAGATGCTCTCCCACTGAGCCACAACAACCAGGCGATGATGAGAGTTTTTGTATGCTAATGAGATGACTGGTGGGGGGAGGCTAGATAGCTTCAGGATGGGGTGGTGGAAGACCAAGTGAGATTAGAGCAGCGGTTCTCAACCTGTGGGTCGCAACCCCTTTGGGGGTCGAACGACCCTTTCACAGGGGTCGCCTAAGACCATTGGAAAACACATATATAATTACATATTGTTTTTGTGATTAATCACTATGCTTTAATTATGTTCAATTTGTAACAATGAAATTGGGGGTCACCACAACATGAGGAACTGTATTAAAGGGTGGCGGCATTAGGAAGGTTGAGAACCTCTGGATTAGAGGGTTGGAACTTTCAGCCTCCCCCCATCTCCAGGCAGGGGAGGGGGGCCGGAGATGGTCTATGATTTAGTCAATCATGCCTGTGTAATACCTCAATGAAAAACCCTAAATGATGGAGCTGGGAAAGCTCAGGGTGTTGCGCTCAGAGAGGGCATGGAAGCCCTATGCACCTCTACCCTCTTACCTCACCCTATGCATCTCTTCCATTTGGCTATTCCTGAGTCGTATCCTCTATAATAAGCTGATAATAGCAAGTAAAGCACTTTTCTAAGTTCTGTGAGCCTCTCTAGCAAATTACTGAACCCAAAAGGAGGGAGTTGTGAGAACCCCCGACTTTGTCGCCAAGTTGGACAGAAGAGTGGGTAGCCTGGACACACAATACTTGTAACTGGCATCTGAAGTTAGGGCAGTCTTTTAGAACCGAACCCTTGACCTGTATGTAGGGTCTGAGGTTACCTCTGGGCAGTTAGGACCAGAATGGAATTGAATTGTTATATACCCAGTTGGTGTCAGAGAGTTAGAGAACTGGTTGTTGGTGTGGAAAAACCCCACACATTTGGTATCAGAAGTCTTGTAAGTGAAAACATTTCAGACTCCTGTAGTCTGATAGCTCCACATCCTGGGTAGGGAAAAGAACATGGGGCTCATCACTCTCTTGTTTCCGGCCCATGTTTAGTGAGCAGCCCTCTCAGATTGTTGTTTAATAACCTGGGGAATATTTATTATTTTACCACTAATCAAATAGCTGACAAGGATTGATGTCAACATTTAATAACTCTGAGTGTTTCTGCTTGTTCCCTGCAGAAGGGAAGAAACAATGAGACAAATTCACATAGAGATAAGAGAGTGGCAGGGAAATTAGATTTGCTGAAGTGACAGCCAGTACCTGTTGGGGACATGGGCCGGAGTAGAGGGACATGGCCTTCAAGGTTTTGATGTGGAGAAAAGATATGAAGCAATTTTAAATTGAGCCTATGCTCCCAGGTTCTGTCAACAATATAGTATGAGGCATAGAACCAAGTAATTTTATCATTCTTCACCAAACTTTCAATTGTGTCTGCCAACATTCGTGTTGTCAGTCTAATGGACTATTGGTTTAACACTGCTCCTGTCCTGGGGAGCTCTTACCATATCAAAGTGCTGTTGAAGTCTAGCCTAATGGCTAGAACCCCTCCTGAGGGCTGCCTAGCCAGGCTAGTCTTTCTCTCACTTCCTCCAGGTCCCTGTTTATCCTCATTTTAGAATGGTCACCATCAATAACATAATCAGGTCATCTAAGGTCCCGCGAACAGAGGTGCTCCAACTTGTGGGCAGGTGAGCATGCTGGAGGGCTGGTTAAACAGATCACTGGGCTGCAGCCCCATTTTCTGATTCAGTAAATCTGGCGTGGGGTCCCCAAAATTTGCATTTCTCACAAAGTTCCAGATGCTACAGAGGTTGCTAGTTCTCCTAGTTGCAGTGGGCACTTGGAGAACCAAAGAGGAAGGGGAACTCAGCTGTGAGGTGAGGGCAATGGAGGAACAAGAGCAGACCTGGAGCTCCTTTGATCCAGGGCAGGAGCACCCTTCTTCCTGGGCATGGGTGCTGGCTGAGTGCTTCCTGCCCTGACTCTTGGGGCAGGAAGTGCCCAGGGCCATGGCTTCTGGTTTTCTTGCTGCAGGCAGAAAAGGGCCCTCTTCCCAGATTTATTTTCCAGTTCATCGGCCGAAGCTTTCATGCTCTCTCCAAAGGAAGGGTAACCCTCAAATAGGAAGCTATCTGATACTCTTTATCCTCAGAAACTGGTCCTCACCACAGCCTTTCCTTAGCCAGGTATTGGCTATTTTTTACATTTCCCAGCCTTTCCTTTTTAATTACAGAATGTAAGGTGTTGTCTCCAATGAAGGGATTCCAGGCCAAAGAAGGGGGCTGAGAGCCTTTTCATGGGGGTCAGGAACAGGTAGGAAAGTGTGTGTGAAGGAGGAAGAGAGGAGGAGGGGAGAGGGGGTAGCATGGCCCGTCAAGGACTTGACAGCTCCACCCCCACCTCTGCTAGACTCGCTGGTGTGGAGAGTCCGCCTGCTGTCTCCACTGCCCTGGCCATTGCCCAACTCTATGCCCCTCCACATGGTATGGTTCCAGTGGTTTCCAGTTCCTGCTGCCTTAAACTTCCCAGCTCCTAGGGGTTTGCCCAAAGGCAGACCTCCAGCCAACCTTAGGGTAGGATGCAGGCAAAGGGGAGAACTGGCTGAGGATCTCTGCTTACTGTGCTGTGTGACTTACCCTCTGGAGCCTCGATATTTTGACTATAAAATAGGGACAGCGAATCCCTGCAGGCCCTAGAGCACCATACTCTGGGTCAAGGTAACCTCCGTGGTCGCTGTGGGGAGCTGGGCACGGCTGGACACGCATGGCCATGTGGCGTCAGCTTGCCCGGGCCAGGGCGCCTCTCCTACGAATGCCTTTATCAGGTTCTTGGGCAGTCCCACCCACCAGTGCTGGCCTAAAGACACTGCTCCCGGTGCCAACTTTCGAGGATGTTTCCATTTCTTAAAGGCCCAAGCTTAGATTTTTTTTTTTTTTTTCAGGCTTAGTGGCAATGTATTTCTCAGAGGGTGCAGGCTGCAAAGCTGAATGCCTGGTTATAGCTTTAGCGACCGTTCCAGGTCGCATTTAGGAAGGAGCCAGCTATTTCACTAAGAGCACAGCCAAGCATTAGGCTGGAGCTGCTATATAGGAAGGACTGGATGAAGGCAAGCGGAACCTGGGACAAGGGAGTGGGGGAGGGCACAGGAGTAAACAGCGAGTTTGGCAACCACAGCGCCTATGCAACCTGGCCAAGCTTGGATTTGTTGAAAGAATACCACTTGTGCCAAAAGTGCGAAAAGAACCTAAGAACTTGTGTGACGTACAGAGACCTTCAACTGAAGATACTGAGTTCACAGAAGGCAATTTTGCAATCTTGGCACTGGGTGGTGGTTACCTCTACTGGGGCCATTTTGAAATGATGCACCTGACAATCAACCGCTCTATGGACCCCAAGAACATGTTTGCCTTATGATGAGTACTAGCCCCTTTGAAGCCCATCCCCCACAAGGGTATGGGACAGCATATGGGGGGTGGCAAAGGCGCCATTGATCACTATGTGACTCCTGTGAAGACTGGCCACCAGCTTCATTAAAGAGATAGGCAGCTGTGAATTCAGAGAGATACAAGGTTTCCTCCACCAGGTTGCCCACAAGTTGCCCTTCCCAGCAAAGGCTATGAGCCATGGAACCCTAGAGAAGATACGGAAAGATCAAGAGGAACAAGAGGGTAACAACCAAAACCCTGGGACCTTTGAGTGCATAGCCACTGCCAACATGCTAGGGATACGGGAAGTACTGAGCCCCTATGACCTGACCCAGAAGGGACAATACTGGGGCAAATTCTACCTGCCTGAACATGTGTAGTGAGAATATGAGAAATAAATGTACAAAGAGTAGGAATCTACATTTTTTTTAAAGGCAGGCCACTCCAGATTGGTAGGTGGGAGATTTATTTTATTTTTTTAATATATTTTATTGATTTCTTACAGAGAGGAAGGGAGAGAGATAGAGAGTCAGAAACATCGATGAGAGAGAAACATCGATCAGCTGCCTCCTGCACACCCCCCACTGGGGACGTGCCAGCAACCAAGGTACATGCCCTTGACCGGAATCGAACCTGGGACCTTTCAATCCACAGGCCGACGCTCTATCCACTGAGCCAAACCAGTCAGGGTAGGAAACTACATTTTTGTTCTCCTCAGTTACCCTGAAAGTCTGGGTAGCTCTGATGTCATAACCAAGGAGCTGCATATGAGTGCTGTAGATGAAAGTGCATTATATTTATATTAAATAAAATTTCAGTATCACATCTGGCTAAAAAAAATATATATAGGAACAATGCATTCTTCATGGATTGCTCTAAGGATCTGATGAAATCCTGTTTGCCTGGAGCACAAGTGCTCAATAAAAGGTAGCTCCTGATATTAGTAGTATTAATATTATTAGAGCTGGAAGCAGGGAGAGGGTCCCTGGGTGGTGAATGGGAAGGGTCCCAGAAGAGGAGGAGTGATGGGAGCACCTGGGAGGGCACAGGATGGGAGCACGTGGGCTGGACCAAGAAAATGTAGAGGCTGAGGTTCTGTGGGGTCTAGTGAAGCAAGAGAAATCCAGCTCCTTGACTGCCTTTTACCAAAATGTGAGTGTGTATGTGAGTGTGTGTGTGTATGTGTGTGTGTGTGACTATGAAAGGATTAAGGATCCACAGTATCAAAGAAAACTACAAACACTTAGAATAGTTGGACACAGTAACTCATAGATCTTGGTTTCTAAATATCATTCTTTTATTAGAGGAAACAGGAGATCTTTCAGGGTTGGAGATTACCACAGGGCATCTGTGGCACCCAAAAATAATCATTTTGCTGAGGTCCCAACCAATAACGGAGGCATGTCCAAAAGACACAGGCCAACCTGAAAGGGCTCCTCTGGGACAATCGTGAAAGAAATGGATTGTGACCCCTAGACTAAAGTAAAAGCCCAGTATGTCCATACTGACATAAACAAATTGTTGGTAGAGGAAGGAAAGCTCTTCTCTACAAATTCTAGAATTTATAGAATTATTAGAATTCTACCTAATAAATGTAAAAGAAAAGTCACCATTTGGCAAATGCCACAGTAATAATTATTTTATAGGAGAATCATCAGTGTATGCTAAACTTAGTAAAATATGATGAGAAACAGGACATTAACAACCTCATAGAATCTCTCTCAAGGTAATTATTAATCACAAAGGGGAAAATGGTAACTTTATAGTAAAGAATCCTGGCAGCCACCTTAACCAAGTGATCAAAGTTAATGGACCAGGAATGGACCAAGTCAGCATCATGTGCCTCTTGATATAAGGCACTGAGACGGACACACTATATCTGTAATATTCTTGCCAAAAAATGTATAACCTGACTTTAGTCATGTGAAAACATGAGACACCTAAAATAAGGGACATTCTACAAAATAGCTTAGCAAGTGCTTCTTCAAAAATGTCAAAGTCATGAAAGACAAAGAAAGACTGAGAGAGTGTTCCAGACTAAAAAAGACTACAGAGGCATAATGACTAAATGGAATATGTGATTCTGGGTTGCACCCTGAACCACAAAAGGGAGATTTATAGGACAGCTGGTGAAATTTGTATAGTATTGTACCAATATTAATTTCCAAATTTTGATTACTGCACTGTGGTTATATAACATTTGAGGAGTTGGGGTGAAAGGTATATGAAAATTCTTTGTACTCTTTACAACATTTTTGTAAGTATGTAATTAATTCAAAATGAAAAGTTTAAAAAAATTAGCCCTAGCTAGTTTGGCTCGGTGGATAGAGCGTCGGCCTACGGACTGGAGGGTCTCAGGTTCGATTCCGGTCAAGGGCATGTACCTGGGTTGCGGGCACATCCCCAGTAGGGGGCGTGCAGGAGGCAGCTGATCGATGTTTCTCTCTCATTGATGTTTCTAACTCTCTATATCTCTCTACCTTCCTCTCTGTAAAAAAAAATCAATAAAAATATATTTTTTAAAAAATTATAATTGTAGTTTTCTGACCAAATGAGAAAACTCCCAAATTGATTTGGCTGTGTAATCAGCTACTAATTACTGTTACTGATGGAAACTGCCTAATTTCCAGGCCACATAATGAGGAGCATTAACATAAATTTAGTGGCTTAAAATACCACCCGTTTATTAGTTTGCAATTCTGTAGGTCAGAAGTCACACAGCAAGACTGAACTCTCTGCTCAGGGTTTCATGGGGCTGAAATCAAGGTGTTGGCTGGGCTGAGTTACCATCAGGAGACTCTAGAGAAAAACCTGCTTCTGAGCTCATTCTCATTGGCAGAATTCAGTTCCGGTGGTTGTAGGAATAAGGATCCATTTCCTTGCTGGCTGGCTGTCAGCAGGGGCTACTATCAGCATCCAGAGGCTGCCTGCATCCCTTGCCATATGTCTCCTCCATCTTTAAATCAGCCAGGCTGAGTCCTTCTCATGCTTTGAACTCTGATTTCTTTCCAAACCAACCAGAGAGAACTCTCTGCCTTAAAGGACCCAGGTCACTAATTAGGAATCTTAATTACATCTGCAAATCCAGCAGTACTTAGATTAATGTTTGACTAAATACTAGTAACTGGAAAAGCTGTATGTGCAACAGGCCTGGGAATCTTGGGGGCCATATGAGAATCCTGCCTACCACAGAGAGTAATTTCTTAAACCAAATGCATGGATATGAATTGGCAAGCAGCTATGAGTGGGGATTGGGAAATGGACTGCAATGAGGACATGGGCTGCCCAATTCCCCTCAAGCCAGTCTGACCTGACTCAGCTAAAGGTTGATTCTCAGAGAGGGCTTCCTTTCCCTCCTAATAATCCTCTTATTTATTTATTATTTTTATTTTTTGGTTAATCCTCATCTAAGGATATTTTTCCATTGATTTTCAGAGAGGGTGGAAGGGAGGGTAAGAGAAAGAAACATCAATGTGAGAGAGACACATTGATTGGTTGCCTCCCACACATGCCCCTACTGGGGCTGGGGATCGAGCCTGCAACTGAGGTACCGTGCCCTTGACTGGAATCAAACCCTTGACTCCTTAGTCCATGGGCTGACGCTCAATCCACTGAGCCAAACCAGCTAGGGCAATCCTCCTATTTAAACTCTACTTCTGTGTGCAGCCCTGACTGTATTGGAATGTAATTATCCTCCCTTTCTGCTGAATTTTCAGAAATCAGGATTTAGTTTCCAGGAGGCAATTCCTTTTTTATATCTAATTTTTATTCACTGATTTTTAGGGAGAGGGAGGGAGAGAGGGAGGAGGGAGAGAGAGAGAGAGAGAGAGAGAGAGAGAGAGAGAGAGAGAGAGAGAAAGACCTATTTGTTCCACATGCATTCATTGGTTGATTTTTGTATGTACCCTGACTGGAGATTGAACCCACAACCTTGGCCTATTAGGACGATGCTCTAACTGAACTACTCAGGCAGGGCTATAGGAGGCAATTATTTTCAAATCCTTGATTAATGTCCTTGATGCAAAGTCCATGTTCAACTGTCCTTGCAACTTTGCACACACCAAGCAGTTATAGCTGGGGCACTTGGGAACATGAGCCCTGAGCCAGACCAGCTCCCTACTAGTCGGGGACAGTTACTCCTTTCTTCAGAAGGAAAGAGGAGCTGAGATGAGGTTACAAAGTCAGTGGTAGGCCTTTACAAGCTGTTCACAGGGTCTAACCCAGGCCTCTGACACCCCCGACCCCAATGATGGGGCTGGATTGCAAACAGAGCCATTGGAAATATCAGAGCTCTAAAGGACTCAAAATGTAACTGGCCTGCTCTTCTGAAGCCCATTCCCATCAATATATAATCAGGCCTTTTTTTTTAATGTTACAAAGAGCTTTCTCTTTTTTTCATAACACTCTGACAAATTTTTGACTCAAGCAGAAGCAAACATTCACCCCATTTCACTGATGATGGAGCTGGCCTCAGCTAGAGGAAGTGGTTTGCCCTGGCTGCTCGGCCAAAGGCAGATCAGAGACCTAAATGCAGGCCTCCTGACCAATGCCACTGTTCTCACTGTGCCGCACTGCCCTTCTCCAGGGAGCTGTTCTCTCCTCCTGTCCTTGTCCTCCGGGTGGGACGTCACAGTCCTCAGAGGTTAGCTCAGCTGGGACTGAGGGCCATTCAATCCCAATGTATTTAGTCTTTTTTTTAAAGTTGATTTTAGAGAGAAAGAGGAAAGGGGATAGAGGGGGTGGGGGGAGAGAGAAACATCCACTTGTTCTTGTTCTTAATGACCTATTTACGGTTAAGGAGCCAGGCTGCCTCTATCCCAGAATTCAGACTAAATTTCTCAGGCCAAGTTGTAGCTTTCCACCCCCATTATGGTCCTAGAATTGATGCTGAAGAGGAAAACAAGGAGTCACAGAGATTTCAAATTAGTCACATAATCACTTCTGGAGATAAAGGGTGATTCTTCATTGTGGGGTTTCACTTTACCTGTAATAAGGACACTTTAGAGGCCAACTAAACAGTGGGCAAGCCAGGCCAGTGGGGAGAGGTGGGGCCATGTGACCAAGTGCAGCACTGGCTCTTGTTTTGCCTCCTGGTGCCTCCACTCTGGCCACTGATTCCTTCCTCTGCCTCTGTTTCCCCGTCTGTAAAATGTAGAGAATATTAGTTGTTGACAGAATGTAAGGAGCAAATGACTGCTTAAAAAATAAATACTGAATTTCTAACATTAGGCAAACATACTGTATATTTTTACTGTAATATATATATATATACTAGAGGCCCGGTGCACAAAAATTTGTGCACTTGGGGGGGGGGGGGTGTCCCTCAGCCTGGCCTGTGCCCTCTCGCAGTCTGGGACCCCTCGGGGGATGTTCACCTGCTGGCTTAGGCCTGCTCCTCGGGGGATTGGGCCTAAGCTGACAATCAGACATCCCTCTGGCAGCCCGGCAGCCCTCGGGGGATGTCCACTTGCCAGCGGGGAGCAGACCTAAGCTGCAGTCGGACATCCTTAGCACTGCTGAGGAGGCAGAAGAGGCTCCCACCACCACCACTGTACTGGCAGCCATCAGCCTGGCTTGTGGCTGAGCAGAGCTCCTCCATATGGGAGCTCACTGACCACCAGAGGGCAGCTCCTGCATTGAGCATCTGCCCCCTGGTGGTCAGTGTGTGTCATCGTGACCAGTCATTCCCAGTCTTTCTGCTGTTAGGGTCAGTTTGCATATTACCCTTTTACTATATAGGATAGAGGCCTGGTGCACGGGTCGGGGCCAGCTGGTTTTTCCCTGAAGGGTGTCCCGGATCAGGGTGGGGGTCCCGCTTGGGTGCCTGGCCAGCTTGGGTGAGGGGCTGATGGCTGTTTGCAGCTGGTCATACCCCCTTCAGGGTGGGGGTCCCCACTGGGGTGCCTGGCCAGTCTAGATGAGGGGCTGAGGGCTGTTTTCAGGCTGGCCAAGCTGGCGACTGAAGCTCCCAGCCTCTCCTTTTTTTCTTTTTTTTTTTAATTCTGGGATTTATTTACCTTCTATAATTGAAACTTTGTTGCTGCTCCAGCTCCCAGACCACAGCCTGCTGAAAGCAGGCATCTGGGGTTTGTTCAGCTTCTATAATTGCAACTTTGTTGCTTAGAGTGGAGCTCAGAGCCTGGCTGCAGCAGGGAGGAAGCTTGGCTTCCTCCATCACTAGAGCAAGCAAGCCTCCTGCTCACTTCAGCTGCGTGGCTGCCGGCCACCATCTTGGTTGGGTTAATTTGCATATCCTGCTGATTAGCCAATGGGAAGCATAGCGGAGGTATGGTCAATTACCATGTTTGTCTATTATTAAATTAGATATACAAAAAAACTGCTTGGAATTTTTTTTAATTTTCAATTAATATTTTATTCAAATTTAAAATGTTAGGTTTTCCTTAACCTTTTAGATTGAACTTAAACTGCTTTAGTCTACTTATAACTTTATTTGATAAAAACAGTAACATATAACACTGTTAAGAAAACTTGAAAAGTGGTCCCATTCAGAAATTTAGTTATTTAAAATGCCTTAACAATTTTAAACCACATTTATGAAGTTAACACTTTATCATTTTGAATACTTGTTTGCTCACAAGCCTTCCCAAGTTCTTAACCAACTACATATGGTGAATCCTAAGTTGCCTTAAATGTTCTCATACTGCTTACAATCTTAATAGAATTGTATTGCACCTTTTAACTTAAATGACAAATCTATACCAAGCATGTCAAACTCATGGCAGGCTGCATATGGCCCACAACAAATATTTTTGCGGCCCAGCCAATATAATGGTATGTAAAAAAAAATTTTAATAAACATTTCATAACTTAATTTTTACAACATCCTGTTATACATAATTATTAATAACGAACTACAACTAACTACAACTACAGTTCGCTAATGACTGATTACTATAATCGTGTTGCATTCATTTCCCTTACACGCCTTACGTGCATGTGCACCATTTCTCTCCACTAATACTAGTAGCAAATATTTTAGCAGCCGATTGCCACATCATTAGTCTTGGACTGACTTGTTTGGTGTGCGCAACAGGAAATATTTTGCTTTCGGAGAACAAGAAAAATAGGTTTACTTGTGTTATGCTTATTAATTTGTGCAGTTATTCGGTGTCTGATAGGTTAATATTCAAGAAAAAATATTAATATTTATTAAAATGTTCTATTATTTTACATTAACGATTACTCGTTTATTTCAGCCCTTTGTATTCAGCATGTCTCTATAGAAATAAACCTATATTTCTATGAAAATTGAAGCTTTTGTTCTTTTATGGCCCACATAAACTTAAACCTTGTTTATTAGGCCCGTGTTAGCCTTTGAGTTTGACATACTTGGTCTACTCAATTACATTTTTAAAACTAGAATCACAAGATCAGTCCATTGGATACTCAAATTTATCACATTCTCTTAAAATTGCAAGTTCTTAAAATACCAAACAGATACAGGTCACCTAAACTTAACTCCAAAATAGCAAAAGCCTGAGCTGAATTTGCTTCACATTCCTCTGTTTATATAAACTTTTCCAGGGTTAAAAGAAACTTACCTAATCAAGTTACAATGATGTTATTACCAGCAAGCTGGAGGTCCTGTCCTACAGCACTAAGGTTACTTACAGACCAGAAAGACCCTCATTAGGATGGCAAAAAAACACACATAATAATGGTTTCCCAGGCCTTCTGAATTGTGGGTTATATTATTTTTGCAATAAAATGTTTAAAACTAAAGAGAAACCTAAATTATAGATCTGCCACAAGGGAGTTTCCAGATGGGAGATAAGCTTTTAAACTATTACAAAGCATTTGTTGCTTACTTAGCCTTGGCTTCAAGAATTGGCCAGGGAATTAATTTCAAAATGGTGTCATGTTCTGGAGGCATCAGTAATTGTGTTCAGGGCTTTGGCCTGGCCATTGTGCAGTTTCCTCAGGCACAGGCTGCACAGATGGAAGGACAGCTAATGACTAGAAAGAGGGACAGGGCTGTGGAGGATTAAAGAAAAAGCAAGAGTCAAAATCAGTCCATGAAGGGCACTTCATTAGCGCCTAAGTCTTACAGCGGTTCTCAACCTGTGGGTCACGACCCCTTTGGCGGTCGAACGACCCTTTCACAGGGGTCGCCTAAGACCATCCTACATATCAGATATTTACATTACGATCATAACAGTAGCAACACTACAGTTATGAAGTAGCAACGAAAATAATTTTATGGTTGGGTCACAACATGAGGAACTGTATTTAAAGGGCCAGAAGGTTGAGAACCACTGGAAGAGATCATCAGAACTCAGGGCTCTAAAGGGCAGATATCTAGTTCAAAAGAACTTAGGCAAAAGGGTAATTTCCTGAAAGAATACTGATTACTCGGGATGAAAAGCAGACCATCCTAACCACAGGATAAGACAACACAGCTGCGGGGCCGCAGGGAGGTCCCAGGGGAATGAGGCCGCTCCCACGGAATCTGTGAGCTCCGAGCTGGGAGAGAGTGGTTCTGAGGAAGGGTGTGGGCTGTTCAGAAGGATAGTCATGGTTCAGAAGAGCAGCTTGTCCCCTGGGCTTCATCAAGGCAGAACTGGTGCATTCTACCAGAAGGGTCAGGAATCAGGAGACCTGGATCTAGGCCAGTGATGGCGAACCTATGACACGCGTGTCAGAGGTGACACGCGAACTCATTTTTTTGGTTGATTTTTCTTTGTTAAATGGCATTTAAATATATAAAATAAATATAAAAAATATAAGTCTTTGTTTTACTATGGTTGCAAATAACAAAAAGTTTCTATATGTGACACGGCACCAGAGTTAGGGTTTTTCAAAATGCTGACATGCCGAGCTCAAAAGGTTCGCCATCACTGATCTAGTGCCTACTCCTATCACCAACACACTTGCTCACCTTGGGCAAGCCCCTTCCCTTCTCTGGGCCTCAGTAATATCTACTTCAAAGTGACTTAGAGCCCTTGAAGGGGACGTGCCAGGCCTGACATTACAGTTCTCTGAATAAGAGAGAGAAAGGCAGATTGGGAAGCAAAGGAGAGGAAATAAGGGCACTGGGAAGACTGACAAGAGACAAACACCCTAAGCAAATAGGGATTTAAACAGAAAAACACCGCCTCCAGGGAAAGTGCTTAGTCAGACACGAAATAAGAGGGAGAGGCTGGTGGCCCAAGTTGCACTGGAGGGTCTGGTCACCCCACAGGGAGAGAGCCTGACCATTCTTGTTGGCAGACCCTCTGAAGTGCCTCAGGCCAGGTCCCCCACTCATTTTATTTCTCCCTGAATCCAACTTCTGGCATCTGTGATACTATTCAAAAGCAGAGTGATTGTGCATAATCCTTTTTATGGAATGTTTCCTCTCAAGACATGTGCTCTGAGCCCGCCGGGTACTGAGCAGATAAATGAACATTTACTGGATGGATGAAGGATGGATGTTTGGAGGACTGTGCTCCTCAAAGCTTAGAGCTATGACATTCATTTTTTATCTTCAGCTCCAAGAGCCTGGTTCACTGTAGATGCTTAACTGTTTTTGTTTTTGTTTTTTAATATATTTTTATTGATTTTTAACAGAGAGAAAGCGGGAGAGATAGAGAGTCAGAAATATCGATGAGAGAGAAACATCGACCAGCTGCCTCCTGCACACCTCCCACTGGGGATGTGCCTGCAACCAAGGTACATGCCCTTGACCGGAATCGAACCTGGGACCTTTCAGTCCGCAGGCCGACGCTCTATCCACTGAGCCAAACCGGTCTTGGCTTAACTGTTAAATGAATGAGTCAGTCGATCACAAAGCTACCTTTGCTGCTGAATATGGATTCATATTTCTGTGTGGCTTGGACTCCAAATACGTCCCGTCCCTCTTTGTGTCACTGGTTCTATCAATTCTCAGTAAACATTTGTTTAGAATCAGGTCTTCTCTATTTCCTGTTCTGTGACTCAGTGTTTGATACACAGAAAGAAAAGGAAGAATAGATGTTTATTTAAGAAGTGCATGCCTCGCCCGGCCAGCCGGCATGGCTCAGTGGTTGAGCGTCCACCTATGAACCAGGAGGTCAGGGTTCGATTTCTGGTCAGGGCACATGCCCGGGTTGTGGGCTCAATCCCCAATAGGGGGCATGCAGAAGGCAGCCGATCCATGATTCTCTCTTATCATTGATGTTTCTATCTTTCCCTTTCTCTCTGAAATCAATAAAAATATATTTTAAAAAAGAAGTGCATGCCTCTGCGAGCTAATGACCTGTCAGGTTCACCTTCAATGAGGGATGCTCTAAGTGTGAGTGTTTGGCATGCTGCCCACCTGTATCAGAGAGGGAAGTTGCTGGAAGAAACAACTGGCAGATTTCAGTGGCTTTGCATAGAAGTGTATCGTGCTCACAGCAGTGTCGGTGTTGGTGGATGGGATGGGGTGGAGACTCTGCATTTACAGCCTTAGGCACGTATCTTCTTGCCGGTCCTGGTGTCTTCTATTGGATCCTCTGCCGGCAGTCAGATTCAATCCTGAGCTCCAGGGCTGGGGCAGCAGCTTGAAAGGCACCAGAGGCAAATGGGGAGGAACTGAATTGTCCAGCATCGGGCCAAGACCTGGGGGAGGCAAGTGGAGGGGTGGGGTAGGGAAGACAGGACAGCTTCCTCCCAAACATGCTGGCAAGAGGCCAGTGTTCCTTTTCTGAATCTGCTCCCACCCCCACCCCCACCCCCCTGAGCTGGCCAGCAGGCACCATATTTAAGACTGTACTAAACATCTGTTAAAATACAATTAAACAATTCTTCCTAAGTCCTGTATTAAATTTTAAAATGATCCTGGGAGTCACTAATTTTCAGATACCAATTCTATATCAGTTAGGGATGTCTGTCCATAAGTAACAGAAACCTGAATCTACTTAAACAAGAAAGGGCTTCTTTCTGGTGTAGGAAGTCCGGAGGTAAGCAGTCCAGGGCTGGTGCAGTGAATCTATAGTACTCTGTTCCACCAGCCATGGTTACGTGGCCTTCTTGCCCACAGTCTGACCACTGCTGCATCTCCAGGCATCAGGCCACATCACTCAAGGTTGAACTGGGACAAAGAAGCAGCACTAGGTCAATCTTTCCCTTTTACCAGGAAAATAAAAGCTTTCCCTGAAAGACCGCAGATATTTCTACTTCCATCTCATTACACAGAATTGTAACTTGGATGCTGGGAAGCAGAAAATGTGCTTCCTAGGGGCAGGTGGGGAAAAAGAAGTGGGCCATGTCATGTTACCCCAGTGATCCCGAACAGTAAGGGTGGTTTTAAAGACTTCAGTCCTCTTCAAAATGACCAAATGTTGCCTGGCCGGTGTGGCTCAGTGTTTGAGCATCAACTTATGAACCAGGAGATCACGATTGGATTCCCGGTCGGGGCATATGTACAGGTTGTGAGCTCAGTCTCCAGTGTGGGGTGTGCAGAAGGCAGCCGATCAATGATTCTCTCATCATTGATGTTTCTGTCTCTCTCTCCCTCTTCCTTCCTCTCTGAAATCAATAAAAATATGTTTTTAAAAAAAAACCCACAACAAAACAAAAAAACAATCAAACGTTGGTTGGGAGAAGCATTCTTTCTTGTATATTTAAGGTTCTTCATATCCCAGTCCTTAAAACTTACTCAAAGTAAATGTTTTAGACAAACACCAATCTTGGACTAAGGATTTTAAAGCATTTTACTAAAATGAACTGACTCCCAAGATGAATCTGAAGTTCAGAGTCGACATCCTGTCTTATAGGTAAGTCTGATGTCACAGCTTTGCCATCAGACTGAGGATGCTCAGTGGCCCGTCTCTGGCTGGCTGGATTAACTGAAAACTGATGAGGACTTAGAACCAAAAGTTTTGTCCACCCTTGGCTGGGTAGGATGAGTCGACTTTCCTTTCAAGGAAAATTGTATGAGTCAGTCAAACACCTGAAGTTTTGGTGTGGATGAAAGTAGCTTTAGTAAAGGGCTCCCACTTTGAAATTTTTTGTTTTAACATGGCTCTAAGAGCCAGAAAAAGAGAAATATATATATTCTATAAACTCTGAATATGTTTATCAAGCCAATTATACCTTCATCTGCTTACTAGCATTATCATTGACATATTTTAGAACCATATTTGTGTCCATATTTTCAACATGATATATATTTTTACTTAACTCATAGTGCCATGAGTTTTATAAGCATTTTTAAAAAATATTTTTTATTGATTTTGAAAAGAGAGGGGAAGAAAGAGGGAGACAGAAAGATCAATGAGAAAGATCAATGAGAGAGAAACATCAATTGGCTGCCTCCTGCATGCCCCACACTGGGAATCGAGCCTGCAACCCAGGCATGTACCGTAACCGGGAATCAAACCAGCGATCTCTTGGTGCATGGGTCAACACTCAACCATTAAGCCACATCGGCTAGGCAGAATGGTAAGCATTTAATATATAATTCTTTAGTAGTTAACTGGTATAAAAATATATAATTTCCCTGAATATTTTAAGCCTGACCCAGTCAACAAACAAATCACATAATTTGGCTTAAATTATTACTCTATTAAGATAAGCAGAGAGATGGCATCTTTTAACACTGGAAAAGGCAACTTATATCACTTCTCCCCTCTCTCCCAATATTTCCAAATTGACGTGTTTGAAAAAGAAGTTTAACATCTTAATCCCCCTTAGTCCCTGGGAAGATGAAATATTTCAACACACATAAGCTCACTAAGGGCCATCAAACAGCACAGTGGATGTGATGGCCCCAACAGTTGGAAATGTTATTTCCGTCTTTGGAAACAACTTCTGGGTCAACCCAAAAAGTTTATCATTAGTTGGAGGGGACTAGGTGCTCATAATGAGGAAATGTGTGGGTGATCAGTAAGGAGGAAGGTTTATTTTTGTCAGAAAACATGCATTTGTCTAATCACCTGGAGGAAAAAGTGTTGCTATTATTCTTGCATAGTCATTTTTATAAAAATAATAGTTGGTGAGATGTGGCAAAATGTGGAAATTATAAACCACCATTATTGCCAAGGTGAATGCATTCACGTTGTTGTTTTGTATGTGTGTGTTTAGAGAGAGTGGAAGGGAGGGGGAGAGACAGAGAAACATTGACGTGAGATACATTGATTTGTTGCCTCTGAGCTTTCAACCAAGGTACATGCCCTTGACTAGAATTGAACCTGGGACCCTTCAGTCTGCAGGCTGATGCTTTATCCACTGAGCCAAACCAGTTAGAGCCATTCATGAGTTTTATAAGCAACTGCCCATATGAAGTCTCTAGAGAAACTGAGTCCTCATTAAAGTGAAAATTATTAGATTCTGTTTCCTCATGGAAAAGGATAAATTCTGTGGTTAAAGCATCGTTCCAATACACAAAGGTTACAGGTCCGATCTTTGATCAGGACACATACAAGCAGCAGCCAATGAATGCATAAATAAGTGGAACAACAAATTGATGTTTCTTTCTCTCTCTCTCCCCGCTTCCTCTAAAAGAAAATTTTAAAAAATATATGCTTTTATTTATTTCAGGGAGAGGGAGAGAGATAGAAACATTAATGATGAGAGAGAATCATCACCCCTCCTGCACACCCCTTACTGGGAATCAAACCTGCAATCCTGGGGCATGTGCCCTGACTAGGGTGAACTTTGATCTCCTGATTCATGGGTTGATGCTCAATCACTGAGCCACACTGGCCGGGCTCTTTAAAATAATTTTTTTTTAAATTTTAATAAAAATAGGTGGACAGCTGTAAAAAAAATAAAATAAAATCTTACCTTTTATGACAGCATAGATGGAGTTGGAGAGAATTAATCTAAGAGAAATAAACCAGTAAGAGAAAGACAAGTCCCATATGATTTCACTTATATGTGGAATCTAATGAACACAATAACAAAATAGAAACAGACTCATATATACCTCGAACAGACTGGCAACTGATAAAGGGGAAGGGTTTGAGGGACTTGGTAAAAAAGGTGAAGGGATTAAGCAAAACAATAACAACAACACACCTCATAGACACAGACAACAGTATGGTGATTATCAGAGGGAAAGAGGAGTGCGGGGGGAGGTAGAAGAGGGTAAAGGGCCGACAGAAGGAGACTTGGCTCGGAGTGGTGAACACACAATACAGTGTACAGATGATGTATTATAGAATTGTACACCTGAAACATAATTTTATTAATCAGTGTCACCCCAATAAATTCAATAAATAAAAAAAATACAAAAGAATAGGTGGACAGAGAAATAAGCACAGTGAGTCAGAGACCTGAGTAAAAGTGAAGATGATTCAAAGTGAGGTGACTGGGAATTAAGAAAAATTCTCCTCTTCCATCCTTGTCCCTGTCTCCTTAGGACTTTTTACAGAGCTAGAGGTTTTACTTTTAGTAAATATAATGTCTTCATCAAAAACAGTCTTCCTTTTTGTTTCCTCTGGTAATCTCAACTTATTTGATTGTTGCAGAAACCCTACCTCTTTCCATACTTTGGCGTGCTTAATAAATACCTCCTAGGAAGGGCATGAGAGAATGCATTTGGAAGAGTAGCACAGAGAAGGCTGTGACACCCAGATGCAGGGAGCTGAGGGGCACTGATTCCTATGAACTAGGGGAATCTTAGAGCAGGAGAGGGAATGCTGGAATTTAGACATACAATTATGCTTGCAAAATTGTAGACATTAAGCATCATAACTTCCCTTGAGCTTCTAAAGTCATGCAGCAGCTCTGAATTTCACTTAAAAAAAAAAAAAGTCAGTTCAGGAGTTCTTCAGCCATCTCTCTTTTTAAAAAAATTAGGAATTATACTTTTTAATTAACAGACTATTTTTAGAGCAGTTTTCGGTTTACAGAAATATTAACCAGACTGTACAGAGTTCCCATATACCCCTTCTCCCTCTCTTGCACATTTCCCTATTATTAACATCTTGCATTGGTCTGGCATGTTTACTAAAATTGATGGACAATACTGATACATATTAACTAAAGTCCATAGTTTACATTAGGGTTCACTTTGTGTTTTACATTCTAAGATTTTAACAAATGCATGACATGTATCCATCATTATAATACTAGAGGCCCAGCACACGAAATCACATAAGAACCAGACCAGCCACACTGCCGCGGGACCCCAGACCTGCCACACTGTGAGATCCATCAATGCACCTCCTGGTGACTGGTTGTTTGGTCGTTACTGCGTTACGGCCACTGGCTTTTTATAATATAGATCATACAGTATATTTTCACTGCCCTAATGCTCCATCTATTCATTCTTCCCTTCCTCCTCTTCCCAACCCCTTCAGCCATCTCTAATTCCTACAAGCATGGATCACTTTTTAAGAGAAAATATTATCAACACATTCAGAAAGTCATTTAACAAGCACAGTAACTTTTGGTGATTCATTTAAGGAACTACTTTCATTATATGCTGTGGGGAAAAATAAGACAAGCCACTCTATGGAAAATTTTCTGGCTGCCTACCTAACATCCATTCACCCTCTTTTTCACAGGAAAATAACTTCCAAGTTTTGGCAAGACACAGGCTGCCAGAAAAAAAAAAAAAGGCTATATCCCCAGCCTCATTTGTAGCTAAACCACTCATCTGACAAAGTTCTGTGCAATGCAAAGTAGCAGAAATACTGTACTGCTGTATTAAAGAACAACTGGGATGTGTCCCATAAACTCTTCTTCCACCCCTCTTTCTCCTTCTTGTAGGGGGAAGGCATATATGATGGATGGAATTTACACAGCCTTCACAGATCAGGAAGTGGAAGGCACATGCTAAGGATGGCAGAGAAATTAGACAGCATGTGTTCCTGATACCTTCACCTGGCCACCTCTGACTGCTTAGCTTGGAACTTTTATGTGAAGGACAAAAACACTCTTTTATTTAAGCTACTGTACCGGGTTTAATATTGTACCCCCCAAAATTTTGAGCTCTTCATAACCTCAGAATGTGGGCAATAGTATGTATACAGATGTCATTAGCCAGGATGAGATCATACTTGGTGTAGGGTGGGCCCTAAATCCAATATGACTGGTGGCCTTATGAAAAAAGAGACATGAAGACAAAACACCAAGTGATACATCTCTAAGCCAGAAACTGCCAGTGATGGCCAGCAACCACTGGAAGTTTAGGAAGAGGCAAGGAAGTATCATGACCTAGGGCAGTGGTTGGCAAACTTTGGCTCGCGAGCCACATGCAGCTCTTTGGCCCCTTGAGTGTGGCTCTTCCACAAAATACCGACTTCTGCGCATGGGCCACGAAGTTTCAATCGCACTGTACGTGCTGTACATGCGCGCCCGCACGTGGTATTTTGTGGAAGAGCCACACTCAAGGGGCCAAAGAGCCGCATGTGGCTCGTGAGCCGCGGTTTGCCAACCACTGACCTAAGGCATTCAGAAAGCACCTTGACACCTTGATTTCAGATTTGCAGCTTCCAGAACTGAGACAGAATTCATTTTTGTTGTTTTAAGCCTCCTGGTTTGTGGGGATTTGCAATGGCAACCCCAGGTAACAGTTACAGCTACTGTTATAGTTTGCTGTCTTCGTAATATGAGGCCTAACCTAACCCTTATATAGTCATCATGTAGAACACACTACTTTTCCCACTTGATTCTAATGTCACTGCTCACTCAAGAAATGAAAGTTCTGCTGGAAAATGGCTGATTTCTTCCACTGATTTATAGGCGATAAAGAACTCTGCCCAGAACCTTCCTCACTCCACCTGCCACTGAGATTCAGTAGTGTTCTCTGTGACCACCTTTCTTCTAAAAAATGCAATAGGAGGGCAGACCAGGAAAACTGACTGATTAATAAGATTACTCAGTTTACTTTCTAATACATAGGTTCTCTTTCATTCTTGTTCCATCTTTCCTGATCACTCTTCGCCCTTCTCTATCTACCCTTGGGCCCACCCATTCTGGGCAAGGAACCTCTGGGCTATCCCAGAAACCACTCAAGTGCTAACTAGGGCATATATTTTAGAGCTGGCTAAAGTACCTAAGGGAACAAGGCCACGTTCCAAAATTTCAGATATATAATTGCATTAACTCCAAAAAGAAAAGAACAAAAACAACCAGTTTTAGTTGGATAATTGCCATGTGAAGTTAACTCTAGGTGAGAGAAGTGCTTTCAATGCAGCTAACAAGATCCTTACTTTTTGCTTCTCATCATGATATAAAGTCCAAGTGCCAACCTGAAGAGAAAACACAAGCTTTGCTGACAGCCTGATCCATCAATGCCTCTCTGGTGCAGCAACAATGAATCCAGGAGAATGTGCAGTCAAGTTCCTCCTTTCCCAACACTGCATGACTCCATTCATCTGTTTTCAATTACATTAATGCCTCAGGTGAATCACTGCCACACTTCAAATGTCAGATACAGAAACCCTTTTTTAGTGATGGCAGAGGTTAGAAGAGAAACTAAAAATGTTTTAAAAATAAAATCAAAAGTTTCCTTTGAGTTCACTTATACATCTTTTAATTCTCTTAAAACATCACTTACTAAAAAAAAAAAAAAAAAAAAAAAAAAAAATCACCTACTGATTGCCGCAATCTGCACGGCTGGGTTCAGGATCTGAAGGAGGGGCCGACGCACAAATGAAAACACTAGACCAGAAATATGAATTATTAAGGGGTGGGGGCCAGGTGGTATCTCTTTCGTGAAGAGCACACTGACCTCTGGCCAGTCCATTTATTTACTTGAATACACATTTGCCCTTTAGCAATGCATATAGGCATATGAAAGGTAAAGTTTGGTAAACAGTAAAAGGATTACCAGGTTAGGGAATTGCCTTGAGCCACCACTATCTCAATAGATGAGGTGCTTAGCATCAGCCTTCCATGTTCCTTGGTGTACTCTCATGATAGTATCGGCAGTGAATGGCTTCCCACAACTTAGTAAAAGAGGTGAAGAATAATTTTTTACCCAAAAGCCACACCAAAAATGTTCAGAGCTCAAAGAAGTTGTTATTCATTAAATAGATATTTCAGAGCCTATTATGTGCCAGCTGGTACTGGGCATATTGGCAGGATTTGCACTTGTGAATTTTATGGTCTGGTGAGGGTAGATTTGCAGCCATGCAAGCTCCATGGTGTGACAAGTGCTATGATATTATAGGCTGACAAAGGGTGTAATGGGAACAGAGCCCACACCTAGAGTGGAGTGTACTTACATGTATATGTGTATACATATGACATATATACAGGCTGACCGGTATTAATAGGCATTATTAAACTAAGCCTTAAAGCCTGAAGAATAAGCAGAAATTACCCAGGGTGAAGTGGAACAAATGCTTTGAAGCCACATAGGCAGAACTATGAAAAGTTCAGTGTGGCTGCCCTGAATGTGAAATGGGGGGGGGGGGGGGGATGGTGAGAGGTGAGGATAGAAAAGTATACAGGGCATGAGATCAGGGGCTTTGTTAGACATATGAAAGATAATCCAGGAAGCTCTGAGTTTGAGGGCACTGACTCAACTAAGGGGTAAAGTCTAGGCCTCAGGCTGAAACGGGAGTTTTAAAAGTTTGCTGAACTAAATGGGGGTGGGGGATCGAAGGTCACCATCCAAATACCAGTTGAGGAATGTAGCCCTTTTTGAATAGCTTGTATCCAGCTAAAACTTGGGGCTCTTTCCAAGGAAAGGGTGTATAAATGGATATTAGGGTAAGTAACCAGCAATATTCCATAAGTCAGGGTGGCTTATTATTTTGTTGTTGCTTATTTTGGCCATATATGTATTCCAAGTGCTTAGACAACTGCCTATACATAGTAGCTATTTAATAAATATTTGTTGAAATAATAAAACAAAGAAAACTTCATTAATATCCTCAAAGAGATAAAGGAAAGACCAGGATGCCATGTTAAAAAAAGACAAAGGAAGGAAGGAAGAAAGGAAGGAAGGAAGGAAGGAAGGAAGGAAGGGAGGGAGGGAGGGAGACAGTATATCAAAATAACATTTCAAAAAGAGTTTAAGATCCAATATTTGATTGACGTTTAAGAAAAAGAAAACTAAATGATGAAGCAATAATAATACTCAATAATACTTAATACATAATACAAGATTAACTTCTCAGACCTTAAAAACACAAGTTCCTAGATTGAAAGGGCCAACCACATGACATTTCTGAATATTGCGAATAAAGATCCTAAATGTTTCCAGAGAGACATTTATTTATTTACTTATTTAATATATTTTTATTGATTTCAAAGAGGAAGGGAAAGAGGGAGAGAAATAGAAACATTAATGGTGACAGAGAATCAGTGACTGGCTGCCTCCTACACACCCCACACTGGGGATCGAGACTGCAACCTGGGCATGTGCCCTGACCAGGAATTGAACCCAGCAATCTTTTGGTCAGACACAATGCCCAAATAAGCCATACCAACCAGGGCAGACATGTCATATTTAAAGAAAAACCAGAGTAGCATCATACTTCTCAGCATAAACCATAAGAATTAAAATAAAATGTAGTATCTCAGAAGTCTGATGGAACACTGTTTAGAAACCAGCCGCATCCTACATAATAAAAGCCTAATATGCTAAGTGTCCACTCGTCCATTCAACCAAAGCATAATATGCTAATGATATGCTAAGGCCACTCAACCGCTCGCTATGATGTGCACTGACCACCAGGGGACAGATGCTCCAACTAGTAGGTTAGTTTGCTGCTGGGGTCCGGCCGATCAGAACTGAGCGAGATGGGCCGGACATGCCCTGAAGCCCTCCCACGGTCCTTCCCTGGCTGGCCAACCACCCACGTCCCTCCCTGGTCCGATTGTGCACTGGTGTTGAATTGGAGCAGAAGGCCAGGGTACTGATGGGGGCATCTTCAGGAAAAATACAAGGCTGATAGACTAACTGATATACCTGACCTGGAGAGAAAGGAGTGAATGACAGATAAAAACCAATGGGAGAATGACAAAAAAAACAACCCAAAACTTAAAATTTTAAGTACATATACAGTGGGGCCTTGACTTACGAGTGTCCCGACTAACGAGTTTTTTTGAGATACCAGCCGATTTTTTGCATTGAGTTGACAGAGTAATTTAACGAGCTCCTTAAGGAGCTCGGTCTCGGAACGAATTAAACTCGCAAGTCAAGGCCCCACTGTACTAAACAATTTTTAAAAACTGGGCAATTATTTAATTCTAGGAAAACCCAAAAGTTATATAAGAAAATAATCATAATATATTCCCTGGATCATACATGAATTATACTTATGTACTAGTAAGTTAGCAGTGACTACTGCTTTACCAAAAGAACAACATTCTCATGAAGTTCCTAGGGAAATATATTTTGTTAAAGTAAAATTTGATGTAAATATGTTAGAAGAATTGAGGAGGAGAAATGGGACATGAACAGTTCAGTTTAGAGAGCTGAATAAATCCTCCTCTCTCCGATAACAAAAAAATCGTTAGAAAAATGTTTAAAAATAATAAATCAAGAAATAGTACTATAAGCAATGGAGTTAAAAATAGGAAAATAAATACCATAAAAAGACAGTTACAAGAGTGCAACATTTTTTTTTTTTTTTCTGCAGAGCTCAGTGGAGGGGTAGAAGCCAGTCACAGAGTGACAGAGAAGGTCAGGTCAGAGAAGACATCATGATGAGGGGCAGGCGAAGGATGAGGATGTGCACGCATGCATATTTGGACGAGGCACGGGGCAGTCACAGGTTCTGGCAGCATTGCAGCTTGTTCGGTTTCTATCCATCAGTAGTGGGTGGCACGCTGATGTCCACCACGTTGTTACCAGGGGACTCATCATGGGCTGCGCGGTCTGCAATTTGCTTCTGTGACAGGATGCGGTAGATCTCTGTGAGAATGTTCTCGAAAGCTTCCTCTATGTTGGTGGAGTCCAAGGCTGAGGTCTCAATGAAGGACATGTTGTTCTTCTCTGCGAAGGCTCGGGCCTCATCAGTGGGCACAGCCCGCAGGTGGCACAGGTCACTCTTGTTGCCCATCAGCATGATAACGATGTTACTGTCAGCATGGTCCTTCAGCTCCTTCAGCCAGCGTTCCACATTCTCATATGTCAGGTGCTTGGCGATGTCATACACCAGCAGTGCACCCACTGCACCTGGGTAGTACGCGGAGGTGATGGCGCGGTAGCGTTCCTGGCCAGCGGTGTCCCAGATCTGCGCCTTGATGGTCTTGCCGTCCACCTGGATGCTGCGGGTGGCAAACTCCACACCAGTGGTTCCCAAACTTATTTGGCCTACCGCCCCTTTTCCAGAAAAAATATTACTCAGCGCCCCCTGGAAATTAATTTTTTTTTAAATTTTAATAGCAATTAAACAGAAAGATATATGTATTAATGTTTCTACCTTTTTCGTAAAATATAGTAAAGAAAGGTGTAAATTAGAAACATTGAAGTTTGAAATTATGAAACTATTTATTGAACTCAGAATAGAAAGGTAATACAAAAAAAGTTAAAACAAATGCACCTGTGGCCATCACCGCCCCCCTGGATCGCTGCAGCGCCCACCAGGGGGCGGTAGCGCCCACTTTGGGAATCACTGCTCCACACCAGTGGTGCTCTTGCTCTCCAGGTTGAATTCGTTGCGGGTAAAGCGGGACAGCAGGTTGCTCTTCCCCACACCCGAGTCCCCGATGAGCACCACTTTGAATAGGTAGTCGTACTCGTCGTCCCGGGTCCCCATTGTCCTGGTGCTTCCGTCGGGATCCACAACTCCGCAGCCCCACCACAAACACCCCAGAGTGCAACATTTTTCTTTGGGAAACAGGATTGGTGGGGAAGAGGGCTGTTATAATTTGCTTTGAGTCTTTGAGCACTTAGTGACTTTATTATTAATATGACTAAAATTAAAAACAGAATAGTTTTATAGCCCTAAAGTTACTTTTCAACTCAAATTTCAGTAATAACTATGACTCAATACAGTTGGCTCCTCATAAAATACCTATATATCCATACTCATCTAGGATGGTTTACTGACTTGCCATCAGTTTATTACTGAAGTGATACAGCATCAGTATGGTTTTGTTTTTTTCGTTCTTATTCATGACCCTAAAAACAGTACTGTAAATAACTGCCAAGTGTGTCTTTGCTAACTTAAGACTTTTTTCAAATTATCAGATTTTGATTCTATTTGTTCCTTGTTTTTCCAAGATAAATCGGTAATAATATTCCCTTAGCCACTCCATTACTGTACACCAACTTCCTCCTTTCATGTAACTTCTAGTTTCAAAAGCCACACACCTGTCCCACAGGCTCTGTTATGAACTCTTCCATGGGGGACAGTGCCTTAGCTTATCAGAAACTTTGAAAAGGACACTTCACCAATGGGAGAAAAGTGCACCAGGCAGAGGAAGAGGTATTTTTAGTATCGTGTGAGAGTGCAGAGGAGGGGAAAGGTAGTTGCTAAAGAAAAAAACCCAGCTGTTACCAAATCTGGAAGTAGCTGGTGTCCTGAAACATACTTAAAAATATCTGCAGACCTTATAACTTTTAAAGGGACAATAATGTAACAACACTGTTTTCCTTTGTTATCATAGTTGTATGAACCCATAAAATATTTCCCTAATCTTTCCTGTTCTCACACTTAAAAAAAAAGTTTTAGGTTACTTTTAAAACATTAAATCGATTTTGTAACTGTCTAGCTGATAACAGAAACAAAGGAGGCTTACTAAACAGCATTTCACAGAATAGGGTTTATGTGTTGCTCTTCCTTAACAATTATCTTAATAACAGAACTGGGTAAGAAGAATACATTTCTAAAAGGAAATTGCTATTTTTTTCTATATTGTCAATATATGTGCATTTATATAAAATGTCATTATTAAATTCACTGGTCTTCAAAAGATCTAAAAATCCTTAGAATATCATGCTTTAAAAAATAAAACAGCCTGGCCCATGTGGCTCAGTGGTTGAGCATCAACCGATGAACCAGGAGGTCAAGGTTCGATTCCCAGTCAGGGAACATGCCTGGGTTGTGGGCTCAATCCCGTGCGGGGCATGCCGGAGGCAGCCAATCAACAATTCTCTCTCATCATTGATGTTTCTCTCTCTCCCTCTCCCTTCCTCTCTGAAATCAATAAAAATATATTTTTTAAAAAATACATGCAGCCCTATAATTTAGATACATCTAGACCAGGGGTGGGCAAACTTTTTGACTCGAGGGCCACAATGGGTTCTTAAACTGGACCGGAGGGCCGGAACAAAAGCATGGATGGAGTGTTTGTGTGAACTAATATAAATTCAAAGTAAACATCATTACATAAAAGGGTACAGTCTTTTTTTTTTAGTTTTATTCATTTCAAACGGGCCGGATCCGGCCCGTGGGCTGTAGTTTGCCCACAGCTGATTAAGGTCCTGGTCCAGGACTCAGCACTTCTATATCGTATTGATCAGAGGTCAGCAAATAAAAAAGATAGAAAGACCAATCTAGAAACAAACTGACTAATAAAAGCTCCAAATAAATAAATAAATAAATAAATAAATAAATAAATAAATGCTCCAGGTAGAGATACAATGAAGATATGAAGGAGAGGAAATTATTAAATAAGTATTATGAAAAATTTACAGCATATGAATTCAAAGAACATGAATTTCCAGATGGAAAGAATCCATTCCTAATACCCAGCAGCATAGATGTTCATCAAGACATATAATCACAAAACTTGAGGCTCCAAAACCCCCCAGAGGCTAGAAAAATAGGTCATAAAGAACGGCATTGATTTTCTTCCAAGCAATATAGGAAGAGGACAATGTAGCAATGCCTTCAAAATTTTGAGGGAAAATGTTTCTTAACCAAGAATTACATATTTAGTCAAATTATCAATTAAGTATGATGACAGAATTAAGATATTTTCAGATGCAAGGTCTCAAAAAAAAATGTATCTCTCATTTCTTTTTTTCAGGAAACTACCAGAGGATAAGTTTCACCAAAAGGAGCGAGGAAATTAAAAAAGAAATAAAAAAAAAAATGAAGAGGTAGGATCCAGCAGAGAATCCAATATGGGAGAGACAAAGAGAATTTTAATAATCCCCTAACTTCCTAGAATATGTAAAGTTTAGCCTTCGAACCCTTTCCTGTCCCTCTCTATTCAATCTTTCAAATTAGTCATAAAGCAACATTAGAAGACAAATTAGCATTTATAGTATTACATTTTGTATGTTATTCTCAGCTGAGCCAGTTGTATATCATGGTTTCTTTTCCTGGAATTAAGTTAGAGTATGTAACATATCAATTCTGACTTTTCTTGCTCTCTTCCTTTCAATAACTAGCTACCTATGGTAACAAGTGCAGTTTGGGATGTGTTCGAGGTGGGTGGGGAACATCTAATAGGCATACAGATCTGAAACTGTAATATACTGAGACAAAGATACGTGTTAGTCATAGTAGAAACTAAAGGCCAAGAGGGTAGGTAAACTCATCTAGGAAGAGGGTGAACGGTGAGAGATAAAGGGAAACAGTGACAGGAAGAGTGGTCACAGGCTTCCGGAAAGGAGTGGTTATACTGCATCAAATGCCATAAAAGGTGAAGAAAGAGAACTAACCAGATCCCATGATCTTTAACAGCAATTGAGGAGGCCTGGAGGAAGTAGAGGTCTAACTCATAAACCCCATTCCTTAAGTGTGGGATGAAGAGGTGACAGTAAGTGTAGGTGATTCTTTGAAAAGCCTAGCTGTGAAAAGGAGTAGGAGTCCTGGGAAGTAGACCAAGCTAAAAATTCAAGGGTTTGACTTTTTTCCCCTAAAGAAGGAAGAAATTTAAGAATATTTATATGCTTAAAAAAAGTAGCCATACAGGGAGAGTTAGAAAATATGGGAGAAGCAAAGACCTTGTATGTATGCATCTATGCATAACCCATGGACACAGACAACAGGGTGGTGAAGGCCTGGGGTGGGGGCAGGGGCAGGCTGGAGAGGGTCATTGGGGAAAAAGGGGACATATGCAATACTTCCAACAATAAAGAATTATTAAAAAAAGAAAATATGGGAAAGGCAAAACTGAACAGTCTAACCATACAATCCAGCAATCACACTCCTAGATATGTACCCAACTAATGTACAAACTGATGTCCACAAAAAAATTGCACACAAATGTTTACAGCAGCTTTACTCATAATTATCCCAAATGGGAAGTGACCAAGATGTCCTTTAATAGGGGAATGAAAAAAGTGTGGTAAATCCAGAAAACAGATTAATCACCAATAAAAAACAAGCTGTAAAACAAAACAAAACAAGTTATTAAGCCACAAAAAGACATGGATGACTCTACAAAGCACAACGCTAAGTGAAGAAAGCCCGTCTGAAAAGGCTGTATATTATATGATTCCAATAATATGACATTCTGGAAAAGACAAAACTATAGAGATAGTAAACAGAGAAGTAGTTGCCAGGCATGAGGAGGGGGAAAGATTTGGATACAGCACAGAGAATGTTTTTAGGGTATGATACAGTAATGGTGAATACAAGACATTAAAGCATTAGTCAAACCTCTAAAACTTCACAGCTCAAAGAGAAAACCTTAATATATATACATTTTAAAAAAACTCATTTAGTTGGTTGGGAATCCCAAGTTGAAAGCACAATGTGACAAATAATTCTAAATGTATTATGAAGGGTGGGGTTGGGGAATAAAGTGTTGACTAAGTAGTTTTGGAAACAAGTGAAGTCTGTTAGACTATAAAGGCATGATAAACTGTACCTTAGGCACTGTACTCAGGTTGATAAAGTCATTTCCCACAAGGATATGGGTCAACGATTCTGAAAGTGCTATGCATGTATGTAATGGAATTGAACAATTAAGTAAACGGATGGCGGAAGGCGGGAGTTGGGCTTCTCACTGTTGGAATGGGAGGTTACAGATAAGCAAGGGGGAGGAGGCAAGATGACACATGTAGAAGGAATGAGAGTTGGAAACATCAGTGTCAACTCATGTTTACCTTAATATACAGATGGTCACATATGCATGGATTATTCTACACATATATATTTCCTTGCTCTATTAGCTGAGAGGGTCTAGAAGCAAGAACACCCCAATAGCAATGAACACACTTAATGCTCGGATCTTGGTTCCTAATACCATTCTCCAGCCTTGGAGAAAGGCTGATTCTAGGACTGGGGCAGGAATCAGACCAGATGAGCCTGGGGCATCTTGTAGTACCAGAGAGTAAGGAAATACTAAGAACAACCAACCATCAAACACTACACCAGAAGGGGGATGTCAAAGGCCAAAGGGATCCAGTTGCCAACTGAAAAAGCTTCCAATAGCCAAAGCTGAAACAACTGGAGCCACAAAATAAAGTAATATTGGAGTAAAAGATAAATATCCGTAAATTCATACTGATATAAATAATTGAATAAATAAAATAAAATGGGGGAGGGGGGAATAAACAAATCTCTTATCAGAATTCCAAACAATATATATAGCTACTCCACCTTAAGGAGGTGGAACATAACACCCATTTCTCAGTGTGAGCACTATGTGTACATAGTGACTTACTTCCAGAGTAGCGCATGTAAAGGAAGAGTAACTTACAGTAGAGAACCCGACAAATACTACCTCAGTCAGTTGATCAATGTAAACATCCATAGAGACACGTTTATAGTGTTAACCTTGATATTGTGTGATGAGAATGGCATTTCTCCTCTGTAGTATCCTCTCCAAAAAAACATTACCCCAGTATAACCATGAGAAAAACATCAAGAAAATCCCAATTGAGGGACATTTTACAAAATACTTGACTAGTACCAAAACTCTCAAAGTTATCAAAAACAGGGAAGTCTAAGAAACTATCATAGTCAAGAGGAGCCTAACAAAATAAGTCTAAATAAATGGAATGTGCTAGCCTAAATGGGATCCTAAAACAGAAAAAGAACTCTAGGTAGACACTAAGGAATTCTGAATAGTGTCTAATATCTAATAATATACATATCCTATAAAATATATAATGTGCTAATATTAGTTCATTATGACAGATGTATCATACTGATGTAAGATATTAGTGATATAGGAAATTCAGTGTAAGGGAATTATACTATTGTTACAGTGATCCTTTGTATCTAAAATAGTTTATTTTTTAAAAATATGGTAGAAGAGTAATAGAGAAGGAGATCAAATCAGAACTAGCCCAGTGTTTGAAGACCACAAGGCAGCAATGACGGACAGGTTTGGTACCATTAACCCTTTGTTTTTCCCCTGCAGTTCCATCTGGAAAGCCCTCCTCTTGCCTTCCAGCTGGCAATCCCTACTCTTCCTTCAAGACCTAGCAAAATCACCTCTTCTTGATTGCCTTAGACTTTACCACTCCTAACAAATAAATCTACTGTCATCTCTGAGCTCTCAGTACTATATACATGCTAGAGGCCCAGTGTACGAATTCATGCACCAGTGGGTCCCTAGGCCTGGCCTGCAGGACTGGGCTGAAACCGGCTCTCCAACCTCCCCCGAGGGGTCCCGGATTGTGAGAGGGCGCAGGCCAGGCCGAGGGACCCCACCAGTGCAAGGGAGGGACGCAGGAGGTTGGCCAGCCTAGCCAGAGAGGGACCACGGGAGGGCTCCAGGGCGTGTCTGCCCTTGTAGCTCAGTCCTGATTGGCTGGACCCCAGCAGCAAGCTAACCTACCAGTCGAAGTGTCTGCCCCCTGGTGGTCAGTGCAGGTCATAGCAAATGGTTGAGCAGTCTTAGCATATTATTAGCATTTACGCTTTGATTGGCTGAACGGATGACTGGACACTTAGCATATTAGGCTTTTATTATATAGGACTGGCAGATTTACTGCCAAGATACCAGTATTGTGTACCAGATACCGGGACTAGAGATAAAAACTGTCATTAACCCTAAAAAGCTCAGTCAAGCCACATCTTGTTTTAGCATGCTTTACCTTGTACTGTGTTGCCTTTGTGTGTCTGTCTCTCTGAAATAAACTATAATCTCTGAAAGCAAGGATTACTACCTTATTCATTTTTTTATTCCTAGTACTAAAAGCAATACTTACACATATAGTAATTGACAAAAAAATGCTTGTTGAATTCAAATGAACTAAGAAACTGAATACTCTTTTAGCTTAGGTAGGGACTACTTATAGGAAAAGCAAACTATGAGAAAATATAGACTGCAAAGTTTTATACTAATAGGTGATTTTTAATTATTTGCAACCTCCCCATCCCCCGCTTCTGATTGCACCCATTTTGGGAAGCAGACAGACTGTATCAGCAAGAGGTAAATTTGCCTACAAGCCTAAGAGACCACCAGACAATGGCTCAGTTTCTCACCCAGAAGAGTTATACCTAGGGCTTTGCAGCACCTCACTAATGTGACCAGGCCTTTCCTCCCACAATCCCTGGCATGTTGGCTAATCACCTGAAGTTCACTAAACGGCTGCCATGGCTTAACTGGGAAAGTAAAAAGCATTTGTAAAACTACCTAAATGTAACCTACATTACCACTTACACCTCATTGGCTAGAAATGGCACATGGCCACCCCTAGCTCCACATAAGAATTTTTCTAGCCTTTAGAAGAAAGGCATAAGGGGAGGAGGAGGAGTTTGGGGATATGTGCTGTCTGCCACTGTTGACCTCTCTGGTTCCCCCCAAATATTCATTGTTCTCCCCATACATAAACTTTAAGGGCACTCACCCCCAACCTACAGAAGATGACTTCAAGTCTCTTCCAGTCCAAAGTATCTGGGTGAAATGCAGTTTTCTTGATCAGGTTCATGTGGCCCTACACAGTGCTCACCTACAGCTAAAAAGCCAGGTTATCTACCCTTAACCAATGACCTACCATACAAAGGCAGAAAAGAATTAGGATACCTGCACATTCCATGCTCAAGTCAACACAAAGATCTTACTCATGGTCTTTAAGTTGAGCATTTTGTCTTGAAGCAGGTGGTATCTGGGGCTGTGTCCAGTCCCTTCTCCCTACCTTACTGGCTATTGTCAATTCAAAGCCATTATTTGAAGTGGGAAAGCAACATCTTCAATTTTATGTTTACAAGACCACAACCTCTAATCTCAACTCCCGCTACAGCTGCTGCTGGGCCCCCGGTTGTTTCAATTATGGTAGGTTTTCTCAAGTTAGCAGACTCTAAGCCAGTGGTTCTCAACCTTGGCTGCACATTAGAATCACCTGGGAATCTTTTTAAAATCCTGATTTCTGGGCCTCGTCCTCCGGAAATTCTGTTTCTTTGTTACTAATGTTGTGGCCTCACCCCATAACAAAGAAACAGAATTTCCGGAGGACGAGGCCCAGAAATCAGGATTTTAAAAAGATTCCCAGGTGATTCTAATGTGCAGCCAAGATTGAGAACCACTGCAAGCCTTGCAACTCTCAATCCACCCAGACTATACAGGTTGCAACAGAGAGTTTCTCTTAGCAAGGCTGTTTTCTTCCCACTGCTTTCAAACCAGCTTCCTTTAGTCTGACTTAATTGCTCTCTTGCAGGACTTTGTAGTTTGCAATGGCTGTTTCAACACTTCTGTGATACTATTTTTCATGTATGAGTTGTTTAATACTCCCAATAATCCTAAGAAGTAGGAATGATTGGCATTTCTATTTTCAGGCGAGGCACCTGGTCACACAGTAAAATACTCTGAACCAGGATTTGAACCTACGCAGTTTGGCACCAACACAGCTGCCTAAGAAGTGACCAGACACATGCCAACACTCTGCAGCTCCCTCATTATTTCCCTTAATAGCAGTCAGGTCTGTACCCTGAAGTCCAGTTAACAGTTTGGCAAGATGTTTTGCTAACTAATAACTAGTTTCACCAACTAACCTAGGATAATGGCTTCTCCTCTCCTACATCTCCATTTTTTAGGATTTGTCATTTGCAACTCTAGTATCAAATTGTTTATCATCAGTTGTTCTTAGTCGCAAATAAAGAGAACTCACTCAGCTTGTTTAAATTGAAGAAATCTACCCTCACTCCCCCCAAAAAACAAATCAACAAACCAGATAGCAAACAGAATCTCCAGAAAGGCCCCAGTCACATTCGGAGGTTTTATATAAAGCAAGAAAACTCCTAAATCACATCTAGAAACTGCTCCAAAGACTTCCCTGCAACACATACGATCCTACTACAATACATGCCACTATGGGATGACAAGGTCTCTGCTACCACTGCCCAAACACTAACACTGTGCCAACCCTGGCCAGCATGAGAACATCTCCTGTACAAGCTCTGCTCCAAGCTGAAGCCTTGGGGTGGCACATCTTATGTACTAAAAAGCTAATATGCAAATTGACCAAACGGCAGAACGACCAGTCGCTAGGACATGCACTGACATCCAGGGGGTAGATGTTCAATGCAGGTTGCTCCGTGGCAGCACTAAGGATGTCCGACTGCCGGCTTAGGCCTGCTCCCCCGAGGGCTCTTGGACTGCGAGAGGGTGCAGGCTGTGCTGAGGGACCCTCCCCCCAGTGCACAAATTTTGTGTACCGTGCCTCTAGTCTGATATCACTTGGATTGCGGGAAACGAGTTAAGTCGGCTCGCGTGAATTGCGCGTACTCCGCGGGAGCCGTCTTAACTCGGTTCATATAGATTTGCGGTGGAGTGCGGGAAACGTGTAAACTCGGGCCGATTGTAACTGCGTATTACCAAATATTTGTTTGTTTGCCGTTCACAAAGATACCTACCTGCGTATGCGAACCGTTTCATACCCATTGGGGTAATAGGTATCATAAAAATCCCTTGTAAGTAGAGAACACTTTATGGCGCTGGTCGAGTACAATACCGTTAGGGTACCAATGTATTGTTTTCTCATTTTATAACCGATATCCCTGGATATCTCACCATGCAAAGAGAATAGTTATTGAGAAATACTTCTTGTGTCCGGACGTCTTTAGTTTTGAGTTTTGTGAATATTATTACGTGTTTAAATATTTAAATATATTGTGATAAAGACATTCATATAGAATTTTTTAACCAAATAAAATAAAATCGTTCCGCAAAGTGTTCGCATAATAATTATTTTTTTATATCAGATATCTATCGGAGTACCGCTATTTTCAGTTAGTATTATTTTTATTTGCTTTAACCTAGAATGTCGCAGCATTCAGACTATAGTGATGATGAGTTTTGTGCAGACAAGTTGTCCAATTATTCTTGTGATAGCGATCTTGAAAATGCGAGTACAAGTGATGAAGATTCTAGTGATGATGAAGTAATGGTGCGTCCCAGGACATTGAGGCGACGAAGAATTTCGAGCTCCAGCTCTGACTCAGAGTCAGATATAGAAGGCGGGAGAGAAGAATGGTCGCATGTTGATAATCCACCGGTCTTAGAAGATTTTTTAGGGCATCAAGGATTAAACACAGATGCTGTTATAAATAATATAGAAGATGCCGTGAAATTATTTATCGGAGATGATTTTTTTGAATTTCTTGTAGAGGAGTCAAACAGGTATTATAATCAAAATAGGAATAATTTCAAACTTTCAAAAAAAAGCCTAAAGTGGAAAGATATAACCCCTCAAGAGATGAAGAAGTTTTTAGGGTTAATTGTTCTCATGGGACAGGTGCGCAAAGATAGAAGAGATGACTATTGGACCACAGAGCCATGGACGGAGACGCCATATTTTGGTAAAACGATGACGAGAGACAGGTTCCGACAGATATGGAAAGCTTAGCACTTCAATAATAATGCGGATATCGTAAATGAATCAGATAGACTTTGCAAAGTGAGACCAGTACTAGATTATTTTGTGCCTAAATTTATAAATATTTACAAACCTCATCAGCAATTATCACTAGATGAAGGGATCGTACCTTGGAGGGGAAGATTATTCTTTAGGGTATATAATGCTGGCAAGATCGTTAAATATGGAATATTGGTTCGTTTGTTGTGCGAAAGTGATACAGGATATATCTGTAACATGGAAATTTATTGCGGCGAAGGAAAGCGATTATTGGAAACGATACAAACAGTAGTGTCTCCATACACTGATTCGTGGTACCATATATATATGGACAATTATTATAATAGCGTCGCAAATTGTGAAGCACTTATGAAAAACAAATTCAGAATATGTGGAACAATCCGGAAAAATCGAGGTATACCTAAAGATTTTCAAACAATTTCTTTGAAAAAAGGTGAAACAAAATTTATAAGGAAAAATGATATATTGTTACAAGTGTGGCAATCAAAAAAGCCTGTATACCTGATTTCTTCGATTCATTCTGCGGAGATGGAAGAAAGTCAGAATATTGACAGAACATCAAAAAAGAAAATTGTCAAACCGAATGCACTCATTGACTACAATAAACATATGAAAGGTGTTGACCGGGCCGACCAATACCTTTCATATTATTCGATATTGCGGAGGACGGTCAAATGGACAAAAAGGTTGGCAATGTATATGATAAATTGCGCATTATTTAATTCTTATGCAGTTTACAAATCAGTGAGGCAAAGAAAAATGGGTTTTAAAATGTTTTTGAAACAAACAGCTATCCACTGGTTGACGGATGATATTCCAGAGGACATGGACATTGTTCCAGACCTTCAACCAGTACCGTCTACTTCTGGAATGCGGGCTAAACCACCTACATCTGATCCACCATGCAGGCTATCGATGGACATGAGAAAGCATACGTTACAGGCAATTGTCGGAAGTGGAAAAAAGAAAAACATTTTGAGAAGGTGTCGCGTATGTTCCGTTCATAAATTGCGCAGTGAGACACGCTACATGTGCAAATTTTGCAATATACCTCTACATAAAGGGGCGTGTTTTGAAAAATATCATACGCTAAAAAACTATTAATTTCTATTTGTTTTGATTTATTATGAAAATTTTATTTTAAACTTTAAAAATATGTGTATATTTTTAGGTAATAAGTATTTTTTGGGTTTTTCGTATTTAGTTTATATATATCGAATTATTTATGTACTGAATAGATAAAAAAAATGTCTGTGATTGAATAAATTTTCATTTTTTACACAAGAAACCGAAAATTTCATTTCAATCGAACCCATACTTCAAAAGATATAGGCATTTTAAACTAACTCTGATTTTGCGCGGGAAACCTAAATAATTGCCCGCGCCATCTTATATTTTGGCGGGAAATTCACCCGACACCGTAGTGATATAAAGAGCCCAGGAACCAGTGCCTGCCTTAGCTTTGAGACACACTGGCAAAGCAAGTTTCTAGTCTCTATCTTAAGGAAGGGAGTGAATACAGTAAACTCCCCAAACACAGGAAAGGCTTCCAGAAGATCACAGGTGGGCCAAAAAGGACTAATGTCCATTACAAATTAATTTTTAATTTATGTTGGAATTTTTATATTGAAGTTAAATTTGAATTTTAGTTAGCTACTAAAACTTGGTTACTTGCATTTTATTTCTCTGGTTGTTGTTCATGAGAATGTTGGGGAAAGCCACCTAAATGCAAATGAACAATGATGTTATTATGCAACAAAATAATAATTATGCAGATATAAAAGGTAGTTTGGAGCTTATAGTTTAAGAACATTAGAGTTTATACAAATTAAACTAAGTCATCATAATAATCATGCAGCATAAGCACAGTTAGGTACTTGTAAGCCAAAAAAGGCATTATTCAGTAGCTAAGTCCATAGGTAGACCCATTCAAGTTTCAGGGCTGCTGTTGATTCTTTAGTATTCAATTATGTAATCCTTTTATGTTTTAATCTTTAACCCAAACTTATCTTATAAAATATGTGCATTTTTATCACAAAAAAACAAGTATCAATTAAATTGTACTCAGTAAAGTAATACCACAAAGAAGAAAACATTATTATTTTATTTCTGTTAAAATAAAAACATGAGAAAATCCTTTTTTAAAAAGGGTCAGAATATTCCTTAGGTCTTCAAACCAAGTCCATGGAATGTAAAGAAATGTTGAGTGCTTTCTTTCCCCAAAGGGTCACAATAACCTAGAGAGACAACATAGGTGCACGTCCTTTAGCAATATTTAGGCAAGCCAGGACCAGAATACAGGCACATGTATATTCTGGAAACACTTGCTCTAGCAATGAACCCCAGTACCAAATATTTTTGTCCTTTTTCATAGTCTTGTTAATTTTTAAGCCACACATACCACTGTACTTCAATGGTACAATTTTTTATAACTCTGGAATTATATTAATTGGCAGTACAGTTTAAGTACCTGATGTGGCTGAATTTTATAAATTTTATAAATTGTAAAATATATATAAGAACTAACACTATTGCAAATTTTGCCAGTAGAAATGTGACTCCAAGGAACCACCATTTCCAAAACATATGGGCACACATTTACAATGTACCTCTGAGGTTTTGAATTAACTTGTCATTTCTGATCTTCCCTGAAGACTATGCTAGAATTGCTAGGTTCGTGATTTCTATATCCTAAGTCCATCACAAACCCTACAGTCTGACTTAGTTTAATTGAAATGATTCATCCAAACAAGTCATGGTAGGTTCACAATTCTTCAACCGTAGTTCAGGTCTTAAAGACATTTTTCTACAACTGGAATCAATAAGAATTTCTCTGTTAGAGAAAGCAAACATTTTCACCTTTGGCAGACTGCCAAGATGACACTTTATTATAGAATTTATGAAACTACAGTAACTTGCAAGTTTTATTTAAAAAAGAAAACAATGAAAGAAATGCAAAGGATAACTTAATACAATCCCATATCCCAGAACTTTCTAGATATTTTTAGTGCAAGAAATGCTGTATCACTGGAGCACTTGAGAATAATCATGAAATCCTAGCAAAAAAAAAAAAAGCTAATTACCCAGAAGTGGTAATAAGAAAGAGAAACAACCAGAGAGGCACAGAGATTGTTTTTTTTAAAAGGATTTTTATACTATATTTAAAAAAACCACAAAATAAAAAAGGGATTAATCAACATATATCTTAGCAGTCCTTCCAAGAGTCTCTGTACCCAACAGCCATGCAGACTGGCTGTCACCTTTTTCTTCTCTGCTTGCAGCTTGTAGCCCGTGCTCTAGTTCTTAAAATCAAACTTGTTCCGCCAAATCCAACACCCTGAATTTATCCAAATTGTAGAAACATGCTTTTACCACCCGTCCACCAAAATACCTCCCATTCAGATCAACGACAGCTAAAAGGCAAACAAAAAGACAGTCAGTTAATACAGATTCTTTTAAGACATTACAAGAACATGTTTTAATTCCAATAAGATCACAATTTCAACTTTTTTATCTTTATATTTAGTTGTACAACTTACCTTTAATTGCTGATTCAACCCTCTCAAATTCTAAAAATATTCGTACTGCTTCATCATCAGGGGCACCAGGAATCTGGAAAAAATTAAAAGTATAATAGATAAATAGGTATTTGAGATATCACTAAATATGAGTTTTCTTTCGTCAATGATTTCTGTCAGAATAAGTGTGTCAATTATCATCATATATGAATGAGAAGCAATCAAATACCAAGGAAATAACTACAAATTGACATCAAAAATTTGTTGAAGATCTGTTTATGACAGGCACAGTGTTAGGTGCTGGGAATACATAGCTAAGTAGAGCAATCTGATCTTGTAGAGATCCTATGCCGGCTGACATGTAAACAAATAATTATTTGGTCAACAAATGGCAATATGATATAGAAAGGAAGCAAAAGTGAGAGCAGATATTTAGAGAAAAAAAAGAAATTATATTGTATTCTAACTGCCTCTCATTATAGGTTAAATTCCTTTGTCATACTCTCTACACCCTGCATATGGGCCCATTCCACCTATGTAAACATGTTTCCTGTTAATCCCCAACATGCCCAACCATTCCATTTTGTAGCCCTCTTCAGTCTCCCAGAAGCTGTGACCCTAATCTGAATATCTTTTCAACCTATCCAAATCCTACCCATTCATTTCAAAGCTCAGCTGGCTTTGATATTGTCACAAAGCCTTCTGTTGTTTTTTTAATCTAAATCCTTTTCTCAACTCCAGTACTTATAGTCAATAACTACTGAATCTAGCAACAAAATATTGTCTATTTTTATATGTGTTTGTTTTGTTGTTTCAACTGAACATATCACTGAGAGCACAGAACATCCCCAATGCTCTCAATACAGTATTGGATATATGAGAGGCACTAAATATATACTTGTCAAATGAATAAAACCAAAGGCATGTCCAAGTAACTAAACTATTGAGCATACTATAATCAAGGTCTTTAATCACCAAACTAAACCTCAATCATAAAATGTTTATTTCTTTTCCAAATAAAATTTGAAGTCCTTCTTGTCTTCATGTTTAAAATTTTTATAATTAAATGAGAGAAGTATAACCAACACCTGTCACCTCCTGTAGTAAGACAGTATGTTATTTAAGCACAGCACACATCTCTATTTGTAGAAAATGTTTTGTAACCTGTCAATCACAACAGTTTATAAAGATCTAGAGCCGAACCGGTTTGGCTCAGTGGATAGAGCGTCGGCCTGCGGACTCAAGGGTCCCAGGTTCGATTCCGGTCAAGGGCATGTACCTTGGTTGCGGGCACATCCCTACTGGGGGCTGTGCAGGAGGCAGCTGATCGATCTCTCTCATCGATGTTTCTAACTCTCTATCCCTCTCCCTTCTTCTCTGTGAAAATTCAATAAAATATATTTTAAAAAATAAAAAATAAAAAAAATAAAGATCTAGAAAACTCTCTTACTTCAAATATCACACATTTTCCAACTTTGCCATATTTTTCACACTCTTCCTTGGTTTCAACTTCCAAGTCTTCATCTACCTCTCCTGCACCAACCATGTTCTATAAACAAAAATAAATAAATTCAAGTATCAAGTATAATTTATTAATATATAAATAAGATGTATAAATAACTTTATGGTAGTAAATGTTCTCCCTCTCAAATAACACAATGAAAATTTTCACTCCTGTAGTCCCCCAAAATTATTTCTTAAAAAAACAAAATAAAAATATACACTAAGCTCCATAGACTTACAAGAGCAATTATGCAACCATCAAAATGCATAAATTAAGATAAACATCTAACAATTTCAAATATTTTAAAGTAATCACTATTGTCTTAAATATTATCTTTAGCAAAGAAACATTAGTAAAAAATTCTATTAGTCTTATGTGGAGTCTATCCAAAAGTATCATTTGCAGAAGTATTCTCTTCAGTTTTCTTTATCCATTATGGTATCAGTGGTGCTGAAAGCATGCAGGGATAGGTTAGGGCAGAGTGACACATAAATCAAGGTGGGCAAAAAGGTTGCTTCCTTCTGCTTCTTACCCTTAGTAGGACCACTTTAGTAGGACATTTAAGTATTTCAGTTAATGGATTTGAATCTGACTTCTTGGCTGCATCTGTAGGAAAACAAACAATGAGATATGGATATGTTAGAGCATTGAGTTCAAGTTACAATGAATAATTTATTTTTAATAGCAACCTTTTTATGTCCTAGAGCAGGGGTGGGCAAACTTTTTGACTCGAGGGCCACAATGGGTTCTTAAACTGGACCGGAGGGCCGGAACAAAAGCATGGATGGAGTGTTTGTGTGAAATATAAATTCAAAGTAAACATCATTACATAAAAGGGTACGGTCTTTTTTTTTTAGTTTTATTCATTTCAAACAGGCCGGATCCGGCCCGTGGGCCGTAGTTTGCCCACGGCTGTCCTAGAGTCATCTACGGTATAATCATCTATGGCTGAGAAAAAATATAGCCCTATCTGTAATGGAAGCATATGCTTTGCGTTGGTATAGGTTTTTACTATAATTTCTGGACATTTTTAGTTTCCCTGGATACCTACAATTTTCGCTTAGTTCACTTCCTAAGGGGTTGACAGAGCACATCAATCCCAACCCTTACAGGTGAGAGCCTTGGCTTGGGAAGTGGCCAAAAGTCACTAGTCCAATATAATAAGCAGGTAATTAGCCAGCCACTGGCTGCCTAATTGCACATATTCCCACAAATCAGGACGACTCTAGGCTAACTGGCTACTTACTAAAGCAGTACAAAAATAAAACACCAACTAGGCATAATCTACCAATAAGAACCCTTACAAATTGGAAAATAGCAAATATAATCACTAATATATTGTACCAGAGGCCTGGTGCACGAAATTCGTGCACAGAGGGGGTGGGGTCTCCTCAGCCAAGCCTGCACCCTCTCCAATCCAGGACCCCTCGGGGGATGTCCCGAGGATCGGGCCTACACTGGCAGTTGGACATCCCTCTAACAATCCCGTACTGCTGGCTCCTAATCACTCACCTGCCTGCCTGCCTGGTTGCTTCTAACTGCCCCCCACCCCCCACCGGCCTGATCACCCCTCAATGCCTCTGCATGTTGGCCTGATTGCCCCTAACTTCCCCCTCCCTGCCGGCCTGGTTGCCCCCAACTGCCCTCCCCTGCCGGCCTGGTCCCCCGCAACTGCCCTCCCCTGCAGGCCTGGTCCCCCCCAACTGCCCTCCCCTGCAGGCCTGGTCACCCTTAACTGCCCTCCCCTGCTGGCCTAATCGCCTACAACTGCCCTCCCCTGCTGGCCTGATCGCCTACAACTGCCCTCCCCTGCCAGCCATCTTGTGGCTGTGGGCACCGCCATCTTTGAGGGTGTGGCAGTCAATTAGCATATTCCCTCTTTATTGCCTGTGAGTGCCACCATCTTTGAGGGCAGGACAGTCAATTAGCATATTCCCTCTTTATTAGATAGGATATGGCTCTGTCTTTCATGCTATAAACACATAACCATGGCCTCTAGGTGGTTTGGCTTAGTAGATGGAGCGTCAGCCTGGGACTGAAGGGTCCTATGTTCGATTCCAGTCAAGGGTACATGCCCAGGTTGTGGGCTCAATATCCAGTGGGGGGCATGCAGGAGGCAGCCAATCAATGATTCTCTCTCATCAATGATGTTTCTATCTCTCTTTCCATCTCCCTTCCTATCTGAAATCAATAAAAATAGATTTAAAAACAAAAAAAATAACTATGATCTTATCAATTTAACAAGATTCTTTGCCTAGTAGAAGTAGGCATGAACTTATTTTCTTGAGTATTGTTCATTTTCTGCCAAAGTCATTGTCTTTTCTCCTATGGGCCTTCCTATCTCTACATCTATTCTGAACAAATAAAGATGAAGAACCACAACACAGAATTGGGATGCATCATAATCAGGAATTCTCTTATTCTATTCAAGAGGGCCAGTCCGCTGCCTCTGGACTGCACCTCTCACTGCCTCTGGGGAGGACCTACCTTTCTCTGTGACTTCGCCCACAATGATCTTGCCTCCTCGCTTGCTTGTCTTCTCCACTGACAATGCCGTGCTCAGCCCTTGCTCGTGTTTACCAAGACCCTGGCCTTCCCGAAAGCCGTACTTCTGCATGATTTTATGTGCTACTGTGCCACTGGGAGGAAGAAAAGAGAAAGGTCCTTTACACTTAAGGTCATCAGCTATAGCATAAATTGGATTTTATATCTTAACTCTTTCTGGAAAGGAGAATAGAAATTCTACAAGGGCTTCGATGACATCACACATAATTAACAACGGGCCATTAGATGAAGTTGTGAGGATGTTCAGAATGAAAGATATATACTTTTTTTCAATCACAGTTTGTACTTAATATTATTTTGTATTAGTTTCAGACAATACAGCACATTGGTTAGACAATCATGTACTTTACAAAGTGGTTCCCCTGAAATTTTCAGTACCCACCTGGCACCACACATCATTATTACAATACTAGAGGCCCAGTGCATGAAAATTCATGCACTGGAGGGGGGTCCCTCAGCCTGGCCTGCCCCCTCTCACAGTCCGGGAGCCCTCAGGGGCGGGAGGCGACCCGGCGATCAGGGGAAGGTGACGCCCCCATCACACTCTGCTGCTGCCACTGACAGCAGCACAAGCCTCTGCCAGCCCTGGTTACCTGAGCCTCGGGCGGCCCTGGGCAGCTGGGGGGCTGAAGGGACTGAGGGACTCGGGAACTCAGGAGGCAGATGCGCGGCAAGTCCAAGCATATTCCCTCTTTATTGGCTGTGGGTGCCGCCATCTTTGCAACGGCGTGAGGGTCAATTGGAAAAATTCCCTCTGTTTCATAGAATAGGGAAATAGAGACAAAAACTTCCATTTAAACTGAACGATTTTCAGTTGAGGGCGGGTCTGAGGGGACTGGGTGCCGCCATCTTTGAGGGTGTGGCAGTCAATTAGCATAGTCCCTCCTTATTCGCTGTGGGAGCCGCCATATTTGAGGGCTGGGCAGTCAATTAGCACATTCCCTCCTTATTGGCTGTGGGTGCCACCATCTTTGAGGTTGTGGCAGCCAATTAGCATATTCCCTCCTTATTGGCTGTGGGAGCCACCATCTTTGAGGGCGGGACAGTCAATTAGCATATTTCCTCCTTATTGGCTGTGGGCACCACCATCTTTGAGGGTGGGGCAGTCAATTAGCATAATCCCTCTTTATTGGCTGTGGGCACTGCCATCTTTGCGACAATGTGAGGGTCAATTAGCATATTTCCTCTTTATTAGATAGATTATTGACTATATTTCCTGTGCTGTATTTTATATCCCCATAACTATTTTGTAACTACTAATCTGTACTTCTCAATCCCTTTACTTTTTCCACCCGGTCCCTTCACCACCTTCTCTCTGGCAACCATCAGTCTGTTCTCCATATCTATGAGTCTGTTTGTTTTGTTTATTTATATTGTTCTTCAGATTTCATTCATTGATGTATGACCACAGTTTACTTTTAAAATGTGCCTGTCAAGGAAGCATAGAGAATCCCAAACAAGGTGAACCCAAAAAGGTCCACACCAAAGAACATCAAAATTAAAATGCCAAAGATTAAAGACAAAGAGAGAATCTCTAAAAGCAGCAAGAGAAAAGCATTTATCTACAAGGGAGCTCCCACAAGACTGTCAGCTGATTTCTCAACAGAAACTTTGCAGGTCAGAAAGGATTGGTAAGAACTATTCAAAGTGATGAAAAGCAAGGATCTACAATCAAGATTACGCTACCCAGCAAAGCTATCACTTAGAATTGAAGGACAGATAAAGAGCTGCCCAGACAAGAAAAAGCTAAATGAGTTCCTCACCACCAAACCAATATTACAAGAAATGCTAAAGGGTCTTGTCTTCTTTCAGAAGAGGAAGAAAAAAAAAATCAAAAATATGAATAATAAAATGGCAATAAGTAAATATCTATCAATGATTAGTTTAAATTATAAAAATCTTGCCATCTACAACATGGATAGACATATATGGCATTGTGCTGAGTGAAATGAATCAGACAGGGGAAGACAAATACCATATGATTTCACTTATATGTGGAATCTAAAGAACAAAATAAAACAAGCAGAACAAACACATATAGAGAGAGAACTTTTTGCCAGATGGTAAGAGATTTGGGAGATTGGGTGAAAAAGGTAAAGAGATTAAGAAGCACAAATTGGTAGTTACAGGATCATCATGGAGATGTAAAGTACAGCATAAGGAATAGTCAATAATATTATAATAACTATGTATGGTGTCAGATGGGTACTAGATTTTTTTGGGTTATCACTTAGCAATATATAATGTCTAATCACTGGGGTGTACACTGAAACTAATATAATATTGTATGTCAACTGTAATAGAAAAATGAAAATTACTTAAAGCCATAAAAATTAAAAAATGTGCCTGTCAAAAAAGGATAAAGTTTCATGATGAAAATGATGACATTTTTCTAAATAGTACAGTAGAGTTTACAATAACAGATTTTATATAGAGGTCATCTACTTAATCAATGGGAAAATAAACTGAAGCCCAGATTAGTCAACTAGGCTAGTTTAAAGCTGATTAGAAACAAAAGCAAGACATAATATTAGAAATTATTTCTATAGGTATTAACGGTAAAATTGAAATTGGGACCCACAACTTGTACTTCTCAGTCCACTGCTCATTCTCTAATACCGTAACTTTTAAACTGCACTTAGAAATGCCTCACGGGTCTTAAGATTGTTCCCAATGCTTGGACCACAAAACCCTGCTTCAACTAGAATTACACCTACATTACTTCATGTTTATGTGATTTCCTTTAAAATTTTATTTGAAACTGTTCTAGGGCTAAAAAGAAAAGACTGAAATGGCTGAATTGTACTACACTGCATCTTTCTTAGGCATAGAGAATTACTATTTAAAAGGTGATTCAGCAAAAAGTCAATTTTTATCATCAGCAGAAAAAAAAATAAGTTTCATGTCTATCCACCTTCCAGCATACATTTTAGGGGAGCCCAATACACCTATTTTAAAATGATGGGGACTGTCCAATAGGGTAGCTGTTAACCTTGTGTGGTTATTGAGCACTTGAGATGAGGCACTACATTTTAAATTGTATTCATTTTAAATTAATAGCCACCCGTGGCTAGTAGTTACCATAGAGAACACAAGTCTGGGATACCAAGGTCAGAAAGTCAAAATCCTCTCGCAGTGCGGGAACCCCAACCATCTACTCTCTTGACTAGTCACCTTTCAGGGGCTCTAAGAATCAGAGTATATGCACATAGACAAGGGCAGATCGGAGTGATTACTATGGTCACAGCATTTCTATCATAGGCAGTGTCCTTCTAAAGGACACAGAACAAAGGCCTTAGTGTAACACAGCTTCATTTGATAGTCTCTCATTGCATGAAAGAAACAAAGTAAACATAAAACGTTGTTTTAACCAAAATGTATGGCAAATCCAGTGGGGATTTTAAATTCCACAAGCCATCCTTGAAAGTCAACCTTAAAATTGATTTTATATGCAGGCAAACACTCTAATTATAGTTTGAATGACTAAGTTTTTAGACCAAAGGTATAGAACCATGACCTTAAAGCAAATGGCTCATTTTATATATATATAAAAAAAAGATGTCATTCACCCTTTGGACATAGTATAAGTCAGGTGTAATTCATAAGCCATATTTTACTTGCAAATGTTTTGAAAATACATGTAAATAATTATGAGAAACTGTTCCTACGTAGAGAAAATAATGTTCAGCAATGAAATCATCCGAAACTTACATCAGAAGACTTTGTTTTGTACAGAATATGGTAGCATTGTGCTGCAATACCCTCCATGTGACTCAGATTCTCAAGAATGACATTGTGTGACTGAACACACCAAGCATCTTCCTACAATTAGAGAACGCCCTCACTTTCAAACAAACTGCATCTACTGAGAGGGCTGCCAACCCTTCACAATGAGTCTTGTCCTTCTTACACCTGCCAAGACGACAGCACTTGGAACCATTACCCCATGTTGGCGAGGAAGGAGTTGCCAGGGCCCGTTGGAGATCTGGGTCTGTCCTGTTCCTCATACACAGGAGGAGGAATGGCAGCTTTAGAAGACTGTGAGCGAGGTCTTGAATCCTCTTCATAAGGAAATTCTCGGGGTACTATTGGATAAAAATAAAATAGGTTTACCAAAATACTACAAAAAAATCCTGAACTGCACTTGAATAAATCAGTTATTTTGAACTAGTTTAACTGACATTTTTAGTTTACTACAAGGAGGAAAAACAAAACCCATTGTACAGCCTCTACATGACTTTTTAAAATTATAGAGGTACGTACTATTTTTCTAATTTTAACTTTGTTCCAGCTATTATCTCAAATGTCCTTTTTATACCTTACTGAAATGTTATCCTTTAAAAGTGCTCTAAATGACAATTTTTGTCTGAATGCTTACGAGTTTTGTATGTTCCAGATAGATCCAATCAAAATCTCTTTTGATTCCCATAGAATCTTGTATGCCTGTCTTTGGACTCTAATCTATTTCATTAGCGTAGCATAAAATAAAGGTCATTGAGGTTATGGACCATGTACCAGACCAGTGATTTTCAACAAGGAAGCTTTAAAAAAAATAAAACTCAGACTGGTTTCAATTGGGTTTATGGTTTGCTAGGTGTTTTTACACAAAAGGTATTTAACAAAACTTTTAAAATTATCTTCTTTAAAAAGATAACATAAATAGTGCAACAGGTATTTCAAAGCATGAGGGATGATTATATTTTCTTGGGATAGTTTAGGTATGGTCCAACCTAGAGGATAAGAAAATGACCTAGATGATACATCGAAGTTCAATTCCTAGAACAGATCACTGGGAGGAGAAACGGTGGGTGGGTGTGTTCTGGCAATGTAAGTGAAAGCACACAACCTGTGAGATGAAATCAAAACTAATGGCAGAAAATCTAATCAGGAAGGCACTGCCACCTTGTGGAAGTCATGAACTTAACAGCCTCTAAACCACTGTTTTAGCCTAATTCCAAATATGAAATGTTGGAGAAGACAAAATGAATTTTAAAAAAGCAACAGTAGGACGAGAAGAAATAAACCAAAGAACTTATATATTTATATGCATAGCTCATGGACACAGGCAATAGGGTATTAAAAACCTGGGGTGGGGGATAAGGGTGTAGGGGCTGGGTGGAGGGGATAAAGGGGGGCGTGATGGGTGATATCTGTAATACAATCAGCAATTGAAATATATATTAAAACAACAACAACAAAAAAACATACCACTGTATAAAAATCCAAGTCTCAGAGCCTGGCATTAAAACTTCTAAAGTACAAAGAATGAAAGGGAACAGCAGCCTCAAGGACCCACACTGGGCATCAGGGTTCAGGCCAGAGGACAGGCTTTGGGGCAATTTCCCTTTACATTCAGGAAACCTGGCTGATAGCAGCTAAGACTGGCCATGGCTGGGTTAAAGATTTGTATCAAAATAAAAGAGGGGGAGATATAGATACATACACTCTTTGTCTTTCTCTACAAGAGAAGTGGGTGGTGCGATGGCAGCTCCGCCCATACCTGCAAAAAACATAAAATTCCACTGATTAAAGGAACATTTCAGATGCCAGACTCTCAAGGACTATGATATATACCATTTGTTACCGGGGCTGACTGGCAAGACCCTGAGCAATGGATAAATGATTACTCTGACACACATTTCTGTGAAAGAGAGGGCTAAGGGACTGCTTGGCTTGAGAAACCAAACAGCTCTGTTCGCCTGCCTCCTTAGGCTTTTACTGTAGCAACAGCTTGAACTAAAATTAACTTCTAGATACTATCAGCAGGGTAAGTATCCTTGAGAAAACACTTGCATCTGCAGTGTCCTTTAAGCAAGGATGGCTAAAGACTAAACATAAAGACTCCAGTAAAACACCTGGGGGCTCAGACTTATTTGGAAAAGTCAAGGTAGGGTCTGCCACATTCGGTAAGGTCCCCCTAGAGGCCCCCGACCTTTCGGAGATTCTTCCTTACAGACTTTCCAACCAAGTCCTGTGCTTCCCCACAATTTGTCATATCACACAAGGAAGGGAGAGAGAGAGGGAAGGAGGGAGGGAGGGAGGGAGAACTGCTACTTCATCCCTCCAGCTAGTATCTAAAGAACTTAATATCTGAATCTAGGATTAAAAATGTAGAAAACTGAAAAACCAGACAAACACAATTATTTTTTTCATAGCAGGCATTCAAAAGCCCTAGAATGTAGTTAATAAATGAATTTTAAGATAAAAGACCATAACCCAAAGAATTAGCAGTTACTTAAAAAATAGTAACATAGTCTGGCCAGTGTGGCTCAGTGATTGAGCTTCAACCTATGAACCAGGGGGTCGGGGTCCATTCCTGGTCAGGGTACATGCCCAAGTTGCAGGCTCAATCCCCAGTGGGGGGCATGCAGGAGGCAGCCCATCAATGATTCTCTCTCATCATTGATGTTTCTCTCTCTCCCTCTCCCTTCCTCTCTGAAATCAATAAAAATATATTTTTTAAAAAAACAACAGTAAGACCTAGATGATTTGGCTCAGTGGATAGAGCATTGGCCTGTGGACCAAAGGGTCCCTAGTTTGGTTCCGGTCAAGGGCCCGAGCACATACCTTGGTTGCAAGCTCCTCCTCAGCCCGGGCCCTGGTTGGGGCACATGCAGGAGGCAACCAATTGATGTGTTTCTCTCACATCGATATTTCTCTCTGCCTTTCCCTCTCTCTTCCACTCTCTCTAAAAATCAATGGGAGAATATCCTCAGGTGAGGATTAAAAAAACAACACACAAAACCAACAGTAATACAACTATTTACTGAGAGGATGTTAGTCACCAGATTCTTTGTTTATGAATCCTCATCTGAGAATATTTCTTCCATTGATTTTTTAGAGAGAGTGGAAGGAGACAAGGGGGAGAGAGAAACACAAACACACACACACACACACACACACACACAACTGGTTACTTCCAGCACACGCTCTGACTGGAGCCAGGGATATGTGCCCTTGACTGGGAATCGAACCTGCGACCTTCTGGTTCTCATGCTGACAGGACTGAACCATGCTGGCCAGGGCTAGTCACCAAATATTTTCATATACATTATCTCATTTAGACTTAATAACCTTTGAATTAGGTATAAATGTGTCCATTTTTCTTTCATAGGAGAAAATGATCAGAGGAGAATTAGTGGGCAGTGGTAGGTAGCTCCCAGTGACTCCAAGCTTTCTCCCACAATACAACACACTCCTGGAACTAAACAACTATTTGAAAATGTAGGTACTTCTGGTTTCTATAGAATCTGTTTTGTGTTGTCACCATTCCTGCTTGTTTCCTGGACAGAGAATAGTGGACACAAACAAGCCAAAATAGCTCCATTTGCTATCTGACAAGAATGGAGAATATAAGGAATTTTTCATTAGGTATAAGCCTTAACATAGGTATTACAACTTAATCACCAATTAAATAGTCCAAAAAAATAAGATGTAAACAAACAAACAAAACTGATTACAAAACCAGTGCTGCAACAGCGTGAAATGTTTCACAAAAGAAATTCCTCCAAAGCCAGCGTACATGCATCATGATTAACAGGCCTGGATTAGACAAAATACTTAAGGAGAAATAGGAATAAAATCTTATATTTCTTTTGAAATCCTTCTTATCATTTTTTAATCTTGCCAAGTGATTACTGATTGATTCTGAGATTAGCTCTAATGAGTTTAGTATGAAAAATTCAGGATGATTACTAAACATTTGCTACTAATCAGGTTAAAATAAAAACATCACCTGTTATCAGCAGTACACATAATGGACATAATGCCATCATTTCCCTACTACTCAATATTAGCTTTTGCTAATGTTCAAGAAATTAAATGGCCTTCACAGAAAAGGCATACCTCCTTACAAAAAAGGCAGCCAATCTATAAGCTGAAAAAATGAGACCAATAAAGTATTCAACCTATATGCTGGACTCTAAAAACGTTAATAAAAACCAAACTATGCTACAGGTAAGGAAAAGTATGTATATATATATTTCAAGGTATGCTCAACATATCTACTTAATAACTATTAGAAAGTGGATGGGAAGCTCAACAGAGAATATATGTAAAAACGCAATATAAATTAAGACTGTATACAAATGTGGATTGCTGGAATTCCAGAGACAAAATGACCTAAGTCAATGTCAACTGAACTATAACAAATTGAATATGAAAAGCAAATAGTGGAATTGCACCAGGTTGGAAACATAATATTTATGTTCATGCCTTACTTCTTTTTCTCCTTTCTCGCTCATAATCTTCATCTTCATCAGAATCTGGATCTGGTCGTCTTGAAAACCCACTGGCTTCATGTCTGTCTTTACGCCTCCTGTGATAATAAAAGAACCCATATTCATTACAGATGAGCTAAATTAGAGATGTGAACTCAAGGACATCACCTTGACTATCTTGGCTAGAAAAATACCCAAATCCTCCCTTTCACACTAAACTATTAATGGAAGGAGGGGTGTGAGCGAAAACAACTGATTGAAAACTACAGTAGCACAAGTATGACAAGTGAGAAAAACCAGAAGATGAACTGAACACATTTAATCCTATATAATAAAAGGCTAATATGCAAATTGTCCCCTCAACCAGGAGTTCAACCAAGGGGCAGGGCCGGCCTACCAACCACCCGTGGCCCCTTCCCCCAGCCAGCCCAGCCCAATCGACTCCAATCTGTCCCCACCCGTGCACAAATTAGTGCACCAGGCCTCTAGTAGGTATATAAGTAGCAACACAAAAGTTTATTTGGTATTTGTCTCTTTCAATTTTAAAGCATATCAACATAGGTAATAGTTCAATAATTCTAATTCTCTAGAACAGCAATTTTCAACCAGTGTGTGAGGAGCACACTGGTATACCACAAAAAAATTTAAAACATGCAATACCTGACTATTTTAGTCAAGGGCACTAACCTCTTTTCCCTTAGACTGTCAAAAAAAAAAAATGACAACACAACAATAGTCTGGTGTGAGTGAATCAAAATTATACCTATTGTTTTTTGTCAGATCAGCAAAATATATATTTTTTTGGTGTGCCACAAAATTTTAGTAATTTGTTTATGTGTGCCATGAGATGAAAAGGGTTGAAAATCGCTGCTCGAGAACATGCCTTCATTAAATGAAATGATTCAATAAATAATGAGAAATACTGTATTACTATTTTATAAACTTTTTTTTCCCCTCACACAAGAACTTGTTCATTGATATTTAGAGGGAGAAAGGGATGGAGGGAGGGAGGGGGAGTGACAGAAAGAGAAAGAGAGCGCAAAACATCCATCTGTACACACCTCCTGTACGTGCCTCAACCAGGAATTGAACCCACAACCTTTCAGTGTACAGGACGATGCTCCAACCGAGTCACACTGGCCAGGGCATATTTTATAAACTACTTAACAATTAATATGCAATATTTTACGAAGAAGAAATATAAACAAATCCTTATTGCCCATATTTTTATTTATTTGTTTTTAAACTTTATTGATTTCGAAGAGGAAGGGAGAGGGAGAGAGAAATAGAAACATCAATGATGACAGAGAATCATTGATTGGCTGCCTCCTGCATGTCCCACACTGGGGATTGAGCCTAACCTGGGCATGTGCTCTGACCGAGAACAAACCATGACCTCCTGGTTCATAGGTCGATGCTCAACCTCTGAACCACTGAGCCAGGCCTTATTGCCCATACTTTTAAAAAACATAAATAAAAGATGCATGTGTTGCCCTAGCTGGTTTGGCTCAGTCGATAAGAGTGTCGGCTTGAGGACTGAATGGTCCAGGGTTCGATTCTGGTCAAGGGCACATGCCCAGGTTGTGGGCCCAATCCCCAGTAGGGGGCATGCAGGGGACAGCCAATCAATGATTCTCTATCACTGATGTTTCTATCTCTCTCTCCCTCTCCCTTCCTTTCTGAAAACAATAAAAATGTACATATATATATATTTTTAAATGCATGTTTTAAAAAAATTCCACCTGGCACAAAAATAGTTAAAAATATAACAATTTAAGTATTTCATTTTTAGTTTGTGATTTTTTTTTATATTGTATATCAGCTTATTTTTAAAATATGTTTTTATTGGGTTTTGCTTTGTTTTGTTTTGTTTTTGTTTTTTTAAGAGAGAAAGGGAGGAAGGGAGAAGGAGAGAGAGAAATATCAACCAGTTGCCTCCCATACACACCCGGCCCAGGAACCAAACCCGAAACCGGGACATATGCCCTAACCAGGAATTGAACCAGTGACCTTTCTGTATATAGGAGGATGCTCAACCAACTTAGCCACACTGGCCAGGATCAATTTAAAGATTTTGAATAGTTATGACCTTAGAAGAGTCATAGCAGAGGAAAGAAACTATTGCTCAACATCAGATTGAAGTTGTTCTAAGGTACATTTCTAACAATTCACCCAAAATATATACTTTAAGTTTTCTGCATCTATACATGAAATTTGCTCTAGAGTCGAGACTGTTTTTTTTTTTAACACTGGGATGTGACAACTACCAATTTTTAAGATTAACCATAAAAACTAACTTCAGCCTTACAGACAGCAATGAAGTTCATTCATTAACATTCTAATAAATATTTCAAATGTAAAATAGCCCTGAATCCAAACAAAACCTTACTTTTCTCTCTCTTCTATTTCTTTTTGTCTTTCCAGCTCCCGCTGTCTCTGCCGTTCTTCTCTTTGGCGCTTCACTACTTTCTCATAATCATTAGGAAACATAGGATCATATTCATCAGCTAAGGGAATCAAAACTTCTCCTGCAGAAAATCCACTGGGTACGGGATCCTGAGGAAGATAAAAATGCCAAGGTATCATTCTCATGTCTTGAAATTTTAGAATTCAAGTAAAAGAATATGAGGGTTGGAAGGAGACTTGATGACATCTACATTCCTCCTTTGTTTTATAGATGAGGGAACAAATGTCTAAGGAAGTTTAGTAACTTGACATGGTCACACAACTCACCAGGTAGCAGCAAAACCATGATAACGAATTTAGTTCAGTGTTAATTCCATAAATATCCTATGGCACTTTCCTGAAATTCCCAAACTGCCACTACTGAAACTTTTAATAATTTTGATTATTTATATAGTTAACAATGAACACTTCTGTTTTTATGTATCTCCGTGAAAATTTAAAATCCAAACAACCCACAAATAACAATCATTCTTTTGGTCATTAATAACCTGAGGATATTTTTCCCATTGATTTTTTAGAGAGTAGAAGGGACGGGGAGAGAGTGGGAGGAAAGGGGGGGAGAGAAAGAAACACTGATGTGAGAGAGGCACATCGACTGGTTGCCTCCTGCACGCACCCCAACCAAACTTGCAACCCAGATACATGCCCTTGACTGGGAATCTAACCTGAAACCCATAGGTGCATGGGCCGATGCTCTCTAATACTGGCCAGGACTTCTTGGGCTTTTTGAAATGCTCTGGAATACATCCCTTCCCTGGGAGGCAGCACTTCTTGTGCTGAGTCTGACACAGATGGATGTCATTCCCTTCTTGTCATCATTAATTTATTTTTACCTATGTTGTTATTGATTTTTTAGCAAGGGAGGAAGGGAGGGGGACAAAAAGATAGAAACATCAATCGGCTGCCTCCTGCACGCCCCCTACTGGGGATCCAGCCTGCAACCCAGGCATGTGCCCTGACCAGGAAAAGAACAGGCGACGACCTCTTGGTTCCTAGGTTGACAACCACTGAGCTCACTGGCCAGGCTCATTAATTTTTTTAAGGTCCACTAAGATCAGGTTCAGATGATAACATTTTGCATTTCTCTTCTAAACATTTAGAAATTGGAGCTACTTACTCTTTGAAAGAAAAAAGGTAGTCTTAACAAAGAAGTCAGAAAGACATAAGGCAGACAGTACAGCTATCTAGAAGATACATGATTGGAGATGGAGCTTTACCCTAGGTTGGTGGTCTTGATCCCTATCTGGTTCTGGGAAGCTCCAATCTAATATACAGCCTAAATTTCCTAAACCTCTATACTTACTTCTTCCATGTTTTCTTAGCATAACTCTTTCTTATTATCTCTAAAAATAAGAGGCCTTAACTGGTCTCCACTAAAACAAGCACAGCCTAGGACTAGTATTTTTGAGTGCCCATTCTACATCTCTTTCAGGAGGCACGCTACCCAATACTATCAAAGGCAGAAAGGTTGCAAAATGTATTTCATTTTGAACACAAAACTAATATGATAAGAGAAGCTTTTGCCCTAGCCGGTTTGGCTCAGTGGACAGAGCATCTGCCTGTGGACTGAAGGTCCCGGGTTTGATTCCGGTCAAGGGCAAATACCTTGGTTGCTGGCTCCATGGGAGGCAACCAATCGATATTTCTCTGTCACATTGATGATTCTCTCTCTGTCTCTCCCCTCCCTTCCTTTCTCTCTAAAAATCAATGGAAAATATCCTCAGGTGAGAACTAACAATAACAACAACAAAAAAAATAAACAAAAAGAGCTTGTGTTCAATATCAATGGATTTAAATCCAACAATCCTGTTCAGTTTGACATTGTACAATATTACATCATTCCATTGACATTCTGCATTGTAAAACAAATACTTCGTCATTTCCTTGTAACTAAAAAATCAGAAAACAGTATGATTCGGTGAATAAAAGAAGTTAGGAAAATAACTGTAGTCACCTCTGAGGCCCTATCACTGGAAAATTTACACAAATCTATTAAACATAGGGTCCACATAGGATAATTAATAAATTTGTATTCATATAAAGGCAAAGGCACACGAATAAGATTTCCTTTCATTTTTTATTAAGACAAAAGAGAAGCTAGCAACCAGCCACTCAACTTATAAAATACTATTATTAGAAAGTTTCTGAGAACAAATTGTCAATATGAAAGTTAATTCAAAATTTGAAATAAAAAACTTTTACTGTACAAACCCTGCTAAGCCCTAGCCAGCTTGGCTCAGTGGATAGAGCATCGGCCTGTGGACTGAAGGGATGCAGGTTCGATTCCAGTCAAGGGCATATGCCTGGGTTTCGGGCTCAATCCCCAGTAGGGGTGTGCAGGAGGCAGCCGATCAATGATTCTCTCTCATCACTGATGTTTCTATCTCTCTCTTCCTTCCTCTCTGAAATCAATAAAAACATAAAACAATTAATAATAAAAAAATAAACCCTGCTAAGTTTAACAATGAGCCTTCTTCTTTAAATGCTACAGAGAATACAGCAGCCTTAGCTGGTTTTGCTCAGTGGATAGAGCGTTGGCCTGTGGACTGACGGGTCCCAGGTTCGATTCTAGTCAAGGGTATATGCCCTGTTACGGGCTCGATCCCCAGCATGGGGCGTGGAAGAGGCAGCCAATCGATGATTCTTTCTATTCATTGATGTTTTTCTCTCTCTCTCCCTCTCCTTTCCTCTCTGAAATCAATAAAAATATATTTTTAAAAAAGAGAGAACAGCCCTAGCTGGTTTGGCTCAGTGGATAGAGCGTCGGCCTGCAAACTGAAGGGTCCCGGGTTCAATTCCAGTCAAAGGCACATGCCCGGGTTGTGGGCTCAATCCCCAGGAGGGGGCATGCAGGAGGTAGCCGATTAGTGATTCTCTCTCATCATTGATGTTTCTATCTCTCTCCCTTCTCCCTTCCCCTCTGAAATCAATAAAAAATATATTAAAAAAATAAAAAACCTTACCAAAAAAAAGCCCCACAAAAACACAAATTGGCAATGAAAATGACTGATTTCTTAAAGCCACTTCAGGAAGTCTATCCTAAGAAAATAATTTTACATGCATAGAGCACTCTCTATGGAGATGTGCATTATAGTGTTATTTATGACGACAACATAAAAGCAGGTCTAGATGGTTTTACAGTTAGGAAACACTTGTATAAATTACAATACATTCGCTTGATAGGAATACTTTACAATTAAAAATTGGTTATGTCCTGGCTGGTGTGGCTCAGTTGGTTGAGCACTCTCCCCATGCACCAAAAGGCTGTGGGTTCAATTTCCAGTCAGGGCACATGTCCAGGTTGTGGGTTTGATCCCTGGTTGGGGTGCGTGTAAGAGGCAACCAATCGATGTTTCTCTCTCTCTCCCTCTCCCTCTCCCTTCCTTTCTCTCTAACATCAATAAAAAAGTATATATTCTTTTTTTAAAAATATATTTTATTGATTTTTTACAGAGAGGAAGGGAGAGGGATAGAGAGTCAGAAACATCGATGAGAGAGAAACATCGATGAGAGAGAAACATCGATCAGCCGCCTCCTGCACACCTCCTACTGGATGTGCCCGCTACCAAGGTACTTGCCCTTGACCGGAATCGAACCTGGGACTTCTCAGTCTGCAGGCCGACGCTCTATCCACTGAACCAAACCGGTTAGGGAAAAAAGTATATATTCTTTAAAAAATTGGTTATGAACCCTGGGCAGGTAGCACAGTTGGTTAGAACAGCCTAATATACCAAGGTTCCTGGTCAGGGCACATACTAGTACAAGAATTAACCAGTGAATGTATAAATAAGTGGAACAACAAATCAGTACTCTCTCTCTCCCTCCCTCTCTGTAAATTAAAAAAAATAAATTTAAAAACTACTAAAACTAAAAAACGTTAAAACTGGTTATGAAAACTACATAACATGAAAAAATGCTTATTGATTAGATTTTGGGGGGTAGAAACAATATTATAGGTTCTAGACTCAATATACAATAATAGAAGATGATGAATCAGCTTTTGAGTAGATATAGCTAGAAAAACTTAGGTGTTGAGTTTGTGGGAAAAAATGTTAAATGACTAAGAACCGCCCCCTGCAAAGCATTTCCACTGTGGGGTGCTGGTCCCTCTATACAGACTATTAGCCTATAGTATCAGTTCTTCCAGCCAAGAAATCCTACCAAGAGCTTCAGCTGTGCTGTGCCGGAGAAAAGCAAGTGGGGGGACAAAACAATTCCAAACCAGAACAGTCAAAACTATGAGGAGGATGAGAAACTAAATAAAGAAGGGAAGGGGCATGCAGCTGGAACTGTGTCCTTTCCGGGGGTAGGGGGTAGGAAGGGTACCTTGCTAAGAAATAGTCGGCAATAACAGCATATTCTATCATTAACCTTTGGCCATTTCTCATCAAGCAACCTGTGCACCTAGTATGTTTAAACCACTGCAGTCATATTACTTGAATGCCATCTATAAAAGAATAATGTGTATATATCTAAAGAGTGGGTGTAATTTTAACTATATATTATTTTTAATTCATTTGTCCCCCATTTTGTGTAGTTTTAACTATGATTTGGAATTATCCTTTTCCAGATCTTCCTCATCCTCACTCAACCTATTTACAGAGCTGTACATGTCTGTTTCTTAGTTTTTAAACTTATGCAAAATTACTGGAATAATAAAGGGCAGTAGAATTGTCCTTATTTTAATCCACAATAAAACAATGAATACTAATATTCTTTATGATAGCAAAAACCAGGGGGGGGAGGGACTATATATCTAGCATTAAGAAAATTATCTACAGTATACCCTCACAAGGGAATACAGTAAAGCCATTAATATGAACATACAGTCCTATACTTTTTTACAGAGCTGGGCAGTCCCAATATATTAAGCAAAATAAGCAAATTAGAAAACAGTAGGTAGAGGAGGCATAGAATGGGAAGATATTCCAAAATCTAAAGTTTTTAACTTCTGGGTAGGATTCAAGTCATTTATTTTTCTTTTTGCATATCTCTATCTCTAGTTTCTGATTTTTCTATAATAAACTATTTTATTTCAAATAGCTGTTTTAAACTTGATAAAACACAGGTAAAAACTAAGTTGAAAATGATATTGACTAGGCTGCAAAGGTCTACCGACATATGCATGAAATAAGACACAGTTAGCAGGAAAGGACGGGCTTACCTTTAGGCCAGCTGCTACGTGAGGCGGGGTGTCCACAATCTGCCGGTCATCTGAAGAGCCGCCTCGCTTTAGGTCGATTACCGGGGCAAGGACTGTACTTTGTTTTGTTCTCTGGCTCTAAAATCATTGAAAAACAAAAAGAGTTTACTGAAGCTTGAAATAAAAATTCATATTACTTATAACAAAGATTTTTTGAGGGGCTGGAGGAGTCTTTGTAATGAACCTTTTGGATACAAGAAAATCATAATCTTAAAATAGCCGTTTAATTCTATTATTACTATAACCACATACTAGTTTCATTGGCTTTTTTTTTTTTTTTAAACACAAAACAAATTTTCCACACTGTAAAAGACTTATAGTAAACTTTGTCAGTTTTATTTAAGTTTGCATGTGAAATCATCTCTACAATGGATTCTCCTTTGACCAGGAGGGCAAATCTATAACAGCATATTATGTTTTGACTAGTGTGGATCTTTCACAAGGAATGGATATTTCTTTATATCCTGGGCAAAACATGAGAGTTTTTCCCCCTACCAGTAGAATATAAAATCTTGCCCTACCTGTTTTATTTTGAACCTACAGAAAAAAATTTTTTCTAAAGAAAACATGATCATTCATATACCATCAACCATTGTTAATATTTTATCACATTTGTTTTACCTTACACCTGTATTTTATGTTGAACCTTTTGAAGACACCAGGACACTATCCTTAATCAGCTAAAATTATGAACATCCTTTTACATAACCACAACACTATTACTAGACCTAATAAAATCAATAATACCCTGTATCAGTTCCTATCCAACACATACTCAGATTTTCCAAGCTATCCCCCAAATGTCTTCTAAATAGTTTTTTTTTTTATTCTTTTTAAAAAAAATATTATAATAAGTATTACAAAGGGTATTACATGTGTCCTTCCCCCACCCCCGCCCTTGACAATCCCCTGCCCCCCCAGTGTCTTATGTCCATTAGTTATGCTTATATGCATGCATACAAGTCCTTCGGTTGATCTCTTACTCCCCTTGAACCAGGATCCTACCAAAAGTCCACAATGCATTTGGTTTTTAAGTCTTCTGATTTAGGAAAATCCTCCCTCCTTGCTGTCATCGCTGTAATCATCATTTTTGTTTCCTCTTTTTCTTCTGACACTGTCTTGTAAAATGCTGCACATTTTAAGATCTGTTTGATAAATGCCTGGTGGTGTAGTTTCACTTATTCATCTATGCCCTATAATTACTGAAAACTAAGTTAAGCCCTAGCTGGTTTGGCTCAGTGGATAGTGTCAGCCTATGGACCGAAGGGTCCCAGGTTCCATTCAGGTCAAGGGCACATGCTCAGTTTGCAGGCTTGATCCCCAGTAGGGGGTGTGCAGGAGGCAACCAATCAATGATTCTCTCTCATTGATGTTTCTATCTCTCTCTCCCTCTTCCTTCCTCTCTGAAATCAATAAAAAAAAATATTTTAAAAAAAAGAAAACTAAATTAAATCTTGATTAGGTTAGAACAGTGCTCTTTGGCAAGAATACGTCATAGGAGAGGTGGTGTGCTTTATGCTGCATCACCCCAGCAGGCACACAACTCAGGTTGTCTGTTAATAATGCTAATCATGACCAGATGGGTACAGAGGTATCTATTTGATCTTTTGGTTATAAAGGTTTAAGTTCCCTCTCCCTTTGCGATTTTAAAGTGTTATACATTTTCACTGTTATCAATCACTATAAAAGGCTAAAAATAAGCCACCATCTCTCTTGAATTTAACATCACTTATTATTTCAAGCAAATAAATTTAATCCAATCAATAAGTTACAATTCACAAGGTAAAAACCAAAGTTTAAAGGACAATGGAGGAGGGCGGTATCAGAATCATACGTTTTTCTATTTGATATATGTTTTTAAAATGGAGATACAGATGAAACCACAATTTCAGTCTGTAGGCAACATTTTCTCTACCAAATACCTTTGGTTATGCCAACCTGGTACTGAATAATTAATTAGTAAATTAAATAGTCTAAGAGAATCAATGGAATGTATCTTCACTTCCCTTAAAGAAAAACACAACATTAATTTCACAGAGCAATCTCAAAAGATATTAGAAAGTTAGAAATGATTTAATAAGCCACTTTTTATTTTGACCCATTAAAAAATCTATTTGAAATCTTAAGAGATCTCCTGAAGTTAATGTATTTGGGTAAGTGAAAAGATGATAAGCATAAATTAAACAGATACTACAGAGGATGTCTAAGAGTGTAGATTTCATATAAAAACATGATTCCTTGCTTATCAGCACCCAATTCTTTACTTTTCATGTGAGTAAAATAATGGTACAGAAAAATCAGTGTGTTATCCATAAATTTTATTTGCCTTTTTAATATATTTCTTTTTGGAAGAGTCTATTTTCTCAGTTTTATTTTATTCAAGCTGATTTTTAACCTATATTTATAATTATGCACTGGCTGTATAGAGAAGGTGATCCTAAAGTACTAGGCAGGAAGAAACAAATTATCTAGGATTTTAAAAGATTGGCTACAAGTAGTTCACAAAGCTGACAATATTTAAACAGATAATAAAGAATTATCCCAAGTAGTTTTTAATTTATATATCTCTAAAATATTTTTACTTTTGCTTTTCTATTTTCTGTTCCTAAAAGTATTTGACAGTAACATTTTAATATCAAATATCCATTGGGCACCTATGTTTTTAATGTTTTACATGTTGAATTATTTCAAGGATGCAGCCAATGCCCAACATGTATACAACTAGAACAAAAACAATGACTCCCACACTACATACACCTGATGCATTCACAACCAATCTGAGCCCTCAGTAACACATACACATTAGAACAGCTTACTAATTACTGCAGAGCTTCCTTTCTCAAAGTGCTGATTCCAAACCACCTACACCAGCAGGAATACTACCAAAAATGCAAACTCCCATGGGCCCCAACCCAGAACCGGAATTTACCAGTATTTCAGGAATATGGCCAATGAAGCAATATTTTAACTAAATTCTCAGTAATCTTAGACATAATGAAGTCTGAAAACCTGTACCACTATTGGAAACCGAGTATTGCCTTTCTCCATTGGAATCCCTGAAATGGTTCTATTCCCAGGAATTTGGAAGACCAAAATGACCCTTAGCTCCTTGTTCTTCTCTACATAGAGCCTCTCTCCCCATAAATGTTTAACCCTACATAATCAATAAAAAGGCAGCAGAGCAAGTTAAAATCATATTACTCTTAATCTAAGGAGGAACCTGCTCTGTAGACTTTCCTACTTTCACACTGTGGGCTTATCTTACCTTTGCTTGAGTGAGAGCTGCCTTCTTCACCTGAAGTTGAGACTGTAGAAGTTTGAAGTTTTTGGACCAGCCTTCTGTTTTCGAGTCACTGGTCTCCACTCCCAGGTCATCATACAGTGACATCTTTTCAGTTTAATGCTGAAAGGCAAGGGGGGGTGGGAGGGCGTTAAAAATGCAAAATACAGTAAAGATTTAAAATCTTTTCGTGTTGCCCCGCCAGTGTGCTCACTGAAGAGTCATGGGTTCAATTCCCAGTCAAGGGCATGCACCTGGGATGCAGGTTCAATCCCAGCCCCGGTTGAGGCACCATTTTCAAGGAATTGTAGAGGTAAAATGTATTTAAAGAGATCTCCTAGCCCAGAAGCCTTCAAGGACAAAAGCCAAGACATCTGATATCACTAATAAGTGTACTTTCTAATATGCATATATTATTTTTAAAATAAACTTCTATAATTAAGATCATGTGGTCAAGGAATTCGTGTGAAATCAGTCTGTTCTACAGCATATAATGAGTTCAGATGAAAGGTTCTAGATTCAGGACATTATTAATTACATATATATAATTTTAAAAATTCTATTTGGTCTCAATAGCAAAAAGTAGAAGCCTCCCAAAAACACTAAATTCACTCAGCACAATTAGCTACCCTTTTATAGAGAAAAAATTTAAACATATGCCTAGAAATTAAAAAAACAACACAGAAACGATCTCACAGAAGTAGGTTAACCAAATAATGTATTTTATTATTGCTTGTTAAGGGAAATGTAGAGAGTTAGATCTTAAATATCTTGACTTCCTCGTGACATTGGTTACAAAGAGATAATCAATCTACATGTGAATGATAAATACACAATATCCCTGCAGAATAGAGGAATACAAAATTACAACAAAAATGAAGACAACAATGGTTGCTCTAGCTGGTTTGGCTCATGGATAAAGCATCAGCCTGCAGACTGGTTCGATTTTGGTCAAGGGCACATGCCCGGGTCGCTGGCTCTATCCCCAGTAGGGGGCATGCAGGAGGCAGCCGATCAATGATTCTCTCATCATTGATGTTTCTATCTCTCTCTCCCTTTCCCTTCCTTTCTGAAATCAATAAAAAAATATTTTTAAAAAAGACAACAGTGGTTAACATTTATTAAATCTTATCTGGCCAGGGTGGTTGTAAATGCAGTATTTGCTGAGGAAGCCTAGCACTAGGTTAGAGATGGGGAACTGGGTGAGACTTCAGGAGATAAATCTGCCCCAAGTCATTTCAAACCCAGTCAGGTGAACACCACAGCCCTTGCAAGTACTGCCAACTTAAAAAAAAACCCTTAACATTCTGAAACCCAAAACATGGCCCCCTTCTCAAAATAAGGCATAATCTTCCTCAAACGGAAAACAATTTTTTTTTAAAATCTCTAAATTGCAAATAAATGCTTAGCACAGGTAGCTTCCCATTTATGAACACATCCAAAAGTCTGTCAGTTTCCAGGTCCAGACAGCATTTTGCCATAAAAATTGTGTTATACAAAACTTGTCCTGCCTGCGTCTGTGTCTCAGGGAGAAGAAGACATAGACAAGAAGGAAATTCCCCCCAGGGTTATGTCTGACTCAGGGCAAAAGTTTCCCTCAGGCATATGCTTATTTCTCTACCTTTCTATGACAGGTATTCTAAGACCGTGCTGCCTCAACACTTTAGCTGATCTTGGCTTCACTTTGTGTGGAGTGGGAGGTGACGGGGTGGATACCAACTTTATTCCCTCAGAATAGCTGTTCTGGTTTTGAGCAATGTAGCTCTCTGCCTGGAAGTCAGTGCCCCACTACATTGTTGCTTCATAATACCCAAACCCTCAGATTACCTAACAGCTCTGTTTTGCTTTCTTAATGAAAAGGCCCCAAGGTAGCATAGAAGCAGGATGAATAAAAGCAGGGTTCAGGGTACTGGTGGATGCTCTAATGAATAACCTACATTAAGGCTTCTGCGACAACTCACCAGCTTAGCTGATAGAAGCACGTACAATTTCCTAGAGAGCACATCCAACAGGGAAATGTCCACTGCCTTCAGTGCCAGACACAGTGAACATTTTATTCAGGAACCTGGCAATGCCTTGTCAAATTACACTTGAGTCACTGAAACTAAATGAAGAAAAAGTAATGAACTCCATTTCTTAATTTAGTATGACTGAAATACAACCTTGCCTTCAAAGCTTTAGAGGGAATCCTCATGGTGTCTACTTCCCCCTAGCCTACCTGGTATTCAGAACTAATCATTCTTATCTAAATTAAAATTTAGACAAGATATCCTTAAACTTTAAATTTAATGTGAAAAACTCAGAGCAACAGCAAGAAAAGAAAATGCTGAGTGTTGAATGTCTGGCTTAATATTGTGGTTCTCAAAAAATGTACTTCAGCCCTAGCTGGTTTGGCTCAGTGGATAGAGTGTTGGCCTGCGGACTGAAGGGTCCCAGGTTCGATTCCGGTTGAGGGCACATGCCTGAGTTGCAGGCTTGATCCCCAGTAGGGGGCGTGCAGGAGGCAACCAATCAATGATTCTCTCTCATCATTGATGTTTCTCTCTCTCTCCCTCTCCCTTCCTCTGATAAAACACACAAACACACACAAAATGTAATTCAGAAATGACCATGTATCTTTCAGTTATTCTACTTTAATTTTTTGAGCCCTCTTCATCCAATTAGTCACGAAACCAAAGCCTAGTAAAAACCATGGGTTCATTTGTTCTGTCTTTATTCTTATAAAGACAAGGGAAGACTATCACATTCTGGAAAACAAACTTAAAAGAAGCTTTCTGGGAAATTACAAACATAAAGACAAGTTTTTATGATCAAAATTGGTTTGCAACCCAAACTCTATTTTTTCTAATATCTATACTAATAAAAGGGTAATATGCTAATTAGACCAGACGTCTTCCGGACTGCCTTCCAGATGTCCTTCCAGACAAAGCCATGGTGGCAGGGTAGAGGCAGAGGCAGTTAGGAGGATCAGGCCAGCAGGGGAGAGCAGTTAGGGTGACCAGGCTGGCAGGGGAGAGCAGTTAGGGAGATCAGGCCGGCAGGCAGGTGAGCAGTTAGGAGCCAGCGGTCCCGGATTGTGAGAGGCAGTTGGACATCCCCCAAGTGGTCCCAGATTGGAGAGGGTGCAGGCCGGGTTGAGGAACCCCCACCCCCACCCCACCCCCCTCTGTGCATGAATTTTGTGCACCGGGCCTCTAGTCTCTTCATAAAAAACTTGAGAACTTCATGAGATAAGCTATTTACAAATGAAAATAGGTTAACCAAATGCCCACTAGACTATGAAGGGGAAAGATTAGCTTATTCTTTTTAGCATCTCCAATTTCTGGCACAGAGTAGGCATTTAATAAATATTTGTTGAAATATTAATATTCAAATAAAAGTCTATTTAGGCACATGAATCAGCAGTGAAAGCCCACAATGCCCACAAATTATACTAGAAAGAGTAGGTAGGCAAAAGGTTCTGGACATGGATGGTGATAATGATCGCACAACATGAATGTACTTAATGCCACAGTACTGTGCTTTAATTTAAACATGGTGAAAGTGGAAAATTTTATTATATATATATTTTACTACAATTTTTTAAAAAAGGACTAGGTAAAAGGGAGGAAGAAGCCACACTGCAGAGGGGGTGTGAAATAACAGGCTATTGTTTAATTAACTCTCATGCATCTCCCAACCTGGAAGAATAATCTCTCATAGAAATATTTCCCCAAATTTTAGAATTAAAAAAAGAAAATCACGCTGTGTAGAGCAGCAGTCGCCGACCGGTGGTCTGTGGACTACTGGTAGTCTGTGAGGTCCGAAAGATTGGCAACTGCTGGTGTAGAGGATCTCTGCCACTAACCAAGTTTTTTCATCTGAAAATCCAATATTTAACAAGGATTTCAGGGCTGAATTAATAAAGTTTCATGGGACCATACTTCCTCTGTCTCTATTTCTAAATTGAAGATGGTTTGTTGGCAATTCCATTTGATTCACCTTTATGTGCAAGCTTCAGAAATCATTATGCAGCAACATCTTATATTAAAGTTCCCTGCTTCTATTCTCAAAACCTTCAAAAACACACTTTAAATATTGGAAACTGATGTCATCTTAGCATCATCTCCTAGTTTCTGCAACAAAGTGTTTATAAATCAAATCTCAGCATCACAGTAAATGCAAAAGGGCTTTCTTGTTTATACTAGACTTCAAATCTACAGGACTGCCCTAGATTCAGTTTGGCTCAGTGGATAGAGTGTCGGCCTGCAGACTGAAGGGTCCCGGGTTCGATTCCGGTCAAGGGCATGTACCTAGGTTGCAGGCACATCCCTAGTAGGGGGTGTGCAGGAGGCAGCTGATCAATGTTTCTCTGTCATCGATGTTTCTAACTCTCTATCCCTCTCCCTTCCTCTCTGTAAAAAATCAATAAAATACATTTTTTAAAAAAATAAACAACAACTAGAGGCCCGGTGCACGACATTCGTGCACTCGGGGAAGGGGGGTCCCTCAGCCTGGCCTGCACCCTCTCGCAGTCCGGGAGCCCACGGAGGATGTCCAACTGATGGCTTAAGCTGTGAGCCCAGCTTCTGGCTGAGCGGCACTCCCCCTGTGAGAGCACACTGACTACCAGGGGACAGCTTCTGCATTGAGTATATGCGCCCTGGTGGTCAGTGCACATCATAGCGAGCAGTTGCACAACTTTAGCATATCATTAGCATATTATGCTTTGAGTGGTTGAATGGCTGACCGGATGACTGAACGCTTAGCATATTAGGCTTTTATTATATAGGCTATCATAGTTGATTTGTTCATTCTCCCCATTTCTACTACTGAATGTAACAAATGCATTAACAAACAGCCAGGACCCAAACTTAATTCAAGCTGAGATGTTAACTCAGATGATATAACACATTTATTTCCTGAAGTCTTGTGCCAGGAAATAAAATAGCAGCACTTTCTAACATTTGCATATACCTTAAGGAGCCAGGATCAAATGCAAATACCAAGAGCTGATTTTTGCAACTTAATATACCTGTTATTTACTTCTTTTTTTATTGTAACACCACCTTTTGGTCAACATTTCTTTCACATATGCTCCATTTAAGAACAAACACAGTAAACATGGCTCTGCTAGAACAATGACTTTTCAAGATTCTACCTAAGCTGGCAAACTATGTTAAAAATGCCCCACTGGCAGAAAAAGAACATGGAAGAAGTTTTCTCCGAAGTATCCCACCTATTTACCTTTCAAGAGCATCTTGGAAGCCTTTGGTGACCTACTACTGATACATAAAACTATCTCCAAATTTTTTTTATTAAAAAAAAAAAGATGTTTTATTGATTTTTAGAGAGGGAGGAAGGAAAAGGGAGAGATAGAAACATCAATAATGACAGAGAATCACTGATCGGCTGCCTTCTGTTTGCCCCATACTGGGGATCAAGCCCACAACCCAGGCATGTGTCCTGACCGGGAATCAAACCAGTGACCTCCTGGTTCATGGACTGATGCTCAACCATTGAGTAACACTTGCTGGGCACGATCTCCAATTTGTTTCCCCTGAACATAGTTGGATCAGGGCAACTTTTACATGTTATGCCTCAAGTAAGGGCTGTTTTTACTTCATCCTTGTATCTCTATCTCAGTACCATGTTTGGAAAATTGTAAGTGCTTTATAAATATTTTCTAATTATATCCGTGAATGGATGAAAAAATGTTAATGTACCTACTTAAATCACATTATTATGAAACAACTAGAGGCCCGGTGCAGGAAATTCGTGCACTGGAGAAGGCAGATCCCTCAGCCCAGTCTGTGCCCTCTTGCAGTCCGGGACGCCTCGGGGGATGTCCACCTGCCAGCTTAGGCCCGCTTCCCAGAGTCCGGGACCCCTTGCTCCTTACCACCCGTCTGATTGCTGCTCCTTACCACTCGGCTCGCTGCTCATTAGTGCTGGTGTGAAGGCAGGAGAAGCTCCCACCACCACCTCTGTGCTCACCAGCCGTGAGCCCAGCTTCTGGCTGAGTGGCACTCCCCCTGTGGGAGCACACTGACCACCAGGGGCCAGCTCCTGTGTTGAGCGTCTGCCCCCTGGTGGTCAGTGCCCATTATAGCGACCAATTGTTCCACCGTTTGGTCGGTTTGCATATTAGGCTTTTATTATATAGGATAAGATCTGCAGATCTGCCTTTTCAGGATATTAACGTATGGTAAGTGGTATTTGATATAAGCGGTAAATTTTAAGTAGTATACTATAATTAATGGGACAAAAAAATACTACAACCATACAACTAACAATAAATCAAGGTCTGAGTTCTGAGCACCTCAAGAAGCAAGCTTGGTGAGAGGCCTTTTTATCACTAAATAAATATTCAGGTACCATGAAGGGAAAATGAAGCCTGAAGAATATGGGAAGTATACACTAACTGAAAGGAACAGGAGGAACAATGCACATTGATGTCCACAAAAAAATAGGTAACACAAAGCATCTGCCTCATAGAGTTACAATGACTTTTTAAAGAATTTTAAAATTTCACTATACCTCCATCTCTGATACCTTTGTTACAGTTTAATATTCCCATTAACTTTCAGACTCAATTATTACCAAAATAACATAGGCTAGAGTATATTCCAAACAAAGTCCATGAGAGTCACCTGTAAGTTAGGTGTATAATAGAACATCCTTCTCAATTTACTATTATGAAAGACTAGAGGGATTACTAGCTCTGGATCATCTGTTCCACAAAGATAATTTAAAACAAACCAGGTAAGTCCTGTCTGGTATGGCTCAGTTGGTAGAGCATCAAACTGTGCACCAATTCCCAGTCAGGGCACATGCCCAGGTTGCCAATTCAATCTCCAGTTGGTGGGTATGGGAAGCAACCAATTGATGTTTCTCTCTAATATAAAAAACACATTTAAAACAACAACAACAACAAACCAGGTAAAAAGAAATCCACTTGGCCAGGGCAAGTGGATTTCATAGTTCCCAGGATACACACAACCAATGAATGCACAAATAAGTGGAACAACAAATTGATGTTTCTCCCTCTCCCCTTCCTCTTTCTAAAAATTAAAAAAAAAAAAAAAAAAAAAAAAAACACCACAAAATCCACTTTATAAAGTTACATTTGGGAACGCACAAAAATGCTTCCCCAATTCTTATCAATAATATCTATAATAATAAAAGCATAATATGCTAATTAGGCTGAACATCCTTCCAGATGAAGCCAGAGCTAGGAGGGAAGCCCGGGACCCCGGTGCCAGACGGAAGCTGGTGCCAGCAGCCAGGGGAAGGAAGGCCTACTCTTGCACAAATTTCATGCATCGGGCCTCTAGTTTTCCATAAAAGCTATCCTTAGTCATCAGAGAGCTCCACAATCAGAATAGCTCTTCACTGTTAACACTTTTATTACACCAGGTTATATTTCTGTCTATCTCACAATCTGTTCTAAACTGTACAGCTTGCAGCACATTCCTTATTTTTAAAAAATCTGTTTTAATTGATTTTAGAGAGGGAGAGAGAGAGAGACATCAATGATGAGAGAGAATCATCCACTGGCTGCCTCCTGCACACCCCTATTGGGGATCAAGCCCTGACCAGGAATGAAACTGTGACCTCCTGGTTCACCTGCCCAGGCTCAACCACTGAGCAACACCAGACGGGCCGCAACACATTTCTTTTTTATTCTTTTTCTTTAAATATACTTTTTTTAAAATTGATTCCAGAGAGGAAGGGAGAGGGAGAGATAGAAATATCAATGATGAGAGAGAATAGTTGACTGGTGGCCTCCGGCAGGCCCCCCACTGGGAACTGAGCCCACAACACGGGCATGTGCTCTTGATGGGAATGGAACCTGGGATCCTTCAGGCCGTCACGCTATCCACTGAGCCAAACGGGCTAGGGCTGCAACACATTTGATAAAATTCTAAAAATAAAACACACTCCACTTTAAGTTACTAATTTATTACCCCATAGTCCCTGAATATCCTTATAGCCAAAATGTCTGCAGACCTTTATCCCATAAAAATGTGCAAACTGAGTTGCATCCTTTAAAAACCCCACCTGCTGCTGGGAGATACGGTCTTCCTCGACCTGCATATATGCACATTTTGCCCTTCTCCAGAACACATCTTCCATCCATTCGCCTGGTTCTAGCAATTAGTACCCTAAGGCTTCTCCTTTACTGACCTCTCCAAGAACCTTTTAATCCGACCTGATTACCTCTCCTCAACCCTCTCTCGGCCTTACCGGCAGCTCCCAGAATGCACGGTGGTGCCTCTGGTAGCAGAAGCTACCTTGACACTCGTTTCCTCTGCGGGACACCTTCCCCCATCTTGCACGGCCAACAAAACCCCTCCAAGACTCAGCTGTAAGCATCACTCCCTCTCCAGTCCAGGCATGGGTTTAGGACTGTTTCCCTGGAGACCGAACTCCGAGAGCAGGGGTAGAATCTTACTCATCTTGCAACTGCTGTTCATAACACATGGTCTGGGCCAGAGGTGACGCTTAAATGCTGGCAGCTTGAACATGACGCTAAAACGCCGCTTTGAAAGCACACAGACGGAGGTAACACCGGAGTCACCTCTTCTTGCCAGGAAACCCCACGTCTCTGGGGGGTATGACTTGTGGGGTCCACGGCCCAGGAAGGGAAAAGCTTCTCTCCGCTCCACCCCCGGCTCAGAGGCAGCCAGTGCGCTGGGCCACAGGTGACACGGGCCCGGCCACCGGGACCCGGCAACTTTCCCGACACACGATCAACGGCGGGGAGAGAAAAACGTCCTCGGGTCCAAGGCAGACGGAGGCTGACAGACGGTGAAAGAATGGCGAGCAGAGAGGAAGAGCCCGAGGCCCGGCGACCCGAGGCAGATAAAGGAGAGCGGCGGCGGGCGCGCAGGAAACAGAGGGGCCGGGGCGGGGGGCCGCCTGGAGTCCGAGGGCGCCGGCGGCTCGGGGGACCGACCGGCCCGGGACCTCCCGCCCCACTGCGACGCGGCCTAAAGCCGCGGTCTCCCGTCCAAATGCCCCCGCGGAGGCGCTCCCGCCCCGCCTCCCGCCAGGCCTCCCGTCCCGGTGCCCCCGGGGCGCCACTTACCCGGTCCGCCAGGCCGACCCTCCCCATGGGCCGCAGCGGCGCACCAAGGCCCCGGCGCCGCGCTGAGGGCAGGCTGGGCGCACTCGGCGTCAGCCCGTGACGGCCCGACCGCAGCCGGCGCCAACCCCTACGCCGAGTCCGCAGGGCGCGTGCGGGCGCGGGGTCAGGGAAGCGAGCGGCAGGCAGAGAGGCACTCACTTTCGCCGCACTCGCCTGGCTACGGCGCCCCCTCCCGGCGGGAGGGCCGCACTGCATTCCCCCTTCAGCAGGTGTCGCTTTCTGCCCAGAGGTGTCACAGTGATGCAAGTTTGTGAGATTTCAGACTCCCAGGAGAGCTTTGCAGTGACTCCAGATGCTGAAGAGGAGAAATGGTCCAGGGCTGCAGAGATCGTCCTTGGGAGCGAACTGTGTTGTAATGGAAGGGAAAGGGAGAATCCCTCCCAGCCCTTCGTTCTCATTCATTCAACACCATTCCTCTATATGCACAATGCTAAACATTAGTCACCATAGGCGGGATAAATGGGAAAACTGCTAGAAAAGAAATGATAACAAGCAATGAATTAACTGTACGACTAAGGAAACACTAAATATGGAGTTCAAGGTTGCATAAATATAATAAATCTCACAATTGAAAAACGATATAACAAATTTGAGAGGAAAAGAGAAAATGGGATTTTGTGTAATTATGATTTTCATATAAAAAAAATTCTAAATAAAATATTTTGACTGCATTTGTACAGACATCCTCAGTCCTATAATAATGTTATTCCTAGTGCTTCAGCACCTCCACTGTGACACCTCTCTTCCCCATGTGAAGGGGAACATTCTGGCAGTAAGACAGCATGCTTGGTTGGGACTGGAGTGTTCAGGCTAAGCTTTCAAGAACTCTTAAAATGAAGACACTGGGGCAGTGGGGGCTTGCCCGGGGTGGGAATGGCGGGGGAGGAGGGGTCAATTGGGGAAAAAGGAGACATGTAAAATTTTAGACAATAAAAAAGAACTCTTAAAATGTTATCAATAAAAAGGGTAGGGAAAGTCGTTCTTGAAATATGATATGTTCATTAAAGATTTAAGAAATAAAATGAATTTATCGAGTGTCTCTGATAGTTTCTGGCTCTGGGCTTAGAGAGCAAAGAGAAAATGTCTGGGCTGAGTCTCCTACCCTCTGATCAAAGCACAGGAGGGTGGGCAAGAGCCCTGAGACTGAGCAGGCAGGAAGCCTTGGGGACGGACTCTCCAAGTGGAATCTGCTGTCTACCGAGCCTCTCTTATTTACTGGACATCTCCAGGTTGCAGGCTGTTGACTACCACTGCCCTCCTCCTGCTTGTTTTGCTCATTTCCAAATCACTAAGTCACACAGTGACAGGCAACTCCTTGATTTACAGGCCATAGATGCAGTCACCTTCATTTGGGGGAATTTTCTAGTTCCATTTTCAGGAGGAAATCTTTTTCCTTCTCATATCTGAATATACAGTATTAGAGACATCATTCTTCCACTTCTTGTCCAAGGTAACTAAAATTACTTTCAGTTTACAAACTGGGAATATGAGGATTAATGAGATGGAGGACTGTAACCCAGGATATGCAATTAGAAGGAAGGATAAACAAACTGTGGAGATTCAGAAGAGGGACAAGAGGCACAGGGGCCAGTCCAGGCTGGAGAGCAAACGTACCTAGTGACACCTAGTGAAACCAGTTGTATGATTTTTCTCCAGCAGTGCTCAGCATCCTGGAGGGAGGAGGGCAGAAAGTAGATGGTAGCATCAGTCAAAAACTAGAAATTAGCAAGGCAGGTGTTCTAGAAAGAAAGGAGAAGAGGGAGATGCTTAGGCTGGCAGGAAGTGGCTAGAATGAAACGCCATCGCATACAGGACAGACAGAGGCTGAGGAGGACCAGGAAGAGTGAAAATGAATGAGTGGTCACACACTGGGAAGAAAACATTTTAGTTAAGATGACATTTTGACCAAAATTGTCCTATATAATAAAGAGGTAATATGCAAATTAACCCTCACACCCTCACAAAGATGGCTGCCTACAACCAGGCTGGCAGGGGGGTTAGTGAAGGACGACCAAACGACTGAACAAGCAGGCTGCGTGGGGCAACCAGGCCAGCAAGGGGGTTAGTGAGGGACGATCAAACGACTAAACAGCAGTTTGTGTGGGGCGACCAGGCCAGCGGGGGGGGGGGGGGGGGGGGGGGGGGTCGTGAGGGGCGACCAGGCTGGTGGGGAAGGCAGTTGAGGGTGACCAGGCCAGCAGAGGGGGCAGTTGGGGGTGACCAGGCTGGCAGGGGAGGCAGTAAGAGGTGGTCAGGCCAGCGGGGGAGGGGGCAGTTAGGGGTGACCAGGCTGGTGGGGGGGGGGGGGCAATTAGAGGCGATCAGGCCAGCACGCAGAGGCAGTTAGGGGCGACCAGGAAGGCAGGCAGGTGAGCGATTAGGAGCCAGCGGTCTAGGATTGTGAGAGGGATGTCCGACTGCCGGTTTAGGCCCAATCCCCTGGACGGTGCTCATCTGCACTGATAAATATTCAGGGAAACAGCACCGCACAGTGTGTGGAGATAAAACCTGTTGGACTCTGACCCTGTAGATCTGCAGAGTCTTGACATTTTTAGCAGAGTTCAGCATCCTGGCTAGTCAGAGAACAAACCCATGGTTTATAAACACAGCAGGAAATCCTGCAAGTCTGACGGTGGCAATTGTTAAAAAGTATGAGTTTAGCCCAACTGGCGTGGCTCAGTGGTTGAGCATCAACCCATGAACCAGGAGGTTGAGGTTTGATTCTGGTCGGGGCATATGCCCAGGTTGTGGGCTCAAGCCCCAGTGGGGGGCGTGCAGAAGGCAGCTAATCAATGATGTTTCTATCTCTCCCTCTCCCTTCTTCTCTGAAATCAATAAATGTATATTTAAAAAAAAATAAAAATAAAAATAATCTTGAGTTTAAAATAGCCAGTGTGGTTCTGAGCCAAGTGGCCAACTGCACTTGAGAAGGACCAGGGAGACTGGCACACAGGGGACAGAGAGGACTATGGAGGAGCAGAGCCTTCGAGCTGAGCTGAACAGGGCACCAGGGGGTCCTCAGCCGCTCTCCTGGGCTCTCACCTACCAGATGTGCATGGATTTCCTAAATGTCTCAGGGCCCCAGTCATCTGTGCCCAGAAAGAATTATTTTTCCCACTGGCACCACAAATCCCTTCCTTCCCCATTATGAGTTTGTGTCCCCCACCCCCCCGCCAAAAGTCACTAGAAAAAAACAAACCCTGGTCACTCCTAACTCCCCCCCCCCCCCCCACCAGCCTGGTCACCCACAACTGCCCCCTCCCCCGCTGGCCTGATCACCTCTTACTGCCCCCCCCCCCGCCAGCCTGGTCACCCACAACTGCCCCCTCTGCTGGCCTGGTTGCCCTCAACTGCCTTCCCCACCAGCCTGGTCGCCCCTCACGACCTCCCCGCTGGCCTAGTTGCCCCACGCAGCCAGCTTGTTCAGTTGTTTGGTCGACCCTCCCCCCCCCCATGCATGAATTTCATGCACTGGACCTCTAGTAATTTGATAAAGAGTGATTATTCCCTGTAACTCTGTGTGTAGTGATATTTTTCACATACCATGAGGAATGATTTTTATTCACTTTTATATAACTCTAAGCAGTTTTATCCATTTTTCAGAATTTTTGTCCACCCCCTACATTTTCTTTCTTTCTAAGTTGTCCTCTACATTATTCCTGCTCTATAATGTTTACAATAGCAAAAATTAAGAAGCAGAACTAAATAATTAATAACAAAGACAATGAAATTCATTTATTTGGGGTGACAACTTATATGGAAGAATTCCATTTTTGTTTTAAAATGATGTAAATACTAGTGACCCGGTTCATGGATTCGGGCACATTGAAAGGAAATTAATTAGAAGGTGGCCAGCAGGGCGGGACTGGGAGAGATGGGCCGGACACGCCCTAGAGCCAACCTCCCTCGGTCCTTGCCCAGTGTTGGTGGAGTGAGCGGGATCCCTCCGGCAGGTGGGGTCCCTCAGCCTGGCCTGTGGGAATCAGGCCGAAACCAGCTCTCCAATATTCCCCCGAGGAGTCCTGGAGTGCAAAAGGGCACTCTGCAAAGTTGCTGTCGTACAGGGTGTGGAACACAAACACAAGTGTGCAGTAAACCAGATTCGGGGGCAACAGTGCCCTAGCAACAACATAACCCATGGCTGAAGGTGGAATTGCACAGCCCTCGTGAGGATTTGGGTTCCCTCCTCTCTGGTTTTGGGGTGTGTCACCCAAGAACCGCTACTGCCAAGTCACTGCAGCTTGGCAACTCCTGTGTTAGGTGTCTGCCTCCTGGTGGTCAGAGCACAGCATAGCGACTGGTCGGATGGTTGGACACTTAGCATATTAGCCTTTTATATATAGAGATTATATATAGAGACTAGAGGCCTGGTGCATGAAATTAGTGCACTGGGGGGTGGGGGCGGAGATCCCTCAGCCTGGCCTGCACCCTCTAGCAGTCTGAGACATCCCTCTCACAGTCCAGGCCTCTTATAGGCTGGGACCGCTCACTCCTTACCACCCGCCTGCAGCGGAGGCTGGAGAGGCTCCCGCCACTACTGCTGCACTCACCAGCCATAAGCCCGGCTTCTGGCTGAGCGGCGTTCCACCTGTGGGAGTGTACTGACCACCAGGGGGCAGCTCCTGCGTTGAGCGTCTTCCCTCTGGTGGTGGTCAGTGCGCATCATAGTGACCAGTTGTTCTGCTCTTTGGTTGATTTGCATATTAGGGTTTTATTATATAGGATATGCAGGTAAAGTACATAAGGGTTGTCTGCCAATATGGTTTTCTCCTGATAGGCGGGGTCATTGCAGTTCTACATTTATATTTTTTGCTTATTTGTACTTTTACCCAGTAAAAATTTTAAATATATTTTAATTGATTTCAGAGAGAGGAAGTGACAGGAAGAGAGAGATAGACATATTGATGAGAGAGAGAAACACCGATGGGCTGCCTCCTGCAGGTCCCCTACTTCAGATCAAGCCTGAAACCCCAGCATGTGTCCTAAGCCACACTGGCCAGGGCTAATATGTTATATTTCAACAGATTGAATCTATAAATAAATATGAGGATCCAGCTATATGCTAATAATCTAGACATTAAAAGGGATTTAAAACAAAGTAATTCTTCTTACTCATTTTTTTTTGTTTTGTCAAATAGTTATTTTCTCATAAAAATAGTTATATTAACAAGCATTGGGTGTATTATTGTTATTTTAAAATGACTCAATATATCTTTTTAAATTTCTCAGTCTTAAATTCTAACAAGAAAAACATTGGTCATTATTTGCTTATGACCCACATTAGGGAAAGCTCTTAGGATGCTCAAAAATTTTTAAGTGTAAAGGGCATGAGACCAACAAATTTGAGAGTTATTGAATTATAGCATTCACAGGAAAAGGATGGGGTGGGGGTGAGCAGCCCACATGGGTAGAAATGGTACTGTATAGCCTTGCGAATTTTTCCCTCCTTTTCTTCTGAAATGTAAGCAGCACTAAATGGTTTTTGAGTTCAAAAAATACATGTTAAAATATTTTAACAATTAGCCAAAACCGGTTTGGCTCAGTGGATAGAGTGTTGGCCTGCGGACTGAAAGGTCCCAGGTTCGATTCCGGTCAAGGGCATGTACCTGGATTGCAGGCACATCCCCAGTAGGAGATGTGCAGGAGGCAGCTGATTGATGTTTCTCTCTCATCAATGTTTCTATCTATCTCTCTCCCTTCCTCTCTGTAAAAAATCAATAAAATATATTTTTAAAAAAATATTTTAACAATTTAATTTCTAAAATCAGTTACTGCCACCTAGTGTTATGATACTACATCATCTTTTTCCTTAAAATTTTAAACAAATATCTAAAACAGTATATTTATAATAATATCATGTTACTCAATACAACAAAGTCGCTGTTCATAATTCTTGAGTAATAAATTATTCATATTAGGTCATCAATCACACATTTAGGCATGTAGTTTAGATGATATTATTTTAAAAATGTATTAATCCTGTTTCCTTAAAGTATATATATATATATATATATATATATATATATATATATATTTACAATTTTTATCTGCTTTTGATAGCTAAAGTGCATCATCAAGATTGAGTGTCGAGCCATGAACCAGGAGGTCATGGTTTGATTGCTGATCAGGGCACATTCCCGGGTTGTGGGCTTGATCTCCAGTAGGGGCCATGCCAAGAGGCAGCCGATCAATGATTCCCTCTCATCATTGATATTTATATCTCTTTCTCACTCTCCCTTCCTCTCTCTGAAATCAATAAGAACATATATATTTTTGAAGTATAGAGGTTAATTATTAAAAAAGAGTATTTATTATTGTACAAAGTTGTAATTAGAATGAAATATAATATTCTCACATATTGTGACTTATTGAATTTATTTATGAGACGTTTCACAGTAAGTCTAAAAGAAGTTTATTTACATTTGCAGAAAATTCTAGTAATTATATTATTATATTTTAAGATTTTTAGTCTAATTTTTTTCTCAGCCTAGCATTTAAGATTAATCATTATCAGCCTGTCAGCCTTTATTTGCTTCAGTCAGTGAAACTGGATATCCTATATAATAAAGAGGTAATATGCAAATTGACCCTCACACCCTCATACCATCACAAGATAGCCGTCCCCATGCCGTCACAAGATGACTGCCACAAGATGGCCGCCCACATCATCACAAGATGGCCACCCCCACATTGTCACAAGATGGCCGGCAGGGTAGGGCAGTTGGGGGGGACCAGGCCTGCAGGGGAGGGCAGTTGGGTGCCATCGGGCGGGCAGGGGAGGGCACTTGGGGGTGATCAGGCCAGCAGGGGAGCGGTTAGGGCAGTGATGGCGAACCTATGACACGCGTGTCAGAGGTGACACGGAACTCATTTTTTTGGTTGATTTTTCTTTGTTAAATGGCATTTAAGTATATAAAATAAATATCAAAAATATAAGTCTTTGTTTTACTATGGTTGCAAATATCAAAATATTTCTATATGTGACACAGCACCAGACTTAAGTTAGGGTTTTTCAAAATGCTGACACGCCGAGCTCAAAAGGTTCACCATCACTGGGTTAGGGGATTATCAGGCTGGCAAGCAAAAGCAGGTAGGGGCAATCAGGCACGCAGGCAGATGAGTGGCTAGGAGCCAGCAGTCCTGGATTGTGAGAGGGCTGTCCCACAGGGATCGGGCCTAAACCAGCAGTCGGACATCCCCTGAGGGATCCCAGATTGGGGAGGGTGCAGGTTGGGCTGAGGGACAGCCCCCATGCATGAATTTCATGCACCGGGCCTCTAATTATATATATATATATATATATATATATATATATATATATATATATACACTAGAGGCCCAGTGCACAAAATTTGTGCACTTGTGGGGGAGGGGTCCCTCAGCCCAGCCTGCACCCTCTTGCAGTCCAGGAGCCCTCAGGGAATGTCCAACTGCCATGGAGGTGGGAGAGGCTCCCACTACTACCCCTGCGCTTGTTAACCATGAGCCTGGCTCAGGGGTGGGCAAACTTTTTGACTTGAGGGCCACAATGGGTTCTTAAACTGGACCGGAGGGCCGGAACAAAAGCATGGATGGAGTGTTTGTGTGAAATAATATAAATTCAAAGTAAACATTATTACATAAAAGGGTACGGTCTTTTTTTTTTAGTTTTATTCATTTCAAACGGGCCGGATCCGGCCCGTGGACTGTAGTTTGCGCACGGCTGGCGTGGCTTCTGGTTGAGCAGTGCTTCCCTGTAGGGAGCACACTGACCACCAGGGGGCAGCTCCTGCATTGAGCATCTGCCCCCTGGTGGTCAATGCGTGTCATAGCGACTGGTCGTTTTGCCGTTCGGCAATTTGCATATTAACCTTTTATTATATAGGATATATATATATATATATATATATATAATCTCCAAAATGTATACATACACTTTGAATAATTATGAAGGCAGTGTTTATTAAAATACATTTCATTTTCAAAATTGACCTAACAGCTGTTAAAGTATGTATACATTTTTTGGGACACCCTTTACATACAGAACTTTATGTTCCTGAGTTTGTTTTTTTTAACAGTCTTCTCCATTCTCAATGATCACTTCTCACTGCTGTCATAGGGTGTCTACAGAAGTTCCTCTAGGCTAGGGCCTTCCAAATTTGATGCTTAGAAACCAGATAAAAACAATGACAAGCATAGTGTAGGGATATGGAGCAGTGATTTTCAACTGAGGTGCCACAAGAATTTTTAGAACATGCAGTACCTTACTATTTAGTCAGGCACTGATATCTTTTCCCTTGGATTGTCAAATTAAAAAAATGACAACAGCCAACATAACAATAGCCAACCGATGTGAATGAATCAAAATTATACCTTTTTCTTTGTCAGATTAGCAAAACATATATTTTTGGTGTGCTGCAGAATTTTAGTAATTAGTTTGTGTGTGCCAGGAGATGAAAATCGCTGATATGGAGACAAAGAGGACAAGGGCAAGAGGCAAAAGCGGAGTTGGAAGGGAAGGATCCAGTTCAGGGTCTGGTGGAGAGCTCCTTGGACTAGGGCAGTGGTCGGCAAACTGCGGCTCATGAGCCACATGCGGCTCTTTGGCCCCTTGAGTGTGGCTCTTCCACAAAATACCAACTTCTGTGCATGGGCCACGAAGTTTTAATCGCACTGTACATGTGCCCGCACGTGGTATTTTGTGGAAGAGCCACACTCAAGGGGCCAAAGAGCCGCATGTGGCTCGTGAGCCACAGTTTGCCAACCACTGGACTAGGGAAAGATTTGGGGGGGCGGGGATGGAGGGGGTTGGAGAAGATTGCAGGTGGGAGGGGTGATGTGAGCCACAACAGAGGATAAGGGTCATTATGATCAGACTTTACGTGAGGGTTACACTTCCTAGTTCAAAATTTGCTCTCACATCTGTCGTCCTGTGATTTTTCACAGTATTCCTGTGAGGTAGTTAGGGTGGGAAAGACAAATTTACTTCTGAAAAAGATTTCAGTGGATGTAATTGGTTAACTTTAGATGGACTTTAACAGGCTAGCAATGAACCTTGCCCTTTCATCTTATATGAATGAGCTGGAAATAGTGTTCAGATTTTTCCTCACTCTCTATATTAATTTTGGCAAGCAGGTAACTTCAGAAACTCTGATATGAACCTCTGGTATAATAAGTAAGGACCTGGTCTTATTGAACATGATTGAGGTCTTCTGCTAGGAGGTTTTTGGGCCTGAACTAGCAGGTATAATATCACCATTAAAACGAAGCTGGTAGACGTCCCCACAATCCAGAAGACTTGTGTTGATTTGTATGTGTGCAAGTGAACACTGCGGGCGCGCTGCCCAAGGGCGCCGCTAGGGGCCGCTCCTCCACGGCGGCTCCGTCAACAACGGGCGCCCTGGGTGCTCTCTCTCCGCCCGTCACTCACCTCAGCTTCCGCCGGAAGCGGCTGCTGTCAGTGAAGTGCTGCAGTGTTTGGGCTGCGGTTTCCGTGCACCGCCGCGCCCGGCCGGGTGAGGCTTGGCCGGAGGAGCCGGAGAGAGAACCTCCAGCTTAAACCGGGCGACGACATGGACATTCTGAAGTCGGAGATCCTCCGGAAGCGGCAGCTGGTGGAGGACAGGAACCTGTTGGTGGTGAGGAGCCTGGGGTCGTGGCGCGGGGTGTGTAGGGGGGGCGGCCGGAGGGGAGCCCGGGAGTCGGGACTGGTACCGAGAGGGTTGCAGGAGGCCGGGGGTGAGCGAGAGCCTCCCCCTGTCCCCCCTTCCTCCCCTGGTTCTCCCCTACACTCCCTACTCGGCAGCCTCCGGAGAAAGTGGGGGAGTTGCAGGAAAACCCAGGATTTTGGCAAAACTCCCGCGCAGGTTCTCAGTGCCTCACCCGCACGCCCACCTGTCGGTATTCTTCGGAGTTCGGCCCCAGTTCTCCTGTCCCTCACCTGTATGGTGTTACTCAGGGTTTGTGCCCAACTGGAGCCCTAGACGAGGAAGGGCAGACTCAGAATTAGTCTTTTAAAGTATTTGATTCCTTCCGACTAGTAAAACCGGTTATTTGTTACATTTTCTATCACCCCCCGCCCGCAATACACATAGAAAGGCCTGTCGGTCAGCTCTTCGCCGAAAGGGGGTCTAACACGGGTGGAGAAACAGTGGAGAAAGAGGAGGGAGAATTAGGAACTTCCTTAGGTTGATCGCCCTTACTTTGTTGCATAACAATAACTTAGATCATCGGTTCTCAAAGCTTTTGGTTTGAGGACCCCTTTACACTCTTCCAAATTATTGAGGATCCCAGAGGGCTTTTGTTTAAGTGTTTATCGGTATTTTACTGTATTACAAATGAAAGCTGAGACGCTTTAAAGGTATTTATATGTTAATTCATTGATGATTTGAAGGTATTGGTTCAGAGTTATGCAGATCTTCCAGATGTTGATTACACCATATTTCATTACACCATATTTTTAAAATTACGTTATTTAATATCAACACGGACATCACGAGAAATTTCTTTATGTATTGGACCGCCGTCAAGCTCATGATGGCAGGTCTAAGATCTCCACAATTTTATTTTTCACTTGAAAGCTGGAATTTTATCATAGGCGGCAAATACTATCAGTTGTTTCCCAGAAGTGGCAGGTTCACTTTTTGGAAGTTAAGTCTGAGTTAGTATAGTTTGTAGATATTCTTTCCTGTGAAAATGATATTCCACGATAAAAGCAGCGGGTTTAGCCTGCAGTTTAATCACACAAGTGCTTTCCCGTCATACTTCCGTAGAAAGGAGAAGTGCTTTAGGAATACCTGCCAAGGCACCCGGAGACTCACCATTGCCTTTCACCCTCAGTACAGATGACCACAGAGGGTGCAGGGAAACAGTACCTTCGTATTGAAAATAGTTGACTTCTCAGGCTCTCAAAGGATCTTCAGGATCCCAGGGGTCTGAGGACCACGCTTGGAGAATATCTGCTTAGGTCCTTGGATGGAATGTCGTATTAATATATATGATGTAGTGTAAGTTGGAATTGTTTGGTGGATGGCTGATTTCCTAATCAATGAAACTTTAAAAATACTTAGCAATATAGAGCTCCTTGAATAGAATATTATTTAGCAGATAGAGGGGGAAAGCTTGCCCATATTTGTAACTTAATATCTTCAGGGACCTTTTTCTTCAGGTAAGTGATTTGAGAGTATTTGAAAAAAGTAATTTAGATGTTGGAATGCATAGCTGGTGTTAGGAAAGCCGGGATGTTGAAATTTAAGTACTTTAGAGGGAAAATTGAATCACAAAAAGCTGAGCTCTCCCCCCAGGTTTATGATGTATGTAGATGCATGATCAGGTAAGTGAGTGCTCTTGAATAATACAAGCATACCTCATTATACTGTGCTTCACATTATTGCCCCCCACAGATGTTGCATCTTTTACAACAGAGGTCCTCAAACTTTTTAAGCAGGGGGCCAGTTCACTGTCCCTCAGACTTTCCACACATGCGCACTGCGGGCCCGGGACGAGTCGGCTGCTAAGCAGGACAGCCAGCGGCAGCAAAAACACCCGGCGGGCCGGATACATGTTTTCGGCGGGCCGCATGTGGCCCTCGGGCCGTAGTTTGAGGACCCCTGTTTTACAATGTAAGGTGAAGACCCTCCAACAGCAAAAAAGTTACAACTCGCTTTATCGCAGCACTCATTTTATTGCAGTGTTCTGGAACCTAACCAGCAGTATCTTCGAGGCGTGCCTGTATAAGAGAATATGTGTAACCAGACATCTTTTCTTGTATGCGTGGGAATAGTCTTTTGATTTATAGCTGTGTAATTTATAACTGTATAGAAACTGTTACTTTATAGCCTTTATCTTTCTGCATCATAGTGTCAGTAACTTTCATACTTTTTCACTGCTCCAGCCACAGTAAGAAATATTTTTGATATATATGAAAGAAGTTTCATGAGATGATTCTTACCTTAACCACATGTGATCCTATAATTTGTTTTATTATTTTAATCCATTCTGTTTCATTTAAAAAAATGCTGATTGGAGATCACTGAATGGTTTTCATTGCCCTATCTTTAGCTGGAAAACACCTGTACTCTTGGTCATTTCAAGTGATGTCCTAGCTTTTTATTGTTAGTCTGACAGTTGAAATAGTAAACACCTTGTGACTGCCCCTTTGTTAAACTGCAGAAGCTCCTAAGATAAGCCTCCTAAGCCACCTGTCACCTGTCCTAAAACGTTCTGTCTGGTGTAACTACTGTGAGGTAATTGCTTGAATACCAGTGCTTTGGAGTCCCGGGTTTGTTGAATCTTCACTTAATGCAACACCTCATTTATGTGGAAAACTAGGCTGTTGGGACATAATTAGAAGTTTCATTAGTTATTAGTTATGAGAATTTGTGTAGAATTATATTTGTTGGATGTTTCTCATATGCATGATACTACACTCTGCCTCAGAGGATTAAAAATACAGTAATGCTTGATTCTTTAAAGACCATGCATGCATTCAATTTTACAGAAAAAAAGAAGCCAAAAGGCCAGAAATCTCTTCTCTTTTTCTCTTTTGAATAGAATGAGATATCAGTTACAGCTTGGGGTCAAAACTTCTACCTGCACATTGGATCCCAGCTCATCTTTTTTTGCATCATCAGGAACCTTAGTATTACTTATCCCCTTTCTTCCTGTATCTTTAGTCTGTCTACTGGCTTATCTCCATCAGCAATGAAACATAAAAATGTCTCTCCCATTTTTAAAAAGGTTTGTTGTTGTGTGTGTTTTTTTAAGCAGCATTCTTTTTCTTTATAGCCAATCTTTTAAAGAATATATATATTTTAAATGATTTCAGAGAGGAAGAGAGGAGGAAAGAGAGATAGAAACATCAATGGTGAGAGAGAATCATTGATTGGATGCCTCCTGCCCGCCCCCCACTGGGAACCAAGCCCACAACCCAGGCATGCGCCCTCACTGGGAATCGAACCATGGCCTCTTGGCTCATGGGTTGACGCTCAACCATTGAGTCACACCAGCTGGGCTATAGCCAAGCTGCTGTTGTTGCTGCTCCCCTCTCCTCCCCTCCTCCCTCCCCCCTCTTCCTCCTTCTTTCTTCATTAATTTCAGAGAGGAAGGGAGAGGGAGAGAAAAATAGAAACATCAATGATGAGAGAGAATCACTGATCGTTTGCCTCTTGCATGCCCCCTAGTGGGGATGGAGCCCACAACCCGGGCATGTGCCCTTGGCCGGAATCAAAGCTGGGACCCTTCAGTCCGCAGGCCGACGTTCTGTCCACTGAGCCAAACCTGCTAGGGCATAGCCAAGCTTCCTAAAATAAATTTTAATTCTCACTCATTCCTTCACCAGATACAAACTGGTTTCTGCCCCCACAGTGATACTGTGACAACAGTGACCTCCATTTTCCTGACTAACAACAGCATTTGACACACTTGGCTGGTCGTCCTCCTTCATTCTTCCCTTGGCATTTCTTCTGCCACAGCTTCCTATTTTTCCTTTGACCTATCAGGCTGCTTATTCTTGATCTTTTTGAAAGACTTCTTCTTTTTTTGTGTGTGTGATTTTTTTGTCCCGTAAATGTTGGTTTTCTTTAAAGTTCAGGCCTAGGCCACTTTCTCTCCACACTGAATATTCTCTTATATTAATTTTATATCCACCTCTAGATTTCAGTTACCATCTATTTCAGGGTTTCTTAAATGCAGCCTTTGGATGGACTTCAGAATATCCATCAGCTTCTTGAAATTTTATAAAAAAATTTAGCATTTAGTTATATAATATAAATGCCCCTCTTTCCTTTCTCCTGTGTATGATATTATTAAAGGGATCTTTGACTCAAAAAGGTCAAGAACTAGTAATTTTTTAAAAACAAAAAATAGAAGAAGAAAAAAAAACACCTAGTAATTTCTATGCTGGTGAAAATCTCCATGCCATTACCTCCTGGCTCTACTGAACTTCTGAACTTTTTCAGTTCCTTGAACTTGTCTTTCTTCACACTTGTTTACCCCTTTACTTGCAACAGTCTTCTATGAGTCATCCCTGAGAAAGGCAGGAGGAATTGATGGAATACATTTGGAAGGGATTGGCCTTAACTAGGAGGATGGTTTCCTCTTCCATTCTGAAATGATGAAGGGATTGGTACAGATCCAGGTAAGGTTTGGTGCTGGGAGGAATTTGGAGAAATTCTTGTTTCATGGCTTTTCATTTCTTTGTAGATTGGCTTAGTCATTTGCTGAAAATGAGGGGAGAAATGAAGGGATAAGAGGTTTGAGAGAATCGGTTACGATCAGTGTAGACAGTAGGACAGAAAACTGAACAGTGAATTACACCTGGATCAGTGAACCCCACTGAGGCCCAAGTGGGCTCCCTGCATTTATAAAGGCCCACTAGATGCAGGTGGGGAGAATGCCAATAGGAAGAGTCTTCAAGGACAGTGTTCTCACTTACTGGTCTCAGGACCCCTTCACAGAGTTTTTATTGATAGTTCTGGAGAACTTTTGTTTATGTAGGGTGTATTTATTGATAATGACTCTATTAGAAATTAAAACTGAGAAAATTAAAAATGTTTAGATATAGTCCATGTAGAAATACAATAGAAATCCATCATAAGTTAACATAAATAATACATTTTTATGAAAATTGACTATATTTTCCAAAACAAAAGAAATTTAGAGAGAAGAGTGGTATATTTGACAATTTTGCAGATCTCTTTATCTCTGGCATATTAGACGATAGTTGGATTCTCCTTCATGTTTCTCCATTCAACCTGCTGCAATATGCTGTTTTTGCTCAATTATGTGATGAAATTTCATCCTCATACAGATAAGTAATTGGAAAAGGGACTATTTTAATAACCTTTTCAAATAATTGTGGTTCTCCTTTAATATTTCACCAAAAATAGACAAATGGTAAGTTTCTTAAAGATTAGTTAAGACTGGATTGTGACACATATCAATGATTTTTTGTATATAAAATCCATTAATATATTCTGCTCTACATCTCTTCTGATCTATTCTGCTCATAGGTATTCTGCCTGTGCATGATTTTCTAACATCTTGCCTTTGTGACATGGTTTGCTGAGTTCAGCAGATCTTCTAAATGTCGATATATTTCATTAGATGATATAAAATAAATCACGTTCACTAATACTATTTTTAGTTCGTCAGAAAAACCGTTAAGTATTGGGAAACCATCAAGTTCACAGTGATGGATACATGTTTCCCACCATTCTAATTTTCGCTTGAAAGATGGAATTTTATCATAGCTGATAAGTACTGTCATTGTTTTCCTTAAAGTGACAGGCTTGCTTTGTTCAGTTTTGAGAAAATGTCTACTATGCAAGTCTGAATAATCAGTTGCGCAAGTGCTTTTCTTTGAGACAATGATCCCACTTCATGTAGCAGAAGTGCTTTGTATGTTTCATATCTTATTTCATCATATCAAATATTTAAAGGCTATGTACTCAAGGGTTGAGATTTAGCAAAATTGTACTTTATCAAGACAAAAGAGAAACTGGCCTCTCTATTTTCCTGGCAGTGCATGGTGGTGAGGAATACAGTGACCACTGCTACATAAATAAGGTACTTAGCCTTTATGTATGCTCAGATTCCAGTAGTTTTCCTCACCATTGCTTTAATACCATTAGTACAAGTGTGTGCACAGTGAAAAAGTGGCACATAACATCTTAGTATTATTATGAAAATAAATTTGACCTCACAGAATCTCTGAAAAGATCTAGGGGACACCCAGAAGCCTGTGAACCACATTTTGAGAATTGATATTCTAGGCTTAAGATTTTGTTAGGTGTGTCAATGAAATTGAGACATGGAAGTAAAAGATACCATCCATATATATAAAACCCTAATATGCAAATAGACCGAATGGCAGAACAACCAAACAACCAGTCGCTATGATGTGTGCTGACCACCATGGGGCACGCGTGGAACATGGCGGGCGTCGGCCATTGCAGGATGGTAGAGCAGGTGAGCAGGGGCACCAGACCAAGGTGGGGCGTTGGTCGCTGTCATCGGGGCAAGCTTCTGGTGGTTACTGAAAATTCTTTGCTCCTGCATGCCACAGTCCCTCCTGGTGTTCGCACATACTGTCGACATTGGCCCCATTCACACATGCTGCCAGTGACAGCCCCGCTTGCACCCACTGCCAACGCTGGCCCTGCTCGCACCCGCAGCTAGCACCAGAGCCGCTGCTCGCACCCGCTGCCAGTGCTGGTCCCAATCACTTGGCGCTGTCAGCAGATGCGAGCTGCGGCTGCCGGCTCCGATTGCCCCTGAGGGCTTCTCCACCTCCCCTTGCTCCTGAGGGGTGATCATCGGGGCAGCAGCTGTCACTCACACCCACTGACTGTGCTAGCCCTGCTTGCACCCGCTGCTGACGCCAGCCCCAATTGCTCTGTGCCATCAGTACATGGGAGTGGCGGCAGCAGGGCTGCAGGCAGACAGGGGACTAGGGGCCGCAGTGGGATGTGATGGGCAGGGGGCGGGTGGGGGTGCGGAGGATGGGCTGAGACCTGCCCCTGTGCCCACAGCAGCCTCATGGCCCATAGTTCCTTTCAAGGTGCATGAATTCGTGCACTGGGCCCCTCGTGTAGACCATGGACTCTGGCCTGGAGGGTCCTTTTACTTTCTTCCTTTATATCTGCTCTTTTTGAGAGGATACCATATGTATTTGTCAACTTATTTAATTGAAATATGTAAATTACCTGCTACATACTCAAAAAGAGCAGTTTATGATGCTGAAATATCATTTGGGGGCCCTAACCGGTTTGACTCAGTGGATAGAGCATCAGCCTGCGGACTGAAGGGCCCCAGGTTTGATTCTGGTCAAGGGCATGTACCTTGGTTGCGGGCACATCCCCAGTAGGGAGTGTGCAGGAGGCAGCTGATCGATGTTTCTCTCTCATTAATGTTTCTAACTCTCTATCCCTTTCCCTTCCTCTCCGTAAAAAATCAATAAAATATATTTTTAAAAAATATCATTTGGGAGTGAAGAACTGTAGCATGGAATCCTGTATAGTACAAAGGATTTAAGGACTAGAGTTCTAGTCCTGCCTCTGTAACTCATGAGGCTTACAAATTCTGGGAATGTCACCTGGTCATTGCCTGAGTGAATTAGCTTTGGATTATGAGGTGCTAAATACCTGAGGTAGTATTGAGGTACTATTATAATTACTATTAATAAAGTAGGACAGTAGCTTTTTAAAAAATATGTTTTATTAATTTTTTACAGAGAGGAAGGGCGAGAGATAGAGAGTTAGAAACATCGATGAGAGAGAAACATCGATCAGCTGCCTCCTGCACATCTCCTACTGGGGATGTGCTCGCAACCCAGGTACATGCCCTTGACCGGAATCGAACCTGGGACCTTTCAGTCCGCAGACTGATGCTCTATCCACTGAGCCAAACCGGTTTCAGCAATAAAGTAGGACAGTAGCTTTAAAAAAATGTTTTTATTGATTTTAGAGAGGGAGGAAGAAAGAGAGAAACATCAATGTGAGAGAGAAACATCGATTGGCTGCCTCCTAACCGGGGTTCAAACCTGCACCCTGGCCCTGACCGGGAATTGGACCCGCCATCTTGGTGCATGGGACAACACTCAACCAACTGAGCCACACTGACCAAGGCAAGGCAGCGTCTTTGAGTCAAGTCATCAGTGGAATAAGAGCTGTAGATAGTAACAAGCCTCCAAATTAGTGACTAGATTTAACAGCAAGGATAGTTTTATATATAGGACTAGTGTAGGAAGGACTAATTTTTTTTTCACCATTATAATAGATTTAGAGCTTGTCTCTTTTGACATCAAGTCATATTAAAACAAATGCCTTTAAACTGTCTTTAAGTAAAAAAACTCTCTAAAACCATTCTATGCCTAGATTATTTTAAGAATTAATTCAATTTTAAGAATTAATGAAATACAATTAATTGATATAGTAGGGTTTTAGGTGATGAAAAGAATTTGGACACACTCTTGGAACTCTCTTGGTAATGAGATGTAAGATGTTAGCTATAGATACCATAATTTCTGTTTGATTACTTCTGATGGAAAAAAAACTAAAGCATTTTATTTTATGTGGTTCATAATAAATACATTTGTAGAGATTATCACTGAACTCAAATATTGGGAAATTAAATCAAAAGTGTGAACATTTGGGAAATATTGTTTTCTTCTCTTTGCTATTGGATATGCCTGTTAAAATGATACTGCAAGAGAAATATGTACTTCAAATTTAGAGGTTGAGTACAGGTGTTGTGTTCAGGAAATCAATATAATTTCTATGCAACCAAAAAACTTTACCATTTCTTGAAAAACTGAAGAGTTTTTTCAGGTTGTTGATTAGGGGACATTAAATTTTATGCAAGGATATATTATTAACTCTCTTCTTCTTCAATAGGAAAATAAAAAATATTTCAAGCGTAGTGAACTTGCAAAAAAGGAAGAGGAAGCATATTACGAAAGATGTGGCTACAAGGTATGAATTCCTGCTTTTATGTTACATTGTCTTATTTCTGAGTTTAAATTTATACAGCTGTTGTTAAAGTGACAAAATTATTGATCTCTGTTCAATTTATCAATGTTATACATTAGCCTATAAATGAGAAGCCATCTGGAGAGGTACGAATTTTTGTTTTTGTTTTTCTTTATTTTTTATCTTGAATTTAGGAAAATACATGCATGACTTTTGGCTTGGAATGGTTTGGCCTTCTGTGGACAGCATGAAGTGGCTTGAGATCAAAGCTTGGTTTTCTTTCCTTTTTTTTTTTTTTTAATTAAGTCCTGGATCTGATGCTGCCTCATTTTCATCTCCCCACCACTCCCTCACTCCACCTCTCCCAATAAAAGTCTATTTTTAAAGGGCTAAAAACATTTTATTCATTCAATAACAATGGTATTAGCAGTGGTATTTCCCCTGCTTTCTCCTGAATATTTTAAACCAGTTTTTATATTTACATTGTTAATAATTCCTTTTGGCCTAAACACCTCTGCCTGAAATATATTGCCATATAACATTTATATGCTTTTGTGTATAAGGAACCACATTTCAAACACTGCTCAGTCTATTGGATAGAAAATGTAATATTGAAATATTTGTTCGAAACAAATGAGTTGTCTGGAAGACTGTACATTTTAGAACTATTACTGAAATTGTCTTTGAGATTATCTAGTTGAATAACATTGGGGTTTTTTATTGGGAGGGGTTAAAGGTTATGTTTAAATTATTTTTAAAAGACTATATCTAGTTTAATAATTTTTAAACCAAATTTCAGAAGGCTCTCTTTTGCTAAATCATAAGTTTGAAATAACTTTTTGCTTGTGAAACATCAATATAAAATAATACTCTTGTGCATGTCATGTTAAAAGTTTTGGAAATTAATTTATCTGGCATAGCATTTCTAGAGGGATGCATGAATAATGCAAATGGTATGTATATGCATTTGGTTTTATTTTGTAGTGTTGGGAGAGGGCAAGTTTTAAAAATGTTATATTTCTGATAGGCTTCTAAATTATGAAAATTTATATTGGTATTTTGATATTTTCCATGAATATATTGATTTCATTTGCTTCTAATTTAGGAAATTAAAATAATGTTTTGCGTTAGTAACCATTGGATACATATTCAGAAAGAATTCTCATCTTTTGCTTGCCCCAACATTGTCTAACTCCAACTTGATTTGGAATAAGAATTGCTTACCCTGGGTATAGTCTGCTGACTTGTTGTTTTCCAAGATCCCTAAATTTCAACCTTTCAACTTTTTGATAAGGTAGGAAAAGAATGTAAGACTATGGTGGCAGTTTTGCTTTGCTTTTGCTTCAGTGATAGCGCAGTACTTCCTTGCTTACATAGAGGAAAGCACTGAAGCAAAATAATTACTGTAAAGGTACTGCTTGTAATGTCGAGTCCAGCTGCCATTCCTTAATTAAAACTACTTTTCATCCTAAGATTTTTTGAGAAATGATCTGTTTTTATGCTTACAAAGAAAGCAGAGGTTGTTCTTTCTTAAACATTTTTAGTATTTCCTTCTTGGTAATAATGAAAATATTGCATGTATTATTTTATTCCTTTATAGAAACTAGTTCCCATTTTTTTTTAAGGCTTGGTGCTGATTTGGTTTGTGAAAATATGAAAGTTTAGTTTTTATCTCAGTTTTCTTTTACACTTAATACTGATAAACTTAACTGTTAATCATAAACTATAGAATCATAATTTATATAATTTTAACCATTTAGCCTTCCTTAGTTGAATGAGTTTTTCCTTAAAGTTCATCTTCTTTCATGTTTTTTTTTTCTTCTTCTTTTGGCATTTTAGATTGGTCTTATGGTCAGTTGGGAAACCATGTTTCAATATCTTTTTACAGACCACACAATGGGGCTTATAAATTGCTGAACTCAATTTTCCCAAACTGTGACTTGGGCGGCAGACTCAAGAAAATATATGAAGAGATTTTTTTCCCTGCAGGTTCATATCAACAAGAATGTTCACTCTTTTCTTTGTGTGGTATAAGTAGAGAGGTGCTGTTTTTCATTATTTTCTCACAAGGTTTGTAGCTCACTTTTGTGGAAAATTTCTATGTAGCATTGGAAATTTTTCTACATGTCCAACAGTGATTTCTGTGCACTTGGAATAATACCTTTCAAAAAGTAGGGTAGGAAAAAGCTGGCTCTTGAAGCTTCACGGGCTTCTGTTAGAAAGCAGTTCCTGTCTTTGACTTTCATTTTAAACCCAGGGTAAGAATCAGGCAACCCTGTAGGATGATTTTCTCAAAGAGGAGAAGCAGGTTGATTTTTTTCCCCCCAAAAAACAAAGTAAAATTCTTTAGAGTTGAAGAAGAAAGTGAGTCTAAATTACAGCTCTTTTACGGTTTGATTTTGGAAACCATTACACTTAATGTCACTTTTCTGTAGCAAGAATGCTGTCTCCGATGTGCATGCTTTCTATGTGTGCTGTCCCTGAAATGGACAAGTTTGATACTAGTAAACTCTTAAAAGCTGGATATTTACTATGAGCTCTTTCCTCGGAGGAACATTTAGACCTTCAATATTTAAAACATGTTTAACTGTCTTGAACAGCTAATCTAATAGAATGACAAATATTAACTATATTTTAAAAGCTAAACTTCTTTTTTTTTGCTGTTAATATAGATACAGCCAAAAGAGGATGACCAGAAACCATTAACTTCATCGAATCCAGTATTAGAACTTGAACTGGCAGAGGAAAAATTACCAATGACCCTTTCTAGGCAAGAGGTAAGTTTATATATAGTTTCATGAAAAAAAAAAAAAAAACACAACAAAAACCTCTGCAGAACATTTACATTAATCTTTAGTTCTACCCAATAGTTTTTTGTCATTATTTCCCATATAAGATGACTTATTGAACTCAGTTACTGTGCAGCTAGCCAGTTTTCTTCATGGGGTTCTACTAATAAATTACCTCTGCCTTTCTTTTCTTTCTTTCTTTATTTTATTATTATCATTTTTTACATGCCCTTGACCAGAATTGAACCTGGGACCCTTTAGTCCGCAGGCCGACGCTCTATCCACTGAGCCAAACCATTCAGGGCTAAAAATATTTTTTAAGGATATTTATGTGATATAAAGAATTCAAACTATTCAGAAGGTACAAGACAAAAGTGAACTTTGAACAAAAGGAAACTTTCATAGAAAAGGATGGCTAACTCTGGAAGCTCTCATGTGAAAATTAGAGGAAGTTATTTTGAATAATTAGCCTAAATACTTTTAAAAGAATTTTTTTTTTTAAATATATTTTATTGATTTATTACAGAAAGGAAGGGAGAGGGACAGAAAGTTAGAAACATCGATGAGAGAGAAACATCGATCAGCTGCCTCCTGCACACCCTCCCACTGGGGATGTGCCTGCAACCAAGGTACATGCCCTTGACCGGAATCGAACCTGGGACCCTTCACTCCACAGGCCAATGCTCTATCCACTGAGCCAAACTGGTCAGGGCTAAAAGAATTTATTGACCACAGCTCTAATTTTGAAAAGGAATTGAATATTCTCTGTGATTCCATAAAATAGAGCTAAGATAAATGGATACAAGTTTAAGGGAGGTAATCCAGAAATGGGGTGGGCTGTTTCATGAAGAGATGTGATTCCTGTCATTTGTCAGACAGTGACCTGACAGTTGTTTTTGGGAGTTAATTCAGCATTGATTAGAGAAAGCAATAGATGACCTCTTAAGTTTCTTTTTAATATCAAGCTTCAGTTAATCCACTGGGAGCCCTCCAGTGGTTTCTAAGTGTGTTCCCAGGTAAAGTTCTTGGTTTTTTTTTTTTTTTTTTTTTTTTTTTTTTGGGTTGGGGATAGGTATTGGGAAGGTTGCAATATGGCAACAGCCATTCTAAGAAGCCACAACACCTGTACAGCTGTGACTCAACACCTCTAGGAACATATAATATGGAAATAAGTTAGGATTTTGTGCATGTAATTAAAGATTTAGCTACAAGTTGTTTATAAAAATAAAATCCTGGAAACAATTAAGCTGTCCAATATAGAAGGATTCACTAAATATATTATGACTCATTCACTGTAGGTATTAAGGGGGGGATCTATAATAATAACAGCATAATATGCTAATTAGACCAGACAGCTGAACGTTGGTATTTTTTTTTATTTGGATAAACTTATTATAATTTTTGTTTCTCCTTTTTGTGAACTATAGCATGTATATAGTGTATAAAACACATATGTTTAATAAAATGGATAATTATTAAACAAACACCTGTGTAACTATCATCTAAGTCAAGAAATAGAGTAGTATTTTTTAAAAATATATTTTAATGATTTTTTCCAGAGAGGAAGGGAGAGGGATAGAGATTTAGAAACATTGATGAGAGAGAAACATCAATCAGCTGCCTCCCACACACCCCCCACTGGGGATGTGCCCGCAACCAAGGTACATGCCCTTGACCGGAATCGAACCTGGAACCCTTGAGTCCTCTATCCACTGAGCCAAACTGGTTAGGGCGAAATAGAGTAGTATTATCAGCCCTTCAAAAGCCCCGTATGTGCCCCATCCTGATCATACTCACTTTCTCTCCTAAGAGACAGTGTTTGGTTTAAAAGTAGTATTACAATGCTGACTTTGGCTGTGGTCATCAGCTGCGTTATCAGCTGATTCCAAACTTTATTTTCCTTCTCAATATGAATATTATCACTTGCTACCATCTTAATGTTTTTCTTATGTATTCGATTATACAAATTGTGACTTTACTGAACCAGCCAAAAAACCTAACCCATTAGGACTGTTTAAGGTGTGACAATGATTCAGTATATTTGTTCATGGAAAATTAAAGAAAAAATAAACCTAACTTTTCCAACTGGCATTTCAAAATAAGTGTTTGGTCACCTAAAATAGGAATTGCTATTACTAACAACATAAGGAATTACTACTATCTTTTGATTTAAAAAACAATAGGTTATCAGAAGATTGAGAGAAAGAGGAGAACCAATCAGACTATTTGGAGAAACTGATTATGATGCTTTTCAGCGTTTAAGAAAAATAGAGATCCTGACACCAGAAGTTAACAAGGTAAGAAATCAGACCAAAGCTAGAAGAATATCACTGTACCACATAAACTAGAATAGTGTGGAGTTTGATGTCTGACCCATTGCATTATTAGAGGAAAAAATGAAAAAGTTGCCAGGTGACTGCTGGTGAATATAAGTTTAAAAAAAATTTTTTTAAGTACCTGTCTTATGTTTGTTTAGTGCATTTTGACAAATACATCCAAGTTTGTAACCACCAACCTTGTGAACATTTTCATCACCCAAGGAAGTTCTCCAGCACCCCTTCTTGGCCAATCCCCTATCCTTCTTTTCTACTCATGGGCAACCACTTTATAAAATTCTATCACCATAGATTAATTTTGCTTGTTCTACTATTTCTTATAGATGAAGTCATAGTGCCTGGCTTCTTTTGATCAGCATTACATTTTTTAGATTCATCCATGTTATTGCGGTTATCAGTAGTTTGTTCCTTTTCATTGCTGATGGTATTCAGTCTTATGAATATACCGTAATATGTTTTCAACATTGGGCTGTAATGAATGAAACTGCTCTGAACATTCTTATACAAATCTTGTTTGAACCTATGTTATTTCTCTTGGATAAATATGGAGAAGTGGAATTGCTGAATAGTGAGAGTAAATATATGCTTAACATTTTAAGAAATGCCAAATATTTCCAAAGCATTTTTATTGTTAGTCTTTTAAATTTTAACCATTTTCTTATATGTGTAATAGTATCTCATTGTGGTTGTGTTCACATTTCCCTGACAACTAAAGATTATGAGCATCTTCTTGTGGACTTCTATAGGCTATATTTTTCTCTGTGCAGTGTGTATTAAAATGTTTTGTTCATGTTTTAGTTAGGTTGTCTTTTTATTTTTGAATTGTAGAAGTTCTTCATTTATTCTGGATATAAGTCCTTTGTAAGATACAGATATATATTTTGTGACTATTTTCACCTACTCTATGGTTTACCTGTTCTCTTATTCATTTCTTTTGTGGGGGAGAGTTTTAAATTTTGGTGAAGTTCACTTTATCAGCTTTTGATTTTATGGTTATTGCTTTTGGTATTTTACTTAAGAAACCTTTGGCTGTCCCAAGGTCTTGAAGAAATAGTCTTCTGCATTTTTTTTTTTTTTTTTAGCTTAACAGTTTTAGCTTTTACATTTAGAGTTCTGATATTGTTTTATGGCTCAGCATATGGTCTCTTTTGGTTAATATTCCATGGGCTTTTGAAAAGAGTCTGTTTTATTTTTTATGCTTTGGGATAAATGTCATTTACAATAGTGTTGTTCAGAGATTCTGAGGCTCTATCATCTACTTGCTCTAGTAATTATTTAGAAACAGGTGTAGTTATTTATGGCTATGTAACAAACCACCAAAAACTTAGTAGCTTAAAACAATTTATTATCATAAAATCTTTTTCAGTCATCTATGACTATCACAAATCATTCTGAAACCTAGTAACTTAAAATAACTTATTATTATCTCTCACAGTTCTGTGGTTTGATTGGGTAAGCTGGCAGTGTTTGGCTCAGGATCTTGCATGTGATTGCAGTTAGGTGAGTGGTTAAGATCATCTGAAGGCTCCACTGGATCAGTCTTCTAACTTAACATAAAACCTTTAAGGCTCATCCATCTTGTAGCATGTGACAGAATTTCCTTTTTTTAAAATCCTCACCCGAGGATATTTTTTCCCATTGAAAGAGAGTAGAAGGGAGGAAGGTGGAGACCGAGAGAAAAAAAAACATGGATGTTCAGGAGAGACACATTGATTGATTGCCTCCTGCACATGCCCTGACTGGGGCTGGGGAGCAGACCCACAATCCAGGTACATGCCCTTGACCAGGAATCAAACCCACAACCCTTCAGTCTGTGGGCCAGTGCTCTAACCCCTGAACAATTGGCCAGGGCAGAATTTCTTTTTTTTTTTTTTCTAAAAAAAGGCTGAAACATATTCCATTGTATAGAGGGAGAGAGACAGAAGGAGAGAAACATCGATGTGAGAAAGACTAATTGATTGGTTGCCTCCCACACATGCCTGACCAGGGCCAGAGATCAAGCCTGCAACCAAGGTATGTGCCCTTGACAGGAAAGGAACCTGGGACTCTTCAGTCCATGGGCTGACACTATCCACTGAGCCAAACCGGCTAGGGCTGGAACAGTCTGTTTTACGTTGGTAAGAACTTAAGTTTGAACAAGTTCTAAAGTTCTATATTTTTACTTCACCCAGCCCATGTTTTATGTTTTTGATGTCACATTTTACATATTTTTATCTGTGTATCCCTAAACTAATTACTGTAATTATAATTATTTTTATTGCTTTTGTCTTAACCTTCATACTAGCTTTGTACATGATTAATTCACTACCTACTCTGTATGTACCTTTACCAATGAGATTTATACATTCATATTGTTTTCTTATTACTTAGCTTTCTTTTCAGTTTAAAAAATCCCTTAATTTCTTGTAAGACCAGTTCAGTGGAGATGAACTTTAATTTTTGCTTTATTGGAAAACTCTTTATCTTTTCTTCAATTCTGAATTATAATTTTGCCAGGCAGAGTATTCTTGGTTGGAACTTTGTTTCTTTCAGTACTTCGAACATATTGTGCCACTGCCTTCTGGCCTGCAAAGTTCCTGCTGAAAAATCTGCTGATTGTCTTATGCATGTTTCATTGTATATAACAATTTTTTTCCCCTCTTGCTCCTTTTAAGATCTCTACTTGTGTTTATTTTTTGACATTTTAATTATAATGTGTCTTGGTATGGGTATGTTGAACTTTCTGAGGTATTGCCAAGTTTCCCACAGCAGCTCCACCATTTTACATTTCCAGCAGTGCAAAGTGTCCCATTTATTTATATGCTAGTGTCAGACCCCGGCACGAGCTCTGGTGTTCTGAGTGGCTTTGAGTCCATATATTCTTCTAAATTCTCCCATTTGATTATACCAGGGCTGGTTCTTCCTCGAACCCTGCCCACTGTACTAACTGTTGGGAACTTAGTCCAAGTTCCCCCTTTATCCTCTGCTCACTAGATATAGGTGTTGGGTCTGAGCCCCCCTGCCAGGGATGGACCTCCTTGAATGCCAGGTCTTAGATGGAGAAGCCATGAGAGGTTGTGGGTGTATAAGAATGAGTCTTGGTTGCAGAAGCCAGTGGCCACACAGCCATCAGACAAGAACAGTCCTCATAGGCAAGTCCATACAGGCAGGCAGCCAGACACCAGCTGGTAGATCTCCCAAAAAGCAGCATCAGTCTCTGTACCCACAGCTATTATCTGAGCAGCCGCATGCTGCCTCCTAGACTTACTGCCTCACATCATAGTGGTACCTGAGCTCTCTGGCTCAGCAGCTTCTCCTGTCTCCTGCCCAGCTGCTTTCTCTAGCAGATTCATCAGATTACTCTGTTCAGAGCATACTATAGGTTGCCTTCACACACTCCATCCTAGCTGTTCTCTCTCCATACTCCAGCTTACTAGCTGGTCAGTAACTTACTTTTATACTATTTAGACAAAGAAGGCTTTGTGCCAATAGTTACATCAATCATATTGGCTACTGAAGGGCACAGTGCTATGGCCTTGCAGCCACTCATGGTATCTTGGTCTGATTAGGATTCCCAGGCTCAGAGTCCTTGAACATCCCATTTAGGCTCATGCTCAGAGTGGCATTTGGCTATTCTGGTGTATTGATAACAAGGCCTCTGTGCTCTCGTCGGCCTTGACTATCTGGGGACCTGGCCTGGTTCCCACACCTAGCCACCACTTGTTATTTTCTGGTTTGTTTGTTTGTTTATCATAGCCATCTTAATGGGTGTGAAGTGATATTTCTTTGTGGTCTCTACTTACTGGTGATGTTGAGCATCTTTTCACTTGCTATGGGCCATTTGCATGTCTTGTTCAAGTCCTTTGCCCATTTCTTTTTCTTTTCTTTTTTTTTTTTTTCTTTTACCTTTGCCCATTTTTAATCCTGTTGGTTGTTTTCTGTTTTTAAGTTGTAGGAGTTTCTATGTGTTCTGGATATCAATCCTTATCAGATATATGATTTGCAAATATTGCATTCTATTGATAGTGTCTTTGATGCATAAAACTTTTTAACTTTTCTATTTTTGTTTGTAGTTGTTGCCTGTGCTTGTGCTGTTGTATATAAGAAATCATTTCCAAATCCAATGTCATGAAGCCTTCCCCCTATGTTTTTCTAAGTGTTTTATAGTTTTAGCTCTTGGATTTATGTTTTTGATCCCTTTTGAGTTAATTTTTATATATTGTGTAAGTTAAGGGTTCAGTTTAAAGCGTTTTCCTTCCTTCCTTCCTTCCTTCCTTCCTTCCTTCCTTCCTTCCTTCCTTCCTCCCTCCCTCCCTCCCTCCCTCCCTCCCCCCTCCCTCCCTCCCTCCCTCCCTCCCTCCTTCCTTCCTTCCTTCCTTCCTTCCTTCCTTCCTTCCTTCCTTCCTTCTTTCCTTCCTTCCTTCCTTCCTTCCTTCCTTCCTTCCTTCCTTTCTCTCTTTCTTTCTCTTTCTTTTCTTTTTCTTCCCTTCTTCCTTCTTCCTTCTTTCTTCCCTTTCTTTTCCTTCCTTCCTCCCTTCCCCTCCCCTCCCTCCCCTCCCCTCCCCTTTTTCGTTTTTTGTTTTGTTAATCCTCACCCCTGGATATTTTTCCCATTGATTTTTAGAGAGTGGAAGGGAAGAAGGGAGGGGGAGAGAAGCATTGATGTGAGAGACACATTAGTTGGTTGCCTCCTGCACATACCCCGACTAGGGTTGGGGATTGAACCTGCAACCCAGATATGTGCCCTTGACCAGGAATTGCACCCATGACCCTTCGGTGCTAGGGCCAACACTCTAACCACTGAGCGACAACAGCCAGGGTTTAAGGCTTTCATTTTTATTAATAGTCATAGTCACAAACTGGGTGTTAATAGAATGTGGAATTTGCTGGTGTTAGAAATGTAGTTGCTAGCCTAGGATATAGAGGAGACACTAGTTTTATACTGTTGACATTTCTGAAGGTTTTTGGAGTTCATAGTAGCCTTCAGGTGGTTCTCAATGATGGTTGTTGTATCATTTAAATTGTAATTTTGATATGGTCACGGGAGGAGGCAAGTACAGTGTTTATCTACTCTGCCCTCTTGACTGGTAGTCTGAGATGAATTATACTTATTACTAGAGGCCTGTTGCACGAAGAGATTCGTGCAATAGGCCTTCCCTTCTCCTGGCTGCCAGCACTGGTTTTCCTCCGGCACCCGGGACCCAGGCCTTCGTTCCGGCCAGAGCCGCCTTCTATCTTCGCTGCTCCGGCCGGAGCCACCATCTGTCTTCCATCTTCGCTGCTCCGGCTCGCCTTCAGTCTTCGCTCTGCTGCTTGGAGCCTATGTATGCAAATTACCCGCCATCTTTGTTGGGTTAATTTGCATACTCTCCCGATTGGCTGGTTAGTGTAGCAAAGTTATGGTCAATTTAATTGTTTGTCTATTATTAGGTAAGATTAGTGAAAAATCAAGTGAAAGATCAGTGAAATTTCAAACTACGTATAATTTTTCACCTTTCTCAGGGATTGAGGAATGATCTGAAAGCAGCTTTGGATAAGATTGATCAGCAATACCTCAATGAACTTGTGGGTGGTCAAGAGCCTGGAGAGGAAGACACACAGAATGACTTGAAAGTTCATGAAGAAAACACCACAATTGAAGAGTTAGAGGTAATCTCTACATCCACCTTACCTTGTCTCCCATTACACCTTTCATTCCCTGCAACAAATGTTTGAGTTCATCAGATTACTCTGTTCAGAGCATACTATAGGTTTTGGTCATTACAAAGGCCCTCCTTTCATTTCATGCTTTCATTCATTCAGTCTCTTTTTTTCTCATTCTCCACTCACATTCCCCTACTCTCTGCCTTTAAAAGTAGTCATTTGAGTATGTTTGATGTGCATTATTTTATTTGTTGTTGGTCTTCTATAATTAGTAGTGTTTTGTGAGCATGTGTTTTTTATTTCCATAAATGGTATTGTACTGTGAAATTCTTTCTGCTTTTTCCTTTTCATACTTTGAACTGTTTTTAAAATCCATCCTTGATGCCTTATGTATGTCTAAACATTTGCTTTTAACTGCTAATACTTTAAATCTTGTGGCATTCACTGCCTTTTCCTTGTGTTCCTCCATAATATGAACAACTAGATTGCTCCCTGCTCTCTGTAACCACAAACAGCTTTGTGAAGAATAATCTTGTGCATCACCCCTATGGACTCAGAAGTGGGATCGCTGGGTTTATGTATAATTAACTTGTCTAAGACTGCTAAGTTGCTCTCCAGATGGCTGTATTTGTCTGTACCCTACCAGTACAGTGTCTCGTACATCCCTAATCCCTGTCAACACTGGCCAATCTTTTGTTTTCTAATTTTTGTCAGTGTGTTGAATGTGGAATGTTATATGTAATCTCAATTAAAGAGCAGTATTATATTACTTAAATATGTACCTCAAGCAAAAAATATGGCTTAGTTTAAAGCTCTTAATATAGTGTGAAGTGTTAGTTTTTTTCCCTTTCATTCCTTGCTCTTGCACATGTTGATGTCACAGGAGGATGTCCTTTTAATTGCTCTCTCCCAACCACCACCATAGCACCTATCTATTCATGGAATGGTACAATTATCACAATCTAATTGTAGAACAATTTTGTTGCCCTGAAAAGAATTCTTATATGCATTAGCAATCACTCCCCTTACCCCTTCTTCTGTCTTTTGATTCATAAAAGAGAGCATGCTTTCAAAATTTAAATGGCAAATTACTGTTCTTAAAAAATTTTATTTAGAAATTCCATTAGGTTTTAAAATAGAAATTGGACAGTCTGTGTAATAAAGAGCCGTGTTTAGACTGGTGTTGATAACATATATTCATTTGTTGCTCTTTACTAATGAGCAGGAGCATTATTTTTCTTTAGGCATTGGGAGAATCTTTAGGAAAAGGTGATGATCATAAAGACATGGACATCATTACCAAATTCCTTAAGGTATGTACTTTTAGGCTAAGAAAGGAGGACATTTTGGTTAGTTAAGAACTATTTTTATGTTTTTGTATTGTTAAGAGTGAAAGACTGGGAAAGAAAATCTCAAACATTTCTGGCATGTACATGGTTTATGATATTGCAATGTGCTTGGATATAGAGGTTAACCAAAGACAGTATATTTCTGTTCCTCTTGGCACTTTAAAAAAACTGAGTAACGTAAACACAAAGAAAAGAATTATAGCAGTGGAATGAACAAGATGTTTGGGGAGGTCCACATTTTTTAAAGCATTCTAGGAAGGAGCATAGTGAGGGTAGAGTTCTAGAACCTTTTATGAGAGGTGATGACAGTAACAAAAGGAAGGAGGTAAGAAGACATTGGCAAACACATCAGTAACCTTTTAGGGATTTCATTTTCTCATTTCTACAGATAGCTGTTTATTCTTCCTATGATATGCTCATTCCATCTTCTCAGCATTTCTGTCTTTAGTATTTTAGGTATAGTGTGTGCAAATCCCAGGTTCATTTCAGCATTTGGTCATAAATTATCTGTGTTCAGGCCATGAGATTTAAATGCAAGATATGCTTTTACTTGCATTTACAATTTAAATACAACATTAGTCATCAAGATTCTGCATCGATTGAGGAAATGATAGGGAACTAGATAGGGCATGGGAACTGGGTAATATGAACTAGAATTTTCTCTGAGAGTGACCGCCTGTCCTTACATAGGATTACACAGGGATTGGCACTAGGGGAGTATGTTCTCCTCAGCCTTCACTGTTTAACTGCCTCTAGAAGGGTGCTCTGTATATAGGTAAACCCAAGGGACATTGCGGTAGTTTTCTGGGGTGGGACAGGGGAGGGTATGGATAATAGTTTCTTTTATTTCTGTTCCTTTTTTTTCTTTCCTGCTCTTTAAGTTAGGCACGTTAGTGGGAATTTTAAATTGAATTATTGTTTCTACTGTAAAAGTAGAAAGTCCAAATACTACAACAACATACTTGGGTGATTCATTAAATATGACAGCACATATGTTAATATGGCTGATGATCTAGGTAAATTTTATATAATAAAAATGCAAGTAAAAGCTTATTTCTATCAGATAGTTACTCAGGTAATATTTTTAGGGGAAAATGGATTATCTTTGAGCTAGGAATATATAGAGAATAAGAAAGTTTGTGAATTGCCAGAAGCGCTTCTCCAAAACATATGACAGAATAAGCAGGTATAGTTCATTCATTAAATATTAGTGGATGGTAATCAGTTGAGACATTGGTTTTAAGGATGAAGTTAACTGTTTTGTGTGTTGGGGAACTTTAAACTTGTTCAACAACTGGATGGCATTGTCTAATTTTACCCATTCTTTCAATAGTTTCTTCTTGGTGTTTGGGCTAAAGAATTGAATGCCAGAGAAGATTATGTGAAGCGCAGTGTGCAGGGTAAACTGAACAGTGCTACTCAGAAACAGACCGAGTCCTATCTCAGACCCCTTTTCAGAAAGCTACGGAAAAGGGTAAGCTTTCTCAAAAAAATGCTTTTATTAACTGATTTTTAAAAATAGGATATATAAAATTAGAATAAATGCAGTCTGTAACTACAGAGTCGCTTCCAAATTTAATTATGCTTTTTTTCTTTTCCAGAATCTTCCTGCTGATATTAAAGAATCCATAACAGATATTATTAAATTCATGTTACAGAGAGAATATGTGAAGGTATATTATCATGCTGTGCTTTGGAAGTATGGTTATTTGTCTATCTAGGTTGTGTACATTATATTTCATTTAGTGTGGGAGAGTTTTACATAGGAAACTGAGAAGAAATGTAAAATGAATTAGTAGTTAAAAAACAAAAATCTTTTGCCCTGGTCAGTGTGGCTCAGTGGTAGAGTATTGGCCCGCACAACGAAGGGTCTTGGGTTCAATTCCCAGTCAAGGGCACATATGTCCATTGCAGGTTTGTTCCCCAGCCCTGGTCCTGGCACGTGCAGGAGGCAACTAATAGATGTGTCTCTCTCACATCGATGTTTCTCTCTCTCCATCCCTCCCTTTGAGTCTCTCTAAAAAAATCAATGGAAAAATATCCTCAGGTGAGGATTAACAACAAAACCTACCAAAAACTAAATCCTTTTATTTTCTTATGTATTGTCAGCTTTATTGTGGGGCATTCAATGTTAAACTTTCAGACCACACTGTATTTTTTAGTCATTTTTAAGGTAGGTGTAAAAATTCTTAAGATCATGTACTGGATGTGGGCAAGGTACATTTCATGAGTGGAACAGAATTTAGAAATTTGTTGGTTATAGCTTGGAACAAATTTTCCCATAGAAACAATGCTATGTAGCTATAAATATCTACTTAATTCGTAAAATACCTGAAGTGTTGTACTAATGATACAGTGGAATTTTACCACCCTTTATATGTGTTTCTATGAGAAATGTTCCAAGTCAGGCTCCTAGCGTTCATCTCTCCCGTTTCAGGACTGCAGCAGTAGCAGACCCCTTGTAGGGGAGACTTTTCCCTTGTTTCAGTGTCTTTCCTCCTGGATGGCCTCTGGGAGGAGGTGGCATGGGGAAAGAGCTCTGGTGTCCAAGTGCTGCTGGGGCAGAGTTTAGAAAGGAGAGAGTGGAAGGCTATCAGTTGGTGTAGGGGACCAAGAAGAGAAGGGCCTAGTGCACCAGTAAAGGACACTGCTTGGTGGGCCATAAGCTGAGGGTGAGGAGGGAGCTCTGGGCGACTGTGCCTCCCAAGAGAGTAGCAGGTAAGAATTTCAGTGCAGTTGGAGTGACAGTTCCAGAACAGGAGACAGGCCCTGACAGAAAAGTGGGAATGACATTGCTTATTTCTGTCCTCTGAGTATCTGTATTCACGAGAAGGGACCGCTGGCCTTCCTGGGTGATTGGGTGGTCTCCTTGATCAGAGCCTCATGCTAATGAACCTAAGGTATTGTTTTTATTCCCTCTATAGGAGAGCCAGTTAGTTTCATCCAAGAAAATGTTTTTGTTTTATGGCTATAAACTTTATTCTTAGATAGTTTCTGTTAGTTGCATGCTACTTACTAAGGACTGCATTGGAATGGACGGTTAGGTCACTATCACTGCAGAAAGAATTTAGATCACTTGCCTTTCCTCTTGTTACATTTCTCATTCTCATATATGAGAATCAGGTAAAAGTTTATTTTGTGTAAACTACAGAAAGAACCGAGAAATAACCTATTTGGGGAGTTTTCTTTGGAAATTTAGGGAAACTAAATGTTGGAAATTTTCAGTTAATATCCAGTATTAAAATTAACATACATAGAAATCAGTGATAAAAATGTGTATACCCCCCCCCTTTTTAAAGTTTTTTTTTTTTAATTTCAGAACATCCTCGGTGATCACTTTAGGTGTCTGAGTTTGCAAGGCCAGGCGTCCCCGGAGTGGGTCAGGTTAGCATGTGGCCCCTCCTTTTTTTTTCTTTTTTTTATAAATATATTTCTTTATTGATTTCAGAGAGGAAGGGAGAAGGAGAGAGAGATAGAAACATCAATGATGAGAGAGAATCATTGATTGGCTGCCTCCTGCACGCCCCCCACTGGGGATCAAGTCTGCAACCCAGGCATGTGCCCTTGACTGGAATTGAACCTGGGACCCTTCAGTCTGCAGGTCGACACTCTATCCACTGACCCAAACCGGCCAGGGCCCTTTCTTTCTTCTAGTTGGCACTTTCATTGCTCTGTGGACTCACCTGGCCGATTGTGATATAGTAAAAAATACATATGTGATCTTTGTCATCAGTTCCTGGCACATAACTCCAAAAACTTTTGGAATCTCTGGAGTGATGAGAGGTTTCATACATATAATTGATTTCAGAGAGAGAAAGGGAGAGGGAGAGAAAGAGAGAAACATCAATGATGAGAGAGAATAATTGATTGGCTGCCTCCTGCACGCCCCCCACTGGGGATCAAGCCTGCAACCTAGGCATGTGCCCTTGGCCGGAATTGAACCTGGGACCCTTCAATCCACAGACTGATGCTCTATCCACTGAGCCAAGCTGGCCAGGGCTGCCCTTTTAAAATTAAGATTTAAAAAAATTGAGAAGCTAGGCCAGTGGTGGGTGGCAGGGGTCTCAGAGTGGGAGCGGGAGGTTGGTATGGGGGCGCTGCAGCAAGAGTTGTAGGGCAGGGTGTCCCCGGGTCCCCAGTGCAGCCCCCAGATGAACCCACAGTAGTTTCCTTATATGACTGGGCCCCTTATATAATTGGCAGCGACGCTTGCCCAGAGCCTAAGAGGATTATGAAAGGGCAGGCGAGCCGGGGAGCGGGACGGAGAAATGAGCAACCCGTTAGGCTAGAGATGAGGGAGACTTAGGGAGACCTCTTCTGCTGTAACTGTTAGCCCTGGTCAATGATGACAAGACCACTGCGCAATCTGAGTTCTGGAAACCAGTGATGGAGTGTGTTCGGACTGAGACCGGGCGAAAAAAGAAAAAAAAATGAGTAGAGCAAATTCAAATTTATCTTCAGGGTAGAAATGATCTTTCCGTTAACCTACTATTTGTATTCCTTTGTACACCTTTGAATTAGGTATTTCAGTTAACCTAGTATTTGTAGTACCTGATTTTATAAAAAATCAACACCGCATATCAAACACATAGATGTTTGATGTCTTTAAATTAAAATCTCTTTGAGGCCTGGCTATGTAGGCTTCTCTGAGACCCTCAGAATCTTTCAGAATTTACCTGCTTTCTATTTTGTTTTACTACTACTTTTTTCCCTCTTCACAAGTCGCCAGGCTTGGTTTAGAAAAGGAGCCATTTGTCTTCATTGGTTTCTGTCTTTACATTTTGTAGCTTTTATTTTAAGGTTCTTGCCAGGTGGGAGGTTTGGAGGGCCAATCTCATCCTTTAGCTATCTGACTCATGGGCCAGTATTTAATCTCTGTTTACACATCTGCCGTGGGCCTTATATAACAGTCCCAGCGTGCAGAGCTCCCACTGCTCTCAGAGGTCTGACTGCTGTTCAGGGCGTGGACATAGTTTCAGGTTGGATTATGGAAAACTAGTTAGCCTCTGTCTTCCCTGTGACCACCTGTTGAGAAGACTAGGTTGAAAGGAGAGCCACACTAGGATTTCTGTCAGTACATCAATTACTTACCTGATAATTCCAGATCTGAAATGCAGCAACTGTCAGTGCACAGAGGCTGCAGAGGAATGTTTGTCCTTTTACGCACAAGGTTAGCTTTGGTTTCTGTTTTTCCATGGACATCTGTGGCCTGGGCAGGACAGTCAGTCATTACATATTTTAGTTTCTTTCGTTTGAATAAGGAGGATGGTAATATTTTCAACATGCTTAAGAAATGGATGAAAATTACAGAATCAAGAGTTGTGAAATACTTGAAATAAAAATTTGGACCAATACATTATTTCTGTTTTTCTGATCTCTTCTTAATCTTTCTTTCTAGGCTAATGATGCTTATCTTCAGATGGCCATTGGAAATGCCCCTTGGCCCATTGGTGTCACTATGGTTGGTATCCATGCCAGAACGGGTAGGGAGAAGATTTTCTCCAAGCATGTTGCACATGTTTTAAATGATGAAACACAGAGGAAATATATTCAGGTAAGCAGTTTGGATAGAAAGGACATTTCTCTGGAGGTTAACATTCTCCAGTTCCAAGTATTTTGAGAGCAAAGGAATTATAGCAAATAGGATATAGCATGATAGGATTTAAGTTCATTTCTTATAAATATTTGTGATTAAGACATCTTCACTAAATAAAATAAAAACTTTTTAAGTTTCATATATGGTGCAAGACAGGGCAAAGGGTTATGCTTTTAGTTACCTTAGCATTGAAATAAGACTATTGCAGTTTGCTTTAGAAGTTTAGTGATAAGCAGTAAATTTATACTATTTTGCAATCTTGTTATTTTTAAGGTAAATTTAACATCTATGATAAAGAGTATGAATAGTACAAATTTGGCTTTAATGAACATAATTTTTAAGTAACATATAACAACAATACTTCTCTACACAAATAACTTTAAAGTGTTTATAGTTTTATTTTCTTTGTTCAGTTGCTTAGGCTTTTATATATATAGATTAGCATTTAAAAAAAATGATTTCAGGGTGTTTTTTTTAACCCTTCCTCCTTAGATTCCAGATATGCTCTTCTGGTGCTGGGTTGTGAAGTTATAGCCACACTAGAGGCCTGGTGCACGGATTCGTGCACTGGTGGGGTCCCCCGGCCTGGCCTGTGGTGATCGGGCCAAAACCAGCTCTCCAATATCCCCCAAGGGGTCCCAGATTGCGAGAGGGCGGTTCTCGGGTGACGCACCCTGGATTTGGGCTCCCTCCTTTCTGGTTACGGGTGCGTCACCTGAGAACCACAGCTGCCAAGTCACCACAGCTGGGCAGCTCCTCCATTGAGCGTCTGTCCCCCGATGGTCATTGTGCATCATAGCTACTGGTCGGACGATTGCTTAGGCATGCCTATATATATATTTGTATATATATTAGAGGTCTGGTGCATGAATTTGTATATGGGTGGGGTCCCTCGGCCTGGCCATCCATCAGAGCCTGTTGGGGCTGTCTCACCCAGTCCGGGAGGAGGGACTAGGAGGTTGGTCGGCCGGGGAGGAGGGACTGCAGGAGGTTGGCCAGCCTCCCTGATCAGGGCCGACTGGGGCTGGCCTGCTGGGGGGGAGTAGGGCCCGTGGGAGGTTGGACAGCCGTGGGAGGTAGGCTGTGGGAGCACACTGACCACCAGGGGGCAGCTCCTGCATTGAGCGTTTGCCCTCTGGTGGTCAGTGCACATCATAGTGACCAGTTGACCGGTCTTAATGGTCACTTAGGCATATATATATATATTATTCTCTGCTTTCCCACGAGGTCATGAAGCTCTTAAGAACAGAAAATTAATTTGGGAGTAATACTAATTATCAGGTTATTCAATATCTAATATAGGCCTAAAGTTGGGTGATTTTAATTTTTGTGAACCCAAACTGAGAAACCTTAAAATAATTTGTGCCCAAAATGGCACTGGATGTAATTAAAATTAAGTGCTGCTATCCTTGGTAGATGTTTTTTTGTTGTTGTTATTTTTAATGACTAATCAATATTGCTGTAGATACATAGATTTCAGTAAGACATTTGACAAAGGTTCTCCTTGCAAATAAGAACATTTGCAGGCTGGTAGATAAAATAGTTAATAGGATTCATTGCTGGTTGCAGAAGTCTTTCCAGAACTATTCTAATTTGCACGACTTAGAACTGGTGGATGAGAAAGTTAAGAGGAATAACTGAAAACGGAATGCCAACTAAGGGTTTTAAAAGATCACAGACTGAAGGATGAGTTGCAAGAGACTGAATGACTTTTAAGAATGACGGTTTTTGTCATCAGTGTAATTATCACTATAAAGTTATAGACTAGGGAATAATTGATTTAATTGCAGAAGAGATAGAAAGCACTTGAAATTTGTGAGGTCATGCGAATTTGTGGTGTGTATTGTAGTTGTCTAAAAAGAACTGAAGGCCATGGTACCACAGATGCCAAAGGTATAGAACAAAGGCTGTGCAGTAGCATAATACTGAATTCTGCAAGATTGGCCAGATCACATTTGGAATGTTATACTCAGTTTTTACACTATTAAAATCTTATTGTGTAGTATCTCATGAATACAAAAGAACACATGTATCATGTAAGTTAAAGTAAACAAAACATATCTAAAGGCCTTGCCCTGCTGGAGTGGCTCAGCTCAGTTGGTTGAGCATAGTCCGGTGCACCGAAAGGTCATCGGTTCGAATCCCATTCAGGGAACCTAACTAGATTGTGGGTTTGATCCCTGGTCAGGGTGTGTACAGAAGGCAACCAACTGATGTATCTCTCTCTGTTTCCCTCCTCTCCCCCTTCCTCTCTCAAAGCATGTCCTTGACTGGGGATTTTAAAAAGAAAGGCCTAGTTTAAGAAATAGAGCATTTTGAAGTTCATGGATCTGTATTTTCCTTCTGTACCCCAGAATAGCCATTATTTTGAATTTATGTTTGCTTTTTCTTTTTTTATACATTTTTATTGATTATGGAGAGGAAGAGATGAGAGAGAGATAGAGACATCAATGATAAGAATCATTGGCCCTAACTGGTTTGGCTCACTGGATAGAGCGTTGGCCTGGGGCCTGAAGGGTCCCAGGTTTGATTCCGGTCAAGGGCATGTACCTTGGTTGTGGGCACATCCCCAGTGGGGGGTGTGCAGGAGGCAGCTGATAGATGTTTCTAACTCTCTATCCTTCTCCTTTCCTCTCTGTAAAAAATCAATAAAATATATATTTTTTTAAAAAGAATCATTGATTGGCTGCCTCCTGCACATTCCCTATTGGGAGTCAAGCCTGCAACCTGAGCATGTGCCCTGACCAGGGATGGAACCATGGCCTCCTGGTTCATAGATTGACACTTAACCACTGAGACACACCAGCCTGGTTTGTCTTGCTTTTTCAAAAATAATCCTGCCATGTTATATCTGTATTTCTAAGTAGTATATTATTTTTTCTTGTTTTTGAGTTTTATTAAAATGCTATTATACTGTCTGCAGCCTTTGCCACTTGCTGCTGTTATTTTTTTAAGTATTTTTTAAAATTGATTTCAGAGAAGGGAGAGAGAGAGAAACATCAATGATGAGAGCCATTGATCGACTGCCTCTGGCATGCTACCACACTGGGGATCGAACCTGCAGCCCAGGCATGTGCCCTTGACCAGAATCGAACCCGGGACCCTTTAGTCTGCAGGCCAGTGCTCTATTAATTGAGCCAAACTGGCTAGGGTGCCACTTGCTGTTTACATTCAACATTGTTTCTAAGATTTATGATTATCAGTTGTTTTCAACCAGAATTCCCCATCTGGACCACAGATCACAGATGATGATTTGACTTCCTATTTTCTTTTAAAATGTTTTTATTGATCTTAGAGAGGAAGGGAGAAGCATAGAGTGATGGAAACATCATTGATTGGCTGCCTCCTGCATGTCCCCTACTGGAGATTGAGCCTGAAATCTGGGCACGTGTCCTGACTGGGAATTAAACCAGCCATCTCTTGGTTCATGGGTTGATGCTCAACCACTAAGCCACAGCAGCTGGGCATGCCTATTATGTTTTTCAAAGATCGTACATATGTAGCACCCTTTAGATACACAGGAAAGGAGCTGTCTCATTATGTACATGGATGCTTTATGCTAGGCAGTGGGGCTTAATTCTCTACTGGAACCTGGTGGAGAAGGGCTGAGCTGTTTCATGTAGGTCTAGTTAATTCATTTTGACTGCTGTAAAATGTTCCATTTGTGAGCATACTTTTCCATATATTCTCCTATGATGGACATTTTGGTTATTTCCGGTTCTTTTGCTATTATTATTGTGAACAATTCTGCTATTACCATCTTGTACATATCTCTGGGTATACATGAATAAACATTTCTCTAATTATACATGTGAGTGGTATTGCTGGGGACTGCCATATTTTATTTCATTTATAAATAATTTTAATTCTGTTTTTAAATATTTTTAAAAATTGTTTTTGAAGAGAGGGGTATGGGAAGAGAGAAAGAGGCTGACAGCGATGTTTAGAGAAACATCAATTGGTTGCCTCCCATACCCTGACTGGGAATCGAACACACAATCTGGGTATATGCCCTGACTCAGGATCGAACCAGCAACCATTCAGTGCTTGGGATGATGCTCAACCAACCGAGCCACACTGCCACATTTTAATGGGGATATTGGTAATCAGGAGTGAGTACAGGACAATTAGAAAAGCTTCACTGTATCATAACCTTTATTTTCTTTATTTTCTTAGGGATTGAAGAGGTTAATGACGATTTGCCAGAAGCACTTTCCTACAGATCCATCAAAATGTGTGGAGTATAATGCCCTGTGAGATCTGTATATAATGCAAAGATAACAACAAGAAACTTAAGGGAGCATGATATGGAATTCTGCAGTTACCAACAGGAATGAAGGAAGAAGAAAACGAGTTTCTAGACTCTGGTTTCTACCTAATGCAACTCGTGGTTTTTTAAGAACTGTCTTGGCTCTCATATCACATCTGACTGCATACTGATTTGTGTCTTGCTTTTATTTTAAATAATTGAAAAGCTAAGTTCTAATAGACTCTTCCCCATAATTTAAATGTGTAAACAGTGGTCACAGAAGGTTTAAAATGACCCTTTCCCTCTAGACCTGAAAGTTGCAGTTGGATTATTAAAAAGAAACATTTGAGGATGACCTTAAATGTTTCTGTAAAATATGAATTTTACATTGTCTTTTATGTTATATTTTTAGAAAATATTTTTATATATTTCAACAAAAATATGGAACCATTTAATGAAACTTATAGTCCTTAAATGTTTCTGAACTTTTGCCATCTTGCAATAGAACTTGAATGTAAATGTTATGACTGTTTACTCAGATGTTATTTTTCTTGCATTTCAAAGCTTGCTTTTATCTTCTAATGAATGTAAAGTTCATATTTGTCATCTCTTGGGACAGATAGAATTAACAGGAAATAGAAATTTGAAAATCAAAGATATATTATACCCACAGAAGTTCAAACTAAACCACAGTGCATAGAGGCCAAGGGGGGAAAATGGACTGTCAAGCCAGCCAAGAATGGGGACATTTTGATGCTTCTGGTTCTTCCTAGAATAGGACTACCTGTAAGTTTCATCCTCATGAGACCTGGGGTGGACTGCTATTCCTAGCTCCATCCCTCTAAGCAGCAGAGAAGGGTGCCATTATTCTCCTCACTGCCTGAGACAGTAGGACCTGGGACCGATTTCAACAAATGAGAACTTCTGAATCTTGTAGTGTCATACCCAGATAATTGTGATGAATCACTGTGCCTGGGGAGTTGAGAGGGCTCAGCTAATAGAGGAAAGTTGGTAATAAATATTAGCAGACCAGCCGAAACCGGTTTGGCTCAGTGGATAGAGCATCGGCCTGCGGACTGAAGGGTCCCAGGTTTGATTCCAGTCAGGGGCATGTACCTGGGTTGCGGGCACATCCCTAGTAGGAGATGTGCAGGAGGCAGCTGATCGATGTTTCTCTCTCATCGATGTTTCTAACTCTCTATCTCTCTCCCTTCCTCTCTGTAAAAAAATCAATAAAATATATTTAAAAATATATATATATTAGCAGACCAGGTGGAGAGGCGGTACCAGATAGTGGTAAGAGTGGGGCTCTGTCCGAACTCAGAACTTCTAGCTTCAAGTTTTAGCTCTCCACCTGACTGAATGACTGTGAGTGAGTAACAATCTTTCTGAGTCTCAGTTTCCTTATCAGTAAGTAGTAGTTAGTAATAGTAGCCCATGCCTCCTGGCATCATTGTTGTGTTACAAGTAAAAAAAAAAAAAAAGCTTGGTACTGCCTGGCAAATAAGAGCTCAGTCAACACTAGCCCTTATCATTAGGGTGAAGCCAAAGTAGCTGTCATGAACCCTGTGGTTACAGGCAGTGTGTGTTCACGTAATGTAACAGTGGTGGTGTTAGCAGCAGCTATGGGAATAGAAACATTTCTTCCACATTTACTATATGCAGGCTCTGGTGCTCTCACTTTGAGCCAGCTCTGTGCTTACAAGGATAGAAGATGTGGGAGCTAGAGTCAGCTGAGTAGGTAAGTGGATGTAGCTTCACAGCCACTTATTCTGGCCCCTCTGGGGAAGGCTTGAAAGCTGGTTTTGGCTACTTGTGTTCCAGGCCTGGGCTTGACTGTTTCTGCTGGTTACTTGCATGGATGGTGGCTGAGGCCTACTGTGCTAGATTGAATCAGGTTCCTCACCCCCCAACCCACCCCACTTCCCATTCTGGAAACTGTTTCTTAGACTTTCCTAAAATAAGACAACAATCTAGACCAGGGGTTTTTCAACAATCTAGCCTCAGCACACTGGTGTGCTGCAAGAACTTTTAAAACATGCAATACCTGACTAGTTAGGGCACTGATCTCTTCCCTTAGATTGTCAAGTAAAAAAAGACAACAGTCAACACAACAATAGCTGTCCAGTGTGAATAAATCAAATTAATGCCTATTTTTTCATCTGATTGACAAAACGTATTTTGTGTGAGCTACAGAACTTTAGTAATTAGTATATGTGTGCCCTAAGATGAAAAAGGTTAAAAATCACTGATCTAGACTTTTGCCATGTAGTCATATTGTATTGGACTTGTTTATAAATATTGTTGACTAAATACTCCCACATGACTTTTTGTTTATTCACCAAGCCACACAAAGCATGGCAGTTAATTTCACGTTCCTTCCCTTTTGTTAGTTAATATGCCACATAAAGAAGAAACCACATCACGTGAAAGCAGTACCTTCTAAAATTGATCAGTGTGGATAGACAGTTGTAACATATTCTACAGGGCTGTGAATGTCAACCATTTTGAGCTTGGTTAGAGGGGGGCATGTTCGAACTTGTAGATCCCTCAAAGAAAAGTTTTCCATTTCCCTGAAACTAAAGATTTCAAATGACTACAAATATCATATGGGTATATTAAAAGAAAGACCTTTTGCATTCTCTGAATCATGAAAATTATAGTTTAGCAGTTACTACATATTGTTCTTAGCGCTTTCTAAAACAATGAAGACATATCTTAAAATTAATCACAATCCTGAAATAACTATTCTTCCCTTTCTTCTTCCCCACCTTCTCAGAATCGTATCCAAAGTTGTGTCTTCTTAATTCAAATTTAGTTAAAACACTGATTTCCACTCAAAAGTCAATATACTACATTTCCCAGGAAGGAGTATTCTTGTCAACACTAAAGACTGAGCGATATTTTTCAGCATTGCAGGACAGAGCCTGCCTGCGGCAGTCTAGAAGTCATGGCTGTGACTTCAATTTTTGGGGAAAATAAAGCTGAAGTCAGAGAGTTGACACAGAGAGAGAGAGAGAGAACCATCCACTTGTAGGAAGGAGGGGAGGTCCTGAGAGACCAGAGCTAGGAAGGAAGCCCACTAATAAGAGACGAAAGGGATCTGCTGTGGGCTCTGAACCCTCAGGATTGGAGGAATAGGAAATAGGATTGATAGCAGTACATTTTTAAAGATGTTTTTATTGATTTCAAGGAGGTCTGTCCATAGAGGGAAAGAGGAAGAACAAAGACAAGCAGCATAGAAGCCTCTATAAGAAAACTGCCAGTCAGGATAGGCTGGCTGTAAATTATGTAAAGCAAGATTAAGCAAGGTATTCTAAAATAAACGGGAGGTCATTTAAAATTAAATGACTACTACATCATGATAAATTTTTCAAAGTGAACATCTCCAAAGTGACTAGCACCCAAGTAAGGCAAGATAATGTTATTAGCACCCCAGAAATCCTTTCATACCTCTTTCTGGTCATAGCCATGTTTTGTTGTTAATCCTCACCCAAGGATATTCTTTCTTTGATTTTTAGAGTGTGGCAGGGAGGGGGAGAGACAGAAACAGTGATGCAAGAGACACATCGACTGGCTGCCTCCCAACCAGGGCCAGGGATCGAACCTGCAATCTGAGACATGTGCCCTTGACCAGGAGGGAAGCTGAAACCCTTCAGTCTGAAGACCAATGCTCTATCCACTGAGCCAAACCGGCTAGGGCATCATAGCCATGGTTTTGATTAAGCTCACAGCTTATTACACAGCACTTTAAAAAGGAACCATAAGTATGTATGTTATAGGGTAGTAAGTAGAGATACATACAAAGGGCTACTCTAAATCATTGTCAAATAGAACCTGGTACCCCTGTCCTATCAGTTTCCAGCTATCCTCCCTGCCCCTCCAAAAACCCTAAGCAACACAGGATATTGACTCAGTGTCTCAGAGAAGATGTCCGAGTATCTCCGATTACTCTGCTAGATGATATATGGCTGTTGTCATTCTTTTTATCTGACAATCTAAGGGAAAAGAGGTCAGTGCCCCTGACTCAATAGTCAGGTATTGCATATCTTAAAAATTCTTGTGGCACATCGGTTGAAATCACTGACCTAGAGGGGTGAGAGGAGAAAAAGTTCAGGGAAGCCTTTGGTGGAGGTGGCATTTGAGCCTTGCAGGCAGATCTGTACGGATCTGATAAGGGGGAGAAGGACCTGCAGTCCTGATGGAGCAGCATGTCTGGAACACAGCAAGCATTCTGGTGTAGCTGGCGGGGTCAGTGCATAGAGAGATCTAGTGATACAGCTAGAAATACAGATGAAGTCCAAATTCAGGTTTAATAACATGGTTTCAAAAAGCTATCGCATAGTATGGAAGGATGGAATAGAGTTAAAATGACCAACTATCTCTTTAAGAATATTTCCAAACTTCTCACATGGTATGGAAGTCTCTTCACATTTGAGCACCTGAATTCCCTCCACTATTTATTTTGCTTGGAATGCTTATACATACTCTTTTTTCCACTAGCTAGCTAGCTTTTATGCATCCTTTGACACTTGGCTCAAATGAAAGCATTTGTCACTTCACCAGAGCTGAATTCCTTCACTTTCCTAATTATCAAAACAAGGCCAGTTCCCTGTGGGGTTCTTCCCATAACATATTGTCTACCCCAACACCTATCACACTATACACACTATGTTAATTACTAACTTCTGTTTTTTACCACTTAGATATGAGCTCCTTGAGATTCATCTCTGTACCTTTGCATCTAAGATGGGATAAATGTTCAGTGCAAGTTTATCAAATATAATAGAGGAGGCTATTTTAATAATCTAAAATAAAAATTTTAGATTATTATTTCCCACATGAAAGTGGGAAATGAAAAGTTTAGGGCAGATACCAAAGCTCATGTGTTTTACTCATAGGAGAAACCTTCAGGACCCCACCCTAAATCTATTCTTATTTTAAGAATAATTTTAATAAACACGATCATCAGATTTTATAATCTATAAAAGTATAGTTTCTAATAAAGAACCTGAATCATTAAGAAAAGGTTAAATTACAGTTGAGCATACTTCAGCTTAAGATATAGACATGTACTATTTCCAAAGTGTTTTCATCCAAATAAACAGGAGGCTTTTTTTTTGCACACATCAGTTTACTGACATTCTGTGATAGACTGTAGCAAAACAGAACGTCATACACTGTTTGTGAGGGTGTAAATTGATACAACTTTTATGGATATTATTTATCACCAGCTCTAGAAATTTAAAAGGGGGGATATTCTTTGGCCCAGTAAATCTACTTATAAAAAGTTACCTTGCAGATACACAGGGTGTCCCCCAAAAATGTATACACACTTCGAATAATTACAAAGGCAGTGTTTATTAAAATACATTTCATTTTCCAATACTTCATTGAAGAGACTGTCTTTATTGTATGCTCTTGCCTTCTTTTTTCAAATATTGAGTGTAATGGCTTGGGGTGATTTCTGGGGTCTCTGTTATGTTCTACTGATCTATATTCCTGTTCTTGTGCTAATACCAAGCTGTTTTGATTACAGTGGCTTTGTAGTATAATTTGATATCATCCCTCCTACTTTATATTTCTTTCTCAAGATTGCTGAGGCTATTTGGGGTCTTTTTTGGTTCCATATATATTTTTGGAGTATTAGTTATTGAAATATGCCATTGGTATTTTAATAGGGATTGATTTGAATCTATAGATTGCTTTGGGTAGTATGGACATTTTGATTATGTTAATTCTTCTATTCCATGAGCATGGTATATTCTTACATTTGTTTGTATCTTCCTCTATTTATTTCAATGTCCTGTAGTTTTCTGAATACAGGTCATATACCTCCTTGGTTAAGTTTATTTCAAGGTATCTTATTTTTGTTGTTGCAATGGTAAATGGGATTTTTTTAGTTTTTCTTTTTAATTTTTTTTTTAATTGATTTCAGAGAGGAAGGGAGAGGGAGAGATAGAAACATCCAATGATGAGAGAGAATCATTGATCAGCTGTCTCCTTCACCTCCCACACTGGGAATTGAGCCCACAACCTGGGCACGTGCTCTAGTCGGGAATGGAACCATGACCTCCTGGTTCAGAGGTTGATGCTCAACCACTGAGCCACTCTGGCTGGACTTAGTTTCTCTTCCTAAGAGTCCATTATTGTGTATAAAAGTGCCATTGATTTCTGGATTTTAATTTTGCATCCTGCTGCTTTGCCAAACTCATTACTAATAAGCCTACTAGGTTTTTTTTTTGGTGGAGTTTTTAGGGTTCTCTATGTACAATACCATGTTATCTGTGAATAATGCCATAAATGGTGTTGGGAAAACTAGACAGGTACATGCAAACAAATGAAACTAGACCACCAACTTACACCAAACACTAGAATCAACCCAAAATGAAAAAAAGACTTAAATGTAAGTTGTGAAACCATAAAAATCCAAGACGAAACCATAGGTAGCAAAATATCAGACATCTCTCATAGCAGTATGTTTGCTGATACATCTCCTAGGGCAAAGGAAACAAAGGAGAAAATAAACAAATGGGACTACATCAAAATAAAAAGCTTCTGCACAGCAAAAGAAACCATCAGCAAAATAACAAGCCCACTGCAGGGGAGAACATATTTGCCAATGATACATCTGATAAGAGGTTAATTTCCAAAATATATACTAGTAAAGAACTCATACAACTTAACAGAAGGAAGACAAACCATTCGGTTAACAAATGAGCAAAGGACCTAAATAGACACTTCTCCAAGGAGGACATACAGATGGCCCTGTACATAAAAAATGCTCAAAGTCACTAGTCATCAGAGAGATGCAAATTGAAACGATAATGAGGCATCACCTCACACTTGTCAGAATGGCTACCATTAACAAAACAACAAACAAGTGCTGGAGAATATGTAGAGAAAAGGGAACCCTAATAAACTCTTAGTACATTGCTGGTGGGAATGCAGAGTGGTGCAGCCACCATGGAAAAAGAGCATGGAGTTTCCTCAAAAAAATAAAAAATGGAACTGCTGTTTGACTCAGTGATCCAAATTCTGGGAATATATCCTAAGAATCCTGAAACACCAATCTGAAAAAATATATGTTCGTAGCACTGTTTACAATAGCTAAGATCTGGAAACAGCTCAAGTGCCCGTCAGAGTGGATAAAAAAGATGTAGTACATTTACACAATGGAAAACTATGCAGCTGTAAAAAAGAAGGATCTCCTACTTTTTGAGACAGCAAATAGGGACCGAGAGAGTATTATGCTAAGTGAAATAAGCCAGTCAGAGAAAAACAAATATCACATGATCTCATTATGCAGAATCTAGTGAATAAAATAAACTGAACAAAATAGATCCAGAGACACAGAAGCGTGGAACAGAATGATGAATCTCCGAGGGAAGGAGGGGCAGAAAGAGATTACCCAAAGAACTTACATGCATATATGCATAACCCATGGACACCGACAATAGTGTAGTGAAGGCCCAGGGGAGATGGGGTGGGGTAGATGAAAAAATAAGGGGACACCTGTAATACTTTCAACAATAAAGATACATTTAAAAATAAAACAAAAGAATACATTTTTCAAAATGGAATATAATCTACAGACACTGTAATTGTTTGTCAACACCTTTCAAACTGATGTCCGTTCTGGTCCAGGCACTGCTAACAAAAAGCAATGGAATCGCAAACATCTAGAAACGTTTCATTTGGTATTTGAGTGCATTCTTGTTCAATGGCTACTCTCAATTCCGAGACGATTGCCAGTTTTGTAACATAGACTTTATCTCTTAAGTATCCCCATAAAAGTTGAGAGGTGTGAGGTCTGGTAAAGGAGGAGGGTATTCTGCAAAACCCCTTCGTCCAATCCACCTGTTTGGCAAGATCTCATCAAGGTAGGATCTTACACCACAATGATAGTGTGGGGGAGCCACATCTTGCTGAAAATAAACAACTGCAAAGACCTCTCTAATGCGTGACATGAAAAATTGTTGCAGTAAGTTCAAGTAAGTGGGACCAGTCACAATAGCATCAAAAATAATGTCCAATTAATCCTCCTGATGATAAACCACACCACACTGTAACTCCTGGTAAATTAACATGATGTTTTGTGGGGAAGCACGGGACTTGGTTGGAATGTTTGTAAGGATTTTTTGAAAGGTCAGGGGCCTCTGCAGCAGCCTCTATTTTGACTTTTCCAAACAAGTCTGATCCCCTGGGGTGTTTTGCTAGAATCTTTGTTTACCCTTTAAAGACCTGACCTTGTAGAAGCATATACTTTCTCACGGATACTTGCCCTGCTGATTGTATCTAGAGGTTAATTTGAGTTTAAGCTGTTATTACAATAAAAAGCCAACAAAGCAGGTGAACAGGACTGCTTTGACTACTGAAGTAAGAGTCCCTTAGCCCTCTCTTTCACAGAAACCTGTGTTGGAGTAACCTGTTCATCCATCGCTCAGGGGCGGCTGACCCCGCCATGTGAGGAGGCCAGGAATGCAACAAAACACAGTGGAACCCTCGAAAACGAAGAGGAAGAAAACTAAAGTAACTGTGCAGTAAGTTATTGGAGCCTGCCTGGGATTTCCAAGTTCGAGGAAATTCTTTCTCAGCTAAGATTTCATAATGGGACAACAGTTGTTCACAAAACAGCAGCAATACATGACAGTGCTGAAACAGTTATTAAACCCAGATGGTGCCTCTGTTGCAGAGGAACAACTGAAAAACTTTTTCTTGACCTAAAATAGTCTTTAAATCATTTCAGTAGGCTCTAAAATGCCTCAAATGTTTATTTTCTCTCATAAAAATAATTTATACTTAAAATATATAAAAACTGTCAAATAAAAAAATAATAATTATATTCTATTTATATATACATATTAAATAAAATCTAATATGCTTTCATTTATAACTAATTGTTATAAATTATAATATTCTGGAATATTGTGTTTTACAAAAAACACAAAATTCCATATTTAATTATTCTATAAAATTTCTAAATTTACAAAAACACTAACAAAAAATAATTTTATTATAAAACTAAAAAATAATTATATTGTTTTTATAACTTTTATTAAAAATGTTACTAATTCTTGCCCTAACCGGTTTGGCTCAGTGGATAGAGCTTCGGCCTGCAGACTGAAGGGTCCCAGGTTCAATTCTGGTCAAGGGCATGTACCTTGGTTGCAGGCACATCCCCAGTAGGGGGCGTGCAGGAGGCAGCTGATTGATGTTTCTTTCTCGTCAATGTTTCTAACTCTCTATCCCTCTCCCTTCCTCTCTGTAAAAAAATCAATAAATATATATTTTTTTAAATGTTACTAATTTTTAAACTTTTTGTTTTTCAAATATAAAAAAGCATTTTTAAAGCAATTTAATAAATTAAGTATTTCTCTCAGCAAGCAATCTGGCCTGTGGTAATCTAACTAATGCTACGGTGCCTCCCATCCCTCCATGTAAACAAAATAAGCAGTAAAATTCCTCTGCTGAGGCATTTCATTAAAAAGTTTATTAAAAAAATCATGCCCATTTAACAGTCCTAGGGGACCAACAAGTTATAAATGAAAATCGACATAGGCACTTACAAGCCAACCATATTAACATTCTGATACACCATGCGTCTAAAGCTAGTTACATTGGCTATACAAACATACCTAAGGTTTAAACTAAAAAAAAAAATAAAATAAATCCCCCACGACCTCAAGTACTAGGCTTGTCAATCCAAAAAGCTTTATAAAAATTAGGCCATATTACATAAGACATTGGGGGGGTAGGGGAGGCCAGGGGATTGTCAAGGGTGGGGGAAAAAAGGAGACATATGTAATACCCTTTGTAATACTTTAAGCAAAAAAAAAAAAAAGAAAAGAAAAAAATTAAATAACAAACAAATAAACAAAAAATTAGGCCATATTTTCAGCCCTTTAAAATTGTGGCACAATTTCTACCAAAACTGCTCTAGCCACTATAATATAACTTTTACTAATAATCTTACTGACAATAGCCTGATTTACACCACTCACCCCTATGTCTTTGCTATGGGCCCTAATCTACTAATAAGCCATAATTCATTTTTCTGATACAGATTTTTTAAAAAGCTTATTTTACGTCCTGTATTACCACCCAAAATATTACTTCATTAAACATCAGCACTATTATGGTACTTAAAAAACAAACAGAAATCCTAATATCTGTTAATCTCACCAAAAAATGACAAGGCTCATCAGCTATCAAAGTCTTAAAAAAAGCATTAAGCCAATTATGGCCCAAAAGATTTTTGGGAATACTCCCTGCAGCCATTATGTTGGTTGTTGTTGTTATTACTACTGCCAGCATCGCTGTGGCAGCCCTTTCTAAATCTGTGCAAACAGCCACATTTGTAGACAATATGGCCTACAATATAACTAAAAATTTCACTATACAACAGCATGTAAATAAAATATTAGCTAAACTACAAGCAATAAAGGCAGCCATTAAATATCCAAAAGAAAACACCACAAACGCTATAGCATACAGGTAAGTGCTTAATTGCAATTAAAAACATAAGCACATATATATCACCCCTTTAAAATAAAACAATAGTCACCATCATTAAATTAATATTAAAAAATCTATAAAAAGTCTTTCATAATAACCTTACTAAAAAAAACATATTACAAAGGCAAATTAAAAAATCCTTACTTGCTATCAATAAACATAACAGACTACTGCTTAAAATACAATAAAAAACATTTAAAATAAATAAACCACATGGTTTCCTAAAATCAACACCTCATCGAACTAACCATTGCTGTCATTGTAATTCTCTTTTTCTTATAATCTACAAAATCAAAACCCGAGCAATAAATGTGCTTTGCAAACCCCAACCTTCCAAAGCAGAAAGTTCATCATCTCCCTCTGTCTTCTGCAGCCAGCAAAACACAAGAGAGGTGGGAAGCACAGGACTTGGGTGGAATGTCGGAGGATTCTCTAAAACAGTGGTTCTCAACCTTCCTAATGCCTCGACCCTTTAATACAGTTCCTCATATTATGGTGACCCCCAATTTCATTGTTACAAATGGAACATAATTAAAGCATAGTGATTAATCACAAAAACAATATGTATTTATATGTGTTTTCTGATGGTCTAAGGCGCCCCTGTGAAAGGGTTGTTCGACCCCCAAAAGGGTCTCGACCCACAGGTTGAGACCCGCTGCTCTAAAAGGTCAGGGGCCTCTGAGGGGACCTTGCTTAAGGCAGCAGCCCCTACATTGACTTTTCCAAACAAGTCCAATCCCCTGGGGTGTTTTGCTAGACTATCTATGTTTAGTCTTTAAAGACCTGACCTTGTAGAAGCATATACTTTCTCAAAAATACTTGCCCTGCTGACTGTATCTAGAGGTTAATCTGAGTTCAAGCTGGTATTTTTTTTAAAAATATATTTTATTGATATTTTACAGAGAGAAAGGGAGAGTTAGAAACACTGATGAGGGAGAAACATCGATCAGTTGCCTCCTGCACAATCCCTACTGGGGATGTGCCCGCAACCAAGGTACATGCCCTTGACCAGAATCGAACTTGAGACCCTTGAGTCCACAGGCTGACGCTCTATCCATTGAGCCAAACTGGTTAGGGCTCAAGCTGTTATTACAATAAAAAGCCAACAAGGCAGGTGAATAGGACTGCTTTTACTACTGAAGTAAGAGTCCCTTAGCCCTCTCTTTCACAGAATCCTGTGTTTGAGTAATTTTTCATCCATCGCTCAGGGGCTGCTGGTCAGCCCTGGCAAAGTTCCACCATAACATGTAGATTCTCAGTTCCCCAGAAGGTGCAGTTGTAGTGGTTAATCGAACCATTTAATTTAAATGTTGCCTCATGACTTCAATCTTTGTTGGAAAGTGTGCACCTACTACACATCTTGCCAAGTACCATTCGTAATACTCCACTCTTAGGTCCGATCATCTTCATTGATTGCATGGACTAATCTTGGAAGTCACTTTTCCAATGGTAGCACTTTAAAATACGATGGGCAATTTTGAAATTCCTACACCACAACTTGTTTGCTGCACAGATTTTCTTGGACTTTGGAGATACATTTCCAGTACCCTTTCTTGCTTTGTGGGGCTTGTCGATGTCTGTGGTTTTCCGGAACGCTTTTTGTGGACATTCTGAATACTAGTTCCATCGGCTTCAAACTTATCTCTAATTCAAGTAATGGTAAGTCTCCTAGATGGATCTGTTTGAAACTCCCTCATAAATTGTCTTTGTACTCCAACTGCATTTTCAAACTTCCAGTAGCATTTTAGGATGAATTTCCTTTGTTCAAATCTGAGTCTGGCTGCCATCATTAATTCCAATGGGTTAAATCTGAAAAGAAAGAAACATCAATGGAGCTAGCAGCTGTTAAAGTGTGTATACATTTCTTTGTTAATCCTCATGCAAAGATATTTTTTCATTGATTTTTAGAGAGAATAGAAGGGAGGGGGGAGAGACAAAGAGAGAAACATCAATGTGCGAGAAACACATTGATTGGTTGCCTCCCGCAAGCGCCCTGACCAGGGCTGGGGATTGAGCCTACAACCAAGGTACATGCCTTTGAGTGGAATCATACTTGTGAACCTTCAGTCTGCAGGCCAGCACTCTATCCAGTGAGCCAAACCAGCTAGGGCATGTGGTCTAAATGATTTCTGGAACTTCCAAAAATACTATCCTTGAAGAAGCAAGATTTGTCATCCGAGCACATACATATATGTATGTCTTCTTCAGCTCACATATACTCAAAACTGTTACACCTTCAAACACTGTCTCACAGGCATCTCACACTCACACCCACCCACCCTCATTCACAGAAAGGACACAGTTATTTAGGTGCTTATGGTAGAGGTGACTGAGACACTTAGGCACTGCACTTCAGGGACTTTGTAAAAAAGATGTCAGTACCAGTGATACCATTATAATTAACTTAGTTATTAATAACAGGAAAGGAGCAAAGGGAAGGCCAAATATTATTGGCATGTAACTTGTGCAGCTTTGCTAGAGAGCTGCAGTTTAATAGTAACACTACCCAGTGAGCCACCAGTCTAGTCCCTGCAGGTCATGGGGGAAGGGATTGGATGAGGGGGAGAAGGGGAGATAGACACACGCCCAGTCAAGTTTGGGTGAAACAGGGAAGGTACTTTTGGCTGTCTGTCACGCCTGGAAACAGATCATTGACCAGAGTAGGCATGGCCACTGTAAGCATGGGAAGATTTGGGATATTTAATCCCCTGAACAAAGGAGTTCACTCTTCTTGGCTCCTGGCCCTCTTGATTTTTGGGGGACTCTTGTTGCAGGGGGTGTGCTCTTTGCTCCCCTGCGTTTGTCCACAGGGCTCACAGCTATGTGAACCACACAATGGACTAATGGACTGCATTTAGCCTAATGCTAAACTGGACCCAATTCCAACATGGAACAGAAGCTCTGGACACTGGCTTTGCTTTTAGCTCTACTAAATCCCCAGCTGCACTTATTCCAGGTCTGGATTTAGGGAAATGGGACTTCGGAAAACAAGGTATATAATATGTAATTCCATGCAAATAAAAATCACTCATCCTCAAAAAAGAAAGAAAGAAAGAAAGAAAGAGAGAGAGAGAGAAAGAAAGAAAGAAAAAAGAAAGGAAGGAAGGAAGGAAGGAAGGAAGGAAGGAAGGAAGGAAGGAAGGAAGGAAGGAAGGAAGGAAGGAAGAAAGAAAGAAAAAGAAAGAAAGAAAGCGAGCCTCAATCCCTCTGGAGGTGGAGCCTGAACCCAAAGCACAGCAAGAACTGCAGTCTGTGACAGAGTTGCGGAGGCCGGCAAGGCCTGGGTTAAACTCAAATGTGGGGGCGTTACAACTGTTCCTGCACTCAAAAGAGTAGTCGGAGCTGCTCTTGGTATCAAGTCAGGAACAGGAGGTGAGGGGGGCTTCAGGGCAGTGCTCAGAGCCACTAGGAGTGATGAGCTGAAGTCACATTCTCGCAGAGTCCGTGCCACAGTTGTGGAAGCCAGCTGGGCCTGGGCCAGACTGGAATGTGGGGGTGGATAAGGGAACAGCGCCACATCAGGACTTCTTAGAATTTCTCTGGGAAACCTTCCGCTGAGGTAGCGACAGGTGCCTGCTCCAGCAGCTACTTTCCAGCCTGCTGTGATTTGGGGAAGTTGGCCTTTTCTTCACGGAAATGAGGCTCAATCCCTCTAAGGTTGCCACAGAGGCAGAGTCCGAGCCCTCAGCAAAGCAAGAACCTGAATCTTGGGCAGGGGGTGTGAAAGCTGGTAAAGCCTGGACCACACTCAGATGTGGGGGCAGATCTCCCAGCCTCAAGGCACAAGTCTGAGTGCCTCTTGGTGTCAAATCAGAAGAGAAACCCGAGGTGAAATGGGTTTCAGGGCAGTGACCAGAGCCACTAGGAGCGACTGAGCAGGAGTCACATTCTCACCTGGTGTGGGTGAGGTGGGTGTCATCTCTGCTGGAATCACAGTTGTTAACTGAAGCGTCTCACAGGTGCTGCCGCCACACCAACTGCCTAGAGCTGTGGTCGGCAAACTGCGGCTCGCGAGCCACATGCGGCTCTTTGGCCCCTTGAGTGTGGCTCTTCCTAAGCCTTAGGAGTACCCTAATTAAGTTAATAACAATGTATCTACCTATATAGTTTAAGTTTAAAAAATTTGGCTCTCAAAAGAAATTTCAATCGTTGTACTGTTCATATTTGGCTCTGTTGACTGAGTTTGCCGACCACTGGCCTAGAGGCTCCGTTCTCCTGGGCCTTCCAATGGCTGGGATGGGAGGTGGGCTGGCATCCCTGGGTCCTCCTGCCGGCACCCATACTGCTGATGGCCACTGTGGGCAGTGGCTTGATTTACCAGCCCAAGGATAAAGAAGAGGACTTGAGGAGTAGTACACCCCAATCGGGAGCCCAGCCGAGGCTTTGTGCAGGGCTATTTCACACCACTGACCACTCTTATCCCTTCTCCATCTCCTTATTTCCATTCACTACAATTGTTTTTACCTTAAAGTGAACACCTATTGTTGCTGCAAGTTCTGGACATCAAGAGCAGGCTAGCCTTGCCCACACTATTCTCCCCAATGATGATGATCTTCAGGGTGGCCGGCACATCCTCGACCATCCTGTCCCTTGTCAGCTTCAAACCTAGCTGCTCCATCTGGCTCTCAACCCCTTAGGGAGAGCTGCTTATGCATGAGGTGGGGGTCCTGCCGATACACTGGCGACCCATGTGCCGGAACCAAAAACAAGGAGGGCTGGTCAGGAGTGCAGAGCACGGGGAAACACTAGTGCCCTCCAACCGGAACCCTCTAACCCAGCAGTTCTCAAGCTGTGGGTCGCAACCCCTTTGGGGGTCGAACGACCCTTTCACAGGGGTCACCTAAGACCATCGGAAAACACATACATAATTACATATTGTTTTTGTGATTAATCACTATGCTTTAATTATGTTCAATTTCTAACAATGAAATTGGGGGTCACCACAACATGAGGAACTGTATTAAAGGGTCGTGGCATTAGGAAGGTTGAGAACCACTGCTCTAACCAGTGCCAACAGGGGAACTAGGGGCAGTGCACACCAGCGGCAGTGACAGTGGCAGGTGGTGGTGTTGCATGAACAAGCTCCTGCCAAGCTGCCGGCACCAACCACAGGGGCATGGGATGGGCGAGAAAGGGGTGCATGGATGTACTGGGGCCCCAGGTATCAAAGCAAAAGGCGGGGCAACTGGAGCAGAAAGAGGCGGAGGGGCAGCACTGGATGTGGAAGCAGCAGCAAGGCTGAGACGTACAGGAGGGAATGGCCTAAGCATCCAGCTCTGATTTGTGGGATGGGCCTTGTGGTTGAACTCAGGGCCAGCGGAAGGGTGTGACCAGCACACCCAGCAGTGAGTCTGAGGGACCCTTTATTTTCTGGTAGAACTTTTGAAAGAGAGTAAGACAGAAGGTGGGCAGTGGGGCCCAAAAAGAGGCTTGGTCCTGCCCATCTCAAGTGCAGGGTTCTGCTCCACCATTTGGTGACTAGAGGCAAGGGGGAATGACTCTGGGCTGGAAATCTGCACACTTGCAGCTTGGTCTGGCAGTATGGGGGACGCAAACATAAGGACTAGCACAAGCCTGGGTGAAGGCCCCACCCAGCTGGGCCAGCCATGCTGAAAGATTGGAGTGCCAAGAAGGGCCGATTTTGTTTAATCCCCTCCTACATAAGGTGGAGGCGAGGGGGTGCCAGCAACCTAGGCACAATAAGAACCATCTAGTTTATTTTCCCTGCTATAGGAAAATACTATCTTGTTTTGTTTTGGTTAATCCTCACCTAAGGATATTTTTTCATTGATTTTTAGGGAGAGTGGAAAAGAGAGGAAAAGACAGAAACATCAATGTGAGAGAAATACATTGATTGGTTGCCTCCTGCATGAGCCATCACTGTGGCCCCAGGTCAGTGAGGAGCCTGCAACCCAGGTATGTGCCCTTGCCTGGAACTGAACCCAGGACCCTTTGGTCTGCAGGCCGATACTCTATCCACTGAGCCAAACAGGGTAAGGCGGAAAATACTATCTTGTTCTCTTCTGATTTCTACCATGAACATTTATACTTTAAAATTTATAAAGAGGATTATATAAATCATTCTTCTTCCTCCAAAGTACATAATGCAAAAGTACCACAGAATGTTCTTCACAATTTACTATTATGGAAGATTAAAGGCCTGGTGCACAAGATGCCTGCATCCTCTCACAGTCCAGGAGTCCTGGGGGCGGAGGGAGGGGGCGGGATTGTCCAACTGACGGCTTAAGCCATCAGGACTTCTTTAGCGCTGCTGCAGAGGCAGGAGAGGCTCCTGCCACCGCAGCTGCGTTCACCACGGCTTGTGGCTGAGAGGTGCTCCCCCTGTGGGAGGGCAATGACCACCAGGGGGCAGCTCCTGCCCCCTGGTGGTCAATGAGCATCACAGTGATGATCGGTCCGCTGTTCAGTCGATTTGCATATTAGCCTTTTATTATATAGGACTGGAGGAATTACTAGCCCTGGATCATCTGTTCCATGAAGATGATTTAAAATAAACTAGGTTAAAAAAATCCACTTTATAAAGTTATATTTGCAGACAGACAACAATTCTCCCCCAATTCTTATTTTCCATAAAGGCTATCCTTAGCTTCCACAAAGCTCCATAATCAGAATAGGTCTTCACTGTTAACACTTCTATTATACCAGGTTATATTTTTGTCTATCTCACAATCTATTGTAAATTGTACAGTATATAGTACATTTCTCAATAAAATTCTAAAAATAAAACACCCTCTGTTTAAGTTACTATTTCCCCATACTCCCTGAATATCCTCATTATAGTCAGAATGTCTGCAGCCTTTTTCCCATAAAAATGTAGAAACTTGAGTTGAATCCTTTAAAAACTCCACCTGCTGTCCTCATCTACCTGAGACTATGCATAAATTTGCCCTTATCCAGAATACTAGAGTCCTGGTGCATGAATTCTTGCATGGATGGGGTCCCTCGGCCTGGCCAGTGACGGGAGCCAATAGGGGCTGTCTTGCCCAGTCTGGGGGGAGGGACCACAGGAGGTTGGCCCGCCAGGGGAGGTAGGCTGTGGGAGCACATTAACCACCAGGGGGCAGCTCCTGCATTGAGCATCGCTCCCTTGGTGGTCAGTGTGTGTCACAGCTACTGGCCAGTCATCTGGTCGTCCAGTCGTAACAGTTGCTTAGGCATTTATATATATACTAGAGGCCCGTTGCAGGAAGATTCTTGCAAGAATAGGGCTTCCTGTGGCTGGAGCGAAGCAGAGAAGGGAGCGAAGCCCGCGCTTCGCTCCCACTCCGAGCCGCTGAGGCTGGTTTCCCTCCCGCTCCACCACCCGGCTGGTTTCCCTCCTGCCTCCTGCCTCCGCCTCCTTGGCTCCGTTCCTGTCTCCACCGCCTTTACTTTGCTCCCTTCTGCTGCGCTTCACTTCCACGTTGTCTTCATTTCAGTCTTCGCTCCCAGCTGGTATATGCAAATTAACCACCATCTTGGTTGGGTTAATTTGCATATAGTCGCCCTGATTGGCTGGTGGGCGTAGCGAAGGTATGGTCAATTAGCATCTTTGTCTTATATTAGTGTAGATATAGATGTTTTTCATCCATCCACCTGAATCTAGCAATAAGTACCTTCAAAGGCTGGCTCTCCTTTACTGTTCCCAAAGAAGCTTTTAATCTGACCTGATTACCACTCCTCAAACCCCTCTCTGCCTTACTGGCAGTTCCCAGAATGCACTATGGAAATGAAGGCTAAGGCAGGGAACCTCTTCCCCATCAGACTCAGTTATAAGCACCACTCCCTCTTGAAAGTATTTTCAGACCCCACTCTAAGGCCTTCAGATCAACCCAGGCATGTTTTTATTATCACTAGAGGCACAGTGCACAAAATTCGTGCATGGTAGGGTCCCAGCGGCTGCCTGCCACTGGCTGGGGGCTCCCTTCTCACCCACCTTGGCCAGCACTGCCTGCTCACCTGCTCCACCATCCCGCCATGGTCCCAGTCTCATCAGGGCCCAATAGGCCCTGCACCACGTCACCAACACCCGCTATGTTTCTGCTGCCCCCTGGTGGTCAGCACACATCTAAATCCCAGTTGGTCGAACTCCTGCTGAAGGCACAATTTGCATATTAGCCTTTTATTATATAGGACTAAAGGCCCCATGCACGAAATTCGTGCACGGGTACGGTCCCTAAGCCTGGCCAGAGATCAGGGCCTGCAGGCAGGAGCGTTGGGCATCTGCCCCCTGGTGGTCAGTGCACTTCTTAGCAACCAGTCGTTAGGGCTTAAGAACTGCTGGCAGCTTGAACATGACGCTAAAACACCAGCTTTGAAAGCACACAGACGGAGGTAACACCGGAGTCACCTCTTCTTGCCAGGAAACCCCACGTCTCTGGGGGGTATGACCTGTGGGGTCCACGGCCCAGGAAGGGAAAAGCTTCTTTCCGCTCCACCCCCGGCTCAGAGGCAGCCAGTGCACTGGGCCACAGGTGACACGGGTCGGCCACCGGGGACCCGGCAACTTTCCCGACACACGATCAACGGCGGGGAGAGAAAAACGTCCTCGGGTCCAAGGCAGACGGAGGCTGACAGTCGGTGAAAGAATGGCGAGCAGAGAGGAAGAGGCGAGCAGAGAGGAAGAGCCCGAGGCCCGGCGACCCGAGGCAGATAAAGGAAAGCGGCGGCGGGCGCGCAGGAAACAGAGGGGCTCACTGTCCCCTGCCGGCGGGAGGCCCGCACTGCACCTCCCTTCCGCCTGGAGTCCGAGGACGCCGGCGGCTCGGGGGACCGACCGGCCCGGGACCTCCCGCCCCACTGCGACGCGGCCTAAAGCCGCGGTCTCCCGTCCAAATGCCCCCGCGGAGGCGCTCCCGCCCCGCCTCCCGTCCCGGTGCCCCCGGGGCGCCACTTACCCGGTCCGCCAGGCCGACCCTCCCCATGGGCCGCAGCGGCGCACCAAGGCCCCGGCGCCGCGCTGAGGGCAGGCTGGCGCACTCGGCGTCAGCCCGTGACGGCCCGACCGCAGCCGGCGCCAACTCCTACGCCGAGTCCGCAGGGCGCGTGCGGGCGCGGGGTCAGGGAAGCGAGCGGCAGGCAGAGAGGCACTCACCGTCCCCTGCCGGCGGGAGGACCGCACTGCACCTCCCTTCCGTCGGCGTCCTTCTCTTCTGCCGAAAGGTGTCGCAGTGACTCAAGTTTGTGAAATTTCAGACTCCCAGGAGAGCCTTGCAGTGACCCCAGATAGTAAGGAAGAGAAATGGTCCAAGGCTGGAAAGATCGTCTTTGGGAGCCAACTGTGTTCTAACAGGAAAGATGGGGAGAATCCCTCCTAGCCCTTCGTTCTCATTCATTCAAAACCATTCCATTCATCTGTAGGCACAGTGCTGAACATTTCTCACGATAGGAGAGATGAATGGAAAAGCTGATGCAAAAGAAACGGCAACAAGCATTGGATTAACTGTACGACTAAGGAAACAATAGATATATATGGAGTTTAACGTTACATAAATGTATAAAGCCCCTCAATTAAAAAATGATATAACACAAGTTGAGAGGAAAAAGAAAATGGGACTTGTGTAAATATGATTTTCATATCTATAACTGGGGGTTAAATATTTCAAGCTGATAAATCAAAGAGTAGAGATATAAGTATATCTTAGGACAAAGGAACATACTGAGAAAGAATATAATCAACTAAAATCTAGCAATTAAGAAAAAGGAGAAAATAAAGACATATAGTAATGAGTCAATAGACAATCTAAGGAAATAGATAATTAAGGACACCAGATAACATAATTATTATGGCAACCCAGAACAAAAATACAAACCTTTCAAATTATCGAAACACATACACACAACTACAACAAAACAAACAAAATCACATAGTAAAATCTTTGAAAAAACTACAAAACACAAAGCATAACAAAACAATACAACAGAATTAAGATCAAACATCTTACAAGAAACACAAATGAGAAAAATTGGCTTATTTAAAATAGACAGCTTTAGACTGGAACACAAACCATAACACTTTATGTTGTATACAATTTAGAGTTATTTTAAAAGTTGGAAAATACAAGAATAGAAAAACTATACCAGGAATATACAAACATAAAGAAATCAGGGATCACAAACTTAGTATTACACAGGGTTGATTTCATGACAGAAAGCATTGAATGAGATTAAGAAGGGCATTTTATAATCATAAAAGTCATAATTCACAATGAAGAAGATATAGGAATATTTGTACAAATAACAATTTCATTTTTCATAACAATGATAGGAGATATAAAGAAAAAGACAGAAATAATTGGTATAGTTCTTGCTAGCTTAAGAGCATAAGAGATAAATGAGGATAGAGAAGAGCTAAATGTATAATTAATATGGTAGATCTAATATATAAACTCTGTACAGAGATTACATCTTTGTAAGTGTCCTGGGTACACTCAGAACAATTGACTATATTTTAGGTCACAGAGAAAATCTTAATATATTCCAATAAGTTCTATTTATTTTATGGATAATATCTGATCACAATTTAAAAACAACTAGAAGCCGAAACCGGTTTGGCTCAGTGGATAGAGCGTCAGCCTGCGGACATAAGGGTCCCAGGTTCAATTCCGGTCAAGGGCATGTACCTGGGTTGCGGGCACGTCCCCGGTGGGAGATGTGCAGGAGGCAGCTGGTCGATGTTTCTCTCTCATCGATGTTTCTAACTCTCTATCCCTCTCCCTTCCTCTCTGTAAAAAATCAATAAAATATATTTAAAAACAAAAACAAAAACTAGAGATGTCAACAAAATTATTAAAAAAAATAAAATAAAAAAATAAAAACAACTAGAAATTAATAACAACTGTGGTTCAGTTGGTTGGCCATTGTCCTGTGTACCGGGGAGTTGCTGATGTGATTCTCACTTAGTGCACATGCCTGGGTTTTGGGCTCCATCCCAATGGGGGGCATGCAAGGGGAGGCCAAATTGATGTTCCGATCTCGCATTGATGTTTCTCTCTCTCCCTTCCTCTTCCAGAAAAAAAATCAATAAACATATTTTTTAAATAAAAATGAAATAAAACAGAAAAATATAGACTTAAAACAATAACTCCAAGGACTGATTCTTTGACAATAAATAGGTGAGCTGTTAACTAAACAAGAAAAAGGGAGGAAAAGCACAAATATACAAAATATGGAATAGGGAGAATTAACTCCAGATGCAGAGAAAAGTACCATTTTCTTAAGAGCTGACTCTGTTTAGTTTTAGCAAATAAATTAGAAAATCTAGATGAAATAAATAATTTTAGGACAATATAATTTCTCAAAATGGACTTTAAATGAGTTATAAAATTTAAACAGACCAACTATCACAGGAGAAATGGGGAAGAAGAAGACGAAAGAGCTACTCTCCAAAATAGCACCAGGTCCAGATGTTTCCACAGGGGAATTTTACCAGGCCTTTAGGGCCAATGAATTCTGATGTACTGTTTCCGAGCCTAGTGAAAGAAGGAAAGCTTCAAATTTCTTGTATGGAGCCAGCACAGTAGTGATTCCCAGCAAATATAGCCCAAAGAAAACTGCAGGCCATTCTCACTTATAACTCTCAATCCAGAAATCCCAAGTAAAATATTAGTACAGCATTTGCACAGAGACCCTCAGTCCTAGAATAATGTTATTCCCAGAGCTTCAGGTATCAGCATCCCCTACCAACCGCCACCACCATGGGAAGGGGAACGTTCTGGAAGTAAGACATGCTTAGGACTGGAGTGCTCAGGCTAAGTTTCAGGAAGACTTAAAATGTGATTAATAACCCTGGCCAGAGTGGCTCAGTTGGTAGGAGCATTGTCCCATGCACTGGAAGATCTCGAGTTCAATTCCGGATCAGGGCACATACCTAGGTTATGGGGACTATCCCCCATCAGGTACAAGAGGCAACCGATCAATGTATGTTTCACATCAATCATTTTTCTCTCCCTCTGTCCCTCCCTCTCTAAATCAATAAAAAAAATAAATCAAAATTTAAAAAAATCTGAGAGGGGAAAGTTGAACATTTAAGAAGTAAAATGAATTTATCAGGTGTCTCTGATAGTTTTGGTGGGTGGGCACAAACGCCCTGATGCTGAAGCCAAGAGCCTTGGGGACGCTCCAAGTGGAATCTGCTGTCTTCCAAGCCTCCCTCATTTGCTGGACATCTCCAATTTGCAGGCTACTGACTACCACTGCCCTCCTTCTGCTTGGAGTTTTGCGCATTTCCAAATCATTAAGTCACACATTGACAACCTTTTGATTACAGACCATAGATGCAATCACCTTCATTGTTTGGGAATTTTCTATTTTAATTCTCAGGAGGAAATCTTTTTGCTTCTCATCTCTGAATATATTAAAACATTATTCTTTTTTAAAAATATATTTTATTGACTTTTAGAGAGGAAGGGAGAGGGATAGAGAGTTAGAAGCATTGATGAGAGAGAAACATCGATCAGCTGCCTCCTACACACTCCCCACCGGGGATGTGCCTGCAACCAAGGTACATGCCCTTGACCGGAATCGAACCTTGGACCCTTGAGTCCGCAGGCCGACGCTCTATCCCCTGAGCCAAACCAGTCAGGGCTAGAAACATCATTCTTACTTCCACTTCCTGTCTAAGGTAACTAATATGACTTTAGTTTACAAACAGAATTCAAGGCTTAATGAGATGGAGGACTGTAACCCAGGACATGCAATTAGAAGGAAGGATAAACCAATTGTGGATCTTGGACAGAAATAAGTGAAAAGATAGTATTAAAAGAAGGGAAAATATTCAAAAGATTTCCCAGATGCTTTAAAACCATGGGGAGCATTTAATTCTGGTTTGATCTGGGATATAAGTTAGTCCACTTACTTTTTTTCTAAATCATACAACTGGTTTCTGAATTGAATGTTCATCTGTGCCCTTGTGAACAGTTCCACCACAGAGATGAAATTATTGGAGAGGTTTCCACAAATCTGAGTCATTCAAGGGTAATTGTAATACTTTTTTCCTTTTCTCCTCTTCATGATTAAAAAAAAAATGTAATAAAAGCATTGTTTTTGCCATAATTTCAAAGACGGTCAGAACATTTATAGATCTTGGCAAAGGTGGATCGTTTAGGTAACTACTTATTCCAACTTTGAGATAGATGTAGAGTAACATGCTGTAGGTGTTATCTGTACTTAAGAGTCTCATGAAATATAAAACCCATTCATTGTTTAAAAAAAAAAAAAAGAGGCACAGGGGCCAATTCAGGCTGGAGAGCAAACATGCCTAGTGACACCTAGTGAAACAAGTTGTATGCTTTTTCTCCAGCTGTGCTCAGCATCCCGGAGGGAGGAGGGCAGAAAGTAGATGGTAGCATCAGTCAAAAACTAGAAATTAGCAAGGCAGGTGTTCTAGAAAGAAGGGCGCTTAGGTTAGACTGGCAGGAAGTGGCTAGAATGAAAAGACATAGCGTACAGGACAGAGACTGGAGGAGGACCAGAAAGAGTGAAAAACAAGTGGATGTATTAGAAGAAAAACATATTAGTTAAGATGACAGTTTGATCAAAATTATAATTTGATAAAAAATGATTGTTTCCAGGGACTCTATATATAGTGACACTTTTTATATATCATGAAGGATAGTTTTTGTTCACTTTTATGTAACTCTAAGCAGTTTTGTCCATTTTTCAGAATTTTTTTGCTCCCCCCCCCCCCACATTTTCTTTCCTTCTAAGTCATCCTTTACAGTTATTCCTACTCTGTAAATTTATAAAAGCAAAAATTTAGAAACAAACTAGGTAGTCAATAATAAAGACAGTGAAATGAAATAATTTTTGGTGACAATTTATATGGAAGAATCCCGTTTTTGTTTTTAAATAATGTAAATATATGCAGAGAAGTATGTAAGGGATATTTACCTATATGGTTTTCTCTGGGTTGGTGGGATTACAGCAGTTCTGCATTTATATATTTTGCTAATTTGTAATTTTTCCCAGTGAAATTTAAAAAATATATGTAGAATTTTCTGAAATTTTAAACACAGTTTTAACTCCCTTTCTATCAATTGATGTCTGTTGTGCTTGTTGACAAGATTTTCCATAAACTGAATCATTTTAATTTGTTGAAAACTAATCCTTTCAATAAGAAATTTACATTAAAAAACCATAATTTTCCTGCATTTTTAAAACTTTAATGAGGATATACTTTAGATGCTGAGTTTATATAAAAATGGTCAGGAAAATTAAGGAAATGTTTTTATCACTTTCCAGCCGTGAAGTTCCCACTTTTCAAGCAGGGAAACTAAGACCTTGATCTGAGAGAGATTACTCCGTGGGGGTCTGTTATCTTTTCCACCTGTAGCTTGGTGCCATCGCCAGAGTGTGTGGGCAGAAGCAAGCCTCACTTCAGAACTTTGATCATGAGTACAGCTTTGAGTGACAACCTTAATGTGGTCCTCAACGTGTAATCAGGTCATCAAAGCCAAATCAGCGATTTACGTGGCAGGATTGGGAAATGAGTTTATCTGTGATCAGAGGGTTTCGAGGGATTAGTAACCCTTTCAAGTTACACTCCCTCCCTCTGTGGAGCAGAGAGTAATGACGACAGCTAAGCGCAGAGATAAAACTTTCATAGACTGGTGGAGAGAACTAGTGCCAACAGAGTGCTGGGAATTTTAATATAAATCATCCCGTTTATCCCTAGATATCCAACGAGACAGGTGTTATCACCGTTTGAACAGGGAACTGACTCTCAGAGAGGTCAAAGAATTTGCTGAAATTACACATCAGCACATGGCTGACCTGTGATGAGAACACAGGTCTCTCGGACTCTCTGAAGCCAGCATGTTTTTTTAATATATCAAGCTGCCTCCCAATGAGAACACAATTTAACTAAGGAGCAGGACAGTGATGCCCCCCCAGATGTGTCTCTAGCACTCTGTGGCTTATGGCATTCTGCAGTGCAGTCTCCTCACTCTCACTGGAGCTCCCCTGTCCTTCCTACTCTGACAAACAATGCCATTTGTCAATCACTTTCTATGTACCAGGCTCTGGGCTGAGTAATTTACATATGCTTCCTAATTAACTCCTCCTAAGAGACCTATAAGGTAGCCATCATCATCCTCACTTACAGATGAAGAAATGGCACTTTGGAGAAATTACTTACCTAAGGTCCTAACTACCTGAACCCAGAATTTCCTAATTCCAAAGCCTGTTTGTTCTCTTAAACTAGTTAAACATGAGCAGAGAGCAAGTTCATGGTGAAATGCCAGCTCTATAAAATGAAAAGTATTTGTAAGGTGAGATAACATTTTATTTCTAACAACATTGCAGTAGGATTTAATATCCTTGGATGCTTCCTTAGATTTGATTGAGTTCCACCTTGCAATTTCATAGGAACTTGTCCAAGATCAGTATCGTAGTTTAGGAAGTTTGTATATCCAAGCCAAGGCTAAACAAACCCTCCAGTTTTAAAAGGGAATGGGAGAGTTGGCACTGCTTTTCATCTTCTCAGGTGTCACCGAAAAACAGAATCAGAAACAGAAGTGCAAACTCCATCTTTACCCAGAATGCATCCCGGACTCTGGACTGTGGGGAACGGCTGCTGTATGCAGGGAAAGAAAAACAGCATAGGATAAAACTCTCTGCAGTCAACCATCTCAGACACAGAAGGACTCAGCTCTTCAAAGTACCGGGCTTATACTGATGAACAATATCACATTTCCTTGTTGGGACCAGTAGAAATGAAATGTAGGAGAAGCAGAGAAGGTGGGGTGGATGGAAGGCACTTTTGCAGGAAGCTGTAACTGAAGCAGAGTAGAGGAGAGAAATTGCATGTGAGTATCCTTGTAGCTGAGTATGAAGAGAAATAAAAGCTAAAATTAAAAAAAAAAACCACACACACACACAAAACAAACAGATTCTAACACAAACTCTCTGTGCCTGAGAATTTCTGCTACCCTGGACTACGACCCCAGAATATTTCTTATCCAAGCCCCTGTAAATGGATTGTTTAGGAAGGACTTATTGAAATTTCCACAAAAACAAAACAGGAAAATGTACCCCAAACAGATCAATACAAAGTTATACTTTAAAATGAAAGGAAGAAAGTAAGTTACCCAACAAAAACATTGTGATGGAATAGGTGAGTCCTGGAACCAAATGCATTGCCATGGATTTTAAAAATGTAATGGAGCAATAGCCTCTATAAATAAGAGCTCATAGCAGAGATTTAAGAAAATATAATGTATATTTTAAAAAGGAGGTAAAGCATGGGGTGTTTGTGCTCAGGAAATTAGTGTGAAGGTCACAGTGGAAGCGGCACATCTGATAATAGCCCAGCTGAAAACACAGTTTGAGGCCCGGATGGCAAGACTTTGAGAAAATGAGAAGAAACCTGAATGGGCATGAACAGAGTTATAATTTTGGAGAACTTTCTAGGTGAACTGGAATAGTACACCAGTGGAAAGAAATGAACTATCTGGTGTGAGATGTTAGGTATTTGGGAAAGTCAAGGAAACAAAATGATAAGGACAATAGGATTGGATGGTGTCTTAGTTCATTCAAGCTACTATAACAAAATACCGTAGATTGGGTAGCTTATAAACAGAAATTTATTTCTCATAGTTCTGGAGGCTGGTAAATCCAAGATCAAGGTGCCAGCATATTCGTTGTCTGGTGAGAGCCTACTTCCTGCTTCACAGATGGAATCTTCTAGTTGCGTTTTCACATGAAGGGGCTAGGGAGCCCCATGGATTCTGATCTCGTGTAAATGCAATCCATTCATGGGGGCTCCACCCTCATGACCTAATCACTTCCCAGAGGCTCTGCCTCCTAACACCATAACAAAGGTTAGGATTCCAGCATATGGTTGTGGGGGACACAAACATTAAGGCCATAGCAGAAGGCTTTTTCTAGGTTACATTGGTATTTTACAAAAAGAAAATAAAAAACTGTGGGATTTAACAAGCAACTGAAAGCCAAGTTTAAAATCCAGAGGATAGTTCAAAATATTTTTAATTTCGCTTGAGATTTCGTCTTTGACCCATATGCTAACCTCTACACATTTGGGGGGATTTCCAGTTTATTGATTTCTAGTTTAATTCCATTGTGGTCTGAGAGCAGGCATTTTATGATTTCTAGTCTTTTAAATTTGTTAAGGTGTGTTTTATGGGCAAAAATATGGTCTATTTTGGTGAATGTTTTATGTGAGCTTGAGAAAAATGTGTATTTTGTTGTTGAATGAAGTAGTCTACAAAGCCATTATACCTATTTGATTGAAAATGTCAAGTTCAGTTACCTCCTTACTGATTTTCTGCCTGCTGAATCTTTCCATGTTTTTTAATGTGTGTATTTTTTTATTTTTGTTTTTGAGAGAGGAAGGGAGGGGGAGAGAGAGAGAAACATCCATCGGCTGCCTCCTACATGCCCCACTACTGAGGATTGAGACCACAACCCAGGCATGTGCTCTGACCAGAATGGAACCAGCAGCTTCTTGGTGCATAGGATGATGCTCAACCAACTGAGAGAGGGCTGTTGTCTCCAATTATGATAATGAATCCATCTATTTCTCTTTGCAGTTCTATCAGTTTTTGCCTCACATAGTTTGATGCTATTGTTAGGCAAGTACACATAAAGAACTGTTATGTCCTCTTGGAGAATTGACCTCTATCATTATGTGATGTCCTGCTTCATCCTGGATAATTTTCCCTGCTTGGAAGCCTGCTCTGTTTGAAATTCGTATAGTTACTCCTGCTTACTTTTGACTAGTGTTAGAATGGTGTATCTTTCTTCATCCATTTACTTTGAATCTATGTTTTTATATTTAAAGTGGGTGTCTTACAGACAACATAGAGTTGGAAGACTTTTGATCTAACGTTAAAAACTTCAAAGGTGCCCTGACCAGTTTGGCTCAGTGGATAGAGTGTCGGCCTGCGGACTCAAGGGTCCCGGGTTCGATTTCTGTCAAGGGCATGTACCTTGGTTGCGGGCACATACCCAGTGGGGAGTGTGCAGGAGGCAGCTGATCGATGTTTCTCTCTCATTGATGTTTCTAACTCTCTATCCCTGTCCCTTCCTCTCTGTAAAAAATCAATAAAATATATTTAAAAAAACAAAACAAAAAACTTCAAAGGTGAAGGTGTTGTAAATATTTACTTGGTTCCTAAATATTCGTTCTAGAAGAGAGCTGAGGACTCTCACTTTTGAGCTCTCCTGGTGGGAAGACAGGAGGCCCTTAAATTCCTGGTGCTATTGCCATTTTAAGACAGTGTGCCCACATTCCAACTTTTTAGGATTTCATCAGCATCAATTGTAAATTATGTGCACTGTGTATGTTATATGACTCATCTCTTGGCTGATATAGAGAGGAAACTTGAAAATGGATATGAGGTATACAAAGGGGACAATGGGTTGAGGAATCCCAAGTGCATTAGATGGTTCACTGAAGTGGATATGTCATAACACACATGAAATACACCAAAATATACCCCAAGCAGATTTTTAGGAATGGGTATCAGCTGTAATTTCACTCACCTTTTCTCTTAAAAGAACAGTCATACACAGGCCAGTTGGAATGAAGTTCTAAGGATAACTATAGTCTAATTTATGAAACTGGTGAATGCCAGTATTTTTGTAACTGATTACTTGTCACATTTCTCACCACAGGTAAAGACCCACCAATGTGTAAAGACAGTACCATTTCAAGTCATGGACTTGATGACCCCTTTTACATAAGGCTCTACTTCTGATTTTTTTTAAGGGACTGGTAATGAGAGGAGAGTCTAGAAGAGGAAATGAAAGGAGAGTCTAGAAGAGGAACTTAGGAACCTAGGAGAATAATGTAAGGCCAAGCAGTAGACAAATTCTCTAGAGCTGACTCTTACAATGTTGCCTGTGTCCATCTTCATCCACAAAAGAAGCACTCTCGTTGGATGAGTAGAGCACTTTCTCCTTGGAAAACAAAGTCTTGCTCTTTGGGCTTCCTTTCAAAAACTCTCTGGAGTCAATCTTCCTTTTGTTAGAACATTCTTTCAACAGGCAACCAAAAATGACTAGATTTAAGTTTTTAAAAATTACATTCATATTTTAGCTCTCCCCACTTCATACACACACACACATTATCTTCATTGGACATGTATTCCTGGACATTCATGGCAATAATTTCTGATTTGACTTCTATAGGGGCTTACATTCCCCTGTTAATTTTTGTTTCAGATGGTAATCTATTTCTAAGCTCTAGGGTTTTGTGTACTGGCCACATGCATACTACTTAGTATCTTTTTTTTTTTTTAATATATTTTATTGATTTTTTACAGAGAGGAAGGGAGAGAGATAGAGAGTTAGAAACATCAATGAGAGAGAAACATCGATCAGCTGCCTCCTGCACATCTCCTACTGGAGATGTGCCCGCAACCCCGGTACATGCCCTTGACCGGAATCGAACCCGGGACCCCTCAGTCCGCAGGCCGACGCTCTATCCACCGAGCCAAACTGGTTTCAGCTACTACTTAGTATCTTATATAAAAATGCATTTTGCAATAAAAATTTCAAGAAATTATCTCCTATTGTTATTGGTGGGGTGCTCTTTGTGTATATATACACACTAGAGGCCCAGTGCACAAAATTCGTGCATGGCAAGGGCAGGGAGCCCTCAGCCCAGCCTTCACCCTCTGCAGTCCAGGACCCCTCAGGGGATGTCTGACTGTCTCTCACAATCCAGGACCACTGGCTCCTAAACGCTTGCCTGCCTGCCTGCCTGCCTGATCACCTCTAACCACCTCTACCTACTTGCCTGATCGCCCCTAACTGCTCCCCTATTGGCCTGATCACCTTTAACTGCTCTCCTGCTGGCTTGATCACCCCTAACTGCCTCTGTCTTGCCCCACACCCAGGACCAGGATTCCCTCCTCCGGTTGGTTGCAGGCACCTGGGACCTGGGCTTCCCTCCCTCTGGCGGGCTGTAGGCACCCAAGACCCGGGTCGGCTTCGCCTGGATTGCCGCAGCTGCAGGGGACCGTGAGTGGGCGACTTCATCTGGGCTGCAGCCACAGGCGCGGAGGAGCAGGCAGCTCGACCCTCTGCTGGGCCACAGCCCCATCTGCTGGCGTCCAGGACTGCAGTGCGTGCGGCTTGTCCCTTTCCTGGGCTGCAGCTTGACTGGTCCCCATTCCTCTCTCACGAGCTCATTTGTGCCTGGCTGGTCCCCATTTCCCTCTCCCCAGCGTTGACTGAGCAGTTCCAGTGTGAGGGCGTGATGACCATGTGCATATTAGCTCTTTATTATAATATATATATATAATAATATATATACTTTTATATTATAATATATATTATATATACTTTTATTTTATAAAAGTATATATAATATATATGTATATATATTATATAATATATATATATGTGTATATATATATACACTATCTAATAAAAGAGAAACATGGTAATTAGCCATACAGCCGCTACCCTTCCCATTGGCTAATCACTAAGATATGCAAATTAACTGCCAACCAAGATGGCGGCCGGCAGCCAGGCAGCTGACGCGAACAGGGAGGCTTGCTTGCTCCAGTGACGGAGGAAGCCAGGTTCCCCGCCTGCCTTGCCGGACTCTCAGCTGCTCTCTAAGAAACATTGTAACAAATATAGAAGCTAAACAAAACCCCAGAAACCTGCTTTAGTCAGCCAGGCTTCAGCCAGCAGGACCGCAACATTGTTTCAAATACAGAAGGTAAACAAAGGCCAGAAACCTGCTTTCAGCAGCCGAGGCCTCAAAGCTGGAGCCAAGCCTCAGAGCTAAAGCTGGCCCAGAATAAAAAAGAAAAAGAAAAAAAGGAGCGGTTGGGAGCTTCAGTCACCCGCCAGCCTGAAAACAGCCCTCAGCCGCTCATCCAGGCTGGCCAGGCACCCCAGTGGGGACCCCTACCCTGAAGGGGGTGTGACCAAATGCAAACAGCCTTCATCCCCTCACCCAGGCTGGCCAGACACCCCAGTGGGGACCCCCACCCGATCCAGGACACCCTTCAGGGCAAACCAGCCGGCCCCCATCCGTGCACCACGCCTCTATCCTATATAGTAAAAGGGTAATATGCCTCCCAGCACCGGGATCAGCGGAGCTGCGAGGCCTCCCGACACCAGGATCAGCGTGACAGGGGGCAGTGCCCAAACCCCCTGATCGCCCTGCGGCTCTGTGTGTGATAGGGGGCGGGGCCACAACCTCCCTATCCGCCCTGCTCTGTTTGTGACAGGGGAAGGCGCCCCAACCCCCTGATCGGCCCTGCTCTGTGCCTGATAGGGGGGAGCTCCCCAACCCCCTGATCGCCCTGCGGCTCTGTGTGTGACAGGGTGCGGTGCCCCAACCCCCAACCCCATGGGTCCTGCTCTGTGTGTGACAGGGTGCGGCGCCCCAACTCCCCCCTCCCCCCCACAGGCCCTGCTCTGTGTGTGACGGGGTAGAGCCATAACCTCCCCATCGGCCCTGCCCTGAGTGTGACAGTGGCGGTGCCCCAACCACCTGATCTGCCCTGCTCTGTGGGTGATAGAGGGCAGCGCCCCAACCCCCTGATCTGCCCTGCTCTGTGTGTGACAGGGGGCGGTGCCCCAACTCCCCTATTGGCCCTACTCTGTGAGTGACAGGGGGGAGCTCCTCAACCTCTTGATGGGCCCTGCTCTGTGTGTGACAGGGGGGAGCTCCGCAACCCCCTGATGGGCCCTGCTCTGTGTGTGACAGGGTTCGGAGCCCCAACCCCCCTGGTGGGCCCTGCTCTGTGCATGACAGGGGGCAGCGCCACAACCCCCTGATCGGCCCTGCTCTGTGCATGACAGGGGGTGGCGCCGCAACCTCCCTATCAACCCTGCCTTGAGTGTGACAGGGGGCGGTGCCCCAACCCCCCAATCGGCCCTACCCTGAGCATGACTAGGGGTGGCATCGCAACCTCCTGATCCGCCCTGCTCTGTGCATGACAGGGGGCGGTGCCCCAACTCCCCAATCGGCCCTGGTCTGAGCCCGACCAGGGGCTGCACCTAGGGATTGGGCCTGCCCTCTGCCACCCAGGAGCAGGCCTAAGCCAGCAGGTCGTTATCTCCTGAGGGGTCCCAGACTGCGAGAGGGCACGGGCCGGGCTGAGGGACCCCCTCTCCCCGCGAGTGCACAAATTTTTGTGCACCGGGCCTCTAGTATGTGTATATATATATATATATATATATATACATTTTTATTTCAGAGAGGAAGGGAGAGGGAGAGGCAGATAGAAACATCAATGATGAGAGAGAATCATTGATAGGCTGCCTCCTGCATGCCCCCTACTGGGGATTGAGCCTGCAACCGGGCATGTGCCCTTGACCGGAATCAAACCTGGGACTCTTCAGTCTGTAGGCCAATGCTCTATCCATTGAGCCAAATCAGCCAGGGCCCCACCACCTGTTATTGGTGGAAGTGGAACTCTTGGGGTGCTGCGGGAGAAAAAATTTTCTGAGGCTCCCATGGGAAGATGAGGTATGGTGGAAAGCTTTATTGATGAGGTAACATTAAGGGAGTTTCCCTTCAAGGTCCCATTTCCCTCTGTCCCACCATGAAAAAAGTCCCATTTTATCTTTTTTTTAAAAAAAAAACATTTTATTGACTTTTTACAGAGAGGAAGGGAGAGGGATAGAGAGTTAGACACATCAATGAGAGAGAAACATCAATCAGCTGCCTCCTGTACACCTCCCACTGGGGATGTGCCCGCAACCAAGGTATATGCCCTTGACCGGAATCGAACCTGGGACCCTTCAGTCTGCAGGCCGACGTTCTATCCACTGAGCCAAACCGGTTAGGGCCCCATTTTATCTTTAGCAGAGATAGGGTTAAAGCTACTGCCCAGAGTTCCTGTTCCATATTAAGGTCCAGTCCAGTCCAGCATCTGAATAGCTTAGTTTGTGCTCCCAACTGCAGTCCATTGTGTGTGAGGTTCAAATGGCCATAGGCTATGGGGCTTATAGAGCCACATGGCAGGCTAGCACGGGTCATGGAGCAAGCAAGTGCAAGAAAGCAGAAATGAAACAAGGGGAACAAGAGAGTAAGAATTCTTTGTCTGGGGATTGCAACCTTTTAAGATTTTGTGCCTTCCTCCCTTTAGCCAATTATCTTTTCTTTTTTAGGTTACATTGACAGGTAAGCGCCTTCCCTAGGTCACCCTGTGCATGTCTCCATCTCCCTTCCCCCAGTGATTTACAGGGAATGGGCCAGTGGTTACCCGGGGAGTGTAAAATTGCAGCTTCCTGGTGAAGCTGCCCAGATAACTATGTTTATAATGTCTGGCCTCCCCTTTGCTTCTTTCCTAGTATTTTTTAAAAATACAGTGGGGCCTTGACTTACGAGTGTCCCGACTAACGAGTTTTTTGAGACACCAGCTGTCTCTCGGCCGATTTTTTGCATTGAGTTGATAGAGTAATTTGAGTTAATGAGCTCCTTAATGAGCTCGGTCTCGGAACTAATTAAACTTGTAAGTGAGGGCCCCATGTATATTTTTATTGATTTCAAAGAGGAAGGGAGAGGGGGAGAGGGATAGAAACATTAATGATGAGAGAGAATCATTGATTGGCTGCCTCCTTCACACCCCCTACTGGGGATTGAGCCCACAACCTGGGCATGTGCCCCGACAGGGAATTGAACTGTGACCTTCTGGTTCATAGATCAATGCTCAACCACTGAGCCACACCAGTCGGGCATCCTATTATTAATATTAGCTAGCTAATTACAATGGTAACTATAATCTCTTAGATATTTCATTATAAACTCAGTGATAGATTATTGATTTATTCAATGACTTGTTTATGATCCTACCTAAAGTTCTCTTTCTAGTCCAATAATTCCAAATAATGATTGCTCACAGTCCACTCTCATATTCCAAAGCATTCTTAAATGAGGATTGTTTTCTAACAGGGAACATGAGAATCAAGATGAAAAGTGTGGAGTACACATATATGTGTGGTTAGGAAAATAATAAAGATGACCTTGAGGAAAATAAAAATCTTTTCTTCTGTTTTCCTCACCTGCTACCATTCACTACATCTCAAGGTAAGGTGGCAACTCTGTGGACTAAACAGTACCAACTGTATCTCCCTTATCATGTGAAAAGACCACACTCAAAATATCTGTAATTGTGATCTTCAAAGAAACAGAACAACAAGTGCTGGTGAATTTTTTTTGTTTTTCAACAGGCATCCCTCCTTCCTTCCTTGCCTTCATTTCCTTTAGGTAAGATTTCTTCCTTAAGCAAAAACATAGTTTCTCTTTATTATAAAACAGTTGAAAAATAGAATTTAATTTGTTTCCATCCATTTGTTTCCCTTTTCTGTCATGGTTGGTTTTCCCTGCTCTAAGAAGAAACATTTTGTTTGAACATCATCTCAATAAAGAAAAGAAAGTCTGAAACATCTTCTTCAAGCCTTATTTAGAGAAGTCCATAAAGTAACTCTCCTGCATGCCTCTATGCTTTCTTGAGGAGAGATGAGGATGGAATTGAACAGTCAATTTTGAGTCATATAATTGTAGGGTTGAAAGAAACTATAGGTCCTGGCATCTTATTCAATACTTAAATCTTTTCTGTTACACCCACAATATTGGGGTTTCAGGGTGTTAATTCATTTTATCTCTTTTCCCTTTGAGTTTTGAACTTGTTGTGACATAGAGAGTAAATATATATTTGTCTTCAACATTGGTTCTGTCACAGAGCTCCTAAACCCCTTGGAATTTTCTCAGAGATGAGAGTGATATTAGGTGTCTTCTGTTATGTAAATGAGTAACTTTTGGAAAACCCCTAAGGATGGAGACTGGTAACCAGGGGAACCAATCACATAATTTGAGGATTGGAACTTTCAATCCAACCCTCTAACCTTGGGGGAGGGGCTGGAGATTGAGTTCAATCAGCAATGACCAATGATTCAATCAGTGATGCCTAGGTAATAGAGCCTCTATAAAACTCCAAAAGGACAAGGTTCAGAGAGCTTCTGGGCTGATGAACTCGAGAAGATTCAGGGAGAGTGGCATGCTCAGAGAGCACCAACCCTACTTCAACTAAAGTAACTCAGTTTTTGATCATCAACAAATCAACAAATGACAAGTGCTGTTGGGGTCCTGCCCCAGCAGGTCCAGGGGTCCCCAAAGGTGTGGACGGAGTCGGTGAAGAAGGAATGACATGGAGACTGGGTTCAGTTCATCAGCATAGCGAGGTTCTCCCTCCAGGATCTCAAGCCAGGAACTCCAGCCGAGTTCTGGTCAGGATCTTCAGCAAAGTTCTGGTCTCCAGCAAAGTTCTGGTTAGGATCCAGCCAAGTTCTGGTCAGGATCTCCAGCCAGGTTCTGTAGCCATGTTCTCTTGCTAGGTTCTCCATCCAGCTTCTCCAGCCAGGTTCTCCAGCCAGGTTCTAGCCAGGTTCAGTCGCCATGTTCTGTCTAGGTTCTCCAGCCAAGATCTGTAGCCAGGTTCTGTCCAGGATCTTTTGCCATGTTCTCTCCCTAGGTTCTCTCTCTAGGTTCTGTATAGGATCTGTCTCTTGGTTCTTCAGCCAGGTTCTCTCGCTAGGTTCTGTTTCTAGGTTCTGTATAGGATCTCCAGCCAAGTCCTGTCTCTAGGTTCTGTCTAGGATCTCCAGCCAAGTCCTGTCTCTAGGTTCCGTCTCTAGGTTCTCTCTTCAGGATCTCCAGCCAAGTTCTGTCTAGGTTCTCTTGCCAAGTTCTGTAGCCAGGTTCTGTTCAGGATCTTCTGCCATGTTCTCCTTCTAGGTTCTGTGTCTAGGTTCTGTGTCTAGGTTCTGTCCAAGTTCTCTCGCTAGGTTCTGTTTCTAGGTTCTGTCTTGGATCTCCAGCCTAGTCCTGACTCTAGGTTCTGTCTAGGATCTCCAGCTAAGTCCTGTCTCTAGGTTCTCTCTCTAGGTTCTCTATCTTGTTGTCTTGTTACGTCTGTATTTATACCAGTTGATTTTAATCCTGTCAATTTCTATTGCAAAGGTTAGGGCGTTTCTTATCTCCATTCCAGGGAGTAAAGATTATGTAGCTTAAGGGTGATTGTTTGTAGTTAAAGTGATTAACTACCCGCCTGGCACTTAGTTGAGAGGTTTTATCCCCTCCTTAACTTCAGGGAAAAATCCCTACCTGGGAAAACAACCTTTCTCGGAGAGGTGACCTTGGTTAAAACACATAGCGCTAAAGGGAGCAAACATATTAAGAACAGTATGCCATATATGCCAGGTCCCTTGAAACATATGCTGTGCAGATGTTTCTTCCCTGCAGCGACTGTGTCAAGCAGCAAGGATGGACCAGCTCCCGGCAAAGTGCTGGAGAGGATGTGGAGAAAAAGGAACACTCGTGCACTGCTGGTGGGAATGCAGACTGGTGCAGCCACTATGGAAGACAGTATGGAGTTTCCTCAAAAAACTAAAAATGGAACTCCCATTTGACCCTGTGATACCACTTCTAGGAATATATCCCAAGAAACCAGAAACACCAATCAGATAGGATATAGGCACCCATATGTTCATAGCAGCACAATTCACCATAGCTAAGATCTAGAAACAGCCTAAGTGCCCATCAGTAGATGAATGGATTAGAAAACTGTGGTATATCTACATGATGGAATACTATGCTGCTGTAAAAAAGAAGGAACTCTTACCATTTGCAACGGCAGGGATGGAGCTGGAGAGCATTATGCTAAGTGAAGTAAGCCAGTCAATGAAGGAAAAATACCACATGATCTCACTCATTCATGGATAATAAAGACCATTATAAACTTATGAACAATAATAGATACAGAGGCAGAGCTGCCTCAAACAGATTGTCAAACTGCAGCGGGAAGGCCAGGGAGGGTTGGGGGGCAGGAGGGAGGTGGGTAAGAGATCAACCTAAGGACTTATATGCATGCATATAAGCATAACCAATGGACATAAGACACTGGGGGTAGGGGAGGCCAGGGGAGTGTCAAGGGCGGGGAAAAAAAGGAGACATATGTAATACTTTTGTAATACTTTAAGCAATAAAACAATAAAAAAAATAACTCAGCTTTTGTTGATTTAAACACTGGTTTCCAGATTTAATTTTTTTTAAAAGAAGAAGAAAGATTTTATGCTTTAAAAATTTTTGAAATGAAAGCTGACATCTGAGAATGAAGAAGACCAAGACTGAGCTGAGTTTTACTCTACCCTCATGGCAGAGTTGTAGATCACCTTCAGCTGACATGCAGCATGGTAAAACTTTTTGTTGTAAGGCATGCAACTTTGGAGTCATTCATTACTGAAGCAAAGTGACCTAAGAGGTACTCCCATCTCTCACACTTTCTCCAATCTACTAAAATGTAAATTCCATGAAAGTAGGGACATGATTTTGTTCACTGCTATTTCTCTAGATCCAAAAATGGTGACTGGTACATAATAGTGACTTAATTGAACTTGTTGAATGAGCTCTCTCATCTAATATGCTCTGTCCTCCCCCTGTCTCTCAGGTGATGTCCTTGCTTCTTATTTCAGTGAGAAAATTAAGCAATGAGAAGAGAGTAATTTCACCACCACATTTACCAGCAAACCTACCTCTGACCCATTCATTATTCACTATTTTATACCAGTTACAGTAGAAGGACTGTCTATGCTGGTATCTCTGGCTGGTTCTTTCATCTATGCACCAAATCCTCTGCCTTTTCTCATATTCAAAAAGCTTTGTGCCTGCAATGATAATAATCTCTCTCTCTCTCTCTCTCTCTCTCTCTCTCTCTCTCTCTCTCTCTTCATCAGCATACCATAACTCCCTTAAAAAAAAACAAAGTAAAAAAATTTTTAAAAACCTCACTAATTGCCAGGTGTTAGAGGGATGGAGAGATGAAAAGGTGGAACACAGAGGATTTTTATGGCAGTGACACTACTCTGTATGATACTTGAACCCAGCGGTTCTCAATCTTTGAGTCGAGACCTCTTTGGGGGTCGAACCACCCTTTCACAGGGGTCGCCTAAGACCATCGGAAAACATATATATAATTACATATTGTTTTTGTGATTAATCACTATGCTTTAATTATGTTCAATTTGTAACAATGAAAATACATCCTGCATGTCAGATATTTACATTATGATTCATAACAGTAGCAAAACTACAGTTATGAAGTAGCAATGAAAATAATTTTATGGTTGGGGGCCACCACAACATGAGGAACTGTATTAAAGGGTCGCAGCATTAGGAAGGTTGAGAACCACTGCTCTAACCCATAGAATGTACACCACCAAGAGTAAACCCTAATGTCAACTATGGACTCTGGGGTGATGATGATGTGTCAACGTAGGTTTATAAATTGTCACAATGTACCACTCTGGCTTGTTCCCTTACTTCACTGAGATTTCTGGCCAAGTATCACCTTTTCAAATGGGTTTTTCTTGACATCTTCACCTATAAAAGTATCATTTCCTCCCCCGTCTCAGGCATGCTTTACTCACCTACATTATTTTTATTTGTAACACTTATCACCACGGATCATTACACTATATATTCATTTGTTTATTTGTTTATTGTCTGTCTGCTGCATCAGAACTTAAACTCCATAATAATGACAAGGATTTTGTCTATTTTATTCTCACTTAATGCCCATGCAATGTGCCTGGCACATAGCAGGTACTCAATAAATAGTAGCAGTAACAGAGCACCAGAAAATGGATAATTGTCTTCTTTGTATAAAGCATATAAACAAGTCACCAACATGGGGAAATATAGGTAATAATAAGAGAGGTATGGGTTTTTCATAAAAGATAAACAGGTGAGAAAATTAGAAATTAGTTTTGTCTTTACCATGGATAAAATTAACCTAATCTCAACAGATCTGACTCTCTTCATTTATCAAACAAGAAATAGAAAATTTCACAGTGGTTTGGGGTGGGGAGGGAGAGGAGGTAATTCAAACAAAAAAGTTCTGAACTTCTCAGAAAAAATAAATTTCATCAATTCGAGGTATTGTTAATACCCCATCTGGCCACGACTGATGAAACAGATACGTGGATTCCATGAATTTAAGCACTTGTAATGTCACTTCTAGATTCTTCAGACAGGTTCTTTTGTTCTATTTTAATCCTCCAGGTGTCACATTAAAAAAAAAGTTGACCTATTATGAAATTACCCCAAAATTCTTCATTTTGTTTCTGTTTTTAATTTTTATTTTATTATATCAAGTACTGAAAGTAGAAGTTGCTGGAAAAATTGTGGGGAAAGCTGTCAGTTTTTTTTAAATATATTTTTTTATTGATTTTTACAGAGAGGAAGGGAAAGGGATAGAGAGTTAGAAACATCAGTAAGAGAGAAACACGGATCAGCTGCCTCCTGCACATCCCCCACTGGGTACCCTGCAACCAAGGTACATGCCCTTGACCGGAATCGAAACTGGGACCCTTCAGTCCGCAGGCCGACACTCTATCCACTGAGCCAAACCAGTTAGGGGGAAAGCTGTCAGTTTTTATGGAGGGTCAAAGTTGCTCAAAACCTAAATAAGCAAAATGTTATCCTCCTCTCTCTTTACCTAGGCCCACACATTCAGAAGACAAGGCTATCCAGCTCAGTTTATGGAGGCCCATCTGCTCTTAAGAAGAGGCTAGTCCAGAGCCAAAGAGAACAAACTTTGCTCTTAAAAGAAAGGAACTTATATCAGCTAGCTAACTGCATCCAATTCTCTGAATTCATGGTTGAGAATACTGACCATCCTGACTCCTGAAACAGAAGATACAAGTACAATCAAACCTGTGTAAACAAACACGTTGCCTAATTGTGGACCCAGATATACCACAATTGAATATTTTCCCTCAAACCCAACTCCATAAAGTAAAAGCCTGATGAAAAACCAGTTGAGGCTGATACCATATTAATCTTGTCTCCCTAAACCAGAGCTCCAATGGGGTTCTCCATGCAAGCATTCATTCAACAGATACTACTGAGCATCTATTATGTGCATAGTTCTGAATTAGGCACTGGGAATAAAAACGTGACTTAGAGGCATTTCCTGCCTCTAAATACATGTTGGAATGATCAACCATGTCTCCAGAAACCGATAACACAGTTATAAATTTGAAAATGCAGAATGATGGAATAGTAGCATTGTTTAAAAGGTAGATCTAGACATGCTACCTGGGGATCTAGACATGATACTAAGTAATTGTGAGAGTGTGGGCGTTTCACAACCACAATGAGATTCAATGGCTTCATTTATAAAATGGAAACTGTGATAGTACACTGATCTCATCTAATTCCAGTAAGAAGTCAATGAGATAGATAATACATAAGATATGCTTAGCACAGTGCCTGCCATTTGGTATGTGTTTAATCAATGCTCAGCATAGTACCTGCTATGTAGTATGTGTTTAATCAATGCTAGTGATTATTATTGACTAGAGGCACAGTGCACAAAATTCATGCACAGGTAGGGTCCCTAGGCCTGGCTGGTGATCAGGGCCCATCGGGGCCTTCATTCCCCTGGCTGCCTTCGTTCTGTGCCATCCCCTGGTGGTCAGCACACATCATAGGCCGAACTCCCAGTCAGTTGAACTCCCAAGGAGACAATTTGCATATTAGCCTTTTATTATATAGGATATTACTGAGACAGAAGAGAAAGGATACTTCCCAATGTAGGGATAAAGTGAGACTTCTTTTAGGAGGTGGCATTTAAGCTGGATCTTAAAGAGCAAGTTAGATTTTGACTTAGAGATTTGCAGAAACAACCAAGAAAAGAGGAGGTCATGCTGGGGTATTAGTGAGCAGTTGATTTTTGTTGTTGCTTTGCTGTTTGTTTTCATGAAGCAAAGACAGCATGAGAATGCTGTTGAAGAGATAGGCTAGGGCAGGTTATGTAGGATCTTGAATGCCAGGCTTAAGGAATCTGGGCTTAATTTCACAGACATTATGGACATTCTTAGGACTCTACGTTTTGGATATGGAAAGGGAAAAAATAGTGTTCTTCAGAAAGACTAAACTGGAAGCAATGGGCAACAATGATGGAGGTGTGAAGAGATACATTGGAAAGCTGGGTAGAAGTCTGGACAAAAAATGGCACAGGCATGCCTACAAGTTTTATCCTAATACCTACAGCCCATTGAGCTCAGCCTGAGCCCCTGGATCTGCTCCAGGCAGCCAGCACTAACTGATCAGTGCTGGCTTGAAAGACAAAATGTATTATTATCCATATCAAAACTATAGTCACGACGAAGAGGTGAGGGACCTTTTTCTGATATTCATCCCGTAAACATATCCTGTCCTCAGATGGAAAGGGAGTAAAGGAATCTGACTTTTAGACAATCTGTGAGATCTAACAAGAATGGTCATCATAAGTTGCAAACTGATACCAAAGTCAAGTTTCAACTATCACAGATGGAGGGCTCTGTCTTTTATTCATATAAGCAACTGTTCTCTTCCAGTGTTTTATAGGCAGAGCAATTCACAACAGTCAAGTAGCTCATTGGGAACTTGACAAGTGAGTAGGGGGGAGTTATTTGATTCATAGTGGATTTTGGTTTTCCACAGTAACATCTGTGCCCCATCTAGTAAAATCTGGTGGAAATTACATACTGTAGAAATTCAACTCAGTATAACAATAACAGGATGCACCTGTAGATTTCGTAGAATTGGCAGCAGCATTCTCTCAACACCAGTTTGAGAGAAGTAAAACTGTACAGCAGCAACTGGACCAAAATTTGAAGTAGTATTGCACATCTCTCAATGATGGGAGGTATCAATCATGGCAGATACTGTTCATTCCTCCACTATCCATTCAACAAACATGTACTGAAGACCTGCATTGTCCAGCTTCTTTTCATTGGTTGATTTGCTATTAGGGAGTTTATCAAGTTGATAGCTGGTCTGCAGTTAGTTGGGGGCTTTTCTGCTCCCCAACTCTCATAATTAGATTGTAAACTCTTTGAGAGCAGAAACCTGATTTTTATTTGTCTTTGCATCTTAGGTGGAGTGTCTTGTACCTGGATCCTTAATCTGTACTCATTAAATTGAATTATACTAAAAGATGCATCCAAGAGTACATGAACAATTAAAAAAAGTAAATTGTGCCCTAACCGGTTTGGCTCAGTGGATAGAGCATCGGCCTTCGGACTGCAAGGTCCCAGGTTCGATTCTGGTCAAGGGCATGTACCGTGGTTGTGGGCACATCCCCAGTCGGGGGGTGTGCAGGAGGCAGCTGATCGATGTTTCTCTCTCATCGATGTTTCTGACTCTCTGTCCCTCTCCCTTCCTCTCTGAAAAAAATCAATAAAATAAAAAAAAAGAAATTCATTATTTAACAAAAAAAAAGTAAATTGTGTGACCTTAAATGGAAGTTTCAGCCTTGGGTGGTGTTGCTTAGTGGTTACAGTGTCAGCCCGTACACAGAAGGGCTGAGGGTTCAATTCCTGGTCAAGGGCACATATCTGGGTTGCAGGTTTGATCCCCTATCCCAGGTGGGGTGCGTGCAGGAGGCAACCAATTGATTTGTCTCTCACATAGATGTTTCTCTCCCTCTCCCTCTCCCTCTCCCCTCTTCTTCTCCCTCTCCTTCTCTCCCACCCTCCCTTCCTCTCTTTCTAAAAATCAATGGGAAAATATCCTGGAATGAGATCAACAACAACAACAAATGGAGATTTCAGGTTCATATCTAAAAGATAAAGGTCAGAAAGGCCCCTGGTTCAGTTCTTACTGAAATGAACAAGAACATCAACTATGTCACCAGTAGGCTCTTTTCACCACCTCTGGTCATTCTGCTGCCACTATCCAAGAAAGCAAAGAGTTCTCTTCTTTTTGGATCGTGACTCTGAAACCGCAGCTCAGCCCATCACTCTGCTAGAGAAAAGAAGATGTGAGATGAGAGAGCAAGGCTGCTTTTATGTGGTGCAGCTGGGTAAGGCAGAGCAGGGCTGAGTGTTTAAAGCAGTGGTTCTCAACCTTGGCTGCACATTAGAATCACCTGGGAATCTTTTCAAAATCCTGATTTCTGGGCCCCATCCTCCGGGGCCACAACATTAGTAACAAAGAAACAGAATTTCCGGAGGATGAGGCCCAGAAATCAGGATTTTAAAAAGATTCCCAGGTGATTCTAATGTGCAGCCAAGGTTGAGAACCACTGGTTTAAAGGATCCCTGCAGAATACACCAGTCATTTCTTTTGTCAAGGGCCCAGCTCTTCTCTCTGAGTCAGTTGTCAGTATCCCCAGAGTTTAATCTCTTAGATCTCCCCTATATCCTAGCATAATGCTTTAACTGTAGGTGTTCAGTCAACATCTGTTGATGGATTACTTGATGGCAGTGAAATTCTTTTATCGAAATTTCACCTTTCCCTTCCTTAGACTTCCTCAGTAAAAATGCTAGCAAACAATGAAATGGTAAAGAGGACAGCAACAGGAAAGAAAAGAGAAATCACATGATTCCTGAGCTAAATAGATTTCCTCTTGACCCTATCTCAGAGAGAAAGCTGTGCTCAGCATTTTAACTCATCATCAAAGCTAATTCAATTCCAGAAGCCATGAACAAAAAATGGGAATTTTATTCAAGATTTTTGTGGATTGTTAGGAAAAAGGTTTAACGCTACAAAGCAAATTGAAACTATTATCTTCCAATGATTTTTAAAAATCCCTTTTAAGTTCCCTATTATTTTCCCCAAAGTTCCTCTTAATTTTTCACTCTATCCTAATCTCTTCTCTGGCACTCTCTTTCAACTTCTCCATCATCTGTCCACCATTTCTTTTTTTCCTATAGAGCAATTTTTCTTGTTCCTGGCATCTCTAATGTGCAAACTCATGTCCCCCCTATCAACCAACCCTTGGAGAACTAGTGTTTTAATAAGTAATAAGTGAATTCATTAGAGAGCTCATCTTAGCAACCTTTAGTCTCCAGTATGACTCCGTCCTCAATGATCAGGAGTTAGGAAGCTATGGCAGCCCATTATCAAGTGGGACTCACCATCTCTAATTGTGTTCACTTTTTTCTTACTTCTTTTTCCCCCTTATCCCATCCTTTCTCCTTACTTTTTCTTTCTGTACTCAATCATCATGATCCATTGATTGTATGTTTCTTTCATAATCTGTACCACTGCTCATTAGGGAAGTGTGGGGAGAGACTGGGGATCCACAGTTTAGAATAGTCTGGATGATAAACGTCAAAAATAAGCTTCTGTCTTCAAGGACTTTCCAAAATAGTGGGAATGAGAGAACAACCAAAAGTCAACGACTAATTCCTACCCATTAATGGTACCACCTTTCTGCCACTCACCCAACCTCAGTCTCATGCACGTGGATTTAATCATCTGTTGTCTTCTCCCACCTCCCTTACCCCTCCTGGTCTCTTTGTTTTGTATTTACTTGCATCTTCACCAGGGAGTGTCCAAGGAAAGGAAAAGATGAAACTCTAATCAGTGTATTCCACCTCTGCCAAAGCTCACAGATTCCATTCTTCATATACCAGGTATTAAAAACTGCATTTTTCCTTTGCAAGATATTCTGACATCATTCCTCCTTGTCATTCTAATTGGCATAACCTCATTCAAATCCTTACTATTTCACGCCTAGAGAGCATCTTAGCATTTGTATGTATCCAATCTCCTCTTTACCTTTACTCTCTCCTGCACACTGCACCAGCTCAGGCTAATTATGATGTCACTTGGATCATGCCCTGCCCTTATTTAGATATCTTCAGTGGCTAAAGTTCAAATATCTTATTCCATCCTTCAAGGTCCATCCCACTCTAAATCCAACTAATGTTTGTTTCTACCCTTAGCTTTCACCACCTGTGTACACAACTCCACCTCTGGTGAGCCACAGACCATGTCTTGCTACCTCAGTAGCCACCTATCAAGGCTACACCCATTATTCAAGGATAATTTTTAGGCCTGTCCCAATTATATCAACCTCGTAAATTTTCCCTTTCTGAATTTCTATTGTTCTTCTTATAATGAACATAAATGTTTGTCAATTTTTACTGTTAGAAAATTGTCTCAAGTCAAAGATAAGGCAGCCTGGGTCAGATATTTATTGTCTGATGTAAAGAACAGTTTATTTTGGGAATTACCAAGCATTTCTGATAATAGAATTGAGCAATTTCCTGATAGACTTAGATTCAGCTTGCACATTTCACCATCTGTCCTGTGAGGAACTTAGTTACCTTTAACCAAATGTTCCTTTCTTGAACCCAATCTATCAATGTTATCTAACTACCCTTTCTTCTTAAGGGGAAAAAAAATCTATCGAGAAAGAAATCTTTGAACTGGACTTATTGGAAAGTACCTTAAAAAAGGTTTGAAATAAAACTTTGACATATACTCACAAATAATTTGTCTGAGCCCTGTCAGCATGACTCAGTGGTTGAGCATTGATCTTTGGAACCAGAAAGTCACGGTTTGATTCCTGGTCAAGGCACATGCCAGGTTGCAGGCTTGTTCCCCAGTAGGGGTGTACAGGAGGCAGCCAATCAATGATTCTCTCTTGTCATTGATATGTCTATCTCTCTCTCCCTCTCCCTTCCTCTCTGAAATCAATAAAAAAATATTTTTGAAAAATGGTCTGAAATTGCTTTAATATATGGTAGTGATATTTTTTATGCAGATATGTCTTAACAAATAACAGCTGGACAACCACATATGTTACCCACTGTGTTAGGTGACATGAGTTCAAAGATAAATTGGGTGTAGGACTATCCTCTAGAGGCCCACAGTTTGGCATGGAGATCCTTAATCTGTGATTCTCAGACCCTTAAAGTTCAAAGTGCCCATGACTTTTCTGAAACAGCCTGCCAACTTGCTGTGTATATGCTGATGACCATTTTTTTCCCAAGGGAAAAAACCATAGATTCCATCAGATTCTCAAGAGGCTTCTTAACCACTCAAAATATTAACCAACAGAGGAAGAAAAGGTGTATAAACAGTGGATTACAATGCAGCGTGAGTACCATGATAGAGTGAGTATAAAGGATTAGAAAAGGCCTCCTGGAGGAAGTGATCCTCCGGTGTTTTTCCATCTCACCTGTAAATTCATTAAGGGCACCAGCTTTGATATATTTAAAGCCTCTGTATGAGATTATGTACAATTCATGACAAAATGAGTCTACTTTTTCTTCCCTCTCTCTCTCCATCTTGTCTCTACATAGTGCAGTGAAGCAACAACTGGAAAGCTCAAGGTCATCAATGACTGAGTATTCAGACTGAAAGTTCAGCTCAGTGCAATCTATAAAAGCCAATTGGATTATTTTTTTACATTAGTTCACCCTACTACCAAGAGTTGGTCCTCTTATTTTGTCAGAAAAAATTATGGGGGGCTTTGTGATATGGTATTTTACATTTTTTCAGTAATATGAATTCAAATATTTTATAATTACAATCAGTTAAATACTTGAAGATATTTGCTCTTCTGCTTTACTAGTAGCCTTAGGTGTTGCTTAGCTACTGAGCTTCAGGCAATGTGTTGGTTCAAATATCAAGGTGATTCTTATATGAAACTTAAAAATAATCTTAGGAAGAAACCTTGAATAACAACATGTCAAACAATTGAATCATTTAGTTAGATTTATTGTTTTAAGAAAAATGGCAGGGTCCCCATATTTTGAAAAGATAAGGTGAAACATATTTTATTAGAAGCTCACAAAATGCTGTTTTTCTATTTATGAAGAGTCAGATGAAAGCTATTACATTATGATGGTTATTCTTACGTGATTTGAGAATTGTTGAGCCATTCCTAAGGAAGCCTGCTGCCCCATGGGAAATCACTGATACAGGAACATGTGGTGTTTGATCTGTCCAACGAGGCTAATTATACTGTTAGGGTAGGCTAAGCTGTTGTAACAAAAGAGCCAACAAAAATGTGGCTTAATGTACAAGAAAGTTTACTGCTTTCTTACATAGTAATTTGAGGCACGTGTTCTGGGTCATAGGTCGCTGTGCTCCAGGCATTCAGGAACCCAGGTGGAGCACAGTGCTGCCATTGTCAACACCCAGCTCCCAAGGTTACTCAGGTCACAGCATTCCAGCCAGCAGGAAAGAAGAAAAACCAGGGTTTCCAGTTAAACAAACAAGGCAGAGGTGCTAAACGTCACTTCTATTGATGTTTCTTGGCAATAACTTTGTTACATAACCAGACTTGGCCACAGGAGGCTGAGGAATGTATTCTGTTCAGTTGCCCAAGAAGGATTTTGGTGAACTACTGGCAGTCTCTACCATACCAACTGTCAGATTGTTGGTTTATTGGTCTCTGTTCCCTGTCACATAACAAGTTTTAATTTCATCATATGTTTATGGTATTATTCAGCTTAATGAACACCCAACATTTATATCACGCAATCATGTTGACTTGGCTCTATGACTAAAAGACTTTTACGTGGTTCCCCAGCTGGGACTGACAGATGGTCTGCGGTTAGTTGGGGGCTTTTCTTCCCCTCAACCCTCATAATTAGATTGTGAACTGTTTGAGAGCACGAACTCTATTTTTATTTGTCTTTGCATCTCCCAGACCCTGGGTGGAGTATACTGTACCTGGACCCTGAAGGAGAGAGCCCACGTAAATTGATGCGTGCAGATTGAATTTCCAGAGTCTTAGGAGGAGGAAGTTCTCCAATGTCATGTGTCCAGGTCTTGCTCAGGAAGCTCTGTATTCAGGAGGCCATCATTTAAGGTTTTCAGATGAGCTCAAGGGGCAATCTTAAAGTCCAAATCAGATACATCTGAGCCAAGTTTCATGCCAAGTCACTGGTTAAGAATCATCATGCCAACATATTTTTAAACATATTTTTTAACCCAGAAGACAAAAAAAAAAAAAAAAATCCCAAGGGCAATTTTAATCTGTATTGGAAATTTAAAAAGTTTTGGGAATTTAAAAAGTTTTAAGTGAAATTTAAAGGCAAGAGGGACAAGATAATAAAAAGCTACTGGTATAACTTTACCAATTCAATAGATGCATCTCAAACATGATGCATTTTACAATCAGTCCACATTTAGAAAAGCCACCCACCCAATCAGTTTACTCCCCAAACAGATTTTGGCTGATAGTTTCCCCTTTAGTACTGGATCATTTAAAAAACACAAACTTTCACCTGGCTGATGCGGTTCAGTGGTTGAGCGTCGACCTATGAACCAGGAGGTCACGGCTCAATTCCCAGTCAGGGCACGTGTCCTGGATGTGAGCTGCATGCCCAGTGGGGGGCATGCAGGAGGCAGCTGATCAGCGATTCTCTCTCATCATTGATGTCTCTATCTCTCCTCCCTTCAAACTAAAGATATGATGGCTTATAAGCTAATCCTTGAAACATGGGTTGTTTGCTACCAAATATTGCAGTAATTTTACTGACCACAACCAGTTATTTGGTTGTCTTTGTTATAATGACTATTAAAAGATAATAATAGTAAAGAAAACTTTCGTTGTTATTAATACTGACCACAAATAAAAGACAACTGGTGTGTTTATAAGGCACGTTGTAACATACAAAATTCCTTTAGAAATCATTGTTTTTCACTTTGCTCAGAATTTTCAATCACAAACTCAAAGTGAATAAAAATGAGTTACAAACCAAGAAGAGTAACCCAAAAGAAGCTTGCAAAGCAGTGAAGGATGTTAATACTCTGCTGAGGCAAGTTTTTGACACCCATCTTTCAATTGCTTTTTCCTCTGCACAGAGGGTTTTAAGTGCTTTAGAAAGTTTCCAAGAAACTTTTGTGCTTCCAAGCAACAATTCAACTAGTATAACAATTTACAAATATTAATTAGTATTTTCTTTGCCCATGAGCTCAATTAAATTCTCATGAGCTCTGCCCACTGATGTCTCCAGAGAATTCCCTTCAACCCACAATCTGCACTATACCTAATCTCTCCTCTCCTTTCTTCACCCCCACCCCTCCCAGTACCAGGGTCAACCTGTGCCCTCTCACACCTATAACCCTCACCCCAGGGTCCTCCCATTTGAATGCCAAGATTACTTTGAAATCTAATCAAGTAAAATTCAAGTTAAAAAACATAAAAATGAATCAAAGATCACTATCAAGTGATCAAGTGAACATTGTCAGTAATGGGATAAAAGGGTGCCACAAGTATACAGTATCACTACTGCCAAAGATGCAAAACCTGAATCTAATCATGAGGAAACAATTAAGAAATCCAAATTGAGGAATAAGCTATAAAATAACTTGCCTGTATGCATCAAAAGTGCTGGGTCATGAAATCAAGAAAAGACAGAGGACCTGCTAAGGACACGTGACAACTAAATACAAGTGGTTCTGAACAGGATCCTTTTTCTTGAAAGAACATTATTGAGGCAACTAGAGAAACCTGGCCTGGAGATTCAATGGCAGTGATGCATCAATGTCATTTCCTGATTTTAATTATAGTGACGTTGGAGAATGTCCTTGTTCATAGGAAATGCACACTAAAGTGTTCTAGCGTGATGAAATATCACATTGGCAACACTCATAAATGTTTTTTTTTGGCGGGGGGAGGGGATATTACTTGTAATGAAATTCCAATTTTTCTGTAAGTTTATTTCAGGATGATAAGTATAGCTAGGGATCGCTAAAAGGTAATCTTGTCACATTTTGGTAAGTATCTCACTCTGAGAAAGAGATCAGTTTACTATTTTTCTCTGTAAATTCTTGTACTGGAAAATCTGGAAAGCACTCTCTTACTCCATTGGCAGAATCCCAAGGCTCTTTTCAGAGGTAGCTATCTTTCTGAGAGGTCAGGGGTAGAAGAAACATGTACTGGAACCATGAACTGGCTTGCCCAGATGGTCTTCCTTTTGTCAATATCTTTGCTTTCTTTCTAATATTTTAAAAATTGTATTTTAATATAACAAGATGATTGTTAATGGACATGAATTTCCAGATAGCAAAAACAGTCAACCATTGCAGGAAAATCAGGAGACAGTGCTCTGATAATTAAACAAGGAAGCAAGATTTAATTTTGCAAAAATAGTCCAAAGTTTAAAACCAAAGCCCACCTTTAATATTTTCCTTTAAGAGAAAGACTAATCTGGAAGCAAAATATAAAACAACAGCTCACATTTGGGAACCCAGAACATCCTGGTAAAATGACTGGTAACAATAATAAATCTTGGGAGATTGTTAATGTATTCTGAGTATGGGTCAATCTGCTGCTTCCTATTCAAATGCCTGCTCTTGGAGACCTGTCCTGATGCCCACTAGACTTTTTAAAGGGATCAGTGGTCACACAGCTTTAGGAATTGCCGTCTACAGTCAAGGCTCCTCTTACACAGGCCATGCTCCCCTATCTGCCTGACCCCTGCTGACTCCCCAGGGAGCTGCAAGTTTGGGGGAAGACCTCAATTTATGAAGTGCTAGATGAGACCACTGCCAAGAAGTGCTTGCTCACCTTCCTTTAACGGCAGGGGAATCTCCCTTTCCTGTTCTGGGTGAAGCTGAAGAAGACTCAATCCTTCTCACCAACCTCAGCCCACACCTCCCAGCAATTGAACTTGAAAACACCTGGTTAAAACCACTTCCTATCTGAGACTAGAGAAGAGAATGTCAGGCACGATTTCCTGGCTGAACAAATCAGCCTAAACGCTTATAGAGAGCCACTCCTCACTGTCACAGAGACTGGATGGACCAGCAAGGATGACAACCCTAATGGATTGATCCTTTCATCTTCCATCCTCCCAGCACGATGCTAACAAGAGGCTGACCGGAAACCCAGAATTCTGCAGAGAAAGATCTCTTCACTGTCCCTAAGTAGGCAGTCTGTCCAGGTGCCAAGATGAAGTCAAGCTTACTGATGTGGAGATTCTTCACATTCATCATGGTAACTGACTGCGTGACAGGTAAGGGGTTACAGTTGCCCTCAGGAACTTGGAAAGGCTATTGGATGTTACCTCTCCCCAGCCACAGATTCACAGAGAGCACCTAAGTAGAAGGTACAGAGAAGGAGGTTGAATCCTGGGCTCTACCCATTCTTCACAATGCTGTGAAGACCCATTTTATGCCCCAATTGTTCCTGATCTATATAAAGAGCTAGGAATGATGGGCTCTCCTGTCATTACCCAGTTAATTTTGGAATGAATAGAGTGGTCTGATAATTGAAAAGAAATTTTCTTTTATTTCCCAATGGATTTAGTTTTCTGCTGCACCCACCAGCTATTAAGATATGGCTAAAAATATGCTAGAAATCTCTCTAAGAGCAGGTAAATGTGCCTGGATGTCAGTAACTCATATAGGAAATATTGGGATAACTTAAGATCTCAGAATAGTTTGGCTTCAAGGATGTATACTTGGTTCTCTACTGCCTCAGGAAATCATACCTAGGAAGCTTCTTATATGTGCAACTTTATAGACATTTTGGAAATATAAGTGTGCTCACTTTCAGAACACTACTTTCTCTTGTGTTCTTATGTGTGTATATGCATGTACTATATGTATGTGTATAGGATATATATATATGTATATGCAAGTTTTGAATTTCATTCATCCTTTCACATGGGGTTTGTCAACGTTTTTTGGATTTTTTTTTTTTAAGAAATAACTACCAACTTCTACCTCAAAACCATCCTTCCTACCTGAGTGTGAATTTTCTCATAACTTCTCTTGGTTACTCAGGAAGACAGATAAGGTGGCAAAGTCTATAATTTCATATCCTTAATGTCTAGATATATAACAATGCTAACTGGTCCCAGAAAGATGTGCTAAGAAATGAAACACAATGATGCATATAGTCTTTTTGCTTGTTTGGGGGAAGCGGCCAAGTTATATTGGGCTGTGAACTGACCCAGGTGTAGGTACTTCTTCACTTTGGAGCTAAAGTGGGCATGATTTTAGAAATGCTTATAATGTGATTTCTGTCTCAGCAGGGTCTTTGCAAAGTGGGAGGTCAGTTCAAGCCAGAACAGAGAAGTCTTTAAAACTATACATGTCCTATTTCTGGGAAACAAGTTTCAAGTAAACTTGTGTTATTGCTAGCAAATGGTGATTTATCTGAGGAATAGTCTTGGTGGCAGTGGGGCAAGTGGAAGTATTATGAGGACTCTTTCATTCACTCAGTTCTCCAAAAATCTATCCAATATCTCTTATTCCTATTTTCAGCACTGTAGGAAATATAAAAATAAACCAGACAGTCTCTATCCTTAAGAGATTTATAACCTAGTAAGAGGAAAAAAGGCATAGACATAATAAAAGTAATGCAGTAATAAAGTTGGAATGTGATAAGATCTATGGGAGCTATTAGAGAAGGCTTCGTGAAGGAGGCATGCAAGAAGAGCCCTGATGGACTAGTAAATTTCCATAAGTAGAGATTCCAGATAGAGAGGACCATATGAGCAAAGACACAGAAGAGCATTAGGGAACCACAAGTGGTCTGCTGCAACCCCTGGCATTGCATGGAGATGTGAGGATATTGGGAATTAAGATTGGAATGGTAGGATGAGGTCAAATGAATGATCCAAGGCCTTAGATAACAAGTTAAAAAATTTTAACTCCATTTGGTAGTCAAGAAAAGACTACTAGAAAGAAAAGTTATCATCTATAGAGTGCCTTCTATGTACCGGTATATATCTTATTTTTAAAAAATATATTTTATTGATTTTTTACAGAGAGGAAGGGAAAAGGATAGAAAGTTAGAAACATCGATGAGAAAGAAACAAATCAGCTGCCTCCTGCACACTTCCTACTGGGGATGTGCCCGCAACCAAGGTACATGCCCTTGACTGGAATCGAACCTGGGACCCTTGAGTCCGCAGGCTGACGCTCTATCCATTGAGCCAAACTGGTTAGGGCGGTATATATCTTATTTTAATCTTTATAATGACTTTGCAATGTGGGTGTCACAGACCCACTAGATGAAGAAGAACCCAAAATTCAGAAGTCTCACAGGCAGTAACAGAGCTGGGGCTCAAACCCAGGTCTCTCTTCCTTGTGCTCTGTCTGTTCTGTTCCCTTGAGACAGGGTCAGAGCTCTGTGGAGAGGTCTCTGGCATAGGGTGGAGAGACATTAGGTGCACAGAGGCAGTTCATGAGGCTCTGGATAGTCCAATCCAGAGGCAAATGAGGACTCGGTGGTGAAAGAGAATGAAATGGGTTGGGTAACAAATAATCTCATCTCAGACTTTTTCCTCCAAGAACCCAGTCTTAAGTTTTTTTATTTGTCAGGAGTGAGAGGTCTCAATTGAAATCAAACAGACTGTCAACAGATGCAATTTCTAGCTGATTCATAAGGCAGATTTTCATTCTGAAAGTTTCCAAAGCCACCATTTAAAAATTGTGATGTGTTACAATTAATCAACTTGAATGTTTTTAGTCTCTATATTACTGGGTCCTGGGATGTGGTTAAAAGAAAATTCTCCTGATGTTACCATGGCACATTATTGAGGCACTTTTCTCAGAATTGTGGAAATTCTGAGAGTTTATCTATGCCTTGATCATCTTTCTTTCATTCTAGGAATTCTGTGAACAAATCTTCATCCCTTAGACTAAAAAATAAAAAAAGACAAAAAAGTGCGGAAACCCATTAAGATGATATTTCTAATTATCCCTTCTTGTAAAGATTACTGCCCACACTGGAATTTCCCATCTTCACATTTGTCATTAAAACAAAAAATATTTAACTCTTCACACCTAATCATTCAATTTCTCTATATCCTAAAATGTTATTACCACTATTACCTTGCTCATCTTCAAGGTATACCTTTGGCCCTGGCTGTGTAGCTCAATTGGTTAGAACAGTGGTCGGCAAACTGCGGCTCGCGAGCCACATGCGGCTTTTTGGCCCCTTGAGTGTGGCTCTTCCACAAAATACCACGTGTGGGAGTGCACCTACAGTGCGATTGAAACTTTGTGGCCCATGCGCAGAAATCGGTATTTTGTGGAAGAGCCACACTCAAGGGGCCAAAGAGCCGCACGTGGCTCTTGAGCCACAGTTTGCCGATCACTGGGTTAGAGCATCATCTGTATACACCAAAGTTTTGGGGCACATACAAGAATCAACCAATGAATGCATAAAAAAGTGAATTACAAACTGATATTTTTTCTCTCTTTCTAAAATCAATAAATAAAAAATCATTTAAAAAAAGATATACTTTGGTGAGACAGGGTTTTGGTAAGCATAGGAAGTATCTCATAAAATAGTTTCTACTTTTTAAAAAATAGTCTGTCTTGCCCTAACTGGTTTGGCTCAGTGGATAGAGCATCAGCCCGTGGACTGCAGGATCCTGGGTTCAATTCCAGTCAAAGGCACGCACCTTGGTTGCGCAAGCTCGATCCCTGGCCCTGGTCGGGATGTGTGTGGGAGGCAACCCATTGATGTGTCTCTCTCACATTGATGTTTCTCTCTCTGTCTCTTCCACTTTCTAAAAATCAATGGAAAAATATCCTCAGGTGAGATTTAACAACAACAACAACAAAAAAGTGTGTCTTACATAAGCAGTGCTGTATACACATGTACATATGCTCCATTTTAGATTTAAGAAAAATGAGGCACAAAAGAATTGACTTCACAAATGGACAGTTAGAGATGCCAGCAAAGAACTGTGGGTGAGCTCTATAGCCCCACCACTTGACCCCCCTCATCTCAAAGAAAAGTATTCTTAAAACTTTTTTGGCTAAATCCTTGAGTATGCTGAGTACTTCTGTGTAATTTCTTGTTGAAGTCATTCCTATAATAGCTAGAGTGACCCTTAAGTCAGGCTATCCCTCAACATGGTGGCCACTGGAGTTATTTCCCTGTATCTCTCATTGCTCAATGAGCTGTACTGGCAGAAACCTTGCAAACAGAGCTCCCTTAGGGAGTGGGGCATGTCACCGGAGGTCAGTGGATAGAAGGATTAGAGGGAAACTGAACTTTGCAGGGAGCTGATAGAGGGCCAAAGCACTTCCTCACAAACATTGTTGGAGGACTAAAGAGAAGGCATGTGAAGGATGTGATTTTTGACAAATTTGTATACTTCCCTGGACCTCAGTTCCTCTCTGTAAAATGAGAGGGTTGATAGAGATGATTTCAAGGCCCCCTTCCAGTCTATGTAAAGAATTCTGATGGGGGGCAGGATGCGGGAGAATAAGCTCTGCTTGAAAGGCATTTTCAAGCTGGGGTTCTTTGGGACAAAAACGTTTCCCCCAAATGAAGACATACACAACAGGATCTGGGCCTAGCGACCTTTCAGTGTCAAAGTACCAAAGCTGACATCTCATGGCAGGTTATTTCCAACTCCCTCCGCTGCTCTCAAGCATGACCCAGTGCCTTGGCAATTGTTGCAGTTGTAAGAGGCGAGGCAAAAACACCACTCACTGTTGGCCTTCAGCTGCTGGTTTGCTTCTTTAAGGAATTTTTGCCTGAAACCATTTCCTCGTTCCTCACAGGAGAGATCTTAGATGAGTGGGAACCGATTTCTCTTCTCTTTATCCCAGGCCATTCCCTGTGAGAAAAGGAAAGAGTATCTCAATTCAATGGATTGCTTCAAAAAGTTATAAGCCCTTCACCCTGAAAATGTTCAAATAGAAGCTTGGCCACTCCTGTGGGATGCCATGGAGGGGTGCATGCCGGCCAGGAAGGTGGACGGGTGACGTTCTGGGCTCCTTCCTACCTCTTCATTCTGGTTCTCCTCTGCCTCCTTCCAACCTGTATTTATTTTAAAAAACATATATATCTTTGAAGATTTCAGAGAGGAAAGGAGAGGGAGAAAGATATAGAAACATCAATGATAAGAGAGAATCATTGATCGGCTACCTCCTGCACACCTCACACTGGAGATTGAGCCCGAAACCCGGGCATGTGCCCTGACTGGGAATCAAACTGTGATCTCCTGGTTCATGGATTGATGCTGAACCACGCCAGCCAGCCCACCTGCACTTTTTACTTCCCCTCCGAGAAAATGAAATTAGGGATATGTGATTTTCAACCTTTTCAAATCCAAAAGAATCCAGATAACATATAAGTGTGGATTCTTGGTTTTAATCCACTGTGTGCTCCCCTACTCCAAACTTTGGGTGGCAGTGAGAAACATAAAAGGAAGGAGAATTTGAGTGGGAAGGTGACTGAGGCTGGGTGAGGGGAGCCACTAAAAAGGTAAAATGTGAACCATGAGTTTATCTGTACAGGGTTGGACAAAAGTAGATTTACAGTTGTTGATATGGAAAATTCCATAATTAATAAATAATAATACAATAATAAACTGTTTTGTGTACTCCCAACTGTAAACTTACTTTTGCCCCTGTATTTGGTGAACTTCCAATAGCCAAACACCCCGAATAAGGAGCTCCTCCACTCCTGCCCTCTCCACAAAGGCATAGGCTCCCTTCCTCTGGAGGCAGAAAGCGGAAGTGATAGGCTCGGATCCCTTTGGATTTAGAACCTAGGGTTTCTTCCCTCTGGACTGACAATGTGTATCCCCCCTGGCATCAATCTATGGCCTGTCTGAGGCCCCTCTGTCACTGGGGGTCTCTACACTTCCTGAGACGCTCTTGCTTTTGTTCAATTCTTTGTCTAGGCAGCTATCAGGTAAGGAAAGATTAGAGACCCTTAAAGAGCTCCCTTATCTCCTGCCAAACTCTTTGGTGACCCTTCCTGATGATTTCTTCAGGAAGTTCTGGTTAGGTAAAGTCATCTGCTGCCCCAGGTACCATCAAAAACGGGGAGCGGAGGGGGAGAAGAAGGCCCAGCAAGCCTCATTACATAAAGATGAACCTCATATATCACTCCTATGTACACAGCCTGCATTTCTCAACAAGAAAAACAATGTGATAGCAACAATCCATCTAGCTTTTGGTTCTTAATTAATTTATTTTTTGAGTGGTAAGTTGGTAAATCCTTAAGAAAATCTGATGAGGTCTATCAACTGCCTTCTTAGAAAAATAAAGTGCAAATGCATAATTCTTGGGGATTAAAGCCTCCCTATAAATCAGGGTCCCCAGGTAAGACATCTGATTACATTATTTGATATCTTAACACCCATTGTCTTGAACAGAGAGAATGAGATACAGGAAGTTAACCTCCCTGGAAAGGGAACTATAATTGGCAAGGGCAACCTAAGAGGTCTGGGAGCCTAGATAAGACAGCAGGTAAAGGGTGCCCAGGACAAACCAATGACACAAGGCAAGCAAGAAAAGTGGCAAAGCCAGGACTAGAATCTAGACCTCTTAAATTTCAGTCCAATATTCCCTGCATGTCTCTACACAGACTCTCAATGACAAATCCATCTGGCAGGATTACTGAGATGAAAAATGTGACAGTCCTTGCCCTCAAACTGCTTTTGGCTGAACAATGGGGATGAAACACCTGCTGAGCAATTTTCTTCCCTTGACTGACAAGGGAAGCCAACAGTGTTTGCCAATGAGTCAACAGCCCATCACTGAATCCCCCCACAAGGCTTTCAAATAAATCACCCATTTAGGGGAAAAGAGTAATATAATTATTTCTAGATATTTTAGGTATTTTCCACTCTAAGATTACTCAGATAGTTTTTGGCTATTTGACTTGTTTTAAGGTTACTCTGGGACTTGCTGCCTTCAATAAGGAAACACCAGGGAAAGCATTTAGAGTAGTTGTTACCAACACCAACCATACATTAATTATGCATCTGGGATGTTTTAACAAGTAATGACCAACCCTTGGCCCCAAGAATAATTAAGACCAATTAGTTCAGATTCTCTGGGGATGAGAATTGGACATAAAAATAACTTTTTAAAAGTTCCTCGAAGGATTCAAGATGCAGTCAGGATTGAAATCTCCAAAATAATGATTCCCATTTTAGTCTGATTCTATGATTTCATTTCTATTCACTGAGAAAGAGTGCCCTAGTACAGTACTTTCCCAACTTTAATGTATTTACAGATCACCTGTGGATATTGTTAGGCAGCAGAATCTGATTCAGGATGTCCAGGACAGGGGCTGAGATCCTGGTTCAAACAGGCTCTTACATGATGTGCATGGACCCTATTTTGAGTAGCAAGGCTTTTGTGTTAGAGAAGAAATACAAGTTGTGTCTATCCACACAGAACTTGCAGCTAAAATGGGCAAACCAATCTGGGAAAGATTCAAGATCAAATATTGCAAAGTAGTATGTGGCAAAACTGACACATTCCATAGCGATCAGAATAGGTGGGCAATATGCTTAGGGAAGGCTTCTTGGAGGAGATGGGACTTATTGGCTCTGAATTTGTGCCTGTGAATATCAGAAGATGGGTTGCAGGGTGGTGTTTTCAATAATTTTGCTAAAGTTGTATACATGTATCATGCTCTATGAGCAACAAACTGAAAACAAGATTTTACTAAGGCAATAAAAACATTTTACATATATATATATATTAGAGGCCTGATGCACGAAATTCATGCAAGAGTAGGCCTTCCTTCCCCTGGCTGCTGGCACTGGCTTCCCTTTGGCATCTGGGACCCGGGCTTCCCTCACAGCGCCGGCTTTGTCCAGAAGGCCATCCAGAAGGATGTCCAGTCTAATTAGCATATTATGCTATATATATGTATATATATATACATATATGTGTATATATGTATACACACACACATATATACATATATACACATATATGTAAGCATTTGTGTGTGTGTGTGCACGTGTGCACGTGCTGAGCAAAATGAGGCTAAATGGCTAGTGATTCTCTGATTTAAAGAAAAAACTTTTGCTCATACAAAAAGTATCTCACTTTAATCCTCCATCTACACACATCACTGGGACCTGGTAGACTTCATTCACACAATAGATCCCTGGATCAGCATCACCAAGGCTACATGACACCTTGGTTAATAGTTAAGAAGCCCAGGGTCTTATTTCCCCACATCCAAATGTTGTCCCTGACCCAGCCCAGCTAACTGCATGCTGGTGGCTAGAGTATCCTGACAGCTCACACCTACACCCCACCACCCAGTTCATGGGGCTTTTGATCAGCAACTCTGCCTGCAGCCCAGTGACAGGAATCCTGCCTACAAGAGGAAACTAGGGCACCACAGTGTGGGTGTCATAGGTGGGGGTCACCAGGCTGGGAGAAAGATGAAGGGAAGGAGTAAGGTGCTGGTCAGAAGTCTGTGCCTCTGGGCAGGCCCACCAGATGGTGGAAGGAGAGGGTCAGATTAGCCAGACATGCTTTCTGGGCTGCTTTCTCCCTTGCCCAGGAGTCCCCACACTCCTTATTCCAAATGCAGTGAAAGAATAGGCTGGTGTCAGACTAGGAGCAGTTGAGTACTTTTTCCTCAAAAAAAAAAAAAAAAAAAGAAAGAAAGAAAAGAAAAATCACCATGTTTCTAAAGATTAAAAGGAAGTTCAAAGAAGGCAATTGGTTCCTTTACACTAAAGAGCATGGAAAGTTGACTAGTTTCCAGTAGGCCCTGATCGCCTGTGGTGACAAAGAAGGGTGAGCTGATGAGCGAAGCTGTGAACTGGAAAACAGATGGCTGGTTACGGCAGGCTGTGCACAAATACTAATACCAACACGCAGTTTCTCCTTTCAGGCTTATTTGCTCTCAGCCTGTTCCAATAAATATTTTAAACTGTAATGATAACAACAAGAGCAACTATTCATATTCTATAGGCTATCTTTCAGGTATAGTGTGAAAACATAGTATTACTTCAGCTAATCCTCAAAATAAGGCAGGCCATATTGTTATTCCCATTTTACACCTGGAAAACTGAGGCTTATGGAGGTTAAATATGTGGTGCAATGTCACACAATTAGGCTGTGAGCCAGGCAGTCTCACCCCAGAGCCTGCGTACTTTACTGTTCTTCTAAACCAGTGATGGTGAACCTATGACACGCGTGTCAGAGGTGACACGTGAACTCATTTTTTTGGTTGATTTTTCTTTGTTAAATGGCATTTAAATATATAAAATAAATATCAAAAATATAAGTCTTTGTTTTACTATGGTTGCAAATATCAAAACATTTCTATATGTGACACGGCACCAGAGTTAAGTTAGGGTTTTTCAAAATGCTGACACGCCGAGCTCAAAAGGTTCGCCATCACTGTTCTAAACTGCTGCTAAGGGTCAAAGATATATGTGCTGTGTTAACAAGAAGTTCATTTTCACTCTTTCAAAAGTTGAAGTAAATATGTCCTGGGGTATGTCCCACTGCTTCTGTGGCTGTGCATTAATGTGCCTGTGCCTACAGGAACCAAACCCTGATGCCACGGGGAGCTGTCCCTTAATGTACGAGAGGGATGGTCTCTTAAGGCCCATCAAGTCCCTTGAGTCTTAAATTCTCTGAATCTTGCTGTTCCCCTTCAGTGCTCCTTCTACCCTCAAAAGAGAAGTTGGAGTTGTCTTCCTTGCATTTGACGGTGCTTCAAAGAAACTTCAGTCGGGCCACGTCTGCCCCAAACGCCCACAAAACAGAGGAAATTCTGAGCACCTCCGAGCATGAGTCAACCACACCATGTTCAGGAATTGCCATCTCTGCCCACGGAATCACCCACTCTTTTCTGTTTGGGACCAAAATAGATACCTCCTTCAGCAGGCTCACTGCTTTCTGTACTCTCAGCAATAAAAACAAAGGCAGGATAGGTGGGTGCCTCTAAGGCAACATGGTGGGAGATTTCTCTGCTGTGATGGTTTTTCAGAGTGAAAACATTGCTGCCAAGGTAGAGCCGACAGACAGGGATGGTGGGACAAGTGGAAGAGGGAAGCCATAGGGCAGCTGGGGACAATCTTGCCTGTGGCAGACCTTGTAGTCATTTGCTCATTCCTTTGTTTATTCATTCATTCAGCAAGTATGTATTAAGCAACTACTATGTGCCAAATACAAAGTAGGAGATGAATGTAACCCAGTCCTTAGTCTCCAGGAGCTCACCAGGCATCAGGGGAGAAATACATGGCACAGATAATTACAACCCAAGATTTAAGGTACAAGAGTAAATAAAGAAAGAGTGATGGAACACACAGATAGATAGATGGTCATTCTTACTGCAAGTCCCAACATCTTAAGTCAATAACTGCCTCAAGTTTACACTAACATTTGGGACAAAAAAAAAAAAAAGGAAGCTGAGAGCATTGTTTGGTCATTATTAATGACTAAGATCAAACACTAATTTTGAATTTGGAATAACAGAGAGAGGATGTGCAGAAACTATCTTTTTCTCAAGAAATTGCTTTACAGGAAAATGGAAATATTTCAACTGGGAGTATTTACAGCTCTTTAAGATCCCATTGTTTGATTTTCCCTGAGGCCCCCAAGTGGTGCAGAAGCCCCATTTATTGATGGTGCTGACCAAGTGCTGCCTCCCCAGTGGGGCATGAACCCGTCCACCACCCTAAACACCCAGGGAGGACGGGAGGAAACCTAACAGGTTTGATTTATGTTATTGTGTACTTAAAAGCAAAGCAACAGTGGTGGGTTTTTTTATTTCATGAAATGAGCCCTGTAGAGCAAATTGGCCCGTATCCTCATTGAAAGATCAGTTATCATGATACCAAGTAAAGGGCAAAGAATCATTTCTAAGAGTTTTGTTTGAAGTCCCCAAAACACAAGTTGACGTCAGCTTCTTCCTGTCTCAGAGCGCTGTGAGTTTCCCGGGAGTTTTGGGGGTGATGACTTTACAAGAGGTTGCTCATCTGACACCTTTCCTGACTGTGGCCAAGGCTGTCTCGGCTTCCCCGACTGATGAGACCGGGCACAGCCTTCAAACCCAACTGAGCATCTGTGTGGTATCTGTTTCCGGCCCCTGTGGTAGTGACACCTCTGTTCAGAGCCTGATTTAGAATAAAAGTATCTTTGAAAAAAGAAAACTCCTTATTTTAAGTGGAAAGCAAAACAAGCAACTACAAACACCCCCCCCCCCCCCCCCCCCGCCCCAAAACCATTTAAAATAAAAGGGCAATTTCTTCAGACATCCTGCTAACACCCAAGAGAGCACGGAGACCGCAAAGGGTTAGCATTTCAGCTCTCGGTATTCAAACATTTTTTCATTTATTTCACTTTTGGCTTTCACTGCATTTCATTCATTGGGCCATGAATTTCACTTTCCCTCTCCCAGTGAGTCTTGAGTTTCCCTCCTCTGGTTTGGGTTTGCCATAGGCTGGGGCAGGAGGAACTTTGACCCAGAGCAGGCCGGGCCCCCTGAGCACCCTCCATTCCGCCTCTTCATGTGGTAGTAATTGCGGCTCTGAAGCCTTTCTGTGGGCCAGCCATGCCTCAAGCTGAACACTTTTCATGTTTTATCTCGCAGAATCCTCAGAACAACCCTATGAGACAGGTACCATTATTATCACCCCCATGTTACAGGTGAGGAAATAGGTTGTGAGGCCCAAAATAGCAGAAGTGGGCTATCTGCTCCGTCCTTGTACAAGGAAAGCAACTGTCCCATGGCTTGTATGCAAGCCAGCCTCCCATCTCTCATTTGAAGTCATTCTTTGATTTATCCCCAAGTTAATCTCCTCTGAAAGCAAATTTCATGATGACTTTTCCCCGATCAAAGAGCTCAAATCATTTCCCACTGCCTATAGGACACATCTACTCGGCCTGGCATCTAATATTCTTACCTGGATGTCCACATGTCCTCTGCAGAGGGCACCCCAGCTCCATGCACCCCTGCCAGCAGCTCTCCTCCTATTCTTCACCTGTGATTTCAAAGCTTGGCTCCTAGGGAAGCCTTATTTCCAGCGCCCCATCCTCCTTACTGGAATCATCTTCCACATCTCAGCTGCCTTCTTGGGATTCTGACCAACTGGAAAATACCTTGGGAGAGCAGAAAGGGCTCATTAGGGAATCTATAGGCTTGAATTCAGATCCTAACTTGGACTTGCATGACTCTAGTTTCCTTTAAACCAGGCATTGAGTGCCATTCTCTGCAGGCACTAGCAAGGTGATGGGATCTGATGGACACAGTGCGGTAAGCACAGTCTGAAGAAATGGCAGGGTAGCCTGCGAGGGCAGAGGAATCCCACAAAACCAAGGCTGGGGAGGGCCCAGAAGGCTTCCTAGAGAAAAACGACAACGAGGGAGACCTGCAGGAGAGGCAAGAGTCAAGAAGGGAGAAACTAAGTTTTAAGTCCAGCATGAGCGAGGAAGGCCAAAGACAAAAGACACAGTGAGTTCCGAGCGTGGCACATAGTTCGAGGCCGGAGCATTCAGGTACACAGCAGAGGCGGGGGCTTTTGAAGCTGGGTGTGAGCTATATCACAAAGCCTTGCCAAGTACAGGGGTAAGCACTATGTCCTGAGAGGAACAGAACACCGCAGAGCAGTCTTAGGCAAGGGGGGGACATGATCTGGAGAGTTGGCACCTGTCTTCATTGTGAATGATTAGCAGCAGATGGGATGGGAGTCAGGGAGTGGTAGACCCCAAAGACGCTGAGTTAGGCTGCTAGCTGAGGTGAGAGTGGATGGTAGGCAGGTTTCTTGAACCTCCAGGGGCTTCAGTTGCTGTGGGTATCAAATGGGAACAACACCCCTCAACCTTCAGCCCACTGGCTATATAAGACAGGCTGCCTAAAATAAACAGGATGTAGAAGGTGCTCAATAAACATAACTTGCTGGATTTCTAATCTGCATGACCAAAGGCCCAGAGGACCTTTCCACATGGCTATCTCTCAGGCTTCTCACACTGAATACATCCAGAATTGCTCCCCCAGGCTCTTTCTCCCCCATTTTCTGCTTCAATGGCAACACCATTATCTACCCAGCTGTCCTGGAAATCTGGGAAAATTCCTTGTTTCTTTCCTTTCACTGGTCCCATGTGCCCAATCAAGCCCCAATCTCTGGAGACTCCAGCCCTTACAATCTCTGAACATTAGCAACCTCTCTCCATGATCACTCTCCTCACCCCCACTGAGAAGACCCACGACAGCATCCCCACAATGCAGGACAGATGCAGGACAAGGGCAATGGGAGGTCATAGGCTGCAGTGACCACAGGAACAGATGCAGCCAAGGCACAAAAGGGAGGAAAGGTCTGAACGATACAGCTGTTAGGCTGCTGGGTCCAAATATTGCCTTTGCAACCGACAGGCTATGTGGCTCTGGGAAGGTCATTCACTGAACCTATCGGTGCCTCACTTCCACCACCTATAAAATGCAGATGATAAGAACTACTCATCTAATAATTAACTAATTATTCAATGATTCTTACTGATAATTATGTTAATTAAACTATAGTATTTTGTATATTATTTACCATATACTTAATTCTATTTTAATAATATAATATTGTATCATTTAGCATTACTATTTATAATAGCCTATTTCATAGGTGACTGAGAGTAACAGGGGAGTCAATGTGTGTGAAGTGCCTAGAATAGCTCTGGCGTGCAGTTACTCTGAGATACCTTGGACAAAGTGTATGCTCTTACGCAAGCAAGCAGATTGAGAGAGGAGTCTTGGAGCCCCCTTTCTGTCCTGACATTCTATGGCTTAATAAATACTTGCCCTATAATGGAGTGAAAAGTAACATCTCTTCAACATCATGCTGACTATGCCATTTAACTTCCCAGGGGGACAGCTATAATGACCACATCCTTGATGAGTTCCATTTGTTACTTTTTGGCACAAAGCAATTCCCAGTGAATCAGGGTAACAGATCTTGAGTTTCCATGTCCTTAGAAAATTCAGCCACCTTGGATTTAACGCCCAATATTAATGCCCATTGCAGGCCCAGAAACCATGATTTCACGGGGTAACTAAGAATTTATGTAAGGCGGGAATGGCGCAGAGCACTGAGAATGTGGGAGGCTGTGTTTCCCTCAGTGCTGGCTGAGGGAGAGCAGCCCACTCTTGAGTCCACAGGCTGAACTCCACAAAAGCCTTTAAGTTAACACATTGCGGGCCAGTAGTTTTATTGCCAGCTTTACCCAGTGGTCAGATAAGTTTCTATTGAACAAGTACAAAAAACGTTTTACATAAATGTTAAAGGCACGCTTTAAAATTAAATACCCATTGCATTTTGAAGTTATTTATTACCTGTTCTTACAAGCTAATATCTTTTTAAAGTATGATACTTTGTAAAACACTGTGTAATATGAAGTAGAACCAAACAAAGCTGGCAACTGTAATGCATTTCTCTTCTCTTACTATTATTTTTGCATACTTTGCAAACTTTAGTAGGATATTTCCTTTTATATAAAGTTTCTGCAATTGAAATGCTATTGTAATAGTTATCCTGGTATATGTGATGCCCTAATTCCAGATACAGCTGAAGTAGTGACACAATAGAATCATTCAGTTTTTTTTCCATGCACCTGTGTAAATTTCCATATTGCAAATATACCCAGTCTTGCTCTCACATACCATTATTACAAGTAAACCATATTTAATAATTTTAGCTGGATTGTAAGTTCAAAATATAAGACGTCTCCTTCAGGGAATCATGCCTTCATCTAATGATAATTCTCGCATAGGTTTATAGATTGTTTGAAATTTACTAAAAAAGTGGTCGAGTACAGAATGAATTTTAAATAGCCTGGATAAAGATTTAGTCATGTTTGCATTGTCATTGAAATGCTAATAAATCCAGATTTGTTCAAAAATGATTTTGACTCATCGTCTGAGGAAATATTGGAACAGCTAGAACTGGATTTGTAGACCAATATTCTTTCCAAGTATCCTTTCGAGTATGCCCCATTAGCACTATAAGTCCTAAAATATTTTTCATATCTGTTGGAGTAACAGGAGACCAATTTATTGCTATTGAAATTTTGTGTTTTCCCAAATTTTGGTTATAATATATGCTCAATTGATGACAAAATAGTTCAAACAGATCGTCGTCAAAATCAAGTTGGTGACTTCAATGATGTTCTTAGAATCACACGGTATAACTGGGACCCCAAAATTACCTTCAAATTTTTCCAAATTAGGTTGAAAGTCCTCTTTTGACCAATCATTATCTTGGCAACCAAGATGCAAATTACACTCAAACTCATGTGTAGAATTGTTCAAATTTTCAGGTTCAGAATCACTTGAAATTATTATTTTTCGCCTTTTTGAAGGAATAACTATATCACTGCCACTGTCAAAGCTTTCATCACTTTCACTTGGAATATCTGATAAATTGTCAGCAAATATACCCAGAATTTTATCATGTTCTTCGTCACTATCCATGGTTACTGAGCACTTTAAAAATATCAAATTGATATAAAAAACAGTTTTTATTACTAACAACAAGAGACTAATCACTTTTAATTCCTTTTGTAATTTTTAACTTTAGCGAATGCATTTTCCATTACACCATTTCTCTCTAAATGACAACAAAAAACCGAAAATTTTTGTGATTGGCCACAAGCCTTAGAACAAAAACATGAGAATTCTTGTGATCTGACCGCAATGTGTTAAATTGGCTTTTCTAGCCCTAACTGGTTTGGCTCAATGGATAGAGCGTCGGCCTGGGGACTCAAGGGTCCCAGGTTTGATTCCGGTCAAGGGCATGTACCTTGGTTGCAGGCACATACCCAATAGGGAGTGTGCAGGAGGCAGCTGATTGATGTTTCTCTCTCATCGATGTTTCTAACTCTCTATCCCTCTCCCTTCCTCTCTGTAGAAAATCAATAAAAAATATATTTTAAAAAAATTGGCTTTTCTAAGGCCAGACCCTGGAGTATAAGAGAGGATTTTTGGTAACATAACCTCCTCCCTATCCTGTGTTTCCCACCCCATCATCCCACTGGAAGTGCAAGGTCAGGGGCAGCATGGTGGGGGTCTGGTGAGAACCTGTTTCAGGGTCACAGATGCCCACCTCCTTGCTGGGTCATCACATGGCAGAGAGCAGGGAGAGGAAGGCAGCTCTCTCTGCCTCTTAGAAGGTCATGAATCCCATTCATGAGCGTCACCCTCATGACCTCACCTAACTGTAAAGGCACCACCTTCTAATACCATCACATTGGACAGTAGGGTATTGGGGGGGTGGGTACAAATATTTAGTCCAAACAATATACGTTTGTGTCTTGTTTAAAATTGTGATTCTTAAGAGCAAAGAGTGGCTTAGAGTGAGGGGCCCAAGCGTCACTCCCAGGAGATGGGTATGGAGATAACGGGAGAGGGTGGCTGAAGGCAACATTTGACCCAGGGTCATTCCAGGTTTTGCACATGTGGATTTGGTGTGCTGACACAACTAGTGCCTGTGTTGACGTGGCTGGCCCTTGCCTGACACCCAGACTGGGCTACGGTTCTGAGGAGAAACCCTGTTGCTGAAGTCTCCGTTGTTTCACATGACTTTTTCCTTTTTCCATCTTTTGTTTGTTTCTCTTCTGGTCTTAAGTTTCTACCTGGCATCATACTTAACCTATCTAGTATTCTTTACAGTCTCAGTGGAAATTCCGTTGTTATCCAGTTGAAAATCTTCTCAACTCTGCAGTCTAATTCCGCAGAAAACTCTCTTTGTAGTAGAAGACGTAGAGGATGGTGGGTGGGATTCATCCAATTAGCATATTTCTACTAAAAATATTATTCCATCCCAAGAATTAGGTTTCAAAGATTTGAAGGAAAACTGCTTTTAGATTTCAGAGAAAGAACAAGAGTATATTTTTACCCCCTTGTTTTTCTTATCTGACAACCCTTTAAGTCTCATCAGGTTGACATTCTGTGGTGAACTTGTGGTTAACCCTTTCACGTACAGAAGCTTGAGGAGACTTGAGGGGCAGAGAATAACAGTCTCAACATTTCTCTGGCAGAAGCGTTTAAGATTCCGAAACATGACAGTTTCGGTGTAGATTCAGCTGCTGGGAAAACTATCTTTGGTTGCTTGCCTTCTTTTTTCCTTCCAAGGTAAAGAGAAAATAACTGGATTCCCACCCCTGATCCCCCTTTTATTCTTGGTAACAAGTGTTGAAGAAGGCGCCGGTTGTTTTCCAGAAGGGTCTTCCCCCATGAGCCACTCATTCTTCAACTGTGGAAACTCTGAGTATTTGACCTAGTAGGCCCAGTCAGGCCTCAGGAACTGTGGGTCAGAAAACACGGAGATCATAGATGCTAATCACTGCAGAATGTGCCCGAATGCACCCAAGTTTCCTCCCTCAGAGCACACAGTCTCCCCTCTTATTTCCCCAGGGAACCAGGTGCTTTTTCTTTTTCTTTAATCCTCACCTGAGGATGCATTTTTTTATCCCACAACCTAGGTATGTGCCCTGACTGGGAATCGAACCTACAATCTTTTGGGGCTCAGGATGGCGATCCAAACAACTGAGCCACCTAGAAAGGACAGTGCCTTTTCCTTAATGACAGTAATTTCCCTTGACCCGGTTGCCCCAGCCCCCATCCTTGTGACGTCAAACTTTGCTTCTGCCACATTCCCCTCAACATTCATTCCTGCTGAACAAAGATGGATATTTGTTTGAGCGAATGAATGAACAGTATTACCACTGCCAATGCTCCCAATAATTTATCCAGGGCCCGTGTTGATGAAATAGTTTAAATAAATAATAGGTGATGCAGGCAGCCAGCAACAACCAGAAGTGGCTGGAAATATTCAAACTAAACTACGGGGACCTAGCTGGCAGTGATCAGGGAATTGACCATATTTTATTTTATTATTTATTTAAAAATTTTCTTTCCTTTTTAAATCCTCACCTGAGTATAAGTTTGTATTGATTTTTAGAGAGAGAGGAAGGGAGAGACAGAGAGACGTCGATGTGAGATAAAAACATAGATTGATTGCTTCCCGTAAATGCCCCGACCAGGGATTGAACCTGCAACCTTTTGGTGTACCAGAAGATACTCCAACCAACTGAGCCACAGGGACAGGGATGACCATATTTTAATAGATTTGAAACCCATTATAAACTATTCATGTGAATATAGATGGGAGGAAGGAGACTAATATAGAACTCTCATAAATAGTTCTTAGATGATGAATCCAAAAGAAACTCCATTTCTTTGCTCTGACACAATTATGTAAATAATTAACATTTTAAATATATTTTTTTCCAGCTCACAAAGTGACCTTACATATTTTATCACTTTGTCCTAAAAGCTGCACTGCGTGAGGGCTATAAAGGCAATAAACAGGATTTATGGGGCTTTTTACAGATTTCAAGATCCGTTGGCTTACATTATTTCTACTGACATATTTCTGTCATTCATAACTTTGCCATTCACACTCCAGCAAAACATTCTACTTACAGTCCCCTGAGCATAACATTCCCTCTGCCAAGTGGGTGACCTATTCTGCTGAACCTGTCAGGTGAACTTCTTTTCACCCTTCAAACATGGTAGAATCAAGAGCAGCCTTTTTCCTTATCTGGCTCATAGACAGGGGCAGAATTCCCCATGGGGGTGGGGGGCACCATGTCAGGAGACCAAGAGGACTAAATGGCAGGGCCAAAGGCAAAGACTTGGAGTGTCCAAGAAGCTCCTATGGTCACATGCTGGTTAATGGTTCTCAGGAATCTGCCATCTGCTCTTTGATTGGCAAACTCAATCGCCAAAGTAAAGCAACAAAATGCAGTCAATATCTCCCAACAAAAACTCAGTCCGTGTTAGACAAACCCACTTCCTGGATCAAAGGAAAAAGAAGGGAGGCTTGTTATTGTTATAACCAGAGTTGAGTCATACAGATGAAGAACACATGAAACCTCGCCTCTAGGCCATTTATTTATGCTACTAGTACAATCAGTTCTGTGCTTTAGGATGCTTGATTTGACAATATTTTAAAGACATATTGGAGGGATGGAGAGAGGAACGGTAGAGAGAAATGATAAGACACGATGCTATAGCAGGTGAACAGTGAGGAGGTGGTGAAAGTGGAGCTCAGAGGAGATGTGAACAAGGGTGCTGCACAGAGTCCCTAGCCAGGTTTCTCAGTTGGTTAGTGTCGTCCTGATACACCAAGGTTGTAGGTTCGATACTTGGTCAGGGTACATACAAGAAGCAACCAATGAATGCATGATTAAGTAGAACAACAAATCCATGTTTCTCTCTTTCTCTCTCTCTCCTCTCTCTCTCTCTCTCTTTCAAAATCAATTATAAAGAGAGTATTGATCAGATAAAAATAATGACTCATAGGAAGAGATTTGATATGAGGGCAAAGGAGAGGTGGAATTTAAAGAGGATGCAGAAGGATCAAGCTTGGGAGACTCAGATGATGGCAATGTGAGGGTCAGTAAGAGAAATGAGGGTCATTAAGAGAAACAAGTCCAAGAAGAGGATCAGAGGGTTGTGTGTATATTTGTTTTTAACTTTTAATTTTGAGATAATTGTAGATTCACATGCAGTTGTAAATTATAGAGATCCAATATATTCTTCATGACTATAGCACAATATCACAAGCAGAAAATTGACATTGATATAATCTATGAATCTTATTCAGATTGCACCAATTTTATATGAACTCAATAGTGTATGTGTGTGTCTAATTCTATGCAACTTTATCACATGTATAGATTCGCATGACCACCACAACAGTTAAGATACACAACGGTTTCCATCACAAGAATCCCTCTTGCTACCCTGTTGCAGCCACAGACACCTACCTCCTTCTTTCCTAATCCCTGACAACCACTAAGCTATTATCCATTTCTATAATTTGTCATTTTAAGAATGTTATATAAATGGAATAATATAATATGAAAACTTTGTAATTGGCTTTTTTCACTCAACTTAAGTCCCTGGAGATCCATTTTTCTCCACTTAATTCTCCTGAGATACATTTTCAGCATCCCTTAGTTGGTATTATCTTATAAAGAAGAGTGGAAAAATAGAAGGGCACAGAGTATGTCTAGACTAGCACTCAGGGCTAGAGATACAGATCTGAAAGAGACAGCATGGCATCATTACTAAGAAAATGGGCTCTGAAGCCTAGAGGAGATGCCCAGCTCCATTAATGTGGGTCCTCGAGCTGTGTGATCAAGCCAGAAATTACATCAGGCAATTTATCAAACCTCCCAGCACTTTAATGTCTCATTTGAAAAATGGCAGTAATAATTATAACATTTGCTTCATAGTACAGTTTTCAGAATTAAATTAGTCAATATATGCAAAGGGCTGAAATGATGAGACTTCTGAGAAAAAATAGAATGACAAGAGCCAAGGTCAGTTCATTGGCAAATTCCTACACTGCACCCTTCTTAACAAATTTTTGGTCATGTATTACTTTGAGAATCTTATGAAAGCTATCTTTCTAATTCCAGGCTAATTATAACAAGAACATCAGACAAATTCCAATAGTGGGACATCCTACAAAATATCTGACTAGTATTCTTCAAAACTATCAAGGTCATCAAAAACAAGGAAAATGAGAAACTATCATATCCTCTTCATGACCAAGAGGAGCCTAAAGAGACATGACAACTAAGTGTAGTTTGGAATTCTAGATGGGATCTTGGAACAGAAAAAGGACATTAGGGAAAAACTGAGGAAATCTGAATAAAGTATAAACTTAATTAATAATAAGGTATCCATATTGGTTCAGTAGCTGTGACAAATGTACCACCCTCAGATATCAATAATGGGGAGAACTTGGGTCCGCGAATTTAAAGAATGAGAGTCAAGTGAGCATTCAAAGAAAGAAAGCCAAAGAGATGAGAAACCAGGGAGTCATGACGTCTTATGATAACAAAAGTGAAATTTCAAAAGGGAAGAGTTAAATTTGGGAGAACATGCTAAACAAACTCTGAGGAGAATGAGAGCCATTGGACTTGGCAACTCATAGCTTTTTAGTGTGCGCTTAAAAAGATACTCCAGCAGAGGCAGAAGACACATTGAATAGCAATGGAGTGAATCGGTAGGGAGGCAATAGAAACAATGAGGTGAGCTACTCTTATGATATACTGAATTAGGAGGAAAAGAAATAAGGATTGATTTTTTGGGGGGCAACTTAAGTACCTGGATGCTTATAGGCTGAGGAGGGGGGTCCAGTGGGAGTAGGGAGCTAGAGCAGGGACAGCTGACAGGGCACAGTGCCAGAGGCAGCAGAGGAGAAGTAATCCAAAGCACAATGGTGTCAGGTTTAGAGAGAGCAGGAATATGTTTTAAGTGGAAAGACAGAACAGGGGAAATGATGAGTAAAGACGGGGCCATTATGAAATGTAAAAAGGAAAGTTGAGGGTACTCAGAAGCAAGGGAGAATGCAGAAGGCAAGTGAGAAAGGGATACAAAGCAAATACATCACCTGACCAAATTCTTAGTATAACTAAGGGTAGGGGTGGCAGTAGAATGCAGAATAGTGCCCAATCTTTTGACTTCTGGCTCTGGCTCTGCACCACTAGCGGTGTAATTTTGAATAAGTTACTCAGACAGACTCTCAGGCTACATTTCCTCACATATGAGTAAGATTGGAATTCCTTTCAAAGGCGTGTCATGAAAAATCTAGAGTAAACTTAAAAAAATATATGTGTACCAAAGGTATTATAATTTTCAAGCTAGCACATATCATCTAAGCATCCTCAAATTTTCATAAACTTCACCCAACTACCAAAGATAGCCTCTCATTCCATGGCCCTTTTCCTAGCCTCCCACAGGATTTCCTCCAGGAGGTAAATGAGCTTAAGGCACTGTGAAATTTGACCAGGGACCTGGGAGGAATTCTTCCTACTCCATCTTATGGATGAGCATCCACAGTGAGGAGGGACCACAGTGAACCAGTGAGTGGAACAGGAAGAAGACTTGGGTCTCTGACACTCAGAACTGATTTACTTTCCTTAAACGTTTAGGTGGTAGACTGAAATTGGCCAACAAGCTCTCAACCCAAGGTCATCATACTAAACATCTGTCATTTTAAAATAAAGACAAAATGTTCTCTTCTTTTAAGGTGTTCACATTTCTTACCTCACCAACATCTATTCTATTGACTGCATCAGCAACTCTCTTTGTCCTACTGGGATCCATTGTGTCATCTCCCTTTGCTCCCCACCTGCCAGTGGTTGTCCAGTCATACTGATCATCCCTTCTCTCCCATCTCTCCAATCTACCTACATCCTCTGCTCTTTCCCAGTACCAAGGCTTCTCTTAGCTCTCACACAGCCTACTATAATGGTCTATTAATTCCTTACCCCTCAAACTGTGGTTGGAACAACAGCAGCAACCCCTGGGAGAAATTCAGGTTCTCAGGTCCCTGGATCTGAATTTGCATTTTAATAAATTCCCCATGTAACTCATGTGCACACAAAAGTTTGAGAAGCACTAGCCTAATTGATCACTCTACCTCCCACCTCTTGCTGCCCCCAGTTAGCCATCTGTAAATGCAAAAAGAAATGTTCTTCTTAAAGAATAGATCTGAGTACAGCATCCCATAGTCATAAGCCTTCAAATGGCTCCCTGGTGCCTCACAGATGACATTCACATGATTTCCTCCATGATTTTGTCCTAACCATCTACCATCTAGCTTTCTCTGCTAGACGTCCTGAGTGCTGAGACTCAATGCTGACCTAAGTGGAACGGAGAGCTCTCAGTTCCTCATACATACACAGTATTTCCCCAACACATCACCTTGTCTCTCTCATGCTGTTCCCTTTCTTCTACTAATCCATGCCTGGGAAATGCTTTTTATCCCTCCAGACTCTGCTCACAGAGTCGTTATTTTCATAGCTCTCTTCCACTGTCCTACCTACCATACACAAGTAATTGCTTCCTTCTGGGAGTTCACATCACTTTGCATTTGCTTTTTTTTTTTTTCCTACCAGTTATCATTTTTCTGCAGTTCATAATGTTAGGGCACTCTTTGAGTTTCATTAAGCAGATAAATTTATACAGGAAAAAGTTCACTTTACAAATAATTGGTTTGGCTGCAAAACACTTATATAAAAGTCATAGCTTTGAGACGTCATTATATCATAGTAACTTCATATGTTGTGAAATGGTTTTTTATAATCTTGACATTTTCTCAGAGCCAGTTCTCCTATTTTAGTTGCCTTATAAGAGTTTCCAAAGACTTCAATCTCCCTAGAGTTTGTTGCTCTTGCAGCTCAAGAAGAGTAATCTTTGAATGTAATTTAGAGACTTTCTGCCAAAGATGCTCCTTATTTATATCCTGTCTGCAGTAAGAATGTTCAAGTTGTAAGACTTCTGTCTCATAGTCTAGCTCCTGATAGGAGTCTTCACTGTCTATATCTTCCATTTCTACAGTTTCTTTTTGGACAGGCATAAAAGAATTGTAGGTTTGAAATTTTCTGTGGGTACATAAATGGCAATAACAGATTATTTAGGTTTAATTCTTCAACCGTTTGAGTAATTGTGCTGAGTAAGTATGCATTTTCCTGTGCTGACTTAATTTCCACTGAATTATTTGTAACAAGATGATTGGTAGTTATTTCAAGCACATCTTGGGTTTCCAAAGACTGCGGAATACTTTCTGAATTTGAAATTGTCAAAAGTAATAGTTGTTGAATTTAGATTCTCAAAAGACGTGTGAAAACCACCTGTCTTGGTTAATTGATGTTTCCAAGGTAGATTCTGGTTTTCCAGTATCTTCCAGTTTAACTAGATTAAGAGTTAATATGTTATTGTGTATACTTCCTGCTTTTGGAGCTGGTGGCTTCACCAACGCAGATGAATGGAGTGATTCTGCATGTTCAGGGAGGACTCCTGTATTAACTGTATTTTTCTTTGGCTCTTTTGATGCAAATGATTCTTGTGACTTGCCTTTCAGGCACACCTCTTTCTCATACTCTATTTTTTTCTTCTGACAGTTGTTTTTGGAGGGTCTGTCTCCTGACTGTCTTCAGGCAAAGAAAATATTGTTGGAATTGCAGTTTGTTTCAAATATCGAATCCCCCATCTGATGTCAAGAGAGTCAGGTGTGAAATGGTCATTACACAGGAACTGGTATTTACTGGGCATCCATGAATCTCGTTTCATGTTCTTTAACCATTTTTCTCATCTTTCTTTGTCATGTAGAGGAAACGGGTAAAAACTCAGCTTGAGGTCCTTATTATTCCTTCCCCATGGTTATTACAGCAAATTGCTGCACAGTAGCGAGGCATTGCTCCAGCACGCCCCAGAGGGAGACCCGAGACCTTTCTGACTCCGGCACAGCTAGACCCTCCTGGCCCGTGTGAGCAGGTCCCACTCTAAACCTGCTGGCCCTTGTGGGGGAGGGGGGGGCAAGTCCAGGCCATGCGCCACCACGCCTGCGCCGGGACAGCCTCCTTTTCCCCATTTTTTCTATCACAATCTCTGATTTGTCATTACTCCTACCTAATGTTTCTTGAAAGTTTCTCACCATGGTCTGCCAAATTCCTAATTCATTTTACTGCTATATTCATATCTGTTCCTGAGTCTGCTATCCTGCTTGTTCAATATTTTGAATCTGACTTCTGCACAAAGCCAATGGCATCACCTTCTGAGCTTTTATGGTTCCTTAAGGTCAGTGAAAACCTTTTATCCACACTTCTGTCCTCTTCATCCTTTCTTCTTTCTGAAATATTTAACTTGGCTTCTTGAAAGAATTTCTAAAAGTGAAAGTAAAAAATTTAAAGGCAGAAAAGAGGGCAGCAATAGTAGGCTTTCTTGTGATTCCTATGCCACCACCTCTCTCTGAATTTCAATCTCCTGCCATGTAAAGTCAGGATGACAATATCTACCTTTCAGTGGTGTAGTAAACATTAAAGGCAATCTAGACAAAGGATCAGCACACAGGCAAGGCTCAGCTATCATAGTTACTATTATATAAATGGCCCCAATTGGAGGACCTGAGTTCTCTGACTTCTTCGAAGATAATGATCTGAATTAAACCACAACATTTCATAAGCACTTTCCAGTGACCCAGATAGTTTAGACATAGCTCTACTTTTCTCCTCGAGAAAGAACCTTCCCCAGCTGGGTGAAAATCACACTCGTTCCTGAAGATTATGATTCTATATGATGGGAAAGTACTGAACTGGGAATCAGGTTGCCACACAACCTATTTCCTCATCCACAAAATGTGGAGGTTGACCTAAATGATCTTTAGGGTTTCTCCCAGCTCTCAGTTTTAGGATCCTCAAGAGTTATAGTCAGTATGTCCTACGGTATTTTGCACCAGAAATACTTGGTTTTTGCTGGTTGGGCTTCCTAAGGAAGTTGGATACTACCTTTGACATCGGGTATATCCTGGTTCTTCTTAGATCTAACATAGAAGATGAATGGCTTTAAGTGAAGAACCAGATCATTTCTTTATTGAGTGCCCTGAACTCTTAATATACTTCTATACCCTTTGTGTAAAGCTTAGTAAATCATCATCTAGAATCTTCTGCGCTTAGTGCAGTGGTCAGCAAACTGCGGCTCGTGAGCCACATGCGGCTCTTTGGCCCCTTGAGTGTGGCTCTTCCACAAAATACCACGTGCGGGCATGCACGTACAGTGCGATTGAAACTTCGTGGCCCATGCACAGAAGTCAGTATTTTGTGGAAGAGCCACACTCAAGGGGCCAAAGAGCTGCATGTGGCTCGAGAGCCACAGTTTGCCGACCACTGGCTTAGTGAGTCATTCTATTGTATAGATCAGGGGTGGGGAACACAGAACCTGAGGGCCCTATAAGACCTGCAAAATCACTTGGTCTGGCCCTGCCAAGTAAACTGAAGGCAGGACTTGAAATTCAATAAATCTAGGAGCTCTTTTCATAGCAACATAAATTTATATTAAGTGAATTATATCAAACAAATGTTATAAACATCCAAATGGCCCTTGGCAGAAAAAAGGTTCCGTACCCTGGTATAGATGGAAAAGAAGAGAGGCACAAAGATGAAGCCACTTACTCAGTTTTAGAAACAGTGATGGTTGGGCTGTGAGTAAGCATAACTTGACCTTGATTCACCCACAGAGCGAAGAGTTTTATCACAGACTCTGTCCACATCCTTTTGAAGCCCCATCCTTTCCCTTATTTTTCAAGTTGCTCACACGGGCCACAAGGGTCAGATGAGTTCCTTCTCATTTTAAACAACATCAGACCAAAAAAACCAAACAACAAAAAAAACCAAGCGTTTTTCACCCACCCATCTTTCCTCCAGCTAGAAAATTTTCACTGCACCCTCTTATTGAGTAAAACAGCCTGGAAACAAATTGCTTTGTAAGCAGGTTGCACAGCACCTGAGGCCCCTGCTCACTGTCTACTGGGGGAGGTAGTCCTTAGGAAGAGGGCAGCTAGAGAGAGAGAGAGGCTGCAGCAGCCATTGCTACTCTCAGTGTGTGATTGCAGCACCAGCAGCATTTGGGAGCTTGTTAGACATTGTCTTAGCTTCCACACTCACCTATCAAATCCAAATGAGCATTTTAACAAGACCCCCCAGGGGACTTGTGTGCATATTAAAGTTTGAGAAGCGTGGCTGTGAACAACTTAAGCATAGGTCCTACTGGTTGGAGAGAATCCAACTTAGACGTCACTCTCCCAGATCAAATGACTTCCAAGTGTTGATATTTCTAGGACACAACATATCTCAGCAAAAAACTCATTTTAGTTATATTCCCTTTAAAAAAAACAAAAGGGTAAAAAAAAATAAAGGAGTGGGCTTATGTAGGGGGAGTTGGCAAAATAAAATAAGGGGTGTCAGGATTCCAAATCCAGTTAAGAATCCCTGAATCTCTTGCTCCTGTTCTTCCTGTGTGATGGAAACACGTATAGGAAGAAAAGAGAATACCTCCTTTAGCTACATTTCTCATCTTTTTTTTTTTTTTTTTTTTGAAACCCAAGCAATAGAAGGTACACATTTCTATTTGAGAATAGTGATGGGTGGTTGGTTATATAGTCTAATACTTGAAAGGACAGAGCAGATGTCTGGGAGACAGCAAAGCTGGTTTGAATCCCTAAAATTGTTGCTATGTATCATACAAAAGCCTAATCTTTCCCTACCTAGCATGGCATGTGAGTGACATGGAGAAATTGAGTCTCCAGCATCCACTGGAGGGAAAACAAAAAAAAACACAAAACAGCAGGAAAAAGAGAAGAATGTCTCAGGGCCCCTCACTCTTCTCCCCAGACCTGTTTGGTGATACAAGCCAGAGGAAGGTGGCTCTGTTATTGTCACTAGTGTCAGCTGAAGAAGCCAAAAGTGCACTCAGAGTGTTATACTTCAGTTGAGGAAGAGGCAACAAATCCATAAATATCCCAAGGTAAGATGCACCTGTGATAGTATTTCAGAGACAGTGATGGAGGCCGGGTGTGAGAAGGGAGTGGAACACATGGATCCTGCTTGTGTCTTCCAAATTACCATTCATAGAAAAAATGTGAAATAATATGTGAAACATTTTCAACATCAGAAGAGCTCAGTTTAATGCTCTCTTAATGGATGCCTAAACCCTTGGGATTTTCAGGATTAGTAATGTGTTGCTGTTTCCTTTTCCCACTGTCCACATAAAAGGTATAAGAGCTAAAAGGTCAGGCCATATCAGTGTACTCCTGCGCCTATTGTAGGACTCCCCTGCTGGGAGCCCCACTTTCCAAGCTCTGGGAACTTAGTTATCACCATCTCCCAAGGTTAGGAATCTAAAGTTTTACTCCAATCCATAGGCAGCATACACTTTTTAAAATTTTTTAATCAAGTATTTTTGACACCCTTATATCTTGATTTATAATAACATTAACTAAAGAGGGAATCTGGTGTTCAACTGGAAAGAGATATGAAATCAGATGAGATGGTTGGAAGTCTTTACCCATTATTTCCTCCTCTGCCTCCCACTCCTCCTTAATTTTTTTCTTCTTTCTCATCATTTATGTTTCTGCAGAGTTTGTTTTCAGGCTCTAGAACTGAGGATGGAATGATTATATTAGCTACACTACAGGCCTGGTGCACAAAATTTGTGCACCTGGGGGGGGGGTCCCTCATCCCAGCCTTCACCCTCTCCAATCTGGGACCCCTCGGGGGATGTCTGACTGCCTCTCGAAATCTGGGACTGCTGGCTCCTAACCACTCACCTGCCTGCCTGCCTAAGCACCCATAACCCCTCTGCCTGCCTGCCTGATCGCCCCTAACCACCTCTTCCTGATTGCCTCTAACTGCTCCCCTACTGGCCTGATTGCCTCTAACTGCTACCCTGCTGGCCTGATCACCCCTAACTGCCTCTGCCTCACCCCGCACCCAGGACCCAGGATTCCCTCCTCCGGCTGGTCGCAGGCACCCAGGACCCGGGCCGGCTTGGCCGGGGCTGGCTGCAGCCGCAGGGGACCATGGCCGGGCGGCTTCTCGAACTGCAGGCACTTGGGACCGTGGGGTGGGCGACTTGTCCCTCTCCTGGGCCGCAGCCTGGCTGGTCCCCATTCCTCTCTTGTGAGCTTATCTGTGCCTGGCTGGTCCCATTCCTCTCTCACAAGCTCATTTGTGCCTCGCTGGTTCCCATTCCTCTCTCCCCAGTGTTGAGTGTCTGAGCAGTTCTGGCACAAGGGTGTGAGGGCATGATGACCATTTGCATATTAGCTCTTTATTATATAGGACTAGTGGCCTGAATTCGTGCACATTGAAAGGAAATTAATTAGAAGAATTATTTTAATATTGCTGTTCGCCCTTTCTCTAGAATAGAAGTGTCAACCAAATTCACATCAACAATGACAGATGGAAACACATACATTCATTTGGCACCAGGAAGAGCTTTATATGTATCGCGCATGTGCGAGTCAACTTAGCCTTTTATAGATATAGAATAAACTTGCTTACTTAGACCTGCTTTCTGATGTAGTTACACTTTTTCTAGCTCTGTGAAGCACCCCAACTTCTCTTTCAGGTAATTGTCAGCAACACAGCAGTAAATATCAACATGAAGCAGATTATTATTGTAGATCACTCAGGGAGAACAAAGGGTGAGATATTTAACTGTAGCAGTGTTTGACTATATTTTGTGCAGTGAGAAAACCTGAAGTCATTTTCAAGGTCCACCATTTCTTACTTCTTTTCAGTTGAGTCAACTTCCTAAGCTTTCTAAATCTCCATTTTCTGGCTACAGCAAACCTGAAAGGCCAAAGGTACTTGACATCTGTGGGACTCAATGGTACTGGGGAGTTCAGGCTCTGAGGATGACCTTGAGAGAACCACATGTCTTCTATGAGATTCTGGTTCTTCATCTATGAAATGGAGACAGTGTTTCCTCAAACACTGTTATCAGGGTGAAATGCTGATGCAAAAGTCCTTTGGAACAAAATAATCCTATACAAAAGTCACATATTAATGATTTATCAACCTTCCTCCTTCTTTTTCTCTATCTCTTATTTCTAATCCATCACCCTTCTCCTGTGTTTAACTCCTTATAATTAATTATTTGGGAATCCAGATCATTCCCTTCTTGGGAAGAATATTTTTCCATTTCTACTCCAAACCTCAACTAGTTGGCAAAGAGCAGAGGATTGTATGAACTAATTTATGTTAATGAGGGATATTAGTCTGCTCAGGCTGCCATAATAAAATACCAGACTTAGCAGCTTAAATAACAGAAATTTACTTTCTTAAACCTCTGGAGGCTGGAAGACCAAGATCAAGGTGCCAGCAGGGTTGGTTTCCTCTGAGGCCTTTCTCCTTGGCTTGCAGACAACGGCCTTCTTGCTGCCTCTTCACAGGGTCTTTTCTCTGCGCCCATCCCTGGCATTTCCCAATTCCTCTTCTTGTAAGGAAAAAAGTCAGGTTGGATTAGGGCCTGCTCATATGAACTAATTTAATCTTAATTACCCCTTTAAAGGCCCATTCTCTAAATACAGTCACATTCTGAGTTTCTGGGGGTTAGAGCTTCAACATATGTATTTTGGGGGACGCAATTCATCCCATAACAAAGAGTCAATGATAAGTGATATTCTAAAATTCCTGGCATTGTAAAGAGGATGCTGAAGGAGAAAGCCATAAAGGATGACTAAATGAAGGATGGAGATTGCAGCATCTCATGAGCAGCTGGATAGCAGGGCAAGGGGGGCGTGTTGGAGGGATTGGGGCTAAGGGCTGACTTGGCATCCTTCACAGACCAACACATAGGCAACCACCAGCAGCAGACACTGTAAATACTCTCAGTAGAGAAAATGACATCTAAATCCAGAATTGTACCAATACTTAAAATTACAGAGAGAAAAATATTTCCCCTCCCACCTTCTAAAGAAAATTCTGTGTTTTCCTCCTGAGCTTCTAGGCCCATTGTGAGCCAAAGAAATAATAGAGCTGAGTGCACAGAACAATTTAGAGTCAGAGCCTCGAGTAGAAATGAGAAAGATAGGCACAAGAATAAAGGCAGACAAATATCACATGATCTCACTTATATGTGGAATCTAATGAATAAAATAAACTGACAAATAAAATAGAACCAGAAGCATGGAAACATGGAACAGACTGAGGAATCTCAGAGGAAATGGGGAGAGGTGGTGGGAAGAGATTAACCAAAGAATGTATATGCATACTAGAGGCCCGGTGCATGAATTTGTGGATAGGAGGGGTCCCTCAGCATGGCCTGCAGGGATTGGGCTGAAACCAGCAATCCAACGCCATCTGCCACTCCTACTTGTGGCTCCCGCTCATCCCGGGCAGACCCACTGTGCCTGCTATGGTCTCACGCCCAGTCAGTCCTGATCAGGAGAGGCTTGTGCTGCTGTAGCAGCACTTGCCAGACATGAGCCCTGGATCTGGCGCCTGTGTGTGTGTGTGGGGGGGGGGGTGGGGGGGGGGCGCTGGAACACAATCTGCCCTCCAGGTGGACAGTGGGATGCCCTTGCTGGCCTAGGATCCGGATCTGTCCCACTGATTTGCATGGGTTGTCAGGAGCCACCTGGCGGCCACTTTTATATTGTTTCTTCCTTGTGAAGTGTCTAGGGAGGGGAAGTGGCTGCAGTGCCTGAGGCTGATTTCCAGGAGGCCGGTCCATTGGTGTCTGGTCTGTTCTCCGGAGATTGGACCTGCAGGACTATTGGGGGAGTGAGTGGCTGCCGCTGGGGCAGGTTGGTCAGCTGAACGGCACTCCCACTGTGGGAGCACACTGACGACCAGGGGACAGCTCCTGCATTGAGCATCTGCCCCCTGGTGGTCAGTGAGCATCATGGCAACCAGTTGACCGGTCATTTAGTTGTTTGGTTGTTCAGTTGCTTAGGCTCTTATATATATAAATATGCATAACCCATGGACACAGACAATAGTGTGGTGAAGGCCTTGGGTGGGAACTCAGTGGAGGCGAGTAATAGGGGAGAAGAAGGGGAGGGGCACTGTAATGCTCTCAACAATAAAGATTAAAATAAATAAACAAACAAACAAATAAATAAATAAAATAAAGAATAAAGGCAGAGGAAAGCTCCTCCCTGTTAGCTGAATTTTGAGAAAGAATTTTCAGTTTTTAGTGAGTAAAAGTAGAAAATAAGGAAAGCTGCCATGCTATGTGGGAAGCAATTTTTAAGGGCTAATAGAGGGAAAGAAGATTCAAAGATGTTTTGCTGGGTCATGTAAATGGAATTCTCTTTTGTTATTTCTCTACAAGACTTCAGGATAGACAAGGCACTTTCAATTCTTTTTTAGATGTTGTATTATGGTTTCTTTTATGGCAGCTAAAAATATTCCAGATTTATTACTATTCGAGTCGAGTAAAAAGGAACAAATCTCCAGGGCTATCTTTCCCACTCACTCTCCCAGCTCCCACTTTTTTTAGATGGTGTTTTAGCAAGACATTTCAGGGAAAAGCATTTTAACCAAGCTCATTGCTACTTCTTAGCTAGAGACCAGGTAAGTTTCAGTGTTCTAAATTCCAGGAAAGATGCTTTTATAAAAGGAAAGTCTGTAGGAGAAAGAAGTTCTGGAACTTCTTGTCTCCACATGATCTCTTCAGATACTCGGGCTAATTCATAACAACTCAGGAAATTTCCATGATCTTATTTAGAAAAGCATGCTATTATTGCTATTAGAGTTTTTAAGGACATTTTTTTTCAAATTTATGTGGTTATAAATGTTTTTGGTTTCTGGCTGAGTTATTAGATTCCAAATGCATCAGAGGTTGGTCAATCCTTGATTATTTGCAGTAACCAATAATTACAAGAGTTGTTAAGCAATCTGCTTAATGATTTTTTTATTTTTTATTAAATCTTTATTGTTCAGATTATTACAGTTGTTTCCCTTCCCCCCCCTCCCCCCTGCCATAGTTCCCACCCCACCTTCTGCCCTTAGGCGTCCCCACTGTCCTCATCCATAGGTACACGATTTTTGTCCAGTCTCTTCCCATACCCCCCAAACCCCTTCCCCCCCTCCCTGAGAATAGTCAGTCCACTCCCTTTCTATGCCCCTGATTCTATTATATTCACCAGTTTATTCTGTTCATCAGATTATTTATTCACTAGATTTTTAGATTCACGTGTTGATAGATGTGTATTTGGTGTTCATAATTTGTATCTTTACCTTTTTCTTCTTCCTCCTCTTCTTAAAGGATACCTTTCAGCATTTCATATAAGTGACCCTTTGGTTTGGTGGTGATGAACTCCTTTAGCTTTTTCTTATCTGTGAAGCTCTTTATCTGACCTTCAATTCTGAATGATAGCTTTGCTGGGTAAAGTAATCTTGGTTGTAGATTCTTGCTATTCATCACTTTGAATATTTCTTGCCACTCCCTTCTGGCCTGCATAGTTTCTGTTGAGAAATCAGCTGACAATCATATGGGTACTCCCTTGTAGGTAACTGATTTTCTTTCTCTTGCTGCTTTTAGGATTCTCTCTTTGTCTTTTGCTCTTGGCATTTTAATTATGATGTGTCTTGGTGTGGTCCTCTTTGGATTCCTTTTGTTTGGGGTTCTCTGCGCTTCTGTACTTGTAAGTATATTTCTTTCACCAGGAAGGGGAAATTTTCTGTCACTAGTTCTTCAAATAGGTTTTCAATATCTTTCTCACTTCTTCTGGCACTCCCATAATTCGGATGTTGGTACGCTTAATGATTTTTTTTTTTTAGATAAAATTACTAATAGTGAAATGCACAGATGTGTACAATTTGATGAGTTTTGGCAAATCTGTACACCCATATAATCAACGTCTCTGTCACCTCACTTTGAGTCAATCCCCACCCACCACAAGAAACCTGATTCTTTCTGTAAACTAGTTTTATCTTTTCTTGAACTTCATATAAATGGAATCAGACAGTATGTAGTATTTTGTGTCTAACATCTTTGTTCAATATGATGTTTTTGAGGTTATTTAAAGCTACTCATATGCTTTCATTTCTACTAGACAAATACCTAGGAGTGGAGAGGCTAAATGTAGGGTAGATGTATTTAACTTCATTTTTAAAACTTTCAGTTTCCCAAAGTAATGGTATTATTTTACACTCCTATCAATAATATAAGAGTTCCAGTAGCTTTACTTCCTCTCTAGCATTTGGTAGTGTCACTCTTTTACGCATTTTACCCCTTCTAATGGACTATTTCATGGTGGGCTCCAATTTTCTTTTTCTTTATGTCTACTGATGTTGAGCGCTCTTTCTAGTGCTTATTGATCATCATGTATTTTCTTTGGAGAAGTGACCCTTCAGGTGTTTGCCCATGTATTTATAGGGTTATTTGCCTTTTTTTTTTATTATTGATTTGTAGTTCTTTTTATAATGTGGACATGAGTCTTTTTCTCAGATTTTCGCAAATATTTTCTCCAAGTCTATCTCTATCATTTATTTTTTCCATTTTCTACTCATCTTAGGATAAGTAGAAGTTTTTAATTTACTGTCCTTTTATGGTTAGTGTTTTTCTTCTCATTTCTAGGAACTCTCTGCCTATAACTAGCTTGAAGAGCTATTTTCCTTTATTTTCTTTTACCAGCACAATAGTTTTTAACTTATATTTTTATATCTACAATGTATAGATCTAGTGTCTAAATATTTAGATATGTAACAAAATGTATTTTTGGGTATGCAATATTCTGTTGATCTAGCTTGTCCATTCTTCGACCAATACCACACTATCTTTATTACTGCAGCTTTACAGTAAGTCTTGAAGTCAGGTAGTGTCAGTCCTCCAACTTTGCTCTACAATATTGTGTTAGCTATTCTGGGCCTTTTGCTTCTCCATATAAACTTTGGAATCAGTTTGTTGACATCCACAAGATAACTAGCTGGAATTTTTACTGGGATTGCATTGATTCTATAGATCAAGTTGGGAAGAATTGACATATTGACAATATTGAATCATCCTATTCATGAACATGGAATATCTCTCCATTTATTTAGTTATTTGATTTTTTTCATCAGAGTTTTATAGTTTTCCTTATATAGATCTCATAAATATGTTGTTAAATTTATATCCAAGTACTTTATTTTTGGGGTGCTAATGTAAATGCTATTGTGTTTTTAATTTCAATTTCACTTGTTCATTGCTGTTATATAGCCAAGCAATTGACTTTTACATATTATTTTTGTATTCTTTTTAAAAAATCCTCACCCGAGGATATTTTTCCATTGATTTTTAGAGAGAGTGTTAAGAGAGAGGGGAAAGACAGAGAGAAATATCAATGTGAGAGAAACACATCGATTGGTTGCCTCCTGCATGAGCCCCAACCAAAGCCTGGGCTGGGGAGGAGCCTGCAATCGAGGTATGTGCCCTTCACCGGAATTGAACCTGGAACCCTTCGATCTGCAGGCCTACTTCTCTCCACTGAGCCAAATCGGCTAGGGCTGTGATCAGCAAACGGGCTCGCGAGCCACATGCGGCTCTTTGGCCCCTTGAGTGTGGCCCTTCCACAAAAAACCACGTGCGGGCGTGCACGTACAGTGTGATTGAAACTTCATGGCCCATGCGCAGAAGTCAGTTTTCGGAAAGGAGATAGAGGAAACAAGTATACAAGACGAATATGGATGGGAGAGTTGGAAGGGGTTGACCTCAGCGAACGTACCTCAATCAGATTGAGGACATTTTTAGCAAAGGCCAGCTTAGGAGTACCCTAATTAAGTTAATAACAATGTACCTACCTATATAGTTTAAGTTTAAAAAATTAGGCTCTCAAAAGAAATTTTAATCGTTGTACTGTTGATATTTGGCTCTGTTGACTAATGAGTTTGCCGACCACTGGGCTAGGGCTAGCTTTGTATTCTGTAACTCTGTTATAATCACTTATTAGTATGAAGAGGGGTTTTTCTTGTCTGTTCTTTCAGATTTTCTACATAGTCAGTTATGACAACTGCAAACTCAGGCAATTTTATTCTTTCTACCCAATCTATATGCCCTTTATTCCCTTTCCTTTTCTGTTGCATTAGCTAGGACTTCTAGTACAATGTTGGAAAATGGTGGTTAAAAGAAACATCCTTTCCCTGGCCAAGTGGCTTGGTTAGTTAGAGCAGCAGTTTATGCACCAAAGGGTTGCAAGTTCGATTCCTGGTCAGGGCGTGTATGGGAAACAACCAATCAATGTTTCTCTCTTACTTCGATGTTTATCTCTCTAAAATCAATAAAAACATATCCTTGAGTGAGGATGAATTAAAAAAATGGGGGGGGGGGTAGTGGACATGCTTCCCATGTACCTCCATTGGTTGTTCTGATTATTATGCCTATCTTGTTTTAACAACCAGATTTCCCTTCTAATACTTAAAAAGTTGGTTGGTATTGATGTCTGATAAGTGCCAGTGACTGATACTGATGATATGGGCTGTAGTGAGAAATGCCCTTTTGCAGGAGTTAAGGGATAAAATAAACGTTAGCCCAGTCTCTATATGAATTACCATTCTTTTTTTCTGGACAGAGGAAAAAAAGCAGAAGTAGCATCTATCTATACCTATTATGTGCCTAGTGCTCTGTAAGTTACCTTAATATGTTATATGTTACATCAAGTAATCTTTAAAACAAATTAGTAAAATAATTATGATAATACCCACTTTATGGAAAAGGAAGCCATATCATAGGTAAGTCAAAATAATAAAGTTATACAACTAGTTAACTGGTAGAGCTAGAATTTAGAAAATCACCTTTATCCCCTTTCTTGTTTTATTGTGGTGATTATTATGATTACCAGAATGTACTGAGTGCTTATGATACATGTTCCTCTATAACTGCTGGCCCACTGAGCCAGTGAGATTGCTTTTATTTAGTCATTTCTTGGTTAGAGGTGGGGAAAGCTGTCCACATTCTTCTCACCTTCTGTTCTTGGGGGCAATAGGAGTATCCTAAGTCTTAGATGGGGGATGATATCTAGGATGACAAGATGCTGGTGAGCAGAGTGTGCGGGCACAGGGAACCTTCACTACAATCCAAGTTATTAATAAGCAATCAGCAGATCATCCTCTACCAGCAACTACTGCAGCAACCAGCCCAGATTAGCTGCCTTTCTGGTGGGTGGAGAGGATGGCTGTGGTAGGGGCCCCAGCTTTCTCACCTTTTCCTTTTTCCTGTGATCCTTCTTATCCACTTCTTTTATCCAGTGTGTGGCTTCTTCCTAAAAATCTAGTTTCTTAAAAGGGGAACTTGTTGCATCTTTCTGATTAGACCAATATCTTTCCCCCTTTATAGTTGAGTGTTTGGCCACTACATCAAGGGTCTTTAGTAGGAAATCAGGGTCCATTTTTTGAGCTGAGTGAGGGGCAGGTCTTTACAGTATAAAAAGGAATTTGGAAAACTCACAGATGGGTAGGAGGGTGAGAAACACACACTTCCTACTAGCCAGACATTGAGGGAAGCATTTTAAATTTTTATTTTTTTTTCAGTGGTGCAAAGTCATTAATTATAGAAAGTCGGACAATCCTGAAAGGTTCTTTTCTAACACACACATTTTGTTTTTTAATTAAATTTACATGGTCCTAAATAAATAAATAAATAAATTTACATGGCTTTCCTCATATTCCTTGGTCTTCCTCTTTCTACTTGCTCAGCATGAGGCATTTTCAGAATAAAACTTCATTCATTTCTATTCATTTACTTTAAAATATATTGTAGTTTATGTTTTAATTTGGTTGAAATTAAATTTTGAACTGTCTCTCATACAAAAGTTTCTAAAGAACAATGGCAACAGACTTAGTTTCTTTCTAGGAAAAAGTGGGGTATATATAAATCCTTTAAATAAAACACAGATATGTGTGATTAAATCACTGCATGGTTAAATGTGTGAATGTTTAACTGGTAATATGCTTCTTTCCCTTCTCAGAGTTTTGTTATCCCAGCCCACCAAATCTCAGACACGCCACATTCAAAGCCATCACTTATGAAATGGGCACCTTGATAAACTGTGACTGCAAGAAAGGATTCCGCAGAAGCAGCGAGACGATCTTTATGAATTGTACAGGAAACTCTGCCTGGGAAAACCAATGTCAGTGCAAAATGAATTGTAAGTGTTTCCTTTTGTAACTGCCAAGGGGAAGAGAAGATCATAGCAAAGAGTGAGACAGAGCTTCAGATTTTGTTCACTTGGCCCCACAGACAAAAATTGTTCAGTCTGAACTACACAGGAACTAATTTTACTGGTTTCTGGAATATTCATATATTAAACAAATATTTAAGGAGTGTCTTCTAGGTCTAAGTACTGGTCTAGGCATGCAGGATACCCAGTACTCAAGAAATCTGTATTTCAGGGTTAGGAAGGAAACCGACATTACACTAATAATTATCGAACAATTAAAAAACAATTTTAGTTCACAGCAATGTGAATATACTGAATGCCACTGGACTGTACACCTAAAATGATTGATATGGCAAATTTTGTTATGTCTATGCTGAAGGCCATTGTCATTACACACATGAATACTGACAGGCCAGTGCTGTTCTGGGCTTGACATGAGCAGGGCCCACTAAAAGCACCCCAAGGGCAGGGCTCATGTGTAGCACATCTTTGATATTTCCTGGTGCACTGCAAGCACTAGAAAGACCCTTTCTGAGTAAGTGAATACATGAAGCATGTTTACTATTACAAACATTTGTGAAGTTGTTTGCTTCATTCCATTCATATTCTCTAGCCCTCAGGAACACACAAAAACAAGCTACTCCTAAACCTGAAGAACAGAAGGAAAGAAAAACCACAGAAATGCAAAGCCAAACACAGCCCACAGACCAAGTTAACCCAGGTAAGAGGTGAATCTGAACAACTGTTGTCTGAGTACTAGGAGCCAGCCCTTCTCTTGCAGGTATATGATGTGGTCCCCAAAGGAAGAAAGTCTGTCCCATTGTCCTTTCCTCTAAGGATATCATGTCAACAATAGTATTTGCAGGCTCTTGGCTCAGCATTTCAAGTCGCTCTCACAGAAGCCAACCTGGCCTCGGGAGTTCTTCCTGGTTTGAGAGCTGGCTGAATATAAGTCAATTCAATTCAATTCAATTCAATTCAATTCAGTTCAATTCAATTCAATTGGATTCGATTCAAAAAGCACGTGTTGGGACTAAGGGTACCAGGCACTGCCAACAGAAGATATAAATATGAGCAGAAAATAGCTCCTTCTCTAAAGGAAATACTTTGTTTTTTTTCCCCCTAAATAGAAGACAATGAACTGTCCGAAAAGCAATTTACTTCAAGATGTTTCTTAGGAGGAGTGTGTGTGTATGTGTGTGTGTGTGTGTGTGTGCGTGTGTGAAATGTGCTGGGCCATACTGGTGAGTCGTGAAGCTGCAGACAAATACCTCCTGGCTAATGGGCTATGGATTAGTGAGCACCATAACTACCCAGTTGCTGCTGCAACTTTCCGAGATGAATAATGTTGATTAAAGTCAAGTCATGAAGTCAGGAGGAAATAGAGCCCATTAGAAAAGCCTGAACTTTTGGGGGACCAGCTGACCTTTCAGAAACCTATGGCCCCATGCTGATTGTATACGATTACAAAGAATTTGAACATATTGTATAAAATCTCACTTGTACCTCACAACCCAGTGAGTGAGGGAGGAGTCGCATTACTTCAATTTACTGAAGAAACTGAGACATTGAAAAGGTAAAAGACTTGGCTAAACTCACATATTTTAGGAATAAGACCTTGGGTCTCCCGAATTAGACTAGAAATCTTTCTACTGATTACTTATTTTAGACTAGTTCGAATTTATTTGCATCTTCCATTATTTTTTTTTTAAGAATAATCCGGGGGCATTGTTGCAATGTGAGGTTTTTATCCATGTATACACACACACACACACACACACACACACACACACACCCAACTTTGTACTTGAATGGTATTTCAAAGCAAGTTTAGTTGTTGTTTTTTCTCTACTTCTCCCATAATATCCTCCACAATTATTGAAAGGTTTCTCAAAAAGTCAATGTTTGTTGTCCTTACTCAAGAGATAACCAGCTGGTTTTAGCTAATGGACATTTCACATATTGTCTTAATTAGTATGTTTTCATTTAAAAGAAGCAAACCCAATTAAAAACAGGTTCAGACAGTTATGGATATTACTGACTGTAAAAGAAATTTTTTGAGACTAAAACATAAGTTCAGCCATGATTTGCCAGGTGTTAGAGCAAACTGCTCAGGCAGAACCACTAAGCTTCCAGGTGGGGCTGAAGGTTACATAGAGTATTTGTAGAGCTTATATTGGGTATTCAGGCTGTGGAAGGTCTGGAAGGTCAGAGAATATGTGTAGCTTCACATGTCTGAAGAATAGAGGGTACATATGGTTCCATATGTCCAGATTGGGAATGGAGTGAAAAATCCTGAGATTATATCATAGCAGGACATGATCTTTAGGGTTAAAGGTCAGTCAGGCTTGGGTTTTAGTTTGGGAGTGGAAAGTTACTGAACACAGGGAATTTCCAGAAGCCTTCATTGGGCTAATGCAGGGTAAGCTTCAGGTATGGCTTGATCAGAGATCAGGCTCCAATTCTCTGAGATTCTCTCAGCTGCTCTCTCCTCCAGGCTTTGGCTTTGTCCCCAGTCCTTCTACCATGGTCCCAAGATGACCATCAGCTGCAACCTGAGGATGTAGCTTCCTCAATCAGCAGTGGAGATAAGGGGTGGTTGGTCTTCACTTTTCAGTGACCCAAATTGGGTTAAGCCTGCTCTTATCCCTCAGCTGAGACCATCCTTCCCAGTCCTGTGCACTTACCAAAGCTCTCACTATTGTCAGAAGTAATTACTCATGCCTCTGTGTTCCCATAGTGAGTGTCTGTTCCTTAACTATAATACTCAGAACATCCTGCCTTCATATGTCTTTCTTACCCAATTGACTGACCCCTTCTGCAGGAGTGACTGAGTCTCTGTGCCTTCCCGCAAAGTACTTAGCCAAGTCCTGATACATAGACATTCTCAATACATACTGGTTAAATGAAAGAAAATAAACGAACAAACAAAAAATAAGAACCAAGGTCTGGGCTCTAGGAAGGGGAAACTTGGACTCACAGTGCTCTCTCCAACTTGCCTTTGGAATTTCCTTCCCCTCTTCCAGGTCATTGCATGGAGCCTCCACCATGGGAACATGAAGCTTCAAAGAGAATTTATCATTTCGTGGTGGGCCAGACAGTTCACTATGAGTGTGCCCAGGGATTCAGGGCCAAACAGAAAGGTCCTGCCACAAGCACCTGCAAAATGATCTGTGGGGAGACAAGATGGACACAGCCCCAGCTCAAGTGCACAAGTGAGAGTGAGAAAGATCAGTTTCTAGGTATGGTGGCACCTTCCTGAGTTCACTAGATTGCTTTTTCCATCAGGCCGACCAGGGTGGAATTCCTGACCCACCAGCTATGTAACCTTGGACAAGTTAATCTCCTTGGGCCTCTATTTTTTCTCATTCTATAAAAAACACTAGAGAAACTCATAGGTCTCTATCACTTAAGTTCCCCTGTACCCTGAGTGGAGATAAGTAGCAGGAGAGGGAAGAAGAGAAAAGATCTTTGGAGTGTTCCAGAGCCCCCAGATCACTCACTGGTGATAATGCTTCCCCTTTCTTAGCTGATCCTGAAATCCCACTTCTTCCTCTAAGCTACCAAGACTTCCTCCCTCCCTCGTTCAAAGGGGAAAGTCCAACCTGCAACCCACACCTTTCTAATTTACTGATAATGTAAATCCATTATTTGTACAGTGCTACACTATTGACAGGCAACTTCCCCTTGCATACTTCCCACCTGAGCTTTGATAAAAATGCAAATGTGCAGAGAAGGGACTTATTCAAACACTAGCATGCACACTCATGAACTCATTCATCCATAAATACAACCAATGTATGTTGAGATCTTCTGCTATTTTCATTCTGAAATCGTATTACTATTTCTACAATCTAAAGTCACTTACATTGTCCTAGCCAGGCGGTTCAGTTGGTTGGTGTATGTCCCATACACCAAAAGGTTGCAGGTTTGATCCCCTGTTGGGACACCTACAGGAGGTAACCTATTGATATCTCTCTGTCTCTGTCTCTCCCCTTTCCTCCCTATCTCTCTAAAATCAATAAAAACATATCCTCAGATGAGAATGATATATAAATGTGTGTGTGTGTGTATTAAAAGTCAGTTACATTTAACAATGGGTTACAGGTTTCTTTGCTCATCACTCTTTTCCATATTCCATGACTTCCTCTTGGATTCTTGAGAATTCTGTGTTTCTTTCCCATAGCTTGTCTCCAGTAAGCCATACTGCTGGTCATAGCATGTCCCTGGTTTCCTTTGTAAAAGGATGACAAGGTGGGGCAGTGTCTGGGTAAATGACAACACCCATGCTGAATGGGGACCTATAACAGAGAAAAGCTACCCTTTTGTGCCTTTCTACTTTGTTTGATAGTTCAATGGTATTGGTATTGTTATGACCTGTTTCCAAGTCACAGATGGAAACCAGGCTGAGTAAGAAGCTTAGAGAAAGTAGTTTCTCAAAGTTCTATGGAAAACCAAGGTCAGAATTAGAATTCCCTCTCACTGGGCTCTGCTGGGGCCTCTTACACCACTCCCTGTGACTCTGATGTAGAGCCATGTGACGTGGCACCCACAGATAACATGCCCAGCACTGAGATTCACACCTTAGCTAGTGTGTATAGAGTCAACTGAGGTGGGTGGGTGGGGCTGGATGTGAGGCCCCTTCCCCTTTCAGTTCCACAAGCATTGCTTACTCTCTCCGCCAGGTGACGAAGAGTTTCCAGCAATCATGGACATTCCTTCTGGGAGTGAAGCTTCCTGTCCCTTCACCACGACAAGTATTACTACAGGTATGGCTAGAATCTGTTTCTATGAAGATAAAAGCCATTATATCAAATGGGAGAGAGGGAAGACAGTTTGCCTGGAGCAGCCTCGCCAGCAAGGGCAGAGCTGCCCCATGGATGTTAAGATGATCAAGATCCGCATCCGACCTCCCAATCCTCAAAGGCTGGAAAACAAGTGTCAGAAAGAGGCGATACCATACTGAGGGTGGTGTCTTGAGGTAGAAGAAGGAAATGCTTGCGCACGGCCTCCCCTTGTCCTTTATGTCCCTTCCATCAGTCTCTGAGGTTCTAGCTCAGGGAGAACCCTAGCACTCTCCAGCCTGTGCAATCCAATAATTGCCTAAACAGAGCATCTTCTCCTCTCTCTTCTGCATAGATTTTCAGAAACCTACAGAAGTGTCTACAACCACAGAGATGTTCATATTTACCACTGAGTATCAGATAGCAGGTGGGTAGGAGTCACTTCTATTAGCAACAATTGTGGGACATGTTGCTTGGTGGGTGGGTGGGTTGGTTAGTTGTTTATCATGAGCCCCTATTTACACTATATGTCTATAAGAGTTAAATACTAATGCAGAAATTAACATAACCTAAAATCACAATGAAGTCTCAAACTAACCTCATTCAGCTCCTCCTGAATGGATCCTAAATGACAAAATACTCCACACTTGGAAGTGAGGGTTGAAGCAAAGAGGGAGGGAGAACGTATAACCAGGGAAAGAAAAAACAAATTTCTAAAACAGTACAGTTGTTTCCTGGTAGGAGGGGAAAAACATGCTTTGCAGCAAGAAAAAAAATAAAATTTAAAATGAGCTCATAGAAAAAGAATAGGATGGAGATCATCAGGGGCTGGTGCTGGGGCCAATAGGGAGATGGTGGTCAGAGAGCACAAATTCCAGTTAGAAGAGAAGTTCTGGGGATGAATGCACAGCATGGTGGTTGTAGTTAGCAATGCCGTATTGTATATAATTGAAAGTTGCTAAGAGAGGAGATCTTAAATGTTCTTACCACAAAAAAGAAATGGTAATTATGTGACATGATGGAGGTGTTAGCCAATGCCATGGTGGTAATCATATGGCGCTCTGTAAATGTATCAAATCAACATGTACATCTTAAACTCACACATGTATAACTATATATAAAAAACCAGCGACCATAACGCCATAATGACTGGAATGACCAGTCGCTATGACGCCCACTGCAACCAGCGAACCGCCCCATCAGCCTCTCCCACCCTGACCGAGGGTGGGCGGCCAGCCAACCCCCCCATGACCCTTCCCCCAGGGTGGCTATGCCCCCAATTGGCCCACCCCACTCCGATCGGCCTGCAGCCGTTTCCCGCTGGCTTGCCCCACCCCTGATTGCTCCCCTCTACCCCAATAGGGGGCAGGGCCAGTCGGCCAACCCCTCATGGCCCCTCCCCCTATGCCAGCCCCACCCCTGATGGGCCCCCACCACCTCATCTGCCCGCAGCTCCTACCCCTGCCAGCACTGACCCTGATCGCCCCTCACCCCAATAGGGGGCAGGGCCAGCTGGCCAACCTCCTGCAGCCTCTGCTCCCAGCCAGCCCCACCCCTGATGGGCCGCCACCACCCCAATCAGCCCACAGCCCCTCCCCATGGCCAGCCCCACCCCTGATAGCTCCCCCACCCCAATTGGGGGCAGGGCCCACTGGCCAATTGCACGCAGCCCCTCCCCCAAGCCAGCCCAGCCCTGATCAGGCCCTAATTGGGCAGGCTGGCTGGACCCCAACCATGCACAAATTCGTACACTGGGCCTCTAGTGTCAATTATCTATACCAGCGGTTCTCAACCTGTGGGTTACGACCCCTTTAGGGGTCGAATGACCCTTTCACAGGGGTCGCCTAAGACCATTAGAAAACACATACATAATTACATATTGTTTTTGTGATTAATCACTATGCTTTAATTAAGTTCAATTTGTAACAATGAAATTGGGGGTCACCACAACATGAGGAACTGTATTAAAGGGTCACGGTATTAGGAAAGTTGAGAACCACTGATCTATACTAATGAGAGGATAATATGCTAATTAGACCTGATAGACCAGACGCCTTCCGGACTTCCTTCCAGACAAAGCTGCATCGGCTGTGAGGGCTGAGGAGGGCTGGCAGCTGCGGTGGCTGCGAGGGCTGGCAGTGGCGGCAGCAGCAGTGTGATGGGAGCAGCTCCTTCCCCTGATCACCTAGTCGCCTCCCACAGAGTGAGGCCAGAGGCAGCAGCAGCGGTGGGGTGATGGGGACAGTGCCTTCACCTGATCAGCCCGGTCACTTCCTACAGAGGGAGACCAGACTGCGGGACATCAGTAGGACATCCCCTGAGGGCTCTCGCAGACTAGGTTGAGGGACCCCCTCCCCCAGTGCACAAATTTCTTGCACCTGGCCTCTAGTATGTCAATAAAGCTGGGGATAAAAAAAGAAAAACATGCTTTGTGGCCCATTTAAAATAGATAGGTAGGTAGATAGATGGCTCACTCCAGTACTATTGGGAAATATGAACACTTTCAAAAGATGCTAAAGTGTTTATGATTTATCTTTATGTTCTGATATTTCTTTTACCTGTCATAGGCCTCACTTTCAGGCTCTTTAACTGAAGCCTGGGCTCTGAACCTTTCTGAAAAGAGGGTCTCTCAGTTTGATCTCACCTGAAAGCCTTTTGAGGAAAGGCACCATGCCCTTCTCCATCCATGCCACCTCACCCAGTCTTAGAGCACCCTAAGAAACCTGTTGGGGGAGGGAGCTGCACTCTGGGAGGGGAAATCAGAAGCTGCAGAGCCCACCTCTTCGGGATGTCCTTGCTTATGGGGGGATTTTCTCAGCCTGCTCTGTGACTTAGCCCAGGACATACTGTGTTGATCTGCTTCTCTGTTGGCAGTGGCCGGCTGCATTCTCCTGCTCATCAGTATTTTCCTTCTGAGTGTGCTCACCTGGCAGCGGAGACGGTAAGTCCCTTATTAAGGAAGCCCTTGCCCAAGCTATCTGTGAAGCCAGAGTAGGAAAAGCCTCAGGGCAGAGATACCCAGGTCCCCAGTGCTCCCCATCTTCCTACTACCCACCGGCAGTTTGGAGAGCAGTAGAGGGAGAATTGGCCAAGTATGCACTCCCAAAGAGTCAATCACAAAATTAAAGCCACAGGGAATTGGGAGAGCAAAGGAAACTAACATTTGTTGAGCACCTATTGTATACCAGTTTCAATGAACATTATCACAACCTGTCTTCTCAGAAACCTTCTCATAGCTACATCTTGGACAGATTAAGTAACGTAAACTAGATTGCACAGCAGAGCTCCAACTGCAGCTTGGAGAGCCCAAGGTCTTTCTGCCCCATCACCTGGCTAGAAGGAAGCTAAGTCCCCCTAAGCTTCTCCTCTCCTGAGCTCTCACCCCACCTCCTGTAGACACTCACACCAGAGCCCCCTTGACCAGGAACATGACCCATGTGTGGCCTTATTTCTACTAACTTGGATTCTCAATCTTGGCTGCAGATTGAAACAACCAGGAGCTATTTTTGTAAATTGATTTGAGGGAGGGAGAGAGGGAGAGAGAGAGAGAGAGAGAGAGAGAGAGAGGTGAGAGACATCAATCAACTGCCTCCTGCCCAAACCCTGACCAGGGACCAAACTCAAAACCTGGGTATGTGCCTTGACTGGGAATAGAACCTATTGCCTTTTGGTGCATCAGATGATGCTCCAACCGATTGAGCCCACCAGCCAGGGCAGGAGATATTCTTTAAAATACTAATGCTTGGGTCCCAACCAAAATCTTTGGGGATTGGCCCCCGACATCAGTACTTTTTTCTTTTCAATTGAGATAAAATTAATTATTTTAACGATTTTCAAGTGCATAGCTCAGTGGTTTTAGCAATGTTGGAGATACACCACCACTGTCTAATTCTACATTAGAACATTTCCATCACCCCAGAAAGAAACCCTGAACTTCCCAATTTCCCTGGTCTCTGGCAACCACTAATCTACTTTCTGTCTCTGTGGATTTACCTATTCTGGACATTTTATATAAATGGAATCACACAACATACACCATCATGTGACTATGAAATACATACTTTTAAAAACTCAGATGCATCAAATACATTCACATCCATTTTTTCCAACTCTGCACTAAGCCACTGATTCTCAAATTTGATGGGCATCAGAATCTCCTGGTGGTTTTGTTCATACAGACTTCCAGCTATACACCCAGTGTTTCTGATTCAGCAGGTCTGGGATGGGGCCTGAAAATGTACATTTCTAACAAATCCACAGATGATATTGATACTTCTGTTCCAGGAACCAAACTTTGAGAACCACTGCATGAGCCTAACAGTATTGAGGATCAAGAGAGTGAAATAATTTTACACACACACACACACACACACACACACACACACCCTGCTTCTCCCTTCCTTTAGCCAGCAGGCTATAGAGACCTATTATGTCACTTTTTCAAAGATACAGGCTATCCCTATGCATATACCAGAGTACACTCTGGCCCCACCCTAATATAAACTCCCCAGTAAGACCCTCAGAAGATATTTGTTAGATCCTCTCCTTCCTTCAGTGATGACTTAATATCTCTCAAGGATCTTTTCATTTCAGTAGCTTAAAGACAATAAGCCTTCAGACATGAAGGGGTGAAGCTATTTGGGAGTGGTAAAGGTTTTGGAATTTATGTTGTGAAATCATGAGTCCCACAGCTCCTCCAGAATTACAATCTTCCAGGAGACTCAAACTGACCCCTCTGTCAGAGACTAGTCCAAAATCCTTCCTAAAGTCAAATTTCATCTAATAATGCCCTCTTATGGCCAAACAGAATCCTACATTTGATCTTATTTACCTGCCAGCAATTACTAGGAACTAGTGATGAGCCAGAGCTGGCTTACACTGGCTCCTGAGAGCCAAAGTTAAATTTTCAGGAATTTTACAAACTGTTTTAAAGCATAACCATTGTGAAAAATTAAAGTATGCAAACTTATAAATAAATTGCATTAAATACAAAATTAAATACTCAAAACTAATCACTTTCCTAATTATTTTACTACATTTTACTCCTCCCTTTGTTCTCAGAGTTATTTACGGCTGTTGTGTCTATATCAAGAAAACATTATATAATTATTTGCTAGTGAATATCTCTTTCTAACTCTGTATTCAATGATGTCACATTAGTAGCCTGAAATTAGGCATGGTAGCAGTATTTACATATGGAAATCAGCAAACTTTTCCAGAGAGCTAGTTGGATATACATTAAAAATTTCCCAGCACACCACTTAATTGAAGCCTTGCCTCATGAAGCTCTGAGCAAAATAAAAGCAACCAACTGGGCTAAATAAAAACTAGGGAAAATAAGCACAGTTTTGTCTAATATGATAGCCGCTAGTCACATGTGGATATTTAAGTTTAAACTTAAATAAAATAAATATAATTAAAAATTGAGTTCATTAGTTGCATTAGCCACGTTTATATTTCCATCATCACAGAAAGTTCAGATAGGACAGTGCTGGCTAGAAACTAAGAGTTTTCACTCATGAAAATCACTAAGCACTGTTAGTTGCTATTATTATTCCTTTTCTGCAACTACCGTCCTCCACACAATTAAAAAAAATTTATAGACTATCTCTTCTGTAGATGTGGGTCAAAGGGTACAAATTTCCAGTTAGTAGATGAATAAATTCTAGGAATCTAATGCACAGCATTGTGCTTATCATCAACAAAACTGCATTATATACTTCAAAGTTGCTAAGAGACTAGATCTTATATATTCTTACCATAAAAATAAAATGATTGTTATGTGATACAACAGAGGTGTTAGCTGATGCTACAGTAGTACTCATATTGCAATATATAAAACATATCAAATCAACATGTTTACACCTTGAACTCACACAATGTTATATGTCAGTTATATTAAAAAAAAAACTATTCCTAGAATATCTGAATTTTATTAACCAATGTTACCCTAATAAATTCAACAAAAATATATTGGGGTGGGAAAAAGTAGGTTAAATTATCAGCCATCATTACCTAAAAGATAAAACATAAATAAGGATACACAATAATAATAAGAATAACAAATAATATAATAATTAATATATAAATAATAAAATAAGAAAAAACTCCTTGTTTCGTGTAGTACAACTGTAAACCTGCTTTTGCCCATATATATATGAATATTTGCCATGTGTCAGGCACTTGTCAGGGGCCTGAAGATAAATACAAATGTCCTCTGTTCTCAGGAGCTTACAGTCTAGTAGAGAAGGGAAAAAATAGAGAATTTAATATGATTTGTTGGAGCCTAAGATTAAGGTGTTATAGGAGCAAAGAAAAAGGGCACTTAACCATATGTGGGGGTGCCAAGAAGGCTTTTAGAATTGAAGGTGCCTAAGAAGCCTGAAGCCAGATTTTAAAAAGGCAGGAGATAGCTGCTGGGCAGAGGGAGTGTGGGGAGAGGGAAAGCAGTGAGAGGGAGTATCATAACGTTTGGGAGAAGCCAAGAAGTTCTGAACATAAAGTGCATGGGGCAGTGGTGACAATGATGCTCTGGGAATGGACCAAGTCATGAAGATCAGGCCAGGCTGAGGGGTTTAGACCCTATCCTGAGGGCAACAGAGAGCTCCACAGAAGCTTTACTTATGGGACAAATGGTAGCATTAACCCTTTGAATAGTCCAGCTACAACAGAGGCTGGCTGTAAGATGAGTGATAGTGGTGGCAGTCTGGTTATGTTATAATGGAGTAAATCCACACAGGAGATGATTACAGCACGAACTAGGTCAGTGGGTGTATGTTAAAAAGGAGCAAAATAATCAAGAAATATATAAAGGAGGTCAAGGTAGCTGGTTTTAAGTGAAGGTTAAGGAAAAGGGATGACTCAGGGATGAGTCCAGGTTTTAGAGTGTGACAGTAGGACCTGGTAGTCACTATGTAAAATGAGAATGAAATGTGAAGTGAGGATCTAGAGTAGTATCCCCCTTGGGGGTTAACCCCCAAGCAGAGCCCATCCTCTGGTCCATTACCTAGGACACGCTCAGCCTCCACACCACTGGAAACAACTGTCCAGTCCTGGAACTGACAGGGAAATGGAAGGGCTACCTTGGGCTCTTTCTCAGATTGCCTCACTGCACAATGATTGAATTTTCATGCTGTAAGAACCACGGGGCAGTCTTGGCTTGGCGGGATAGAGAAGACTTGAGATCAGATTTCAGCATGTAGGAAGGTAATAGTATCCTGGGGTGGAATTTAAAGTTAGCAGGTCAATGTGGGCTTAGTTGAATGTTCTACCCACTCAGCGGTTCTCAACCTATGGGTCGAGAACAATGAAAATACATCTTGCATATCAGATATTTACATTACGATTCATAACAGTAGCAAAATTACAGTTATGAAGTAGCAACGAATAATTTTATGGTTGGGGGTCACACAACATGAGGAACTGTATTAAAGGGTCGCAGCATTAGGAAGGTTGAGAACCACTGGAAACACATTTTTCTTGGTTCAGTATTACACTGATAACTATGACTTCGTTATATCACTACAGGAGGAAGAGTAGAAGAACACTCTAGAAAGCTAGAGTGGTAAGAAGCTGAGAACAGCCCACAGCAGTCATGAAGCACAAGAAAAATCAAAGAAGTTAAACACTCACCTAAGCTGCATCTCCTGTGATAACCTTGGGTTTTGAAAAACTCTGAAGTCACATCACAGAACAACAGGCAACTGCAACCCCATAAAGTTCTTATACAGTCTTTTGTGTAAAAGCTCAATCTTAAAATCAGTTGACTCAGATGTCACAGCTGGACAAAATCACATGACCAAAGCAATTAATGAGAAGTTTAAAGAAGCCAGCTCTGGAGTATCAATGAGTGAGTTCAATCTGCTTCTAAGTACATCATTGGAGGCACAGCAAGGAACAACTAGAACTCTCGCTCTATTTTCATGTATATGTAAAGCTTGATGGGCCAGGAACTCTCTCCACGCCCTAAATAGTATAAAGAAAATAGCTTAATGTTAATTTCATCCCAACTGCCCAGTTTAGACAACCCAAGGGAAAACCTAGTGCGAATGTAAATAGAGATACACACACTCTCTAGCCTACGTAATAGAGGATCTTGTCTCCTAATTCACATAGTTCCTTTCCCAGCCACTGAATGACTAGTCCATTCTCCTGGTCACATTCCTTAATGAATGTCCTCTAAGAACTCTAGACTGGTAACGTGAACGCCTCTTTTTGTCCTTAGGTCAGTCCTCTAAACTATCCCTACTCCACTGAACCTTCAATTTTGAATATCAAAAGAGTAGAGACTATGGCAGAATTATCTTTGGGTAACACCAAAATGGGGCAGTTGAACCCTTGGAATTGTAGAACTTAAATATTTGAAAGGATTTTACTGGAGTTCATGTTAGACCAGAAGAAGAAACTAGGTCCAAGATAATGAATTATACCTATTAAAAAGTGCCACCTATTCATTACTAATATGTTTCTTTAAGAGTTAGTTTCTTTGAGCATGCTGTAAATGATACTCTGAATTTGTCCTGCAAGAATTAGATGTTTGTAAACAGACATATTATGTGCAAATGTGTACACTTTCAAATAAGTGTCATAAAAACACCAGTAAGAGATCAATATTTATGGAAAGAAAGAAGAAAAAAGGGATGAGTGGGGAAGAGATCACACTGATAGGATGCAAGTATGGAAAAGGTCATACCAGTAGTCCTCAAACTGTTAGCAAATCAGAATCACCTGGAGGCCTTGTTAAAACACAGATGGCTGGGTCCATTTCCAGAGTTTCGGAGTCAACAGGTCTGGGTTGGGTCTGAAAATTTACATTTCTAACAAATTCCAGATGACGCTGGTGACTATTCCAGGTACCACACTTTGAGAACCACTGGGTTATATCTCTCCATGCCCACTGATCCCCAATGCCTACTGAAAAATCAGCTTCAGGTCCTGGGATTTCAGTGAAAGTTCTTATACAGTCTTTTGTGTAAAAGCTCAATCTTAAAATCAGTTGACTCAGATGTCACAGCTGGACAAAATCACATGACCAAAGCAATTAATGAGAAGTTTAAACCTGCATCCAGTTTTCATTTTGGAAAGGGCAGGAAGGTGTTATGAAAAATATAGGAAGGTGCCAGCAGGTCCATATTCGGATTAAAGAAACATTTTCTGTTTTTTTCTGTGACCAACCAAGTACCATACAGATTCCATTGTCAATATCCCCCCATCACTGCCCCAAATTTGTGTTTTCTAGTTAAACTAAAGTTGAGAGGAATCTGAGACCATAATTTTTTATTTTATTTTATTTTATTTTATTACTTGAGTAATTTTGAATTGAACTATCATTACTCATTTTGGGGGAGGGAGTTCTGTGAGATCAAAATTTTTTCATAATAATTAAGATGTTTATTTACCTTTTTTACTCTAATTCTCTTCCAAGTGTATAGTGGAGTTTTCTAGAAACTACGTGATATGTGATCATGTCATCATTCTGATGTTAACATACAATGAGTTGATTACTGTTGTTTGTAAAGAAATTAATAAACAATATTTTTTGAATTTCTTAGTTTTAGTATCTAAATAGGGTAAGTATCACTAGCTGTAACTATATAAACAAAAGGTCTTTGACATCCTCAATACTTTTTAATAACATACAGATCCTAACAAATAACTAATAACCACATCATCATTGGACATTTCAGAAATGCAGATCAAAACCACAATGAGATTCCATGTCATACCTACTAAGATGACTTTAAACAAAACAAAACAAACAAAAAATTTAAAAAAAGGAGAAGCCCGGCCAGTGTGGCTCAGTGGTTGAGCATTGACCTATAAACCAGGAGGTCACAGTTCAATTCTCAGTCAGGGCACATGCCCAGATTGTGGGCTCGATCCCCAGTATGGGGCATGCAGGAGGCAGCTGATCAATGATTCTCTCGTCATTAATCTTTCTAACTCTTTCTCCCTCTCCCTTCCTCTCTATGAAATCAATGAAAATATATTTTAAAAAAGAAGAAAGAAAAGAAAAGAACAAATGTTGACAAGGACATGGAAAAATAGGAATCCTTATACATTGGTGGTGGAATGCAAATGGTGGTGCAGCCACTGTGGAAAACAAGTTGTCAGTTCCTCAAAAAGTTGAACATTGAGCCCTACCTGGTTTGGCTCAGTGGATAGAGTGTCAGTCCATGGACTGAAGTGTCCTGGATTCGATTCCCAGTCAAGGGCATGTACCTGGGTTGTAGGCTAGATCCGTGGCCCTGGTCAGGGATGTGCAGGAGGCAACAAATTGCTGTGTCTCTCTCATATTGATGTTTCGCTTTCTGTTGTCCACTCCCTCTAAAAAATCAATGGGAAAATATCCTCGGGTGAGGATTAACAACAACAACAAAAAAGTTAAACATTGAATTACCGCTTGATAACAATTCTACTCCTGATTCTAATTCTAGCTATATACCCAAGAGAGATGAAAACCTATGTCCACACAGGAACTTGTACATGACTGTTTTATAACATCACTATAGCCAAATAGCCAAGAGGTGAAAACAACCCAAATTCCCATCAATGGACAGGAATTGTTAAAACACAGATGCCTGTGCCCATCTCCAGAGTTTCAAGGTCTGGGGTGGGCCTAAAACTTTACATTTCTAACAAATTCCAGGTGATGCTGATGATTCTGCATGATGGTACTACACTTTGAGAAACAGTGGTCCAGGTACCACACTTTGAGAACCACTGGAAATTGTAGGATGTCCATACACTGCAATATTACTCAGTCACAAAAAAGGAATGAAGTACTGATACATGCTATGATGCAGCTGAGCCTCAAAAACATTATGCTAAATGAAAAAAAGCCATATACAGAAAGCCACACGTTGTATGATTCTTTTATATGGCATGTCCAGAATAGGCAGCTCCATATAGTCAGAAAGTAAAGTAGTGCTTACCAAGGCATGGAAAGAGTAATCACTTAATGGGTATTCATGTTTTCTGGGATGATAAACACAACAACTCACTAAAAGACTGAAACCTAATCCCTAATTGTAGCATGGTGGACTAGTTCCCTCCCCCGACCTCAACACCACATCAATAGTTCTCCTGTATGGTAACAGGGAAAAGCAGCTAAAAGAAACCCACATCTCATACTCTATTTAAGAAGTCTCTCCAGGAACCCAGAGACAATAGGAGAGACAAAGACACTAGAAAAGATTTTGCCTCTTACCCCACAGCAACAGCAAAGAGTAAACACAACCACAATCTAACTCCTAGCCAGATAAACACAAAGCCTCACACCAAAGGCCTGCTTACTTCAGTTCCTTTTGTCTACTACATCATGTCCAGCTTTCAACAAAAAATTACAAGATACGCTAAAACAAAAAATCACAGTTTGGAGAGACAAAGGCAACATTAGAACCAAATTCATAATGGCAGAGATGTTGGAATCATCAGACTGGGAATTATTCAAAACAACTATGGAAAAGAAATCATTCTGCCTGGCTGGTGTGGCTCAGTGGTTGAGTGTTGACCCATGAATCAAGAGGTCACCGATTTGATTCTCTGGGTTGTGGCATATGCCTGGGTTGTGGGCTCGATCTCCTGTAGGGGGCATGCAAGAGACACCTGATTGATGTTTCTGTCTCTCTATCCCTCTTCCTTCCTCTCCCTCTAAAATGATTAAAACCTTTTAAAAAATAAAGAAATCATTCTGACACCTATGGCTATGTCCTCCTAAATCTATCCTTCCATTGGTAATAAAAACCCCCAGGTTTTAGTGGAACACATCCCTCTTCCCAGCTAAGGATAATGTTTGCTAGTCTCCCTTTCAGCTAAGTGCGGTCATGTGACTAAGTTCTGACCAATGAGACCTGAACAGAAGTAAAGTGTGCAATTTTCAGGATGTGTCTTTGAAGAGAACAGGTATGCCTTTCCCCTTCTTTGTCTCTTCCACTGGCTGGCAGGTGGTCTTGATAGTGGGCGTTAGGACTACCAATGTGATAGAAACTGCATGTTAAGTTTGACTGGGAAACAAAACCAACAGAGCCTGGATGCCTGACACCATGGAGGTGCCACACCAGGACAGCTTACAATTGGACTGTACCTAAGACAGAAAGATCCTTCCAATCAGGACACTGTGATTTTTTCCCTATATCAGCATCCTATAACAATTATCCGTTCTTACTAATATATGACATATACATGCCTCTCTACCAAATTTGGCTTATACTGTCATATTAGCAACAAAATATTTCAATAGAAAATGGGACAAGAATTAGCTTTCAACACTTAAGCATGCTTTCATGTAAATACATGTTTTTGTTTCCATAAATATTATCTTAAATTTTTTCCCTCTAGGAGGTAAGTAAGTATACCAGAGAAAATGGTGTCAATTGTTTGTGGTAATATGACTAGTCCCTTACTCATCTTCAACGAATGACTGCAATTAACTTACAATGTCCCTGAAGTCTTTCCAAATATGTTGGCTCACAAGAGATGTTCCTATCAGATGGTGCTTTCTGGCCAAGTTAGGAATTAGAAAGAGATTTTCAAAGTCAATCCCTGTTATTCCATTCCTCTTTTCAAGAATGTCTTCTTCCTCTTCTACAATATTGAGAAACATGCCTTTGTAGTTATACTACTGCTTTGGGAATAGGGACCAAAAGAAATATGTGGTCAAAAGATAAGAATTATCAAGCACAGTATTAGCATGTGTATCACTTAGGATTCTAAGTAGCAAATAATAACAAATCCAAAACAACTTTTCACATAACTGTGTACTCCTCAGTGGTAGTTTTCTTCATAGCTCAACAACCTTATCAAGAATGTAGTTTGGGGTTTTTTTGTTGTTGTTTTTTCCCCCTCTCTCTCTTCTCCATTTCCAGTGATGTCAGCTTTATCCAATAGCAAGATTAACTTCACGTGGCCATTACAAATGTAAATATTCCAGAATTTTTATCAGATCATCATATCAAGAAATAAAAATAGCTTCTTTCTTAAGAATGTCCCAAGAAATGGCTTCTCTAGTCTTATTGATTCAAATTAAGCCTTATGTCTACCTTGCACAGTAAGATGATAGTTATTTCTTTAGGGGAGACCCACACATCCCACCCTTAGAATTAAGAGTGGAATCAGCTTCTCTTATTGGCTACTTGGAGTGGGGAGAATGGTAAACAAATGAAAAGTAAATTGTTACCAAGAGAAGGGAGAATGGATGTAAGCAAACATACTTTTCTTTATGGCCTATAAGGGAGTACCTATACTAATAATAGCCTAGGTGGTCGTCACGCCCTCATGCAAGACTCCCTAACGTCATCACAAGATGGCCATCACAAGATGGCCACATGCACAGTGGAGGCAGGGCCTGGGGGAGGAGGTGGGTCACAGCAGGGGAGGGCAGCTGGGAGCAATCAGGCCAGCAGGGGAGCAGTTAGGCATCAATCAGGCAGGCAGGGGAGTGGTTAGGGGGTGATCAGGTTGGCAGGCAAAAGTGGTTAGGGGCAATCAGGCAGGCAGACAGGTGAGCGGTCAGGAGTCAGTGGTCCTAGATTGTGAGAGGGATGTCTGAATGCCTAAATCGGCAGTCGGACATCTCCTGAGGAGTAACAGATTGGAGAGGATACAGGACAGGCTGAGGGGCACAGCGCCCCCCACCCCGTGCATGAATTTCATGCACCAGGCCTCTAGTTATTTTATTAAAAATCCTAAGTTTTCAAATAATCATACTATTACAAAGCTTAGAAAGTACTATCTCAAAGCTCAGTCATGGGAATAGGAAAGAAAATGTGGCCTTAGGCTTTATTAGGAGTGGAATGTGGGGTTTTTTAAGGGCATAGAAAAACTTCTTTAATGTTCTTCCATTGCCAATGTGCTAGGCAGTCCAAGTAAAATTTGGGCTTAGTATCTGAGATGCAGCACTATGTACTGGAATGTTTGTGTGAAATGATCACCACAATCAAGCTAATTAACATGTCCATCACATGAAATAGATATAGTTTCTATATATGTGAGAACAATTAAGATCTGCTCTCTTAGCAAATCTTAAGTGCACTAGAAAATATTAACTATAGTCACCAAGCTATAATTAGATCTCCAGAACTTATTCATCCTGGATACCTAAAACTTGGTATTTCTTGACCAACATCACCCATTTCCCCCACTCCCCACCCCTGGTACCACCATTCTACTCTCTAACTATGAGTTTGACTTTTATAAGTTCCTCATATAAGTGGGATCATTTGCTCAAAGTATTTATCTTTCTGTGTCTGGCTTATTTCATTTAGCATACTGTCCTCCAGTGTTTTCCATGTTGTTGCAAATGCAGAATTTTCTTTCTTAAGGTTGAATAATATTCCATTTTGTGTGTGTGTATTTTTTTTTTTCCCTATTCATCTGTTGATGGACACTTAGGTTGTTTCCATACCTTGACTAATGTGAATAATGCTGCAATGAACGCAGGAATGCAGGTATCTTATGAAGACACAAATTATATTTCCTCTGGATATATACCCAGAAGTTGGATTGCTGAATGATATGACAGTTCTTCTTTTAATATTTGAAGAACATATATACGATTTTCATAATGGCTGTACCATGTCAGTAAACTTTTTATATTTTATTTCATCCCTTCCCCCCAAAATTTAAACTTGTTGTACTTCACAGAATTCCATTGTCTACTTTTGCACTATGCACATACCAGTAATAGGCATCCATTAATATTTGTGGAAAGAATAGTTTCTTACTTCATTAGAACTGTAGAGTAACATCTATTGGTTGAGTAGCAGGCAAAAGAGTACAGATCCATTGAGCTTCCCCCCAGAGTTCTAGATGTATCTTCTGGTCCTTATTAGTGCCCACTGATAAATCTTTTCTCTTATATTCTTTGTGCTTGGTATGTAGAACATTTCTTTGTGGGAAAGGTTCTGAAATTCTGCATTTAAATCAACTGTCAGATAATTTTTATTCCTACATTAATCTGTTCAACATTTATGCACACAGCCAATAGTACCATAGTTCTTTAGGGTATGCAACTGCCATCTCCTACATCTTCTGTTTCGGGTTCCCTGGCAAATATGTTTCCATCAGTAACTTTGAAAGAAAAATAGTGTGGTAAGTTGAATAGATCAACAAGGACAAAATTATACAAAGATCAAATGACAAAATATTATGAGCACACCACTGAGAAAAGAATGCATCTGGGGGGGAAATAGACTAATAGCTAACTATCTTTGAGCAGTCAGACAGAGAGCTAGGTGTTTTCATTTCTAATTAGATCTGAAAGAGAAAATTTGATTTAAGCTCTTTAGATTACCTTGAAAGAATACGGCCTGATAAGAGAAGACACTACATGTTTGAAATCTTCAATATTTTAGGTGGAATAAATGTTATAGAGCAAAGTGATTAATTGTGAAAGTAGTACCATTAATCAGCAAAGGAGTAAAAGACCCAACACCAGAAGTGCTGAAGCATTCCTGTCCTTTCACACCCTCTTCTCTGTGGTTAGGGGCTGAATCTTTGCAAATTATACTTCCCAGATGATCTTGCCCTTGCTTCTGGCTAGGTTTGGTCAATGGCAAGTCCTAAAAAGAATTAGAAGGCAGATGAAAAAAGAGAAGACACAATCCTTCCTTTTTATCTGCTTCTAGTGATATCTCTATCAGTAAGAGATGGTCCAGACTCCAGCAGTCCTTGGCAGTTCCAGCAAAGAGAGCAGTGGCTGACCACAATCAGATTCTGTGAGTTACAGACTTTGAAATGTTTGCCTTTACAGCAGCACTGATTTCAGTAGCAGCAACAGTTTCCACCATATCAGCCATAAGTACTCCTGGACTCTGGTAACACCATCTCCTCCCTTTTGTTCCTCAAGACCTTGCTTTCTCCAAATCTCTGAGTTATTTCACCATTTCAATTTTTCTCCTTCAACCCTTTAGACATTTTTGTAACCAGATCCTGGTTTAAAAAAAAAATCTCTGTTTAGCCTTCTATTTCTGGCCAAGATGGAGTAATAGGCAACAATTTTACCCTTTTGTATACAACAACTAAAAAATGAACAAAATATATACCAATCTTTTTTTTAAAATATATTTTATTGGTTTTTTACAGAGAGGAAGGGAGAGAGATAGAGAGTTAGAAACATCAATGAGAGAGAAACATCGATCAGCTGCCTCCTGCACATCCCCTACTGGGGACATGCCTGCAACCAAGGTACATGCCCTTGACCGGAATCGAACCTGGGACCTTTCAGTCCGCAGGCCGATGCTCTATCCACTGAGCCAAACCGGTTTCGGCTATAACAATCTTTAAGACATTGGATATGAGATAATGAATCGGATCCCTAAGAGACAGAAAACAAACAAGGTGAGCCCTATGCTGGTCCCAGCTTGCTACCATGAGAGAGTTTTGGGGCATGGTGCCAGGAAGAGAAGCCCAGGTGGAGACTAGCTGAGTGTCCAGAAAGACAGAGCACAAAGAGGAAAGGGCAGCACTGAGAAAGAACCCTGAGACCTGAGGATTATGAAAAGACTGCTTGAGTGTCCTATATTTCAGCAGAGTACTATCACCAAAGTGTGTAAGAAAACTACTCAAGGCCAGGAAAAGATGCAGTGGTTCTCAACCTTCTGGCCCTTTAAATACAGTTCCTCATGTTGTGACTCAACCATAAAATTAATTTCGTTGCTACTTCATAACTGTAATGTTGCTACTGTTATGAATCGTAATGTGAATATCTTATATGCAGGATGGTCTTAGGCGACCCCTGTGAAAGGGTCGTTCAACCGCCAAAGGGGTTGTGACCCACAGGTTGAGAACCACTGGATTAGAGGGAACAACATTCAGCTTAAATGGGGTTGAGAATAATGCCTATTTTCACCAGCTAGCCTGAATCACTTTCTAGTTCCATAATTAATGGAGCATTAGGTAGGGTGCTCAAAAAGGCTAAGCCTCAGTAGTGGGGAATAATTATCCCTAGACTAAAAGCTGCTCTAATCCTGCTTAACACACCTTAAAAGCAAGACCCCAAAGGATCAAAATATTTCCAGGCAATTAAATACATCCCAGAACTAAGTTCAAGAACTTTTACAAGAATGCAAAAAATATCCAGCAACCAAGAAGGTAAAACCCACAATTCAGTCAAGAATTACCAGCCATGCAAATAAGCAGGAATATATGACTCATAATGATAAAATGGCCAGTCAATCAAAAACCAAAGCAGAACTGACAAAGATGTTAGAATTAGCAGGCCAGCACATTAAAGCAGTAACAATAACTTAGTTCAATTTGTTTAAAAAGCTAGAGGAAAAATTATACATGTCAAGTAGAAACATGGAAGATAATTTTTTGAAGACTCAAATAAAACTTCTACACTTGAAACTATATGGTTTTAAAATACACTGGATGGGATTAACAACGGATTAAATATTGCAGAAGAAAAAGTTAGTGAACTTGAAGACTTGGCAATAGAAACCACCTAAAATAACCACAGAAGAGGAAATGGTAATAACGAAAACACAACTGTGAGCTCTGGGAAAAATTGGAAAGAAACCATCAAAAATAAAACACCGAGGGGAAAAAGACTAAGAAAAATAATAGCACATCAAAAGATCCTCAATGTCACTAATCCTTGGGGAAATGCAAATCAACACTATAATAAGTTACCTCACACCCGTCAGAATGGCTATTAAAAACAAAACAACACAGAAAATAACAAGTGGTGGCAAAGATGTGGAGAAATTGGAACCTTTGTGCACCATTGGTGGGAATGTGAAATGGTGCAGCTGCTAAGGAAACAGTATAGCAGTTCCTTAAAATATTAAAAATAGAACTGCCATATGAATCAGACATTATACTTCTGGTAATATACCCAAAAGAACTGAAAGCAGGGTCTCAAAAAGATATCTGTATCCCCATGTTTATAGCAGCATTATTCATAATAGCTAATGCATTGAAGCAACCCATACATCAACAGGTGAATGGATAAATAAGATGTGGTCTACACATACAAGGGAATATTATTCAGCCTTAAAAGGGAAGGAAATTTTGCAATAAACTACAAGACAGATGAAACTAAGACATTATACTAATAAAATAAGCCAATTACAAAAATGCAAATATTATCTGCATATTCTATTTATATTAGGTACTTAGAGTGGTCAAAATCTTAAAGACAGAAGGTAGAGTGCTCGCTTCAGCAGCACGTATACTAAAATTGGAACGATACAGAGAAGATTAGCATGGCCCATGCACAAGGATGACAAGCAAACTCGTGAAGCCTTCCATATTTTTTAAAAATCAAGTAGCCATATCAATTGACACAGAAAAAGCATTTGACAAAATCCAACACTCTTTCTTCATAAAAACTCTCAGCAAGGTAGAAATAGAAGGATCATACCTCAACATAAATTAAAGCCATATATGACAAACCTACAGCCAACATCATACTCAATGGTCAAAAACTAAAACTATTCCCCCTAAGAACAGGAACAAGATAGGGATGCCCACTCTCACCACTCCTGTTCGAGATAGTACTGGAAGTACTAGCCATTGCAATCAGACAAGAAGAAAAAATAAAAGGCATTAAAATTGGAAAAGAAGAAGTAAACTGTCCTTATTTGCAGATGACATGATATTGTACATAGAGAACCCTAAAGACTCCATCAAAAAATTATTAGGCCTAATAAATAAATTCGGCAATGTAGCAGGATACAAAATTAATGGCATTTCCTTACACCAATAGTGAACTTATAGAAAGAGAAACTAAAAAAGCAATCCCATTTACCATCGCACCAAAAAAGTTAAGATACCTAGGAATAAACTTAACTAAGGAGGTAAAAGACCGATATGTGAAAAACTACAGGACACTGAAAAAAGAGATAGAGGAAGACATAAACAGATGGAAGAACATACCGTGTTCATGGATTGGTAGAATCAACATCATCAAAATGTCCATACTACCCAAAGCAATCTATAGATTCAATGCAATCCCATTAAAATACCAATGGCATATTTCACAGATCTAGAATGAACATTCCAAAAATTCATCTGGAATAAAAAAAAGACCTCAAATAGCTGCAGCAATCCTGAGAAAGAACAAAGTAGGTGAGATCTCAATACCTGATATCAAGCTGTATTGCAAAGCCACTGTTCTTAAAACAGCTTGGTACTGGCACAAGAACAGATATATAGATCAATGGAATAGAATAGAGAACCCAGAAATTGACCCAAACCACTATGCCCAATTAATATTCGACAAAGGAGGCAAGAACATACTATGGAGTCAAGACAGTCTCTTCAATAAATGGTGTTGGGAAAATTGGACAGATACATGCAAAAAAATGAAACTAGACCACCAACTTACATCATACACAAAAATAAACTCAAAATGGATAAAGGACTTAAATATAAGACGGGAAACCATAAAATTACTAGAGGAATCCACAGGCAGCGAAATCGCAGACATATGCCGAAGGAATTTCTTCACTGATACTGCTTCTAAGGGCAATGGAAACTAAAGAGAAAATAAACAAATGGGACTATATCAAAATAAAAAGCTTCTGCACAGCAAAGGAAACCATAAACAAAACAACAAGAAAGCCCACTGCATGGGAGAACATATTTGCTAATGTTATCACCAATAAGGGTTTAATCTCCAACATTTATAGGGAACTCATACAACTTAACAAAAGGAAGATAAACAATCCAATCAAAAAATGGGCAAAGGACATAAATAGACACTTTTTGAAACAGGACATACAGAAGGCCGAAAGACATATGAAAACATGCTCAAAGTCACTAATTATACGAGAGATGCAACTCAAAATGACAATGCAGTATCATCTCACACCAGTCAGAATGGCTATCATCAACAAATCAACAAACAACAAGTGTTAGAGAGGATGTGGTGAAAAAGGAATCCTTTTGCACTGCTGGTGGGAATGCAGACTGGTATAGCCACTGTGGAGAACAATATGGAGTTTCCTCAAAAAACTAAAAATGGAACTCCCATTTGACCCAGAGATCCCACTTCTGGGAATATATCCCAAGAAGCTAGAAACACCAATCAGAAAGGTTATATGCACCCCTATGTTCATAGCAGCACAATTCACCATAGCTAAGATTTGGAAACAGCCTAAGTGCCCATCAGCAGATGAGTGGATTAAAAAACAGTGGTACATCTACACAATGGAATATTACACTGTGGTAAAAAAGAAGGAATTCTTGCCATTTGCAATAGCATGGATGGAACTGGAGAGCATTATGCTAAGTGAAATAAGCTAGTCAGAAAGATAAATACCACATAATCTCATTCATTTGTGGAATCTAATGAATAACATAGACTGATGAACAGGGACAGATCCAGAGACAGAGAAGCAGCAATCAGATTGTCAAACCTCAGAGGGAAAGTAGGGGAGGGTGGGGGTAAGGGGGAGAGATCAACCAAAAGACTTGTATGCAAGCATATAAGCCTAACCAATGGACACAGACAACAGGGGGATGAGAGCATGAGAAGCGGGTGGGCGGGGGGTTAGGGATTAATGGGGGGATGAGGACACATATGTAATATCTTAACCAATAAAGAAATTAAAGATAGAAAAGATAGAAGATAGAATAGTGGCTGCTAGAGCTGTGGAAACTGAAGGATGTGGAAATATATATATTATGGTAAGTGTCCGACTAAGTCAGTGGTCAACAAACTCATTAGTCAACAGAGCCAAATATCAACAGTTCAACAATTTAAATTTCTTTTGAGAGCCAAATTTTTTAAACTTAAACTATATAGGTAGGTACATTGTTATTAACTTAATTAGGGTACTCCTAAGCTGGCCTTTGCTAAAAACATCCTCAATCTGATTGAGGTACGTTTGCTGAGGTCGACCCCTTCCAACTCTCCCATCCACACTTGTCTTGTATACTTGTTTCATCTATCTCCTTTCCAAAAACCAACCTCTGCGCATGGGCCACGAAGTTTCAATCATTCTGTACATGCGCGCCCGCACGTGGTATTTTGTGGAAGAGCCACACTCTAGGGGCCAAAGAGCCGCATGTGGCTCGTGAGCTGTGGTTTGCCGACCACTGGACTAAGTGGTCGACCTACTGGGTGCTATGACGTGCACTGACCACCAGGGGGAAGATGTTCTGACCAGTAGGTTAGCTTGCTGTTGGGGTCTGGCCAATCGGGACTGGGCAAGATGGGGCTGGACATGCCCTGGAGTCCTCCTGCATCCCCTCACATGGTCCCTCCCTGGCCACTGGCCCTGATTTGCCCCAATTGGGACTGGGCAAGATAGCTTTGATAGCCCCGATAGCTGACCAGGCAAAGGGACCCCACCCATGCACGAATTTCGTGCACTGGGCCTTTAGTTGTTTAATAAGTACAGAGTTTCAGTTTTGAAAGATGAAAAGAGTTCTGAAGATGGATGGTGGTGATGTTTGCACAACAGTGTAAATATATACTTAATGACACGAATTGCACACTTAAAGTGGTTAAAATTGTATATTTTGTGTTTATATTTTACCACAATTTTCTAAAAACAAGAGTATTTACTATTCGAGTCCATTTATTTTATATAAATTTCTAGAAAATGTAAACTAATGTACAGTGAAAAAGCAGATTATCAGGAGAGAGGACAGGAAAGGGCAGGAGTGAGATTACAAAGGGGCATTGTATTGATTGTGGTTTTACAGGTTTTATATGTCAAAACTTATCAAATTGCATGCTTCAAATAAGTGCAGTTTTTGCATGCCAACTAAACCCCTAGTAAAACTCATAAAAAAATCACCTCTGAAATTCCTGGACAAGTGTCTGGGATTTGGGGGAGGGGTGTCTTTTTTATTTTTTGGTTGTGGGATTTGTCTCTGACTGAAATGTTCCCTGGCCTCACCAGCTGGTAGATTCAGATAAGATCATGCTATTGATAATAACCCATAATTCCTTGATTTCTGCTCCCCCTGATAGTGTAGAATTTTATCCCTACACTCACCCGCGCACATTCAGATGCTTTTGGGAGTCCCCAGGAAACAGTTGGCAGGATTGTATTTGCACTAAAACAATTTATTTGTGCCCTATTCTTACCAAATCCTCCATGAAACCTGTATCCTCAGGTTATGCCTGTAGTTTTTCTTTCCATCAAGTTCTCACACATGGCCAACGGGCCAGACCAGGGGCAACCTCAGACAAACACCAGTATGTCTCCTCTTTTCCTCCCTATTCTTCTCCCCTTGGGTCCCTCCTCCCAAACTGCCAATAGATTCCTGCATCCTGCCCCATAGGTTCATCAGATGTGCCCAGAGAGATGTGATTCCCACTGGCCAACTCAAGTGACTGCAACTTCCAATCCACATATATCAAGATGACAGTGTTGACACATCTATTAGGGCCTCTGGACTTAAGTTCTCCATGCATTCATCTGTTTTGTTTTTTGTGGGGTATTTTTTAAGGAACCTGCCCTTGGGATAACTGCTTTTATTTTCTGTTCATGAATCTCAGGTCCCTTGTGTGTCGCTAGTGGTCACTCCATCCGTAAGGTTCAGTTTTTATTCCCCTTTGGGAGGGGGGAGTCTCCCGAGTTGTTTTTTCACATGCTACAGTAGGCATCCACAGTGTTGTCTTCATGTTGGAGAAATGTCCAGCTTTGTCCAAGAAGATGTAGAAGCGGTGGTCTTTGACCTTCAGAGGCAACATGGCAGGGACTTTACCCCATTGGGCCATGCAAGATATTTGATTCAAGGGAACAGTGAAATGGGCACCCAAGCCAAAAGGAGCATGAGTGTGGAGGGTCACCTGCTCCCGTACAGCCTGAACTCCCCTATAGCATCACTGAACGCACAAAGAGGAGGGAGAAGATCAGCACCAAGTACCAGGGTACAGATGGCGCCATAGCCCATGGCCAAGCCTAGCACCAGAGTGTGGAGCACACGTCCAAGCGGCCCTGTCTAGAAACTCCACATCTGGAGGCACATTGGGACCAGAGTTGAGCCAAGGCTGCCATGGCCAGGGAGGCCCAGAAGATGCCCTGGCCAGGGCAAAACAGCCCGAGAGCTGTGAAGAAGTGCCCTGCTCATGCTGGGAGAGCAGCCTGCCCTGGGGCGGGTGGCCTAGTACAGGTAGGTTCCATGTGCGGATAGGTTCTGCAGTATGACAAGCAGCTGCAGTGACTACCGCTGCCCAGGGGCCACCATGGCCCACACAGTGCTGCTTCTGGGGGCGGGACTACCTCTATGTACTCATTGTACAAATATGTAACACCACTCCCTAGGGAAAACCGGCAAACAGGAGGCTCCATAGCTGTTGTGATAGGCTGATAGGTAAAGTAATACATTTTGGCAGAGTTAGAAATTAGGCGATCACACTATGTTCTGCACCCCTGCAACCACCTCCACTTAGACTCATCGAAACAAGGTCACAAGATGTTAATCTACTAGAACAATAAATGTGGGGAAATACGGGACGACCAGGAGAATTGGTTTCCTTCCCTATACCATTCTCACTGCCCAAACTGTGAAGGAAAAACAGAAAGGAGATAGTGACATGTACGCTCAAGGCCTCCACCTTCCTCCTGCTCTGTGATCTGTGCAGGAAGGCGAGGTTCTGATACACAGTACCCCATTAAATTGAGACGGTCGACAAGCTAGGCAACTACATAGAGAGATGGAGATCTTAATTTGCTTGATTGTGGTGATCTTTTCACAATGCACACATGTATCAAAACATCAAATTATACACCTTAAGTTTGTACAATTTTTATGTCAAAAATATCTCAATAAAGCTGCTAAAGTGTGGGGAAGGTGCTAGGGGAGTCTGGCTGTTTTGAGAGCCCAGCCAGGAATACAAATCTACCACTAGAAGTGGGAAAATCAAGAAGGAGCTTCCAGGGATGCCTCTGAGTTTCCCTCAGGGCAAATTCGGCCTGAACAGGGCCCAAATGTCCCCATGTGTCCACATGGAGAAGAGAGGCTAACTTAGGGCATGAACAGGCACACTTTCCAGGGCATCACAGAGGAAGGAGCCTGAGCACCCTGCCACAGACCCCAAAGGAGTTGGGTCTCTGTGTCAAGAAGAGAAGGGCTCCCACAGACCTGCATGCTGCCACGTGCCAGGGCCTGGAACAGGAAGTCCTCAGCACTGTTGACATCTGAGGCAGAAATGAGAGAGACCTCCCCTCTCCAATGTGTGGCCAATTGGAACTGTCATGAGTCTCTCACTCCTGGAATCCCAGACTGCCTGAGCCCTGACAGCAGTACTGGAGGAAGAGGGCATGGAATCCTGAGGTAGAATTCTGAATTAAACCCTGACTGAGTTAATAATTGACCTAAGAAATTAATGGACAGAGGGGAAACATGGAGTGAGTAAGATTCAACTGAAGGCACCTGGCAGATCAGAGATTTAGAATCAGAAATTAAATGTCATGACTCTAAAATGCTTCTGCCACCCTGGGCCTTGCAAGGGTAACTGCTCACTCTGCCTGGAAAAATCAGATGGCATCTTTGCTCCCCAAAGTACAAATTTGGGATTCACAGCTTTTTCCTTTCCTCCTCTCTAATAGTTTGCCTCCTGAGAGTTGTATCAGTCATTATACGCTGATAAACCTTTTGCTGCAGCTCAAAGGAATCCTACAAGACAATGATATTAGAGAATAAATAAATTGCAAGTATAGCAGGTCACATAATCCCTCTAATGCAGTGGTTCTCAACCTTCCTAATGCCGAGACCCTTTAATACCGTTCCTCATGTTGTGGTGACCTCCAACCATAAAATTATTTTCGTTGCTACTTCATAACTGTAGTTTTGCTACTGTTATGAATCATAATGTAAATATCTGATATGCAGGATGTATTTTCATTGTTACAAATTGAACATAATTAAAGCATAGTGATTAATCACAAAAACAATATGTAATTATATATGTGTTTTCTGATGGTCTTAGACAACCCCTGTGAAAGGGTCATTTGACCCCCAAAGGGGTCGCGACCCACAGGTTGAGAAACGCTGCTCTAATGGGTACATTTGTTCCCAAATATTCAGTGCCCCACCACGCAGGAGAATTCTGTTGTTCATCCTCTTAAACTCAGGCATGGCTATGTGACTTGCTTTGACTAATAAACATTAGAAGTGTGTGTGTCACCTCTGGGCTGAAGCTTTAAGAGACAGCACAGCAAGTTTCCAGATAGAAGTGCCTCGGTCAGTCTGAGTCTCAGTGTGAAAGCAAGTTGGAGCAGAGTCTTAGCCAACCTGATAAAATGTAACTTGAATAAGAATCAAACTTGTGTTGTGATAAGCAACTAATATTTGGAGGCTGTTTTTCACTGAAGCCTAATCTGCCTCTGATTCATACACTACCATTCAGAAATACACAGAAATCATAGCTTCTGTAATCTATAATAAATTTATAATGAATCAGGCAGACTCACCTACTAGTTGATAAGAAAAATAACACTATGTCCCATCCAATTTAAACAATCCTTGTAGGCAATGTTTAGTCTCTTTAATAAAAATGCTCAGTGTCTCAAATATCCTCTCCCTCCGTTTTTTACCCTAAAATGTTTTCCAGGTAGTGTGGAGAAGGGTGCAGAGGAGAATGGCTCGTGCAACTTCACGCCCATGGGAAAGAGCCAGGATCCTCAAAGGCCATCTCTGTTCCTACAGACCCTGACACTGATTGCCCAGCTGGAATTCTCAGCTGCAGCTGTAGTGGTCATAAATTGTGCCCTAACCTCTCTCGGTCCCAGCAACACCCCTGATAGCTCTGCCCTGCTGACCCAGTTTTATCTCATCTCCAACAGGCTTCACAGACCATTCTAGAGGGGCCTGAGACCCACAACAGCCTCACTTCTGTCCCACCTTGCAGATGAGAAAATGGAGGCAATGTGTAGGAAACTAAAACTCCAGTACTCTTGACTTCAAAACCTATAGGCTCACAGCGCAGAGCATGCTGGCACTGTGACACACCAATGACACCCAGCACTTCCCTTGGAGCACTGCCTGGGAGAAGACCAATAGTAGAACCATGATTCTGAGTCCAGTACAATAATACAAATGTTTCCTCAGGGACCCAATTATTATTTTAATTCCCATTCTTGCTATTTGGATGGCGTTTTCAATAATTAATCTGATCCTAACTGAATGAAAAGAGAAATGTATTCTAGTTAGTTCCTCCAGATGTTCCTGGAAACAATCTTTCTGATTTCATAGACTGATCTGGGGAAGTCTCAACAGAGCATTAATCAGGAAAGAACATGCCTGGCTGAGTGTGCATTTCTTTCCCTACAGCAAGAATCTGAGCCTTGTTCCCTCTACTTTCTCAGGTTTGAAATGAAGGATAAGATCTTGTTTCCATAGTTTCATCATAAAGGAGCCAAGATCACTGTGCTTTGCATGGATCTCTGGACCTCTCATTTAATATGGCGAGGAAAAAAAGCTTTTCAGAACTGTAAGCAATTTCTATATTTCATAGGCGCCTATCAGTCATCAAGTTTTCTTCATCATTCCATTCCCAGTATGTATGTATGTATTCATACATTTTGGCTTTTTCTTGTTTTGGATGATTGAAATAAAGAGTCAGATTGATAGTTACAGAAGAGTTGTGGGGATGAAAAATACAGCACAGGGAATATGGTCAATAATATTGTAATAATTATGCATGGTGCCAGGTGAGTACTGAGAATACTAGAGGAACCATTTAGTAAGTTATGTAAGTGTCTAATCACCAGCTTGTACATCTGAAACTAATATAATATTGTATACCAACTGTAACTGAGAAATAAAAAATTACTAAATTAAAAAAACACACAGTGGTGTCTATCTGAGCAACCTATTATATTTCACCAGATATTACGCCCTTCTTGATCTCCACTACAGGAATCCCGTGGAGACACACCTCTCCTGGATTAGTTTATTCATGGGAGAGTTAATCTGCAGACCCATGCATAAAGGGCACATGGGAATGATGGAGCATGGCAGAGGGACTATTCAATTATCAAAGCTAGAAAAAGGGATTTTCCATATGGAAAAAAATGAAATTAGATCTGTACTTCATACTATGCAAACAAGTTAACTTCAGATGAATTAAGGACTTGAAGGTCAAAAACAATATTTCAAACTTCTTATAAAAACTTGTTATTGAAACCATCAGTACCTGGAGTTCTCTTTGGGGTAGGTTATTAACTACAGTTCTTTAATAAATGTAGGTATATTCAGGTTATCTATTTCTTCTTGGGTTGAGCTTTGGTAGTTTCTGTCTTTCATGGAATTTGTTCATTTTACCTGTTATCAAATTATTGCTCATAAATATTAACCTTTTAATGCCTGTAGCATCTGTAGTGACATGTATCCTTTAATTGATATTATTTTTAATGTGTGTCTTTTGTAACTTTTTAAAAAGTCAATCTGGTTTGTTAATTTTATTGCTTATTTCAAACAACTACCTATTAGTGTCTTTGATTTTTTCTATTAGTTTTCTGTTTCAATATCAGTGATCTGCTAATAATGTCATTATTCCTTCATTCTGACTACTCTTTGCTTTATTTGCTTTTCTCTTTCTGTTTCCTTTAGATGGAAGTTGAGCTAATTGATTTGAAATCTTCCTTTGTCTTTAATATAGGAATTTAATATGATAAATTTGCCTCTAAGCTTTGCATTAGCTGTATCTCACAAATTTTGAAATGTATCTTCATATCATTAAGTTAGAAATCTCTATCTCATCTTATGATTTCCTTCTTGATCCATGGATTATTTAGAAATGTTTTATTTGTTTTCCAAATATTTTACACTTTTCCAAATGTCTTTCTGTTAGCCATTTTCGTTTTATTATGTTGTGGTGAGAGAATATAGTTTGTGTGGTATGAATTTTTTTTTTAATTTATTGAGGCCCAGAATAGGATCCCTTTTTTTCTGACCTAGAAAATGATCTATCTTGGTGGAATGTTCCATGTGCATAAACAAATATGTACTCTACTGTTGTGTGCTACAAATATCAATCAGGTCAAGTTGGTTGGTAGTATTTTCAATCTTCTATATCTTACTGATCTCTTGGTTCACTTGTTCTATCAATTACTGGAAGAGGAGTATTAAACCATACTCAAATTATGCTTATAGATTGTTTTCTTTCTCCTTTCAGTTGTTTAACATGTTTTAAAGCTCTGTTATTAAGTACTTTAACATTTATATTGCAATGTCTTCTTGATTAATTTACCCTGTTAATATATGATGTCCTTCTTTATCCTTGGTAATATTTTTTATTTTTTTTTATTCAAAATCTTCTGTTACAGAATATCTAGGTTTGGAACTGTTAATGCAATGTTTTGTGCTTTTTTGAAGGTGTGTTTCTTAAAAGTGAGCATTCATAAATGTCAATATAAGAAATTCTGGTAGTTTACTCTTTGGTTATCATTGGAAAATTAAGGTTTCTAAGAGTTAAGAATTCTAATTAAATTAGAAAGAAATTGTATGGTTTTGGTAATAGAAGGCATGAGGCATGGACATGCATTTTGAAGGAAAAAGAAAGTGAGTTAAAGTTGTAAAAAGGTTTGCGAAAGTTATAGAAGGTTTATAAGGAGATATGTTAAGAGGAAGTTATATAAATGATACAGACCAGTAAGTCAGAACAAGCAGAGTAGGGAAACTGAGTTAAATAGCAGTTTGAAGCCATATAGAAAATCTAGATGCCAAGCAGTCCATAGCCATCTAGTAAATCCTATCTCCCCTAAACCAGGGACACTTAAAGAGTAAATGGTTTGCATTTTTCCTCCCAACCAGAAGGTAAATAGCTACATCAACCTACTTAGAGAGACAGATAGCAGAAATCCAATTAGTGTCATTTGCTGACCACACCCAAAGACAAGTTAAGAGAATAGACCTCGCCTGGCCAACATGGCTCAGTGGTTGAGTATCAATGTATGAACCAGGAAGTCATGGTTTGATTCCCAGTCGGGGCACATGCCCAAGTTCTGGGCTTGATCCTCAGTTGTTGGGCATGCAGAAGGTAGTCAATCAATGATTCTCTCTCATCATTGATGTTTCTCATTCTCTCTCCTTCTCCCTTCCTCTCTGAAATCAATGAACAAATATTTTTTTAAAAAGAGAGAGAAAAGACCTCATTTTGGTATATCAGCATAAAGCTGATGAATTCTATTGAGATTCCCCACTAGACTTCCTGAAAATGCCCACTTTAAAACCCCTTAAAATGAAGGCCCAGCATGCACTTTCCTGATTAATAAATTTAATTAAGTGAATAAATTTAAAGATCAAAAGTAAGCTAATACAGCATTAGAATTTGGTTCTTTCCCACTTCATTAAAAGGACAAGGATTTTCCTCTTGCTTTTCAGATATAAGGAGTCTTGGCTTTTAAGCACTTTGGTAAATTATTTTCTCCCTACCTTATCCCCTCCAGAATTTGGAAATTCTTAATGATTACTGAATCATGGCAATACAATTCTTTTATATATATATATATATATATATATATATATATATATATATATAATTTTTTATATTGATTTCAGAGAGGAAGGTAGAGGGATAGAGAAATAGAAACATCAATGATGAGGGAGAATCATTGATTGGCTTCCTACTGCATGCCCTACTGGGGATGGATCCCACAACCTGGGCATGTGTCTTTGACCAGAATTGAACCCAGGACCCTTCAGTCTACAGGCCAACGCTCTATCCACTAAGCCAAAGCAGCTAAGGTGGCAACATGTTTCTTTGCATGAATTCAATAAGACCAATTTTCAATTGTAGTTTTATTAATCAAGACTTTGACTGGCATGTCATGTCTAAGAGAGTCATGCCTGGACTTTGAATGTCACCAGAAAGCTTTATGGAGTGAAAACTGACTTTGAAGCCAATTAGAGCTCCTTGGAGAAAGCTGTTACCTTGCTTGGTCATGTGGTTCTTGGCAGTCTTTCCATGTAAGGAATGAAGGTTACTTTCCTGAGAGATGTCAAGAAAGAAACCTCAAGATATTTGGGGAACCTGAAGAACTTGAGGAATTTACCCAAGTCTACAGGTATTGAAGGGAAGGCAAACCTGATTGCAACTAGGTGGCTCAGATTCTTTGCCCTGTGGGGCTAATTAAAGCTCAATCATGAGATTCCAGCAAAGCAGATTTTAAGAGCCCATACAATCAATTGCTATTTTATTGTGTTTATACAATCAGGCCAAATTGAAACTGGACTTAATATAGTAAATAAATTGGTCTTAATTTGGTCTTTAATAAAAATGAGGGTGATTTTAGGGGGAAAAATTGTACTTCAATAGACTCTAATACACAGTTGTGAATATTAGGCACTAATTCAATTAATTGTCTCCAAAGTTTTATTTTTCACCTGTGAATTAAACTGGATCCTGAATTTTTCTAATTTTCTTAAATATTTGGCTACAACCTTCCAAACTAATGTTTCCTTTTTCTCCTATCCTTTTACTTGAAATTATGAGAACTAAAACTTTTTTTCTTCCATTGGACCATTTATCATAATTCTTGTTCCAGTTTTTACCCCAATAATACTAAGATTTATAACGAAATTTATCTCCACCAGGGTATAAGCTCTACTCATACTCAGGAAATACCACCTCTAGACACCATCGCCACCTCCTTTGTGCCAGGCTTCATCATCCCTCTGACAGAGAGCAAGGATCTCTTGATTCTAAAAAAAAAACATTGCCCCCATTCGGCAGGAAGCAGCTATAAAAGAGACCCTGCACCCTTTTTCTCTGAGAAATTTCAGAGCCAAGAACCTTGGGGTAAGGGAGGGTCTGGTGGAGGTGGGGAGGCAATGCTGTAGGCAGTTAGACAGACATAAGCAGAGCAAGGACAATGGGCCAGGTACAGAAGGTCACCAGGGTGGGAAGCCCCAGGTGCCTAGCAATGGATAATCAATTGTAGGGTGAGACTTCGCTCCCAGGGTGACTTTTCCTCCCATTTCATATCATTACTAGTAGTCAGGCAGTCTAAACTGCCTTTTCCTCCCTAAAGATAACATCTAGGCCTCAGAAAAGCTCCAGGCCCAGAAAAGCAGCAAAACCAGACATGTGACGCACTGGCTGCCTCAGGACCAGCTTTTACCTCCCAAGTCACTCAACAGGTTTACTCAGCCTTGGATATCACATATAAACCCCACCCAGCATTCTAATCAAACACTGACTGTAATTAATGATTTAGCAAGTGCTAGGGATTTTTTTTTTTCTACATCCCTTCTTAGCAGAAGACAGGGTTCTAAAACAGGGATGATCAACTGGACGGGAACCTGTACTCTAGTCTATCTCTCACCCAATGTACAAATCAATCTTTACCTGCCCTGTAACCCATCATATCCAACACAAAAGGGCAGTCCAGATAATCCCTCTCCTCATAACCCTCAGTATCTCAGCAGGTGTTGGGAGTGACATAGGGGGCTTAACCACTGCTCTATCATATTTTGAAAATTCATGTGACTACTGGCTAAAAAATATAAATTGGTATCTACTTCCCTTCATAGGGCCATTAACATTCCTATTCCTCATCCTCGTTTTTGGCCCAGGTATTCTGCGTAATTTCTCATCTTTCCTTCAGGACCACTTTTGAGCTTCACCAACAAGTCTCTCAGGGAAATCATGCCGCTGCAACCCCTCACTCCAACCATGAGGAATCTATATACTGTTCCAGCCAACTATAATCAAAGTCCATCCCTTTATGATCTCAATGTACCCTCTCAGCAGGAAATAACTACAGAAGAAATGACCTCCATCCCTATTCCATAAAACAAAAAGACTGGAATGTTAGGTCTGATCAAATAATCAAATCAATACCCATTCCCCTGGGAAACTGACTTCTAGGTAATTTCGCAACTGACATTCCCTTTCGCTTAGACCACATTCCATTTGCTAAGACCAGTAAAGTTCCTCTCCAGATTGCCCAGGATCCAGACTCACCCAGAGAATTCCCCACCTAAAAAGCCCTTCTAGAATCCTTTAAAATCTCCAACTCCCCATCCTTGGATGCTGGCACCATTTTGGGGCTCAGCTCATCTGGTTTCCAGATAACCCAATAAATTTATAATTTTAAAAATATGATATTAATATAGCTCCAGTTTTCCTTTGATTAGTACCAGCATGATGTATCTTTCCCCATTGTTTTAACCCATTTGTGTCTTTATATTTTAAATGTTTTTTTATAGTGGTACTATAGTTGAGTTGCTTTTTAAATCCAATCTGACCATCTCTCTAATTTATTGGACTGTTTAAACTATTTAATTTCATTATTGATATGGTTGAGTTTAAATCTATCATCTTACTACGTGTTTTCTATTTGTACCATCTGTTCCTTGTTATTTTTTTCTGATTTTTTGGTGACTTTTTTTTTTTAATCTCTACTATCAGTTCATTAGTTCTATCTTTTTATGTGTATGTGTGTATGTGTTAATCCTCACCCAAGGATATTTTTTCCATTGAGTTTTAGGGAGAGTGGAAGAGAGAAAGGAAAGATAGAAACACTGAACACTGGATCCTTGGTCTGAAGGCCGACGCTCTATCCACTGAGCCAAACCAGCTAGGGTCTACCTTTTGCTTTTTTAGTGGTTGCTCTAAGGTTTATAAAACACATTTTTTACTTATCAAAATTTAACTTTAAATAATATTGTTGTACTTTACCTTAAGTGTAATAATCTTTCAATAGTATATTTCCATTTCCTCACTCCCATTCTTTGTGCTATTGCTGAAATGCATTTTACATCTACATGTTATAAATCCCATAATACATTCTTACTATTTTTGCTTTAGATAGTAAATTATCCTTTAAAGAGATTAAAAATAAGAAAACATTCATATTTGTCCACATTTTTGCCATTTCTAGCACTCTACATTCCTTTATGTAGATCCAAATTTCTTTCTAGTCTCATATTCCTTCTAAGAATTTACCTTAATATTTCCTGTAGTGCAAGTCTACAAATGATAAATGCACTTAGCATGCATTTAGTACCTTAACCAAAAGAAATTAAAGATTAAAAAATAATAAAGACACATGCATTAAATAACAGCTATTTAATGTAATTTAAATGCATATGTTATATAATAAATGTAATTTTTATTTTTTTTTCTTCAGCCCTAGCATGCAGATAGAGTGGACCAAAGTGTTCCAAGTTCGATTCTGGTCAAGGGTACGTATCTTGGTTGCAAGCTCCTCCCTGGCCCAGGCCCTGGTCAGGGTGGGTACAGGAGGCAACCAATTAATGTGTTTCTCTCACATCAATGTTTCTCTCTGCCTTTCCCTCTGTCTTCCACTCTTCCTAAAAATCAATGGAAAAATAACCTTGAGTGAGGATTAACAACAACAAAAAACTTTTCGCCCTAACTGGTTTGACTCAGTGTATAGAGCGTTGGCCTGCGGACCAAAGGGTCCCAGGTTCGATTCTGGTCAAGGGCACATGCCTAGGGTTGCAGGCTCGATCCCCAAGAGGGGGTGTGCAGGAGGCAGCCAATCAATGATTCTTTCTCATCATTGATGTTTCTATCTCTCTCTTCCTCTCTGAAATCAATAAAAATATATTAATAAAAAAAGAACTGAATCAAATATGGCAAATTTTAAGATTTTTTTTTAAAAAAAACTTTTCATTTGTGAAAGATATTTTCACTAAATATAGAATTCTAGGTTGATGTTTTTCTTTCAGTACAGATGTTCTTCGGCATATGATGGGGTTCTGTCCCAATAATCCCATTGTATGTTGAAAATATCATTAAGTCGAAATGTCTTTAATAGACCTAACCTACTGAACATCAAAACCTAGCCTACAAAACACTTACATTAGCCTACAATTAGGCAAAACCATCTAATTCAAAGTCTAGTTTATAATAAAGTGTTGTCTATCTCATGAAATTTATTATGTGTATCACTTTCACACCATTGTAAAGTTGAAAAATCACAAATCGAACCATTGTTAAGTTGGGAGCATGTGTATTTTAAATATGTCATTCCATCTTCTTCTGCTTGCACAGTGCCTAATGTAAAGTCTGCTGAATATGGACTATTTCATTATTCTCATGCCATCTTTAAGATTTTCCCCTTACCATTGATTTTCAGCAGTCTGAGTATGATGTGCTAGTTGTATTTTTATCTGTGTTGGTTGGGGTTCTCTGGGCTTCCTGGATCTGGAGTTTGTTGTTGTTTTTTCATTCATTTTGGGAAAATCTCAGCTATTATCTCTTCTTCTGTCTTCCTCTTTCTCTTAATCCTCATAGGACTCAGTTGCATGTGTGTTTAGATCATTTCATATTATTTCACAGCTTTTGAATGCTGTTTTATTTTTTGTCCTGCCTTCTTTACTCCTTATATTTCAGATTTACCTATCTCCAAATTCACTGATTCTTTCCTCTGCTAAGCCCATTATGCTAATAAATCTGTTGAAGGAATTCTTCATGTCTCATATCATGGTTGTATTAGACTGCTAGGGCAGGCCCTATGTCCAAATACAGTCATATTGGGGGTTAGGGCTTCAACATATAAATTAGAGGGAAAAAGGGGAGGTCACAGTTTAGCCCATAAAAATGGTATTCATTTATAGTATTATCATTTCACTCTTTTTTAGAATTTCCATCTGATAAAATTCCCCATCATTCATGTTGTGCAACTTTTCTACTAGAACCTTTTAACATTAACTATAGTTATTTTAAAGTCTCTGATAGTTTCAACATCTGCGCCACCTCTGTGTCTAACTCTGTTGACTGCTTTACCTAATTTTTTTAAAGGTTTCATATATTTATTCAGAAGGCGATTCAACTATAGAATGAAGCATTTTTAGAACCATGAAATACAATGTTTTGAAATCTTATTTCCCTGCAATTGTTTATTATAATTTTTATAATCCTGAAGAGATTCTCGTATCTGAAGTTTTTTAAGCATTCAGGTATTTTGCATGATGTCTGATGTGATCAGTAATAAAGGTAGCAATGAAGTAGTAGCTATGATCATAACCCGCTTGTAACCTAAAGACAACAGGGATTTCCTATTCTGTACAGGCAGCTATGAAGTTATCAGGTAGTAACTGTCCATCTGAAAGAAACTGGTCATCTTTTCCTTGATCAATTAGTATGTCAAGCTGAGAACCTGGAAAGGACTTCACAAGAGGAGCAGCATCATAAGCTTTCCATTTACTTTGATCTGCTCCCAAATATGCGTTAAAGGCTTTTTTGCCCCAAGGACAAAGCACTGGACTGCAAATTAAAGCAAATGCTGACACAGATTTGTATTTTCCAGGATTCTTTAAAGCACAAATCAGCCCTGACCGGTTTGGCTCAGTGGATAGAGCGTCGGCCTTCGGACTGAAAGGTCCCAGGTTCGATTCCGGTCAAGGGCATGTACTTGGGTTGCGGGCACATCCCCAGTAGGAGATGTGCAGGAGGCAGCTGATCGATGTTTCTCTCTCATTGATGTTTCTAACTCTCTATCTCTCTCCCTTCCTCTCTGTAAAAAATCAATAAAATATATTTAAAAAAAAAAAAAACAAATGAGAAAGCAAAAGGTTTTCCTCTTCTTCCAAGTTCTAAAATTTTAAAATTCATGAACCAAACTCACCAGGTGATGGGTTGAGGAAAGTAAAGAAAAGGTGGGGCAGAAGAGAAAGGGCAGAAATATTTTGTGAGCGTGAAGGAGTGCCCCGAAGGTGACAGGCCAACTTGAGCTCTTAGGTAGGTGAGGGTCCATACCCTATGTCATTTGTTGTGACTGGGGGTGGAACATGATCCTGCTTAATCTTGGGGTGGTTTGCTTACAAGTTTATCATCTTAGTTGGGTGTGGTTTTGCTAAAGAAAGCGATACTGCAGTGGGAACATGTGTCCCAACTGTCATAAGTTCCACCCAGGGTGGAGTTTCTACCCTCACCATCTGTTCATGAGGCCTCCCATCCACCTCCTCGGTGCCCTGGTATCCTGCTGTGGCAGATGGCTTGGCTCAGTATCATGGATTACATATCTCTGAATGCTCGTTTACCCCCTAACTTGTACTGAACATTTTTAGCTGACAATTTTCTCTACAATCATCTTAGGTAGTTTACAAAGAACAACATGGTAAACATTATATACTGTATATTATTTATTTAACACTTATTGAGCATTTATTATATGTCAGGCTCTGCTCAAAATGCTTTTATTAACTCATTTACTCCTCACAACTACCCTATGGTGTAGGTCCTATTATTTCCACATATGCAGTACTGGTTTCAAAGACAATTAAAAAGTAAAATTCCAAAGCAACGTTGAGTTAAAAAATAATGAAACTTTAAAAAGTTGTTAAGCTCACTCTACTCTGATATATTTAAATATTTAAAGATCAAAATTCATTTCATAGCTTCATTTTTCAATTACAAAGGTGATTAAATTATAATATGAGGCTCTAAATTAATATAATTGAGTTATGAAAAAATAATTGGTCTCTTGGAGATTTTTGCTACCAAAGATTCATCACAGAGAGGAAAGGGGTGATTTCCCTCAAGAGCAGGCAAGCTTTTCTGTTCCAGAATTTGGAGCTCTCCTGCCTCAGGAATGCAGTTTACAGATTTTTTATTTGTTTGACATTTGTTTATTTGATTGCAGGATATCAAAGAGGCTGACCCAAGTAGGCTTTTTTTTCTGGAGGAAGACCTAGGCTGAGATAAACAGCCTAGATTGTCTTTGAGGATAACTGGATATGCAAAAAGTATTTTGAAGGGATTGAGGATGGGCTACCTAGAAGGGAGTCAGGTGGGTTTGTAGAGACCAAAGCTTGAAGTGTGGGTCTGCACAATGATCATCTGGAAATAATAAAAAAGAAACAAGTCACAGGCCTCTCTCTATTTTCCTGGGTCTGCTGGACCCAGCGATCCCACTTCTGGGAATATATCCTAAAAACCCTAAGACGCCAATCAGAAAGGATATATGTACTCCTATGTTCATAGCAGCATTATTTACAATAGCTAAGATTTGGAAACAGCCCAAGTACCCATCAGTAGGTGAAATGGATAAAAAAGTTGTGGGACATTTACATTATGAAATACTATGCTGCTGTAAAAAAGAGGGATCTCCTCCCTTTTGAAACAGCATAAAGGGACCTGGAAAATATTATGCTAAGTGAAATAAGCCAATCTGAGAAAGACAAATACCACATGATTTCACTTATTTGTGGAATCTAATGAACAAAATGAATTGACCAAAAAATAAGACCCAAAGCATGGAGACATGGAACAGAGTGACATACCTCACTGTGGGGTTGGGGGGACAAGGAGAGATAAACCAAAGAACTTATATACTGATATGCATGGCCCATGGAAACAGGCAATAGTGTAGTGAAGACCTGGGGGAGGGGCGGTTAGGGGCTGGGAGGAGGAGGGTAAAGGGGGGTGGGAAATGGGAGATATCTATAATATTATCAACAATAAAAAATATTTTAAAGAGAAGAGAAGAGAAGAGAAGAGAGGAGAGGAGGGGAGGGGAGGGGAGGGGAGGGGAGGGGAGAGGAGAGGAGAGGAGAGGAGAGGAGAGGAGAGGAGAGGAGAGGAGAGAACAAACAGGTCACAGGCCTTATTTTCCTGGGTCCTGGCAAAACCCAAGGGAAGGGAAGAGAATTATTTGCCATGAGCATGGGTGGGGGGATGATATCAGATTTTTGTTGATCTTGGCAAGTGGAAACTTGAAGCCAGATATGATATGATTTACAAAAATAAGTAAGTGTGGTACTTTTATACTTTGAGTATCACATATCAATTCTTTTCTCTTATAGCCAATGTTTGTTTTTCTGTTCTTAAGCAAAACTTCTTCTATGAGTGGACTTGTTTTCTTTCATTTCCTCCACCTCATTTTTACTGCCTTGGCTTTCCCAGGTTAGCTGTAACAACTAGATGCCTTTATGCTGATTCCCACAGACTTATCCTGTCTTAGTTCCCAAGTCAGTATCTCCCAAAGCCAATCACACTATCACTTGGTGAGCATTAGAAATGCATCATCCACACTATATACACCCAGCCTGAAAACTAATTGTGCATGGTTCCAAAATGGCTCCCCAAGTCTTCTTGATAGCTTTCAAGAACCTTAAAATTCCCATATGACCAAAAAATTCCACTCCTAAGTATATGCCCAAGAAAGCTGAAAACATATGTTCACACAAAAGCTTGTACATGAATGTTCATAGGAGTATTATTCATAATAGCCAAAAAGTGGAAACAACCCTGGCCAGAGTGGCTCAGTTGGTTGGGTGTCCTCCCGTGAACTGAAAGGTTGCTGGTGCAATTCCTGGTCAGGACACATGCCCAGGTTGTAGGTTTGATCCTTTCTGGAGGTGTGCAGGAGGTAGCCAATATATGTATTGCTCTCACATCAATGTTTCTCTCTCCATCTCCCTTTATCTCTTTCTAAAAATCACTTAAAACATTTTAAAGTGGAAACAATTCAAATGTCCATAAACAGGTGAATGAATAAACAAAATGTGGAATATCTATTTAATAGAATATGATCTAGTATAAAAAGAAATAAAGTACTGATACATTGAACAAAATTATGCTGAGTGAAAGAAACCAAACAGAAATAATATATTGTATGATTTTATTTATGTGAACTATTCAGAATGGGCAAATCCATAGAGACAGAAAGTAGATTAGAGTAACCAGGGACAAAAGACGGGAAATTGGAAGTGACTCCTAACAGGTACTGGGTTTCTTTTTCCAGTGATGGAAATATTCTGGAATTTGACAGTGGTGCTGGTGGCACAATATCATGAATATACTAAAAACCACTGAATTATACACTTTAAAATTGTGAATTTTATGTTATGTGAATTACATCTTAATTTAAAATTTTAAAATTCTAAAGCAAGATGTAGGAGGAAGAGGTTGTGGGAGGGGAGGAGGAAGAGGAGAAGGAAGAGTCAGAGAAAAGGAAAGGAAAGAAAGAAGAGGAAGAATAAGAACCCATTAGCCTTAAAGAGATTTCAAGATGGCAGTAGAGTAGACGGAAGCTATGCTCACCTCCTCCCATGAACAAACTGTAATTACAACTAAATTTAAAGAAAAATCATCCTGAATCACCAACTGAAGGCTAGCTGAAGAGGAATAAACAAGGATTTACAGAAGAAGCCACGTCGAGACTGGTAGGAAGGGCAGAGACGCAAAAAAGGCTGGCTCTGCTCCCACAGGTGGAGGCTGAAGTCCTCTCCACTGTGAAGGATTCCCCTCCGAAGCATGGGGCCTAAACCCCAAGCTGGGCTCACAGCCCAGAGCATCAGAGCTGGGAAGAGGCACTCACATAACATCCAGCTGTGAAAAGCTGCAGGATTTCTGTCTGCCAGGGAGAGACAGAGTCCAGCTGTAGACACAGGCACCCTCTTAAAGGGCCAATGCACAAAATTTAGTTCACAGCCACTCACCCTGGGCTCTAGGGGAGGAAGGGTGGGGTGAACTAGAGTTTTGTGAGGAAAGTGGGGCTTGTGGTTCTGGGAGAAAGCTGAAGGGAAAGCTGCCAGGATCTCTGTGCTGAGTCATTCTTCCATGCCATCTTTCTTGGGTGGAGCACTCCCCTTTGTGTGGCATGGGGGGGGACGGGGAGAAAGGAGGATGACCAATTGCCCCACCCTCTAGACTGCCTCTCACCCCACACTGTGGAGTTTAGGCCCTGCCTTGAGTCAGCTGCCTTGGCCAGGGTGTAGAGGTCTAGGCAGACTCAGGGGGTGTCAGTGACTGAGTTGTCTGGCTTTGAGGCAGGGACTATTCCCACCACTTTCCCTGTGAACCTGACTGGCACTTCCTCCTCAATGGGAGATCAGTTAAAACCACCCTCCCAGCTTCCAGCAGACTCAACCTCCCTGCTTCAGAGGCCCCACCAGCCCCCACGCACACGATTCTTAGTGGCTTCACCCTGCCAAGGTTGGAGCAAAATCTGAGACAGAGTCTTGTGGCTCTGGGGTGAAAACTCCACCCACCCCCTCCCCCTCCCGGGAGGTGCACTAGCCCCATCTTCCCTACTCTGCCAGAGGCTCTTTCAGTGACTAAGCCCAATAGGCAGCCAGCAGGGGTAGGCAGGCCGTGGTGGGTCTCAGGGTGCCTTTGGACTTGTGCCTACCTGTCCCGGGCCTAGTGCTGAAACAAGCTGGCCTTGGTGTGCAGCTTGGTCCTTTCGGCCTGCACCCAAGCCCAACGGAAGCAACCACAAACTAGACCCCTTGAAACTCCAAACAGGTTGCCGAAGGCCAGGCACAGACAGCATCTGACACTGACCTACACAAGAGTCCCTCCCAAGAGGCCCAGGACCAATACACCCAGTGGCCAGCTTCAGACAACATCAAAGCAGAATCCAATAAGCTTCCCAAACAGCATATCCAATGGGAGATCTTGGCATGATGGTTCCCTTTGCTCCACATCCTCACCAACACGTATTATTTGTTGACTTGATAATAGCCATTCTGACTGGTGTGAGGTAGTATCTCATTATGGTTTTGATTTGCATTTCCCTGATGATTAGTGATGTTGAGCATCTTTTCATATGTCTGTTGGCTATCTGTATGTCCTCTTTGGACAAATGTCTTTTCATGTCCCCTCCCCATTTTTTTATCATAGTGAATTTTTGTTGTTGTTATTGAGTTGCATGAGTTTCTTATATATTTATATCAACTCCTTATCAGACATATCATTTGCAAATAAATTCTCCCAGTCAATAGTTTGCTTTTTTGTTTTGTTGAAGGTTTTGTTTTCTTCACTCAGGGGGTGTCAGGAAGGGCAAAGGACAGCATCTTTTTAGTTTGATGTAGTTCCATTTGCTTAGTTTTTCTTTTGTTTTCCTTGCTCAAGGGGATGTGTTCAAAAGATATTACTCAGACTGATGTCAGCTAGTTTACTTCCTTTGTTTTCTTCTATGAGTTTTATGGTTTTAGGCCTTACATCTAAGTTGTTAGCCCATTTTGAGTTTATTTTGTTTATGGTATAAGAATGAGTTCCTTTCTTTCTTTTTCTTCCTTCCTTTCTTTCTTTCTTTCTTTCTTTCTTTCTTTCTTTCTTTCTTTCTTTCTTTCTTTCTTTCTTTCTTTCTTTCTTTCTTTCTTTCTCTTTCTTCCTTCCTTTCTTCCTTCCTTTCTTTCTTTCCTTTCTTTCTTCTTTCTTTTTTGCATGTATCTGTCCAGTTTTCCCAATACCACTTGTTTAAAAGACTGTCATTACTTCAGTGTTTAGATTAGTGACCTTTGTCATAGATTGGCTGACCATAAAAGTGAGGACTTATTTCTAGGATTGTTATTCTGTTCCATTGATCTATGTGTCTGTTTTTGTGCTAGTACAACACTATTTTGATTACTATAGGTTTGTAGTATAGTTTGAGATCAGGAAGATTGATACCTCCAACTTCGTTCTTCTTTTTCAATATTGCTTTGGCTATTCAGGAACTTTTATGGTTCCATATAAATTTTGGATTACTTTTGAGAAAAATGACATTGGTATTTTGATAGAAATTGTACTGAATCTATAAATAGTTTTCGGTGATATGGTCATTTTAACAATATTAGTCCTTTTTTTATCTAAGAACACAATATATCCTCCCATTTATTATTTGCATCCTCTTCAATTTTTTCTTCAGTGTCTCATAGTTTTGTAGGGGTCTTTCACCTCCTTGGTTAAATTTATTCCTATTTTATCCTTTTTGATGAAGTTTTTTTTCCCCATTTCTCCTTCTGATTGTTGGTTATAAGTATATTGGAACACCACAGATTTCTATATATTAATTTTGTATCCTGCTTCTTTACCGAATTTTAAAAAATAGTTTTGTTGATTTTTGGCAAGAAAGGAAGTGAGAGGGATAGAGAAACAGAAACATCAATGAGAGAGAAATATTATCCATTGACTGCTTCCTGCACACCACTACTGGGGATCGTGCCCCAAACCCAGGCATGTGCCCTGATCAGGAATCCAACCGATGACCTCCCTGTTCATTGGTCAGTGCTCAACACTGAGCCACAATGGCTGGGCTTTACCAAATTCTTTTATTAATTCTATTAATTTTTTGATTAAGCCACCTTGTTTTTGGTACTTTGTTGTGGCAGTCCTAGGAAACTAATACATATATATATATATATGATTAATATGCTAAGTGTCTGACCATCTGGGTAATGACATCACGTAGCAATGCCTGGCTTCCTCTCCCTAGTGACTAGCCTCCTTGCAGTTTCTTCAGCCCAGGAACAAGACTTGCTTTATAGCCAGATGGAAACATTTTACACTTTAACCAAATGTCTGTGAAGCATTTTCCAGTGCCTCATCTCATTTGATCCTCACGGAAGTCCTGGAGTAGGTAGATAGGAGACTCGGTGGAATCCTATTTTCTTTTCACTAGCCAGAAAAGAGTGATCTAGAAAGCTTAGAAACTTTTTTTTTTTTAAATATATTTTATTGATTTTTTACAGAGAGGAAGGGAGAGAGATAGAGAGTCAGAAACATCGACCAGCTGCCTCCTGCACATCTCCCACTGGGGATGTGCCCGCAACCCAGGTACATGCCCTTAGACCGGAATCGAACCTGGGACCTTTCAGTCCGCAGGCCGACGCTCTATCCACTGAGCCAAACCGGTTTCGGCGAAAGCTTAGAAACTTGACCCCATTGAAAAGAAGTAAGAAATGATGCACCTGGAAAATGACTTCAGGTTTTCTCACTGTACAGAATATAGTCAAACACTGCTACAGGTTAATATTTTACCCTTTGTTCTCCCTGAGTGATCTACAATAATAATCTGCTTCATATTGATATTTACTGCTGTGTTGCTGACAATTACCTGAAAGAGAAGTCGGGGTGCTTCACTGGGCTGGAAAAAGTTTAGCTAAATCAGAAAGCAGGTCTAATTAAGCAAGTTTATGCTATATATATATATAAAAGGCTAAGTTGACTCACACATGTGTGATACATATAAAGCTCTCGCTGGCACCAATCGCACGTGTGTGTTTCCATCTGACATGGTCGATCGTGAATTTGCATCCTCTTCAATTTTTTCTATTATAGAGAAAGGGCGAATAGCTATATTAAAATAGTTCTTCTAATTAATTTCCTTTCAATGTGCACCAATTCATGCATTGGGCCACTAGTACATATATGAAAGCAGAGCTATTTGGGTATGGATGGCAGAGATTCATACGTTTAAAAAAGAAACTATCAGTACTACTCATAAAAAGGACAGCAACTTGAATGAACTTCAAGGGAATTATACTGAGTGAAAAAGCCCATCTCTAAAGGTTACAAACTGTATGGTTACATTTATATAACATGGCAAGATTATAGAGATGGAGAAAAAGATCAGTGGTTGCCAGGGCTCAGGGACAGGGGGAGAGAGGAAGGTGGCTGTGGCTATAAAAGAGTAACAGGAGAGATCCTGGGAGGGGAACACTTTCGTCTTGGCAATGGTGGTTACAGATCTCATCTATCTATCTATCTATCTACTCTCTGTGTGTGTGTGTGTGTGTGTGTGTGTGTGTGTGTGTGTGTGTTTGACAAAACTGCACAGAACTAAACACACACAAATGAATGCACAGAAAACTGACAAAATTCGAATATGGCTATGATTTGTGTCAGTGTCAATTTCCTCGTTGTGAAACTGTACTAGTTTCCAGTAAACACGGCTCCAGCAGGCGTGAACAGGTGGCATGGACTGCGATTCCCTGCAGGTGACCCGGCCAGCCGCACTGGGGCGACACCTCCGGGGTCACCCACCATAATTGGATCAGATTGGTGGAGGGAGCGCAGAGCCACTCACCCAGGGAGCACAGAGCCACTGACTATCCCATGGTCTAGGAATGAAGGGAAACTTGGAAGGTGAAGTAAGAGGGACAGGAGAAGACAAGCTATACAAAGTCAATGACTGGAGCAGAAGTCAGGTGTGAACGCCCACCTGCCGAGTTTACTCAATGACCTTGCTTCCCAATGGCTTTGCCCACTCCCTCTGCGTTGGGACCCGAGACCCACTGTGCTTTTGGTCGAGAGGTGAGGAGAGAAGGGGGGGGCAGGGATCCAGTCCTCCGCAGGGGACGGTCCGGGACTCGGCTCTGCGCGGCTCGGTTGTTCCAGGGACTGCCGCGGCCGCACTAGGACCCCCTGCAGCTGCCGGGGCTTTTTCCAGAGGGGATGCTGAGTCACAGATCTGTCACGCTTCTCACCTCTCCCCAGCCCTCCGGGGGCTAAAGTAAAAGCGAAAGCGAATGCGACTCGCGGGGCGGCTAGTCCCGAGAACTGTGCCCGTTGCCTCCTCCCGGACCCTTGGGCATCTGCAGGTGCCGGGCGAGGGGAGGACGCAGGCGAGATTGAGGCCATGGCCCGCCACCCGCTCCGGGACTGCTGGGCCAGAGAACTCCCCGTGCTGCTGCTACTGCTGCTCCGGCCGCCGCAGACGCGGGGTAGGGAAAGGCGTGCGCCCTTGGGGCGGCGGGAGGAGGCCCGGGAGCCGCAGGGGGACTGCGCTGAGCTCTCCACCTACAGCGGCGGGCAATCGGTGGGCTAGGAAAGGGTGAACCGCCGGCCAGGGAGGGGGCGCGGCACCCGCGTGCGGGGAGCACGTGGAGGGAGCAGTGGCTAGGAGCAGAGCGCCAGTCTCTGCGCCCCGACCCACCCCCAAGAGAGGGAGCTGCGAGGCCAGGCTTTTAATACAACTTCTTCCCGATTTCCATGGCAAAGGGGGAAACCCGGGGCTTGCAATGGGGTATCCGAGTTGGAGCTTTACAGCAATTCCGAGAAACCATGAGCGCGGTTCTCCCAGCCCCAGAAGGAAAGCTGTACAAATGGTGCAAAGCAGGCAGTCCCCGCAGAGGTCGGGGAAGACGACCCCATTAATACCCTCAGACAAAAGCAAATAACAAGCGTAGGTAGTAGCATCGGCTAGGGGCTGCGTCCCTGGGGAGAGAAAAGGCGTCGGCCAGATTGCACATCTGGGAACCTGGAAACAACTCCAATTCTTAAGCAGCTGGGAACTGTGCCAGGGCGCAGGAGAGTGGGGCAGCATGGAGTAATGCTCCCAGGCAAAGGCGAAGAAATGAAATTGTTGGTGATGGTTTGGTGTAGGTCACATAGATGTAATCTCAGCGGAAAGCATAGAATAAGTGACGAGTACATTTTTCTCCTGGGAGATAGAGAGGAGGAAGAAGAAATAATAGATGTGTCTGGATTTATCCACGTTGGCTCTTCTTAATCTTTTTAGTCTGGGAGTTCTTTGAGGGGTCTGATGAAAGCTATGTACTCTCTCCCCAGAAAAAAAAAATGCATAAATACATATACTTACAAAACTTGCATATGATTTTGGGGTCATGGACCCACTGAAAGGCATCCATGGGCTCCTCGGGGATTAGTAAATCCATAAGATCTCTTACTTCCTTCCCCCTCGTGTGTGTGTTTAAGGCAAGACTCCCAATCATTTACATCCAGTCAGTCAGTCAGTCAGACCAGTCTAGCCAGTACCTGATCAGAGCCATCCATCCTGGCTGGGTTGGTGTTAACTCCATAGCTCTGTGGATTCCATGAAGTTTTGTTTTCAGAAGACTATGTTTGGACTTCTCCCATATCTGAGAATGTGTTATGTTGGTGGTTTGTTCAGGTCCTCCCAACTGGCTAACCAGTGTCCTGCATGCTTCCTGAGGAGATGTAGGAAACAGCCAGTGGCCTGGGGCAACTCGATTGCACAGTGTGAAAGGAAATGCAGCTTTAGTTAGAACCTAGCAAAGATGAGCTGTCAAAGTGCAGAGAGCAAAACTGCAGTCAAGATTTTTAAAGCTCATCAACTACAGCATTGCTCTTTAACCTCACAAGGTTCTTGCTACCATCTGATAACTCCTCATGTTTCTTAGTTTTTCTTAAACAGCTTTACTGAGGGATAATTGACAGATAAACTGCATACATTTAAATTGAACGATCTGATAAATTTAAAGTTAAATGTGTACACTCATGAATCAATCACCACAATCAAGAGAATAAACATAATCATCATTACCAGAAGTTTCTTCATGTCCTTCATACTCCTTACCTCCCAACGGGCTGTCACCCAGGAAAACACCATCTGCTTTCTGTCACTATTAATTTGTTGTATCTTCTAGAATTTTATATAAATGCAACCATAGTATATGCTCTTTCTTGCCTGGATTCTTCCTTTCATTGTAACTACTCTAAGAATCCATCCACACTGTAACTTGTATCAATAGTTCCTTTCTTTTTATTGCTGAGTACTATTCCATTGCATGGATGTCACACAGTTTGTTTACCCATTCACTTGTTACATGGACATTTACATTGTTTTGGTTTGGGGCTATTGCATATAGAGCTGCTATGAACATTCACATTTAGGTTCTTGTGTGGACATAGGCATTTATTTCTCTTTAGGAGAGAAAATGACTAGGAGTGGCTGGATCATATGACACATGATGTTTAATTTTTTTTAAAAAAACTGACAAACCATTTTTCAAAGTAATTGTACTATTTTGCATTCCCAATAGCAGTATTGTTTTGGTTTGGTCTCTTTTTGTTTTGTTTGTTTATTTGTTTGCTTTTGTATATAACTATCCAATTGTTACAGCACCATTTGTTGAAAAGATCATCTCTGCTGAATTGATATTATAACTTTAAAAAAAACACACACACAAAGCATCAGCTGTCCCTTTATGTTTGGATTGCTTGCAGTAGACAAAACACCAATATACAAATATCAATTATAGCTCTATATATTAGCAATAAGCAATTGGAAAATGAAATTTTTTACAAATGTATAATTTGCTATAGCATCAAAAAGTGTGAAATACTTAGGGATAAATGTGACAAAAGACTAAAAAAGAAAAAAAAGACTAGAAAAGATCACCTGTACACTGAAACCTACAAACTATTGCTGAGAGAAATTTAAAGATCTAACAAATGGGGAAATATACCATGTTCATGGAATGGGCAAATTAATATCATTAATGTGGCAATTCTCCACAAATCAATATTCCAGCAGGCTTTATTGTAGAAATTAACAAACTGATTCCAAAATTCAAATGAAAATGCAAAAGATAAAAAAAGAGAAAATGCAAAAGATGTAGTATAACCCAAAAAAAAATGAAAAAGAATGGAATTCGAAGAACAACACTTCTAATTTTGAGACTAATTATAAAGTTACAGTAATCAAGACAATGTGGTATTGGTAAAATGGATAAAGAGCTAACAGAGCAGAGGATACCTAATATTTTTTAAGTAGAAGAGATCCAAATTATTAAATTTGTTACTTGGTAATATGATCCTGGTTATCCTATATAACCCTATATCATAAAAGCCTGATATGCAAATTTGTCCCCTTAACCAGGAGTTCCACTGGGATTTCAACCAGGGGGCGGGGCCAGCCAACCAACCGTGGGAAGGGAGACCCCAGCCACTGGCAGCTGGCAGCCTCTAGGGACCCTATCCATACACAAATGTCATGCACTGGGCCTCTAGTAAAGTATAAAGAGCAGCCCATTTCTTATCCCTAGGTGAGAAAATAATACAGTCTCAGATCTGTTCCTGCTAGTTTACAGACAGCAAGTTGCATCTGTCTGTTCTTATTCAAAAGGCCTGATTTGGAGGGAAATTCATCATCTTGGGCAGGTCATTTGTTTAAAGATGAATTTCCCTGCTCACTAGTGCTGGTTTGTACAGAGTGTTAGTGCATTGGGGGGTGGTTAGTGTATTGGTGGTTAGTGCATATGGGAGAACATATTCACCAATGATTCATTGATAAGGGGTTAACCCCCCAAATATATAAAGAACTAATACAACTTAACGCCAGGAAGACAAACAATCCAAAAATGGGCAAAGGACCTGCATAAACACTTCTCCAAAGAGGACATACAGATGGCCAAAAGACATATGAAAAAGTAAGCAACATCACTAATCATCAGAGAGATGTAAATTAAAATGACAATGAGGTCTCACCTCACACTTACCACAAGTGCTAGTGAGAATGTGGAAAAAAGGGAACCCTAGTTGGTGGGAATGCAGATTGGTGCAGCCACTGTGGAAAACAGTATGGAGTTTCCTTAAAAAAATTAAAAATGGAACAGCCTTTTGACTCAGCAATCCCACTTCTGGGTATATATCATAAGAATCCCATAACACCAATCAGAAATAATATATGCACCCTTATGTTCATAGCAGCATTATTTACAATAGCCAAGATCTGGAAACAGCCCAAGTGCCCACAAGTATATGAATAGACATAAAAGCTGCATTACATTTACACAATGGAATACTACACAGAAGGAACTCTTACTCTTTGTGGCAGCATGGATGGACCTGGAAATTATTATGCTAAGCGAATTAAGCCAGTCAGAGAAAGACAAATACCATATGATCTCACTAATATATGGAATCTAATGAACAAATAAACTGACAAACAAAATAGAATCAGAGGCATGTATACATGGAACAGATGGACAGCTGACAGAGGGGAGAGGGATGAAGGTGACTAGATAAAGGACAGTGAAGGGATTAGCTAAGAAACATATATGCACAGCCCATGGACACAGACAATAGTTTGGGGAGGGAAAAGGGAGAGATGGTGGAGTCAGGGTAGATGTAGGCAAACAGGGAGGCAGAATAGGGGACATCTGTAATAGTGTCAACAATAAAAATTTTTAATTAAAAAAATTTAAACCATTTTTCAGAACTATGGAGGGGCGTTGCCCAAACCTTTTATTATTTTATTTCAAATCAGTTTTATCTAGTTATTATTGCTTTGTGCTACTACTGATGGCAAAAAAGTGATAAAAACTTAAATGTACAAAAAATATAGGATTTTTAAAAATCAACCTAAATGTTTAACAGTGGAGGACTGCATAAATACAATGGAGTTGCTTTCAAATAGTATGCATCATATGGTTCCGTTTTTACTAGAAGATCTAGAAGTAAACTGTATTAAGCAGAGAGATATGGATTGTGTCTGTGTGTTTGTCTGCCTTTTCTCGCTTTTCTATCATATTTTGAATTGTGCTTAGCCAGTTAGCTCAGTTGGTTAGAGGATGGTGCTAATATTTTCAATTGTTTTGTAATAAGAAAAGTAAAATAAAACCACAAAATAACACAATCAAGATCTAGAATTTTGGAGTTTTTATCATTCATTTTAAATTATAGCTGATCTCCTTGTTTGGCAATGTTTTCATGACTTTACATATTTTGCAAATTGCTCAAAATAAATTATTATAAGGTCACTGCATATAACATTTGTGCATACTATACATACATTTTATCATCTTTTTTTTTTTTAAATCTTTATTGTTCAGATTATTACATTTGTTCCTCTTTTTTCCCCCCATAACTCCCCTCCTTCCAGCTCCCACCCCACCCTCAACCCTCACTCCCCACCCACTGAGTTCATCCATAGGTGCATGATTTTTGTCCAGTCACTTCCCGCATCTCCCACACCCCTTTTCCCCCAAGAATAGTCAGTCCATTCCCTTTCTATGTCCCTGATTCATTATAGTCACCAGTTCATTCTGTACATCAGGTTATTTATTCACTTGATTCTTAGATTCATTTGTTGATAGATGCATATTTGTTGTTCATAATTTGTATCTTTACCTTTTTCTTCTTCCTCTTCTTAAAGGATACCTTTCAGCATTTCATATAATACTGGTTTGGCGGTGATGAACTCCTTTAGTTTTTCCTTATCTGTGAAGCTCTTTATCTGACCTTCAATTCTGAATGATAGCTTTGCTGGATAAAGTAATCTTGGTTGTAGGTTCTTGGTATTCAGCACTTTGAATATTTCTTGCCATTCCCTTCTGGCCTGCAAAGTTTCTGTTGAGAAATCAGCTGACAGTCGTATGGGTATTCCCTTGTAGGTAATTGAGCCTCTTTCTCTTGCTGCTTTTAAGATTTTCTCTTTGTCTTTTGCTCTTGGCATTTTAATGATGATGTGTCTTGGTGTGGTCCTCTTTGGATTCCTTTTGTTTGGGGTTCTCTGCGCTTCTTGGACCTGTAAGTCCATTTCTTTCTCCAGGTGGGGGAAGTTTTCTGCCATTATTTCTTGAAATAGGTTTTCAATATCTTGCTGTCTCTCATCTTCTGGCACTCCAATGACTCTGATATTAGTCCGCTTAAAGCTGTCCCAGAGGCTCCTTACACTATCTTCACACTTTCGGATTCTTTTTTCATTTTGCTTTTCCAATTGGGTGTTTTTTGTCGAATCTTTGGTTTGATTCTTGTGCTCCTCTGGTCTGCTATTGGGTATAATATTCTTTATTTCAGTCCGTGTATGCTTACTTTCTAATTTCTTTATCGTAGCATCGAGGGTCTCATTAGTTTTCGTGAGGCTCTGCACAAATTTATGGCAAGCCCTCAAAATTGCGATTCTTAGCTCCATATCCTCCATTTCTGTCATGTTTTTTTGTCTCCGCATCTTTTATGCTTTCTTGGTGCACCCCCTTGTGGTCTCTGTGCGCAGTCTTGTTCTAGCCAAGCCTTAATTGTTGTAGTTAACACTAGAGGGATTTGACCACCAGGCCGACTGGCTGTGGAAATCAGCTGTGGGAAAACTTCAGTCCTCAGGGGAGGTGCTAGTCCAGCCCTTGCCTGAGGCGATAGGCAAATGGCTGTGCGCAGGGTTTGGGCGGGGCGGGCTCAACAGGGCCGGGGGAGGGAGCAGCTATGGCCGCTCTCAGTCCGTCCCCAGGGGCTCTGCCTCTCTGTCCCAGCAATCGCTGCAAACCTCGGAGGGGCCGTAGCCAGACAGTCCCGCTTCTCCCGTTTGAGTCTGGGTCCCTAGAGACTCGCCCGGATCTGTAGCCCAGAGTCTGAGACTCGCTCCTGATTGAAAACGACAATCGCGCCCTCAGCCGCCAGCCCGCTTTGCGCACGCACCCTCACCACCGCACCGCCGTACCTTTAAATTTTCCACACTGCGCCTCCGCTGAGCGTCGGAATGCTGTTGTTTTTGCTTCTAGTTGAAGAGACTCTCCTCAGCCAGCCTTCCCGTGGTTCTGGTTGATGTCCGCTCTGACTTTTAGTTGTATTTTTGAAGTGGTTGTCCACGGCGGCAGTCTCCGGTGTTTACCTATGCCGCCATCTTCCCATACTTCCCATTTTATCATCTTTTACAATTTGTTTAAACAATTCTTATTGCCCTGGATAGTGTGGCTCAGTTGGTTGGAGCATCTGGTACACCAAAAGGTGGCGGGCTACATTCCTAATGAGGGCACATACCCAGGTTGTGGGTTCAATCCCCAGTCCAGGCACATACAGGAGGCAATTGATCGATGTTTCTCTCTCACATCTCTCTCTCTCTCTCAAAAAAAAAAAAACAAAACCCAATTCTTTATTGTTGGAGCTGTGTGTAGGCTTCAGTTGCCTCTAAATGGTTAAATATTTAGATTGTTTCAAAATGTTTGATGTTCTAAACACACAGAGTAGGAATAATTGGATGAAAACTAGCTACACAGAGTAAAAAAGGCGAGGGGAAACACCTCAAATTCTAAAAAATGGCAGTGTTTCTGGGGATATTCTTTTTCAATCAAATCATCACTTCAACAAACTTGTTTTGGGCTATATCAATTTTGCCAAATGATTTTACTAAATCCTATATCATAAAAGGCTAATATGCACATTGTCCCCTCAACTGGGAGTTTGACTGGGAGTTCGACCAGGGGCCGAGGCGGCCAGCAAACTGCCCACAGCCCCTCCTCTCGGCTGGCCCAGCCCAATCGGGCCCTGATAGGAGAGGGCCAGCCAGACCCCACCCATGCACGAATTCATGCACCGGGCCTCTAATAGTATATAACTGTTTGAATAAATGTATAAAATCCCCAAGTATATACTCTTGGAATCACTCAGTGTTACTCATTACACAGGATTGATGTTATCTGAATACTTTCTATTTGGAAAGATTTAATTTTCTCCTGTATTGTAGGGAGCCACTGAAGGTTTCTGGGCAAAGGAGACATCATTGGAGTTGAATGGCATAAGGGTGTAAAGAGTGTGAAGAATTAACTGTAGTTTAGAGAGTCTGGAGGCAGGAAGCTAAGTTGGAGGCTTTTGCAATAGTTCTAGTAAGTGGTGATGAAATCCTGAACCAAGACACTGTCAATAAGGAAGGGGGGGGGGCAGATTTCCTCCTGAGTTCCATAAATATAAAATGTATTTCATTCTTTCCCTTTTATTTTCTCCTCAACCTTCATTCAACTCATCCAAGCCTTGAAAAAGCATTATTTAAGGACTTGAACTATGATGAATTTACCTATCACACAAAAAGTAGATTGGGAAGCTCAGTAAATGAGCCTGAGACAGAAAGATTAAGGGCAATGACCTGAACTTGGTACTTATAGTGAGTGCCAGAAGGAAGTGTGTTGGCTTGGTTGGCATTTCAACTAGAAAAATTATGAAAGAAAACAGATTACTGTGAACACAGAGCCCTTTACACATTAAATACATCAGCTTCACACTGCATTTCTTGAGAGCAGAAATTACATGGTATCCTACAATTGGCATGTTGTAGGCATTTAAATGGTAGAATAAGAGAAATAAAATATTAGAATGGGCTCTGACTCTCCTTAAAGAACGGGAGGGGCATGCTAACCTGATAACTTTTGAACTCCAAAAATGAGACTAGGCCAGAGCTACTTACTTGTATTAAATTGTGTAAACCAACTTGGTAAAAAGCCTGATTCACAAGTTCTGGGAAGTAAAAACAGGTGTGGCCCTACACACTATTTTAGTGACTTCATTTAAATGATCATTGGACTTGCTGTATATGTTTTTTAGACAATTTAAGAGTTTTGATATTTCAAGAACCTTAAGTTTACTCCTATTTCCATTGCACTCTATATATTCACAAGCCACTAACTTCAGAAAACACCATCGCATGTCAGGTTTAGCACTGTGAAAACCAGAGGACTTTAAAATATATCCACCACCATCAAGGAGCTTACAATCTTATTTAAAAGGTGAGACTTGCTTACATTGAATATCTAGGGAACAATGTTATAAAAGAATGAATGTAAAGAGAAATTATCATTGAAGTATCAAAAGATGTGATTAAAGCCTCAATGAAAGGTTATTGATACAATCAAATGCATTATCTACCATCCTCATATAATAAAGAGCTAATATGCAAATGGTTGTCATGCCTTTGCGCCCTCATGTCCTTGCACCCTCGCTCCGGGGCTGGGGGACCTGAGGCCAGGGCAGGGGACCTGAGGATGCACCCCCCCGCCTCGCAGGGCTTGATGGGGAACCTGAGGCTGCACCCCCTGCCCAGCGGGGCTTGATGGGGGACCTGGGGCTGCGCCCCCCGCCTGGCATCGGGCTGGGGGACCTGAGTCTGTGCCCCCACCCCCGCTGGGTCTGGGTCTCGCAGAATTTCAAGGCACAAGTGGGTTGGCGGGGACTTGAGTCTGGGTCCCGCAGCATGCCCCAGACTCTGACAGGAGGGAGACTTTCATATACATATTACTAATTTTATTTCATCTCTGACACTTCTATTATAGAGAAAGGGCAAATAGCAATATTAAAATATTTCCTCTAATTAATTCCCTTTTAATATGCACGAATTTTGTGCACCTGGCCACTAGTCCTATATAATAAAAGGGTAACATGCAAATTGACTGAATGATGGAACAACTGGTCGCTATGATGTGCACTGACCACCAGAGGGCAGATGTTTAACGCAGGAGCTGCCCGCTGGTGGTCAGTGCACTCCCACTGGTGGAGTGCCGCTCAACCAGAAGCTGGGCTCACAGCTGGCAAGTGCAGTGGCGGTGGTGGGAGCTTCTCCCGCCTCCAAGGCAATGCTAAGGATGTCTGAATGCCAGCTTACGACATCCTAAGCCAGCATTCAGACATCTGACTTAGGCCCATGGGGAGCGGGCCTAAGCCGCAGTCTGGCCCCCTCTGTGGGAGGCAATTGGCCAATTAGGTATATAGATACTTTCTGAAGGCAGCACAGACTCCTTCCTTATTTCTTTCCTCTGTGGTTGGAGAATAGGGGACTAAAAGGTGGAGACAGAACTGTGGCCGGGCCTGGGGCTTTTGTAGGCAGCAGAAAGAGAGAGAGGGCTGAGGAAAGTCTAGACACGGTTTCCTTCAATTGTCCTCTCTTCCTCCAGGCCCCTCCCTCCATTTTTTCCTTGTCATGGTGGACGCTCGGGCCTTGGACCAACAGGAGCCCAGTGATGGTGGGGTTCAGCCCTCTCACTTCTCAGCTGAATGTACAGCCACCTCACATTCCAAGTGGGGCTGTTTTCAAGTGGCTAAAACGCTGGGAATTCACACCTCCTGGCCTTTCCCCTCTCAATTTCCTCCTTGGGTCTGTTGCAAACTTTACTGAGACACTGAAGCAGCTCTACCCTGGTAGTTCTGCACTGGCCCCTGCCCGGTCCTGGCCGGGCACTCTTCCTTGAGGTTTCTGGGTCCACAGTCTGTGCTCAGGGAGGTCACCCAGAGCCCATTACCCCAGGCAGGTGGGGCAGGGGGGCTAGCTTGGAGAGCTGGAGGAAGATGGCAGAGTAAGAGTTGGTATGAACTAGCTCCTGCTCAGCCAGACTTCCTAAGCTCCCCACGAGCCCAGGCCAGGCCCCTTCCCTGTGCCAGGAGGATCCTGGCTGAGGTCCCCTCCCTGCATCCAGCACCCTCCTCCCTGTTCCACCACTGGGGGGGGCGGGAGCAGCTCGCCTGCTCTGGACCCTGCCAGCCTGGCAGGCGGTGGTGCAGGTGGTGCGGCCTAGGGCGCCGGTGGCTGCGAACCTCCTCTCCCTCTCTGAAGCATGGGGCAGGATCTCAGCAGCTCATGGCCACCTCTGGGTGCCGTGCATGAAGACACCACTCGCTGCTGAACCACTGTCCAACCTGGGACCTGTGGGGGCTGGGGTGGCCTCAGGCTCCCGCTGGCCCCGCCAAAGCCAGACTTGGTGCCCTGCAGTCCTTGTTGCCCTTGTGAATAGCCATGGCCCGGCCATCCCGTCCCAGCAAGTGGCCATCCGATCGCCATGGCTCACTCCCCGGTGCAGTCGGGTCTGCCCGGCAAGCATATAGGCAGGAGCTGGGCCACCAAGGGGAGGGAGTAAGGATGCATGGGCCGGGGTGGAAGCGGAGAACTTGGTGGTGTAAACACAGCCCCCCCACACCACACCAGCCCCTCGTGCCACATTCCCGGACCCCCGGTCACCCCTGCCCAGCGCTGCACTCTCAGGCCTGAGATGGGGTGTGAGACCTGGGGCTGTGGCCTGGAGGTGGCCCTCGCTAGCTTGGAGTCGCAGTGGTTGATCAGGGAGGGATGTGGGGTGCCATGAGACAGCTTCACGCAAGTCCCCGCTGAAAGTCCCTGCCTCTCTCTCTCTCCGAGAGGTCAGCAGCAGTTCAGCCCACTTGGCATGCTGCATGTGCAGCCTGGTTTTCAGTAGAGCCTTTGGTCATTATGGATCTTATGGATACTGGCTCTTCATACATATATATATATTAGAGGCCCGGTGCACGAAATTCATGTGTGTGGGGGGAGGGGTCACTCAGCCCGGCCTGCACCCTCTCCAATCTGGGACCCCTCAGGGGATGTCCGACTGCCTCTCGCAATCTGGTACCACTGGCTCCTAACTGATTGCCTGCCTGCCTGCCTGATCGCCCCTAACCATCTCTGCATGCCTGCCTGATCTCCCCAACTGCTCTCCTACCTGCCTGATCGCCCATAACTGCTCCCCTGCTGGCTTGATTGCCTCTAACTGCCTCTGCCTCGCCCTGCACCCAGGATTCCCTCCTCCGGCCAGTTGCAGGCACCCGGGACCCAAGCTTCCCTCCTTCTGGCCGGCTGCAGGCACCCAGGACCCAAGCTGGCTTTGCTGGGACCAGCTGCAGCCACAGGGGACCATGGGCGGGTGGCTTCACCCGGGCTGCAGCCACAGCTGCCCAGGACCTCGGAGCGGGCAGTTTGTCCCTCTCCCGGGCCTCAGCTTGGCTGGTCCCCATTCCTCTCTCCCCAGTGTTGAGTGTCTGAGCTGTTACGGCATGATGGCATGAGGGTGTGATGACCATTTGCATATTAGCTCTTTATTATGTAGGATGTGAAGTTGTATAATGTCACTTGGAGATAAACCATGAAAAGGTAAAGATGTATACTATAAACCACTAAATAATACAACAAAAGTTGTATTTAGTAAGCTAATAAAGGAGATGAAATAGAATTATGAAATATACTCAAATAATCCATGACATAATCATCTCCATAGGAAAATCCTATGGAATCTACCAAAATATAATTAGAATAAGTGAGTTCAGCTAGGTTGCAGAATGCACAATTAATTTACAAAAGTACATACAATCGAAAATTAAGTACTTAATAATAAATCAACAAAACTTGCCATGTGAACCACATCCTGTGTGGTTCAGGGTTCAGGATCTGGAGAAGGGCCTCGTGTAAATGACAGAGATGAGAAAAGAAATAATAATTTGGAAATAATGGGGGCCAGCAGAGAGTCCAATGCAAGGGGAAGGAATTCACTGGTGCCCAGACCTTGCCAACCTTTTATTTCATTTTGGATACACATATAGCCCTTAATCAGGCAGGCAATTCTGGTAACAGACAGATTATCTTAAAGGTCAGTAAATATTAGTAAAGATTTACTCTGAAACTATTTGATCAGGAAATTGCTTGAGCTACCATTGTCTTGACTAAACAATCAGTGCATAGCTCTGGCCCTTGCCAGGGCTCAAGGTTCACCAACATTCTGGGCTCCTTGTTTACACTTCTCTGATAGTGAAGACAAGGGGTAGCTTCCAACACTTGTCAGTCCCATATGTAGAAAATGATAAAACTTATTAAAAGAAACCAAAATAAGTAAAAAGATTTACTTTTCAGGTAAGAAAACTAAATACCATAAGGATGTCAATTCTCCCAAACTACCTTTGCTCTATTAGCTATCAGTACTTACTACCTAAATTATGGTGTAGAGATAGAAACTAAATCAATGAAATAAAATGGCCTAAAAAGAGACAAAATATGGCAACTTAATTTATGATAGAGCTGAAAAAAATGGACTATTTATAACAAATCTTAATAATATAATTGGTTATCTTTGTTTTAAAAAATTAAATTGATTGGGGTGATAAACACACAATACAATATGCAGATGATGTATTTTAGGATTGTACACCTGAGACCTATATAATTTTATTAACCAATGTTACCCCAATAAATTCAATAGAAAATAAAAAGGATTATAAGAGAGTACTATGAACAATTGTACACTAACAAATTGCGTAACCTAGATGAAATGGACAAATTTCTAGATATACAAAGCCTACCAAGACTAAATCATGAAGAAATAGAACATCTGAATAGACCTAGCCTTTTACTCTAGGGCAGTGATGGCGAAGCTATGACACGCGTGTCAGAGGTGACACGCGAACTCATTTTTTTGGTTGATTTTTCTTTGTTAAATGGCATTTAAATATATAAAATAAATACCAAAAATATAAATCTTTGTTTTACTATGGTTGCAAATATCAAAAAGTTTCTATATGTGACATGGCACCAGAGTTACGTTAGGGTTTTTCAAAATGCTGACATGCCGAGCTCAAAAGGTTTGCCATCACTGCTCTAGGGACTTCATGTCTCTCATGTTCTCTGGAATCACTGATCTGTGGCTGAATGGAGACTGTCCAGTCACCAATAACATAATATTACCTAAGAGGTCCAAAGATCCAAGGTCGATTCTGGTTCCCTCCAAAGGAAGGAACATTTTATCATAGAGCAGAGTCTAGCATTTTAATGGACCTATCTATTCTGGCCCACTGCCAAATTTCTAGAGTTGAGTTTTATTTTCATTCCTCCCACTCTATCCCACAACCTTTAGGTAACCAGCTATGCGAACTTACAGGAAAGCATCACAGATGCAGATTTAAGATTTTGGTAGTATGAAGTTAAAACCATGGTACTGCTAAGCTACACACACACACACACACACACACACACACACACACACGAGAGACGGATTGATTAGAGATGACAGAGGGGAAACTAGATCCAATTAAAAAGTATTAGAACAGCACATCAAGAGGAACCTATAAAAGAAACCCTCACTGATGTAATCAATGCCATTAACTAAGAAAGGTATGAACAAGCAGCTAACTATCCCTGAGTCCTACTGACTCAGGAGCTCTAAGAGGAGAATCCAGCACTCTGTATTTTAACAAGGCATGCAGGTGGCTTTGATGCCCACTCATTTTTGAAAACCACTGGCATAGAGGACACAAGATGAAGTTGAAGATAGTTAGGAGTAGAGTTCACGTAGCAGAGCAGGGGCTCCGATATGGCAATGGTGAATGCACACAGCGAACCAAAGCTACAATCAAACACCAAATGTAGCCCTGCCCAATTTAGCTCAGTGGTTGGACTGTTGGCCTGCAAACTGAAGGGTCACAGGTTCAATTCCCAGGCAAGGGGATATTCCTCAGTTGCAGGTTCCCCAACCCCAGTAGGGGCATGAGTGGGAGGCAGCCAATCGATTTGTCTCTCTCATGCTGATGTCTGTCTGTCTGTCTGTCTGTCTGTCTGTCTCTCTCTCTCCTTCTATCACCCGCCCCCCCAACTCCTCCTTCCCTTCCATTCTTTCTGGAAATCAATGGGAAAAATATCCTAGAGTGAGCATTAAACACACACACACACACACACACACACACACACACACAACACCAAATACAGAAAGAGTGAAAACACTACCATTGGACCCTGGAAATTAAAAAGGAATTATAATACTGGACAAGAAAACAGGAAAAGTTTGCACTATGAAAACCACAATTAGGGAAATTAAATAAAATTTTCCTGACCAAAGATAATCTTGGCTGAGTTTTCAAAGGCTCTTAGAGTTTCCTTCATGAGGAATCCTCAAAAAAGGGAAAGGGCTGGCAACTGAGGACACGGTTGTCTTTTTCAATCAGGAGGGAGACACAAGCTCCCGATTGCTCTGAACTCCAGTTCCGGGTGAGTCTCTGGGGACCCAGACTCATATGGGGAAAAACTGGACTTTCTGGCATTGGGCAGAACTCGAGGGCGGCTTTCTCTCAGAGGTGCTTGCAGCGATTACCGTGGGATACTGAGACCCAGGGCCTCTTAGGGCAGGGCTGAGGATCAACCATAGCTGTTTGCTCCACCCTGTTGATTCCCTGAGACCCCGCCCCACCCAAGCTGTGCGCAGAGGCTTTTGCCTATGAATAACCTGGCCCTTTGCAATCTAAAATTACCTAACAAACTGCAGCTGGGTCAGAGAGACCCAGAACATCCAAAAAAAGGCCAAAGGCCCCACAGCAGCTTGCATTGCTTCACAGCTGGGCCTCATCTGGGCACCTCCAAACCCCAAACAAGGAAGAGGAATCTGCATATCTCTCTGTAGCTCCTGATGGGTAGCCTCAGGCAGAGGCTAAATTAGCACCTTCTTAGAGATCCAAGAGCCAGTGTACCCAGTGGTCAGAGTGGGACTATCCAGATTACAACTCCTCAGATCCATAAGGGACACACTCAGGGGGCAGACTCAGTGAGCACCAAAGCCCCACTGAAGCAAGTCTTGTCCCAGAAGGGTGTCTCCAGCACAGAAGTTCTCCCACAGCAGACACAGCTGATTCTCACAGCCAATTGGCCTGGAGGTCAATTCCTCCCAGTGATACCTACAACAATCAAGGCTTAACTACAACAAGACTGTGCACAAAGCCCACAAAGGGGTGCACCAAGAGTGTCCCCTCAGGTAATTGGGGAAGCTGAGCCACTGGGCCCTATAGGACACCTAGCACACAAAGCCACTCTACCAACACAGGGAAGCAGCCAAAATGCGGAGACAAAGAGCAGGTCACAAATGAAAGAAATGGAGGAAAGCAAACTACTGAATATAGAGTTCAAAACCACAGTTATAAGGTTACTCAAGAATCTTCTAGAAACCTCTAAGAAATATAGGGAGACCCTCAACGATATGAAAAAGGACCAATTAGAAATTAAGCATGCACTGACTGAAATAAAGAATAATATACAGAGATCCAACAGCAGACTAGAGGATCCCAAGAATCAAGTCAAAAATTTGAAATACAAAGAAGAAAAAACACCCAACCAGAAAAGCAAAAGGAAAAAAGAATACAAAAATATGAAGATAGGCCCTAGCTGGTTTGGCTCAGTGGACAGAGCATCGGCCTATGGACTGAAGGGTCCCTGGTTTGATTCTGGTCAAGGGCACATGTCTGGGTGTGGGCTCTACCCCCAGTTGGGGGTGTGCAGGAGGCAACCAATCAATGATTCTATCATCATTGATGTTTCTCTCTCTCTCTCCCTCTCCCTTTCCCTCTGAAATCAATAAAGATATATTTTTTAAAAAATGAAGATAGTGCAAGGAGCCTCTGGGACAACTTCAAGCGTACCAACATCTGAATTATAGGGGTGCCAGAAGAAGAGAGAGAGCAAGATATTGAAAACCTATTTGAAGAAATAATGACAGAAAATTTACCATACCTGGTGAAAGAAATAGACTTACAAGTCCAGGAAGCGCAGAGAACCCCAAACAAAAGGAATCCAAAGAGGACCACACCAAGACACATCATAATTAAAATGCCAAGAGCAAAAGACAAAGAGAGAATCCTAAAAGCAGCAAGAGAAAGAAAATCAGTTACCTACAAGGGAATACCCATACGACTGTCAGCTGATTTCTCAACAGAAACTTTGCAGGCCAGAAGAGAGTGGCAAGAAATATTCAAAGTGATGAATAGCAAGAACCTACAACCAAGATTACTCTTCCCAGCAAAGCTATCATTTAGAATTGAAGGTCAGATAAAGAGCTTCACAGATAAGAAAAAGCTAAAGGAGTTCATCACCACCAAACCAGTATTATATGAAATGCTGAAGGGTATTTTTTAAGAAGAGGAAGAAGAAGAAAAAGGTAAAGATAAAAATTATGAACAACAAAGTGATAACAAATACATATCTATCAACAAGTGAATCTAAAAATCAAGTGAATAAAAAATCTGACGAACAGAATAAACTGGTGAATAGAATAGAATCAGGGGCACAGAAAGGGAGTGGACTGACAATTCTCGAGGGGAAGGGGGAATGGGAGGTGCAGGAAGAGACTGGACAAAAATCGTACACCTATGGATGGGGACAGTGGGGGGGTGGTAATGGCAAGGAGGTATGGTGGGAACTGGGGGGAGGGGAGCTAGACGGAAAAAGAGGAACAAATGTAATAATCTGAACAATAAAGATTTATGAAAAAATAAAAGTAATTTGGGGATGGAGAGAACCAAGATGGTAGCATAGGTAAACACCTGTACTTGCTACCTTCCATAATCACATCAAAATTACAACTAAAATACAGAACAACTATTAGTCAGAACCACGGGAAAGCTGGCTGAGTGGACATACTACAACTAGAGAAGTAAAAAAAAAGCACACAGGCTGGTAGGAGGTGCGGAGGTGCAAAATGGGCTGGTCTGGCACCCGGGTGTGCCGCTTTTTTAATTGGGAGGGAGAGTGCCTCTGCGGAGGCTGCCCAGAGGAGCAAGGGTTCCCAGTCCCACACCAAACCCGCAGCCCAGGGTTCCAGAGCTGGGGAAAGAAGTCCCTATGGGCCGTAAGAACTACAGACTGTAAAAACCAGTGCGGATTGGGGCTGAGTGACACACAGGCTGCTGGAGACACAGCTGCTCCTCTTAAAAGGCCTGCACCATGAATTGAATTTACAAGTTCCTACTTCCTCTGAGCTCCAGTGCCGGGCGAGGCTCTGGAGGACCCAGACACATATGAGAAGAAATTGGACTGTCTGGCATTGGGGCCGGAACAATGGGGTGGTTTTCTTCCAGATGGAGGTGCTCATGGCAGTCATAGTTCCCATGCTGGGACCTCCCCAGTGCAGGGCTGACTGGCAGCCATTTCTGTTCGCTCCACCCAGGAGATTCCCTGAGATCCCACCCCACCCAATTTACAACCACACCCAAGCTGTGTGTAGTGGCTTTTGCATATGAATGGTCTGTCCTTTCTCAGGCTAAAAACCTGTCAAATAAGCTCCAGTTGAGTCAGGGAGCCCCAAACCTGTCAATAAAAGCCCCCAAAATCGGCACCAGCACCACCCTGCCTTGCTTCACAGCTGGGCCTCATCTGGGCACTTCCAAACCTGATACAAAGAGGAGGAATCTGCAGATCTCTGTAGCTCCTGCTGAATGGCCCCAGGCAGTGGCTGACTTTGCACCTCCCTGGAGACCCAAGAGCCAGTGTACCAGTGGTCAGTGTGAGACCATACCAGATTATAACTCTACACATCCATAAGCAACACACTCAAGGAGCAGACTCTCTGAGCACCAAAGCCCCACTGCTCCATAAGAGTGTCTCCTGCACAGTAGCTTTCCCACTGTAGTTGCAGCTGGTCCTCACAGCCAATTGGCCTGGAGGTCAATTCCTCTCAGTGACAACAACAGCAATTAAGGCACAACTACAACAAAACTGTGCACACAGCCCACAAAGGGGTGCACCAGGAGTGTCTACCTCAGGTGATTGGGGAGGCTGAGCGACGGCCCTATAGGACACCTACTACACAAGGCCACTCTATCAACTCAAGGAGACTTAGAAGCTAACCAATACATAGAAAAAAACACAGGGAAGCAGCCAAAATGCGGAGACAAAGAAACATATAAGTGAAAGAAATGGAAGAAAGCAAAGTACTGGATATAGAGTTCAGAACCACAGTTATAAGGTTACTCAAGAATCTTCTAGAAACCTCCAAGGAACTTAGTGAGACTTTTAAGGATCTTAGTGAGAATGCCAAAAAAATGGAAAAGGACCAGTCAGAAATTAATCATACACTGACCGAAATAAAGAATAATATACAGGGGATTCAATAGTAGATTAGAGAATCCCAAGAATCAAATCAATGATTTGAAATACAAGGAAGCCAAAAACACCCATCCAGAAGAGCAAAAGAATCCAAAAATATGAAGATAGTGTAAGGAGCCTCTGGGACAACTTCAAGTGTACCAACATCCGAATTATGGGGGTGCCAGAAGAAGAGAGAGCAAGATACTGAAAACCTATTTGAAGAAATGACAGAAAACTTCCCCTACCTGTGAAAAAAATAGACTTACAAGTCCAGGAAGTATAGAAAACCCCAAACAAGAGGAATCCAAAGAGGACCACACCAAGACATATCATAATTAAAATGCCAAGGGCAAAAGACAAAGAAAGAATCTTAAAAGCAGCAAAAGAAAAACAGTTACCTATAAGGGAGTGCCCATATGATTGTCAGCTGATTTCTCAACAGAAACTATACAGGCCAGAAGGGAGTGGCAAGAAATATTTAAAGTGATGAATAGCAAGAACCTATAACCATGAATAGTCTACCCAGCAAAGCTATCATTTAGAATTAAAGGTCAGATAAAGAGCTTCACAGACAAGAAAAAGCTAAAGGAATTCAGCACCACCAAATCAATATTATATGAAATGCTGAAGGGTATTCTTCAAGAAGAGGAAGAAGAAGAAAAAGATAAGGATAAAAATATGAACAAAGTGACAACAAATACATATCTATCAACAAGTGAATTTAAAAATCAAATGAATAAAAAATCTGATGAACAGAATAAACTGGTGAATGGAATGGAATCAGGGGCATGGAAATGGAACAGACTGACAATTCTCAGAGGGAAGGAAGGGAGTGTGGGAGGGGTGTGTGGGAAGAGATTAGACAAAGATTTTATATGCATGTATGCATTACCTATGGGCACAGTAGGGTGGCGAGGGCCTGGGGTGGGGTGGGAACGGGTGGAGGGGAGATATAGGAGGAAAAAGAGGGACATCTGTAATAATCTCAGCAATGAAGATTAATTTTTAAAAAAGTAATTTGGAGACATTATGTCCCTTTATGCCTAAATATTTCATTATATATTTATTGATTTCAGAGAGGAAGGGAGAAGGAGAGATAGAAACATCAATGATGAGAGAGAATCACTGATCGGCTGCCTCCTGCATACCCCCTATAGGGGGTCGAGCCCCCAACTCGGACATGTGCCGTGACTGGAAATTAAACTGTGACCTCCTGGTTCATGGGTCAATTCTCAACCACCGCGCCACACAGCCTAAGCAAGCCAACTATTTTTAGCATATCCATCAATTTAGGTTCATCGGATTTGGGGAAGAATACCACAGATGCGATGCTGTGTCTTTCTCAGTGAATTGGATCAGGAGGCATATGATACTGATTTGTCCCAATATTACTAAATTGAATTTCGATCTACTGTAAGAAGGGCTTTCTCGCCCTAGCTGGTTTGACTCAGTGGATAGAGCGTCGGCCTGTGGACTGAAGCATCCCAGGTTCTATTCCAGTCAAGGGCACATGCCTAGGTTGCAGGCTCAACCCCCTTTCCCAGAAGGGGTGTGCAGGAGGCAGCCAATCAATGATTCTCTCTCATCTTTCATATTTCTCTCTCTCTCTCCCTCTCCCTTCCTCTCTGAAATCAATAAAAATATATTAAAAAATAAAGTATCATCAGTTCTAATATTTTTTAAAAGGCTTTCTCTTCTCCCAAATTTATTTATTTATTTACTTACTTACTTATTTACTGATATCAGTACAAACTTATGGAATTTTATTTTGTTCCCTAATCTGTTACTATTTTATTTTAATATTCAAATTGCCCCAGATTTGGCTCACAAGAGCTGATTCAACCTGGCCACTGCATCCTTTGAAATGTTTCTATCATTCTTTGAGCACTTCTTTACTTCCTGGCACAATATATTCCATACTCACTTGTGCTTTCCATGTCCTAACTCTGGAATCAGTCTTTTTGTAGAGACCAAGATCTGGGTACCAAGTATGTTTGCTGCTAATATGTCATTGCTTCTAGGCACTATCAAAGGACAAAATTAGCACACATCATACACAGGTACATCCTTGCATGTATACACTCACACAGGCACACAAGGGTACACAAACTCATGTACACATATGTGTACACATACACACTAATTACATACTAATATCTCCAACCTCAATTCTAGTTCAACACCATAAGGTACATTCTACTCATCCCTTTCCCCTTTCCATAGTTGTAATTTCTTCCTCCAAAACCTGGACTGTTTTACTCATGGACGATGACTAGTTCCTACAAATTTTTCAAGAAGAAAAGGAGAGATGACAGTGACTTTATACCTTTGCCCCCAGATTTAAAAGCACAGATGGGCTTGGGAGGAAAATCTACAGAAGCTTCAAACAATCACTATTTACTCATTATCTAGCCAAGCTTGCTTTTCCTTTTATTTTTATTTTTTTAATCCTCACCTGAGGATATGTTTTTCACTGATTCTAGAGAGAGAGTAAGGGAAAATGAAAGGGAGAAGGAGAGAGAAACATGGATGTGAAAGAGAAGCATGGATGTGAGAGAGAAACATCAATCGTTTGCCTCCCATATACACCCTGACCAGGAATCATATGTGCCCAGACCAGGGACCACACCTGCAACTTGGGTATGTGCCCTGACTGGGAATCAAACCTGAGACCCTTCGGTGCATGGGAGGATGGTGTAACCAACTGAGCTACACTGACCAGGGAGGAAGGGAGGGAGAGAGAGAGAGAGAAAGAAAGAGAGAGAGAAACATTGATTGGTTGCCTCCCATATGGTCCGGGACTGAACCCACAACCTGTGCATGTGCCTTGACCAGGAATCAAACTGGTGACCTTTCAGTGCATGAGACAACGCTCCACTAATGGATCCACATGAGCCTGGGCATCCCTTCATTTTATTTTTGTGGCACCTCTATATTGACAGATGCTAAGAAGATCTTCAGGATAAGCCTGGAGCTGGTCTAATGGCTGCTTGGTATACTGTTCGTTCTCATAGCTGAGCTTAGGAATGTGCCAGGATCAGGCAATTCTGGTCTGAAAGTCTGATAATTCAGCTCCCTCATAGAACTGTGGACAGCCTAATTCCCAAATGGATGAGGTGAGCTTGGCCACCTATCCAGCTTAAACTGTGTACTAGGCCTGGAGGGGGACAGATTCTGGAAAATTTGATCAGCTTCCACAGCTCTGAATGTGAGGATTCTGAATTCTGGAACACAAATCTCCATCTACCCTGGACAAAGTCTCTGATCGCTAGCTGGGTGTTCAGGTAATGCTGATTTCTTTCTGTATGCTTCAAATAAGCCACACCCATTTGATTTATCCCAATAGAATCTGTGCCTGCTTTTCAGCAACCTGAACCTTCTATTGGTCAGGCAGGATCTGGGTCTGCTTTGACTAAATAGCAGCTTTCTCCTTCCTGCTCACCTGCTTTCTGTGGATTGGCCCAACTCGGCTGTGATTCTAACTGCCGCCATATTCAGTCTCCCCCTCAGACTACCCTCCTTAGTAGAAAGATTGCTTCTCTCTGTTCTCTTGGATGAATCCTAACCTTCTTGCTTGCTGATGTCCCAGCTGCTCAGCAGAGACTTATTCAGGGTTCCACACTGGAACCAAAAAGCCAGCTCCCCAGGCAGCTGAAGGAAGCCCACAGATTTGTATGCTTTCCCTGCTAACTTGGTAGGTAACCTTGGTTTCTGCCCTTTGCCAGCACTTCAGCCAATGACCTTTTCAGTAATGGGGCTGGGGGGAAGGGGTGCGGGGGGGGGGGGGGGGGGGAGGAGGCCCGGCAATACTTTCTCAACATGTCCATACAAGCTCCAGGACAATGGAAAATGCTGCAGAAGAATTTCCCTGCCTGGGACTTTCCTTCCAAGGCAGCCCAATCTAAGCCACCTCCACTGCCTCAGGCAAAGCTTGGCCTCAGAAACTAGTTCTTGCTCATCTCCTCTGCATGCAAGAAAACCTAAAATGTATTGAATTAATAGGAAAAAGCACATAAAAATCATACAGTTGTGTCAGATAGGTAGATTTATGGGGGTGATCACTTCCTAAGTTATCTAAATGTCTAATCACTATGCTATACATCTGATACTAAATTAATAGTGTAGATCAACTATAATTGATTGAAAAATAAATTTTTAAAAAGATCATACAGTGTTTCAAGTGGCTAAAGAAAAATTTTGCTTTTAACCTTTTCTGCAATAGACTCTTTTTGGCATTGGACAGGACCTCATCTTACGGACAGGCCAGCAATATTATTTTGGAACAAATGTGGTAGAACAATACATTAAAAAATTTTTTTTCTTTATTAAGTTAAGAAAATATTTTTATTGCTTTTTGAGAGAAAGAGTAAGGGAGAGGAAGAGAGAAACATCAGTGTGAAAGTGAAACATTGATTGGCTGCCTCCTGCACACTCCCTATTGGGGATCAAGCCTGCAACCCAGGCATGTGCCCAGACCAGGAATAAAGCTGGCAACCTTTCCGTGCATGAGATGATGCCCAGCCAATTGAGCTATACTGGCCAGGGCTAGTTCTCATCTTTTAATAAGTAAAGACCCTTTTGGGGTTTCTTTATAGAACCCCAATCTACAAAATTGGTGCCAAGGAGGATACTGTTATCAAGGATTTAGAAATAGATTCTTTCCTGGGATCTGCAGCATTTTACATTAGGTACATGATAAATAATGCCAATTTCACAGTTTTGCCCAGTGAAAGAAAAAGTTATTTTTTCTTTTTTGCAAGTTTTGTTGTTACAAAATGTAGAAAAAAAGTGAAGTACTCCTACAACTCATTAAACTCATTAAATGTTTTTAATGTTTATGTGGCATGCTTTTATATAGGAAAGGAATTTTTCTAAGGATGCAAAAATATCAACAGGCCATAAATAAATAACAATAACAAAAAGTCAGTAATAAATATGGCATCCTCAAAATGAAGATGGCCAACATTTCAGTCCTTCATTTTCTTCTTGGGCCAATATCCTTAGATATCAACTTATGAAACTCTTCATTTCCACAGAACAGAATGAGAGCCACATTGCCAGGGTTTTTAGCTTACATGTTGGAATCAGTGTTTAATTCCAGCTGTCACAAAAGTAGAGCCACCTGGGGAAATTCATCTTGCCTCTGGTTTCTTCCAAAAAAGTGAGAAGAATTAGATAAGCCAGTTATACATGTAGAAATTAAATAAATAGAACTTATATTAGAAGGTCAGACTTAAGCCTGGTGTTGAGGAAGAAATTTTATCCATTCATTCTTTGAATAAGTATTTCTTGAGCACCTATTCTTGCCAGGTACTGTACTATGGAATACAATGTTGAGCAAAACAGATGTGACCCCTACCCTCTATAGCTTACAGTGCAGATGGTGAGACATACAATTCATTATATCACCTCAACATCTTAAATACAACTATACAGGGAAAGAACAGAGAACTCCGGGGCCTGACTGGGGGGTGAGGGAAGACTTTCCTGAGGAAGGATGACAGATGGCCAGCCAAGAGTGGGGCAAGGAGAGGGAGGGAAGGCCTGGTAAGTAGCATAAGGGAACCACAGGCCTCTGTGGCCAGGGGGAAGAGTAGCTAGAGAGGCAAGCAGGGCCAGTTCTGGATGATCCTTGAGGACTTAAGGATTTTAGTTTTTATTTTAAGAGCAGCAGAATATCAGGAAAGAGCGAAGACATCAAATATGCATTTATAAAGATGATGCTGGCTGCCTGGAGGCTATTGCTATTTGTTTAGGCAAGAGAACTCAAAGGCTTGGTATGGATGAGGCAGAAGAGAAACAGAGAGATGGATACCTTTGAGAGAGATTGAGGCTGGGGAGGATGGGAAGTGAGAGTGAGGCAAAGGAGGTTTTCTCTGATAACTCCTCCACGTCTAGCTATGCTGAAAGTCTGGCACCTAAGGCAGGCTTCTGGAAGATTTCTGAACAAGCTGAAATTTGTTCATCTCTCCCTCTTATCTGTACTTTTGCAGGTACCACATGCTCTACTCCAACCTCTATTGAACATGCAAACATCCAGGTCAAGAGTTATAATGAGAACTCCAGGGAGCGTTATATTTGTAACTCTGGTTTCAAGCGTAAAGCTGGTACGTCCAGCCTGACTAAGTGCCTGCGTAACGAGGACACAAATATTACCCAGTGGACCATTCCCACTCTCATATGCATCAGTAAGTACCTGCCCCTGCACCATCCCTCCCTGCCACCATTGCCAAGGACACGTAGACAGCAGTGCTGCAATGTGGGTCATGGAATAGCCCACCTGAGGGGGCAAGAGATTTGTGTTGAGGTCTGAGACTCAATAAACCAATAGACCTCTAAACAACACCTCTGGAGGTGGACATACATGGGCTTTGGAGCGGGGAGGGTGTCACACAATTCTGGATTCAAATCTTGGCTCTGCCACTTACCTAAACCTATGAGACTGTGGGCAAGGGCCTTCATATCTCGGAACTCTAGGTTTCTTATATAGGAAATGGACCTGATGTGCATTGTGGCTTGTTTGTAGAAGGATTCGGTGAAAGCTGGTAAATATTAACTATTATTACCATTGATGCTTTAAGATCTTGGTAGCAAGAATTTGGCTACAGACAAGGATGTGTGCTCAAGCATAGTTGCTTCCCAGAGAGCTTTTCCAGTTTCTCCCTGGGAGAAGGCCTGCATTCTTCTCCAATGGTATCCATCCCAGGAGACTGCGGAGACACATGGGCGCAGATTCCCTAACTCAGTTACCCAAGTCTGGTGTCCAGTCAGTGGTCCAGAGCAAGTGTGAGGGAAAGTCGCCAGAATCAATTTTTGTAAACCACCTACCACTGGATAACCATGCCAGAAGGAGCCAATTAATCTTGTGGTGGAAGCTAATTGTGCCATTTCCAGAAATACTAATCCACTTACTCTAGAAAAAATATTAAGCCACAGTCTTCTGATTTAACATTTATTGCTTACTTGGTACATGTCCAGCAGTGAGTGAGATACTTTCTCATATAACATTTGTGAAAATTGCCAACTTCTCTATGGGGGAAGCAGAGGGGTAAGGAGATGAGGTTTTGTTTATTTGTGTTTTTGTTTGTCCTCGCCGGATGGTTTTTTTCCATTGATTTTTAGAGACAGTGGAAGGGAGGCATGGAGGGTGGTGGGAAAGAGGGGGGCAGATATGGATTGGTTGCCTCCCATAGCGCCCCCCGACTGGGAATGGGTATCGAACCTGCAACCCAGGTACATGCCCTTGACCAGTAATCAAACCAGCACATTGAACCCACGACCCTTTGGTGCATGGGCCCCATGCTCTAACCCAGGGGTGGGCAAACTTTTTGACTCGAGGGCCACAATGGGTTCTTAAACTGGACCGGAGGGCCGGAACAAAAGCATGGATGGAGTGTTTGTGTGAACTAATATAAATTCAAAGTAAACATCATTACATAAAAGGGTACGGTCTTTTTTTTTTTAGTTTTACTCATTTCAAACAGGCCGGATCCGGCCCGCGGGCTGGAGTTTGCCCACGGCTGCTCTAACCACTTAGCGACACCAGTCGGAGCAGAGGGGAGGTTGTTCTATAGCAAACTCACTTTATTGTAGGACTCCTTGGAGAGCCAGACTTTCTTATTGAATTTGTAGTGTTTAGACCACCTAGTACCCCTCCCCCTCAACCTGTCCCTCCCTTTGCATGACTGTCATGCAGACATCAGAGGCAAAGCAAGGAGGAAGCCTTCTACTTGATGTAGAGGACTGACTGGCCCTTTCCCTGATCTTCTCAAGGATGCATGTATATATACAGCCTTGGAAGATGGAGACAGCACCTCCCTCTGGAGAGAAGGCAGACATGGTCATGCCGTTAATAAAAGACTCAGGTTCCCTGAGCTCAGGCTTCCCCTGCTGTGTTGCAGACCACTGGATGTATCTATTCTGGCCCATCCATGTTGCCTCTCTGGGGCTTGGGGATGAGGGAATTGATGCAAATTTGCTGATACTCCTGCTGCCTATTGTGTTTGCAGTCTGTGCTTGCATTTGCATGAGAACTGCAGGTTGGGAAACATTGATTGTAGTTTATTTCTTGTGCTTCTGACCTATCCTAGGAAGCCAAATGTGTCCATTTTAAATTTGTATGTTTATTTATATCCAGTTCTGAAGCCACCCCAGGGTGCACCCTCAGGATCATAAATGCCATGTGGTTGTCCTCTCTCTAGGAGACCCCTCCCTGACCCGCCAAAGGCCATCCTCCACAGTAGCACCAGCAGGGGTGACCCCAGAGCCAGAGAGCCCCTCCCCTTCTGGAAAAGGTAGGAATGTTGGGAATTTTTTAAGGACTTCCATTCCCTGCTAACACTCAGGTCCCCACAAATCCCTCAGATTCATGGACCACTGCTGGAGTTCCACTACAAACTTATGTAATAGAACAAAACTTTTTAATAATCAAAAACAAAACTTACCTTTGCTTAATTTTCTGTTTTAAATCAAAGGGGCTTGATATCCAGGTTTTATATGTGCATGATTAATAATGGTTTAAAATCCACTCTTATTATGTCAGGTCACACTTAACTGCTATCCTTGTCAAAACTGCTCTCCTTCTCAGGGAGGTTCTGAGGTTTGGCCTGCCTCACATGTTAGCCCACCACAGTTTCAGGGGTACTGGCAGAAAACACAACACCCCTGGTCAGAGCTGTGGCCATCACTTTGTAAAGCATATAAATGTTGAATCACTATGTTGTACACCTGAAACTAATATAATACTGTGTCAATTATGAATAATTTTTTTAAAGCAACAACAAAAACCAGTATTTGAGTTCTGATTCTAGAAGGAGCTCTGTAAGTATTAATAACAAAAGAAGTGAATTTCAGAAACATGAGAGACCTATGCAGAATTGCCTCCCAACAATCTTATGCACCAGCAAGTTAACTATGATGGCTCTGGTGTAGCAGCATTGCCCAAAGCTGCCAATGTGCCACATTTCCACGGAGTCTTAGGTAATCATCCATCCCAATTTCCTCAGCACTGACTCCGTGTTAAGAAAATCCAAAACCTTTGGTGCTAGGTATCATGGGACAATGTGCCCCATGTCCTATGATACCCTTACTTTACACTTAACTCTTGATTTTCTGTGTCCCGTTTTCCAATTTGTGGGTTTTCCTGGCCCCTGTCTCCTCCCATCCAGGCACAGTCATTCTGTTATGCTTGGCACACCTCCCTAGAGCAGGGTTCCTAATCTTGGCTGTCCACTGAGGTCACCTTGGAACTCTCGAGAGCAATCTGGGAATCAGAATTCTAGAAGCTCCCTGGGTAATTCTTAGGTAGCCAAGGCTGAGAACCACTGCTGAAGGGAGGATGGAAAGGCCATAAAAAGGTTTCCTTCTAATTAGCGGGCTACAAACAGAAGGCAGAGGCTGAGGTACTGGCTATATTTAAGTTTGGGGCAGTTCTAAAGCTCCTTTGAGTCACCCAATTAATGAGAATCATCAAGTGGCCTCTCCCAGTTCTGCCTTCATGCACCAAACACTTGATCAGATGAAATTGTACAGTCGAAATCTCAGATGTGAGATTGTCATCTTTGACAGAGAGTGACGTTGCCATGGACACTTGGATGGGAAAGCTCTGGGGGAACTCTATGCAAAGTGCCTGGAGTGCTGGCTGTCTGCGTAGTATGAGGACGTGACTAAGGATTAAAGGGCATGAGGACTTTTCACAGCATCTGTGGCTGGGAACACATGAGAAAGCAGCCCAAATAATGTGGCCAATGGCCAAAGATGCCGAGACCGGGGCAAAGCCCTTCAAAAACACTCTGTAGTTCAGATGGGCTGAATCTCAGGCTCCCTCTTATTTAGAAGTTTTGTGAAAACATGTACAAAATAAACTAAAACCAGCATCCCAGATGTCTCAGCTTTGGCAAATACAGTTCCACTTGTGTGTCTCTTTTTTTGTTTGAGACCAGTCTTCTCTAGTAAACAGCCTGGATCTACCCTAATCTTTGTAATTTACTCTGCAAATCCGCTAGCATTCTCAAAAGTCTTATGGCCACCCCGGATGGATGACTACGTTACACACTTAAGGGATTTTCGTAAAGATCCATGGAGCAGTATCCTGGGGGAGGGCTGGCCCAGTGTGGGCTCCTTAGAGCACGGATTAAGTTCACTCCTCTGGAGCTAAGAAAGTTACTATTCTAAACATTTATGTTCTCCATGTGTTGCACCTTCCGACAGAGCCAGCTTTCATTTCCAAGCCAGACACCACAGTGGCCACAAAGCCAGCTGTGGTACCGGGCTCCACGTTGATGCCATCCAAATCTCCTGCAGGAACCACAAGGGTAGTCAGGAATGAGCCCTCCCAAGCCCCACCTCAGACAACTGCAAAGGCCTTGGAACACACTCCCTCCACTTCCCTCGAGAAGCCAGGTTGGCACTGTCTTTGCACACTTTAGGGGAGTTCAGCTCTCTGCCTGCATGACATAATACCCTCCAAAATCAGAACAACCTGGCAACCCTCCACCACCGGCTCTCTGCCACAGCCTTCTTGCTCTTGTCTCTCTGTTTTGTGCTCCACCCTGGCTCAGGCCAGGTGAAAAGGAAGTCCATTTCCCAAATGTGCCAAGTCTCACCGTATTAACCTGCTTTGCTAAGAATCTGAATAATATCGGCCTCCTCCTAATGTGGGAGGGCGAGGAAGCTTCCCACCCTCTGGAGTCACTATCTATGGGATGGAGGAGCACTCAGTAACCTGTATCTTCTGTAAGGGCACATCTGACTCTTAAGCATGGCCCAGCCTGTAAATGAATTAATGACCTTGCTTGTTCTTTGCTAAAATGAGCTTGGTTTTTCCAGCCATGCATCACTTAAGGCTTTAAGATAGGAACCAAATTGTGCAGAATTTCTCCTGCTTAATGAGAACAGTACCTTTAGGACTACCGTCATAACTGAGCTGCAATCTCTTCCCGCAGGTGCACATTCATCCAATTCCACAGCTGTCATTGGTAAGTATCTCCCTTTGTCCTGGAAGTGCTGAAGGGCAGGGGACTTGTCCCAGGAAGCTGAACAGTCCTGGTTTGTGCCAGTTGTCCCAGCATGATCACTAATAGCATCCCCTTTTACTCTCAAGTGTATCAGTGTAGAAAGTAAGTTACAAGATCACCCTATTTATAGAATTCTTTATTTGACATCACTATTCTCATGTTGGTACCTTACCACTGTCAGGCTCCTGATATGGAAACCAAAGAGCAGATACATCACAACAAGGGCCTATTCAGCAATTCAGTTCTACTAAGCAGGGCTAGACGTCTGTCCAAGACTTACTAGGTAACCAGGAGTGTGTGCTGGCACCGTGGAGATGACATTGTTCTGCTGACATACAGACTGCACTATTCCCCCAGAGCGTTAGTGAGCACCATGCACCTACAGCCAGACCATTCCAATTTCTCCGTCTAGAAGCCTTTTTACAGGAGATGCACACAACACTAAGACTAGGAGAGAGTGTCCCGGTAAATATAAGGAGGAAGATGGAGAATTGTTAGCGAGAATGAAAGAAAAAGATGAAAGGAGGAGAGGAAAGCTCAGAGAGGAGAGGAGAGAAAATGAGAAAGAAGCCAGGAGAGAGAAATGCAAGAAGTAAGAAAGGATCTGATACTTTTGTCTGAGAGGTTTTCAATGAACTGAAAACCACTCTAATGTCATATGGGCAAAACGATTTCTATTTTTTATTTACAAGTTTTCCTGCTAGAGAAAGATTCATATTTTTGTGGTTACATTTTATCTGCATTAGTGTCATCTGGGGAAAAAAAAAGTGGCTTTGGTCATCTCAGCAGTTAGTTGATTAGAATTTTTTTTAAATCAATCATATATACAAAGTCAAGGCAGCATGGAAAGGCTCTTTGGAGAGTATTTTCATGGAGAAACTATAGCATTTAATGGCAAGGATATGAAAACAAGAATATGTTTATCACTTAAGAGAAGACCAATAAATAAAGAAGCCAATCTAATTTTCCTTTTTATGTCACGTACTACATTAATCTTTCTACAAAGTTTTAAATTTTTTATTCATTTAAAAAAATATTTTTTTTATTGATTTCAGAGAGGATGGAAGAGGGAGAGAGAGAAACATCAGTGATGAGAGAGAATCATTGATTGGCTGCCTCCTGCACGCCCTCCTACTGGGGATTGAGCCCACAACCCAGGCATGTACCCTTGACCAGAATCAAACCCTGGACCCTTCAGTCTGCAGGCCGATACTCTAACCACTGAGCTAAACCGGCTAGGGCTTTATTCATTTTTTGAACTGAAAATTTTTGCACATGGTTTAAAAATAAAAAATTATAAAAGGATATATAGTAAAAAGTAAGTCTTCTCTCTGACTGAAAATCATCTGTGGGAAGGAAGAAATTGCCTGCTACCAGATTTCTGTGTACCCATCAGAGAAAGTCAGTATGTCAACAGCACACAGAGGATATATGATGCCAGCCAGTTAGGTATTTTATTTTCAAGGTTCTGTACTTTGTTTTCACTTAATGCTATATTTTGGAGATTCTTCCACATCAGTATATAAAACCACATCATTCTTTTTAAGAACTTAAAAATATTCCATTGTATGGATTTACCACAATTTATTTAGCCAACTCTCTATTTGGACACGAGACTGCTTACATTCTTTGGCTATATTACAAACAATGAAAAATTAGAAAGCCTTGTATTGTTTTGCATATGTGTGAATATATCTGTAGGATAAAATCTTATACATAAAGTTCTGGAGCCATATTTTCTATGTAGATTTTCAAACTATTTTATTATGGACTATAATCTATTTTTTCCAATTTATGTCTTTCACTGGATTAAAATATCAGAAACTCACTCCCAAATTCTGAAATGTAACATAATAAACATTAACTGAACATGTGCAATAGATAAAGATAGCTATGTGCAAAGAACTGTGAAAATACCGAGACTTAGAAGAAAAAAACAACAACTTTAAACCATTCATATTGTATGAATAAGATTATGTTCTTTCAAGCTGCTTAAATATAAAGATAGACATATTGCCCTGGCCACTCAGTTGGTTGAGCATCATCCCATGCACCAAAGGTCACTGGTTTGGATGCCAATCAGGGCACATGCCTTAATTTCAGGTTCAATCCCCAGTAGGTAGGGGTGGAGGGGCAGGAGGCAACCAATTGATGTTTCTCCCTCTCATCAATGTTTCTCTCTCTCCCTCTCCCTTCTCTCTCTCAAAAAACACCAATAAAGACATTAAAAAAAAAAAGACAGACATATTAAAACTATAAGAAAGCAAGTAATTTCAGCAAGGAGATAAAAACTAGCTATATTTCATTATGTATTACTTGAGTTTCATCCGCTAAGAAGGTGTATGCTAAAATGAAAATCATGCTAACTTTCTGAAAAGACTTAGTTATAATGCCTTCAAAGTATGTCTCATACAGTCCCAGCCACCTAAGACCTAAGAGTATGCCCAGACCAAGTATCAGTGACAGAGATACTCGCTGGTTTCCTGGGCATCAGTGGCTGTTGCTATTTCCACATGAATAAGCAATCAGTTGAGCTCATCTTTGTAAAAAATATATATAAATGATGCTTTATACTATAGTGGTTGCTCAGTAAATGTTAACATAATGTTTTAATCAACCCATTGATACTACCAATATCATTTATTTTTTAAATAAGGCTATAAAAGATATCACAACTTTTAAAGTTGCTTTCTTTAGTCCAACAGAAATATTGAATGAATAAGTAGTGAATGAATGAGCAACTATTAAGTAAATTTGAGGGCTTTAACATCTAAATAAATATTCAGGAAATGTTGCTTATCATTTCATTGTCTCAAATATCTACTGCCTCACTTGGCAGCCCTTTTTATCAATAACTTTATTCAATTTTTCCAATATCTGGTCTCTGATACTTGACTAAGCTATTCTTGAAGCATCTCAAGCCTATCTAATAAAAGAGAATATGCTAATTGACCCTCACACCATCACAAAGATGGTGGCGCCCACAGCCAATAAGGAGGGAATATGCTAACTGACTGCCCTGCCCTCAAAGATGGCGGCACCCACAGCCATAAGATGGCCGGCAGGGGAGGGCAGTTGGGAGCGATTGGGCCAGCAGGGGAGCAGTTAGGCATCGATCAAGCTGGCAGGGGAGTGGTTAGAGGTGATCAGGCTTGCAAGCAGAAGCGGTTAGGGGCAATCAGGCAGGCAGGCAGGTGAGCAGTTGGAAGCCAGCAGTCCCGTATTGTGAGAGGGATCGAGCCTAAACCGGCAGTCGGACATCCCCCAAGGGGTCCCAGATTGAAGAGGGTTCAGGCTGGGCTGAGGGCCACCCCCCCACCCCCGTGCACAAATTTTGTGCACCAGGCCTCTAGCTGTAAAATAAAAGGTCAAAACGTCATCTATGAGGGTGTTTACATGGCCATCTTCATTTAGTACACTAGGAGTGAGGAGTTCCTTTTTCTGCCACATCTGAAATAAGTTTACTACAGTCCATATACTCAGCCTTTAAAAGAAGCTACCTTTGTAACGTTCATTTGTTCAATCAATAGAAATGGAGATTCTATTTTGTGACAGGTCTGGTACTAACCTGCAATGAAATGCAGATTTCGCATTAAAAAGCAAATGGCACTTTAAATGTATGTATTTCAACTTATGGGATGTTAATTATTTAATTCAGTCAAGTAAGTATTGATTATCTACTCTGAGCCCAACACTTGGAATGTGCTTAGTAAAGTAACAGATACTAATAGAAGAAGAAAAAAAACTTAGGAAAACTGTCCAGAACTGACATTCTTACTTCAAAATTGCCCTCATCAAATGCAGATGCACAAGGACTCTGGGCACAGTGACAGAAATACGTACTACTCCCTGATTGACCTAGTTTGCAGGTACTGCTAAGGAATGGCGATTCCCTGTATGTTCACAGAGGACATTTCATCATCCACATCCAACAGTGGCCCCTGGCTGCCTAGGCTACCTTCTGTGCCCCAGACCCAACATGCATGTTGAATGGTAGGTTGAATGCTAGGCAGGCAGTTATTAGCCTTTCTGGCCTCCTGTGCAATAATCCACTTTTTCTCCTCTCTCTCCCAGATTCTAATCCTCCTCTATCTCATGAAATCTCTTTCACTTCCTTTTTCTATAATCCATGCACTCCTAGTAAACACAAAAGGGTGGAGGATTTTGGCAGTTATCTTAGTCCATTGTTGTAGTAATTCTGGTTTCAATTTCTTTACTAAATAGTCTGTATATAACTGAGGAAGAGGCCAAGGGTTTGAGTTTAAGTCACTGAGTTCAAATTGCTTTGTTGTATCATTGGCTCAGGAGCCCTCTTCTCCCTTGAGTTTGAGTCTGTAGTTTATATTCTCATTACAAATAAACAGGAAGAAGCATTGTGAAATACTTACTGTTTATATCAACTTGCCTTTTCCAATAAATCTCTCCATGAACAGTAAATGCATGCCAAACTGATTAGTCAACATGAAGAAATAGTTTATTATCAGCTACAATATCTCTTCTAATAAAAGACTTCTGATTTTTAGTCATACTGATGAGCAATGTTATTTAAAAAGGCAAAAGAACTTTCACTAGTTTTCCAAGTTTGTTGTTACTTCTTTTAAAACAACTTTTCTATGCTTTTTTCTACTGCAATTAGTTTTGTTTTTGCACTTTATTGTTTCTTCTGATTATAGCATCTTTGCAAAAATATCAGGGGGAAATTTTTTAAAGAACATAAAGATTATAATCCCACCATTATTTAATACTATGATAGATATTCTTCAAGATTTTTTTGTGTATATGACACATACATGGCTTACTGGATTTCTTTTGGTTCATTTTTATTTCAACCACCTTTTTTCACTTATGATATCACTAGAGGCCCAATGCACAAAACTTATGCAAGGGGCTTGGCCCTCGCAGCCCCGGCTTCATCAAGAAGAACATCCAGAGGTCATTCGGCTGTCTGGTCTAATTAGCATATTACACTTTTATTATTATAGACAGACATCTTTTCATGTTAATATAGATTAATTTCACAATTTTCAAAATATATTTTTATTGATTTCAGAGAGGAAGGGAGAGGGAGAGAGAGAAACAGAAACATCAATGAGAGAGAATCATTGATTAGCTGCCTCCTGCACGCTCCCTACTGGGGATCAAGCCAGCAACCAGGGCATGTGCCCTGATGGAATCAAACTGTGACTGTCTAGTTCACAGATCAAAGCTCATAGGTTCATAGGTCAAACTACACCAGCTGGGCCATTTCGTAATTTTTAAAAGCTGAATAATATTCCATTGGATGAGTATTAACACATTTTAACTAATTTTCTACTGATAAGATATTTAGATGAACATTTAAAAAATTATTTTACACAGTACTTCAGTGAATATTCCTATATATACTTTCCCATTTCCTTAGAATGAGTCCTAGAAGTAGAACTGGAGAGTTAACTTATATGGTCTTCTCTAGAGCTTTTGTTATGTTGCCAAGTACCTTTGAGAAAAACTGTACCCATTTACATTCACTCCTACAAAGCAGAGAATCTGGGTGTTTCCCATATCCATATATTTAACCTGCATTTCAATAGGGTTGTATTTTAAATGCCAAGCCATGGGGATTTACCCTTGCCTACAAGGTTGTGTGTTGGTTGTACAGGGACAGGTCTGAGGAGTTTTATGGTCTCAGAGACTAATTGACTCATGGTCCACAGTGAGACAACTGGCTCTCCAGATGTTCAGGGTTGTCATCTTGCAAGTGGGGCAGCCAGGCGATTTTTGCAGGGAGATTTCATAATATTAAGGCAAACTGGCAAAATCTGCTTGGAGTTTATTATTGACTCAGTGTTTTAAAAATAGTTATGCTCACCTGCCCTTTTGCTTCCACACGAGGATCCCACTGTTCCTGTCTAATAAATCTCAAATGCTTTTGTGGCTGCTGGCCTTCCACCCTCAAATCCTCCCACCATCCACGCTGTTCCTTTCAACTCAGTCAACAGTTTTTTCCTTTTCCTCAGCATTACTTTATTCTCCTCTTACCTGTAAGATCTCCCTTATAACACTTCTTCTTTCTCTTTACCACACTTCCTCTGTCATAAAAAAAAGTAGCAAATAATGCTAATGGAATTGGAAGAAAAATGGCACTGCAAGCTATCATTTCTAAATCAGGATTCTGCGAAGCTGCAGAAAAGGGGGAGGTTGTGCCAGAGGACAACTGAGAAGGACCCTGACCATGTCTATTTTCTTCACTTTGGATTTAGCAGCAAGCATTTCTTCTCACGAAGTGCTTACTTTCCCCTCCTGACTTACTCCCATCCCTGCCCATCACTCACTCTGCTCAGGAAGGACAAGGATTAGGAGGATGGGAGAAGGGATAACATGAACTGGACAGTTTGAACTGGCAGTGTTGGTGGGAAAGGAATGTAGTTTTTGCCCAGAGATAGAATAGACTGAATTGCATGGAACCTTAAGTAATGTTAATAACAGTAAGCTGTTTGGGAAGGCGTTTGTATCTCTCCGCGGGAATGTAAACTGTAAAGAATTTTCAGATTCGTAGAAATTAATCTTCTAGGGGGATAAATGGTGATGGATGGAGACTTGACTTGGGGTGCTGAACACACAACACATTGTACAGATGATGAGTTGTAGAACTATGCAACTGAAACCTGTGTAATTTTATGAACCAGTGTCACCCCGATAAATTAAAAGGAAAAAAATGAAATGAGTCTGCTACCTGGACTTTTAGCATGATGCCAGCTTATTTCTCTTCTTTTACAGTGGCGGCCATCTCCACACCTGTCACTGTGCTTTGTGGAGTATGTGTGGTATTACTTCTGATATGTTATCATAAAAAATCAAGGTGAGTGGCACAAGAGAATCACACTGGACAAGATTCGTCCTTTCCTCTGAGAAAAGAGTTCATTATTATGACCCTGGGCCTGCCTTCCCAATGAAGAATCCCTTTCCTGGCTAGAGACACAGGCTTTCACTCTCACCCCGCTTTTACATTGGCCAAAAGGAGTGTCGGCCCTGGCTGGTGGCTCAGTTGGTTGGAGCATTGTCTCATATACCAAAAGAAGGTTGTTTCGATTCCCAGGAAGGGCACATACCCAAGTTTCAGTATGCAATCCGTATGGGAAGCAACTGATCAATGTTTCTCTCTCACACTGATGTTTCTCTCTCTCCCTTCTTCTCTCTAAAATATATCCTCAGGTGAGGATTTAAAAAACACACAAGTGTCGGAGTTGAGCAGTCACACTGAGCCAGTCTTAGAAAGCCATTTACTTTCCTAGGCAGGCTCAGAAGTGGGGCAGCGAGAGCTGATGACACAGGGCCAATTTTACCAAGAGCCAATTCAGAAAGAAAGAATGTGCCAACTAACCAATTTGATAGACAGGCAATTTGTATCACTTCTTATCATATAGGCATGAATATATTCTTCAATGCACTCATTAAATATGGATATACTTTTTTATAAATACACTCATTCATGTCAGCCTTACTTTTGTATTTCTGATCACTGAAATTATACATTTCAGCATTTGTGACAAAATTGTTTCTGCCACTTGCTGAAATTTCAGACATTATTTTTCTAATCTTCAGGCATTTTTATCATTTTTTCATTAAAGCTTCAAATGACACATTAGCCTTTATTTTATTTTTTAAATTCTCCTTAAACTTTTTAAAATGAATTATTCTTTTTCTATTTTTAAATATATTTTTATTTATTTTTATTGATTTCAGAGAGGAAGGGAGAGGGAGAAAGATAGAAACATCATTGATGAGAGAGAATCATGGATTGGCTGCCTCCTGCACACCCCCTACTGGGGATCAAGCCTGCAACTTAGGCATATGCCCTTGATTGGAATCGAACCCGGGACCCTTCAGTCCACAGGCCGATGCTCTATCCACTGAGCCAAACTGGCCAGACAGGGCTAGTCTTAATTTTATACTTCTACCATTTAGTAAGGAGTATTTCAGCATTCCATATTGATGTAGTTGCTCTGGATCCTTTCTCGGCTTTATACAATCAATGGACTTAAGATTTGTTGAAAATAAACTTTTAGCTACTAGTAAAAAAATATTTTTTATAAAGACTATACTACCCTTTGAGCCTAACTTCGAAAAAATGAACATTTCATGAAATACTACTGTAAAGCCAAAATGAAAACATCATCTAAAAATTTACATAAATCTTCAAAAGCTGTTAATACTATTGCAACCAACAAGAAATGCCATAAACCTCATAGTTCAGAAATTAAGTAAGATTGCTATATTACTTAAAAAACTTATCAAAAAATTAAAAAATGTTAAAATTTTGGCAAAATGTATTTTAAAAGGATTTTTTAAATATAATAATAATTTCCATATAAAACGCTATATTTGGAGTTACATTCTTAAGAGATTATAATGACTATAATCATTGACTATGTATTTTTAAAATATATTTTTATTGATTTCAGAGGGGAAGGGAGAAGGAGAGAGAGATAGAAACATCAATGATGATAGAGAATCATTGATTGTCTGCCTCCTGCATGCCCCACACTGGGAATCAAGCCCACAACCTGGGCATGTGCCCTGACTAGGAAGAGAACCGTGACCTCCTGGTTCCCAGGTGGAGATGCTCAACCACTGAGGCATGTTGGCTAGGCGACTATATTTAAAAAGAATACATACACAATCTTTTAAAAAAATAATACATTAAATCATATTCTTTAAAAGTATTTGAAAATGTGGTATATATGGCCAATAAATATGCTCATAAGAAGAAAATATCAATATTCACAGACTATGTTAAAGAAATATTCATAATCACCTCTTTAAGAATCGGTAAACCTCCAAAGAGCTCAAAGGGCTTATTTTAAAATGTCCTAAAAAGTGCTTATCCTCAGAAGGTGGGTTAAATAATGTATGGAAGAAATAGCTGACTCTGACACTCATGGCCTACAAATCACATTGTTCAACAAAGAAACATGAAATTAAGGTGTTCTGCCCCCCTCCTCTTGATTACTCAGGAACTGATCAATATATTTGTTTACTTTTTAAAATGTTTTTATTGATTTTTAGAGGGAGAGAGATAGAAAGACACATTGATCAATTGGCCTCCTGCACATACCTCTACTGTGGATCGAGGCCACAACCCAGGCATGTGCCCTGACCAGGAATCGAACCCATAACCTCCTAGCTCCTGGGTCAACACTTAACACTAAGTGCCAAGAACTGTTTTAAAAGCTTTATAAATAATATATCACTTTTATAAGGATTATCACATCTGGCTTAGCTGGACTCCTAGTTACTCTCTCCTTCTCTTGTTCTTGCCATTTGAACTACCAGTTTTCAGCAGATTGTCGGCAAGGTGGGGGGAAGTTGCTCCAATAGCATTTGGAAATCTTTGGTGGATAAGGGGATTAAAAATATTGAAAACCCTAAAAATAGATTTAAATAGTATCTGCGAGTGCAGTTTTCTCCATCTGAGTGTTCAATAGGGACTGTTGACTCAATTTGAAGGCAATGCTCTCTTTTCAAAAACTGTGAATTATTTGCTTTACAGGCAAACTTCCCAGACACCCAGTGATCAAATGGAAAATATGGAAGATATCCCAATGACTGGAGGAAACAATGGCAGAGAGGAGGATACAGAAAACTACCACACAGTCTAGGAAACTCCAAGGGAAAACCGGGCCAGCAAGGGCTACAGCGAAGGCACCAACTCTGCTCTGGCCAGAGAGGACCTAGAAAAGACTCAAGGAATTGGGCGCCAGGGAGAAGCCACCAAGATGTGCCCACCCTCGGCACTGTCTGCACGAGTAGGTTCTCCAGGCTTAGGATGGAAGCTCGATGCCTGCCCTGCCTCAGATATGGGGCCAAGTTCCCAGAGTCCCAGCCATTGAAGGCCTCAGGTCTTCCTATCAGGGCTTTTATTTCATTATGATATTTACTCAGGATAACTTATCAGCTTGACTCTTCCACCCCCTCCTCTGGACTGGCAGTTTACAAAGAAAAGAAATATATCTGAGGCTCTAAGTGAATTTAGTAGGCTCCTCCTGGCTTGAGAGGTGTCTATAAGGATGACATTATCATTTCAGCTCCTAAAACTCTCTCCAGTTAGGTGCTCTGCATACACCAAAAGGGAGCAAAGAGATATTGTGCCCAGTGAATTCTCTTAATTTAAGGATTCAGAAAGAACACTGAATTCAGTGACATTTTCCATATATATACATGTATATTTATACTTTGTTTATTATCCTACTAGTAGCCTTGCACACGAATCTGTACGCCAATAGCTCTCTGTGGGCCTGGCCACTCCTCACCTGCTTCCCAGAGGCTCTCCGTGGCCCAGAGGCCCATCCGCGGCCCAGAGGCCCATCTGTTTTATCTGTGTTATACAGTCTTGGTTCTGTCATTTGCACACTCGGTGGAGCAGAAATGGGGAGAAAACACCCCATTTGTGAAGTGCCCAGAGTGGCTGTGCCTCCATGAGCCGTGTCTTTCGGATTTCCCCAAGTGGAGTTCTGCGCTTCTCCTTGGGCCCCAGCACTGCTAGCTTGCATACCTCTTTCCGTCCAATTAAAATGAGTAAGTCACAGGGATGACATGCTCCTGTCAGCACTCACTCATGTAAATTGAGTGAGTGCTGACAGGAGCCCATCCGCGGCTGGGCGCGGAACACTTGCCTTATCATCAGGGTGACAACGCAAGTGTTTCACGCGCCAGCCTGGCCAGAGGCCCATCTGCGGCTGGGCGTGGAATGCCTGCCTCATCGCCGCGGTGACAAAGCAAGCATTCTGGCCTCTCATGCTGCCCGCTCTCAGCAGCCACCCCCCTGAGACTGGGGGACTCCGGCGGGGCTAAGAGGACTGGGCACTGCCATCTTGTGACTATGGGTGCTGCCATCTTTTGTAACAGAGTGATGGTTAAGTTGCATATTACCCTTTTATTAGATAGGCTATAATAAAAGCCCAGTGACCAAATGGCGGAATGGCCAGAACAACCAGTTGCTATGACGTGCACTGACTACCAGGAGGCAGATGCTCAACGCAGGAGCTGCCCCATGGTGGTCAGTGTGCTACGACAGTGGGAGCGCTACTAGGCTGATCGGGATGAGAGGCTGCTCCTGCTGCGAACCCCAGGCTGATGGACAGTAACCCGGGCTGTGATTGTCACCTCCTCGCCCCAGGCTCCTCCTCCTTGCTCCCTGCCACCTTCTCCGGATGCCTGCAGGCTGTGCAACACCACCACTGCCGCCACTGCCACCGGGCTCACACAGCTGATCCTGGAGGCTGGGAGGTGGGTTCATGGCTGCTGTGGGACTGAGGCCTACTCTGCCGCCTCTCAGTGCTAGTGTCCCTGGGCCCGGCCCTGACCGGGTTCCCTGGAGAGGCGAGTGCTCCAGCTCCACAGAAGATGTTGGACCAGGGAGCAGCCACTCAGAGGGTGGTCCACAGCCACTCAGCTGACTGGATGAGCAGTGCTCCCACAGCGGACTGATCCCCACAGGCCACGCCCCCCACCAGTGCACGAATCCTATGTACCAGGCCTCTAGTATCTACATATTATGACTTGCATTTTGAAACTGTATCTTATACAAACAAAATAAAATGTCTATTTTCAATTTAAAAATGCAGAAAAACAATCACTGAGAAGAAATGAACATCAACAACAATGAACACCAAGCCCTGACCAGTTTTCTCAGTGGTTAGAGTGTTGGCCTGCAGATCGAAGGGTCTCGGTTTCAATTCCCGGTCAAAGGCTTATACCTCGGTTTCAGGTTTGAAATCCAGGCCCAGTCAGAGGCAACCAATGGATGTGTTTCTCATGTCAATGTTTCTCTCCCTCTCCCCCTTCCCCTCCTCCCTCGCTTTTACTCTCTCTAAAAATCAATGGAAAAAATATCCTCAGATGAGGATTAAAGAAAAAGAACACTAAGAGGATAAAAGGCAGGAATGCAGAGTCACAAATGGTTGAGCTCAGCTTTTCCAAAAGGAGAAAAACAATCTTGCCTAAAGCTAGATCAGATCACAGTTTTAGAGAATTTCTAATGGAATTTTCATGTAAGAAGCCACAAATGGCAGATTATGGCCCAAGTACTCCTGGTATATGCATGCTCTTGCTTTTCTTTCTTTCTCTTCTTTCTTTCTCTCTTTCCTTCCTTCCTTCCTTCCTTCCTTCCTTCCTTCCTTCCTTCCTCCCTCCCTCCCTCCCTCCCTCCCTCCCTTCTTTCTTTCTTTCCTTTCTTTCCTTCTTTCTTTCCTTTTCCCTCCCTCCCTCCCTCCATCCCTCCCTCCCTCCCTGTTTATAACAGCTATACTAACAAAAGGCTAAGTGACCATCACACCCTCATATCATCACAAGATGGCCGCCCCATGTCATCACAAGATGGCTCCCCATGTAGTCACAAGATGGCCACTACAAGATGGCCACCCCCACGTTGTCACAACATGGCCACCACAAGATGGCTGCCCCCATGTCATCACAAAATGGCCACCCCCACGTGTGTCACAAGATGGTTGCCACAAGATGTCCAGCAGGGGAGGGCAGGTGTGGGTGAACAGGTCAGCAGGGGAGGGCAGTTGGGGGCGATCGGGCGGGCAGGGGAGGGCAACTAGGGGTGACCAGGCCATCAGGGGAGGGTAGTTGGGGGCGATCGGGCGGGCAGGGGAGGGGAACTAGGGGTGACAAGGCCATCAGGGGAGGGCAGTTGGGGGCAATCAGGCCGCAGGGAAGTGGTTAGGGGGTGATCAGGCTGGCAGGCAAGCAGTTAGGAGCCAGCAGTCCAGATTGTGAGAGGGATGTCCAACTGCTAGACATTCCCCGAGGTGTCCCAGATTGGAGAGGGTACAGGCTGGGCTGAGGGACACACACACACCCCAGTGCATGAGTTTCATGCACTGGGCCTCTAGTTTTAAAAATAAAATCGAGGGGGAAAACCAAGATGGCGGCATAGGTAAACACCGGAGATTGCTGCTTAGCACAACCACTTCAAGAATACAACTAAAAGACGGAATGGACATCATCCAGAACCACAGGAAGATTGGCTAAGTGGAAATTCTACAACTAGAAGGAAAGAGAAAAGCATACCAAGGCTCAGAGGAGGTGCGGTACGGAAGTAAAGTACAGAGGTATGGAGGCGCACGTGGAGAGGGCTGGCGGCTGAGGACACGGTTGTCTTTTTCAATCGGTAGGGAGTCTCAAGCTCTGAGCTCCAGTTCCGGGCGAGTCTCTGGGGACCTAGACTCATACGGGAGAAACTGGACTGTCTAGCATCGGTTGGAACTCGAGGGCAGCTTTCTCTCAGAGGTGCTTGCAGCATTTGCCGGGACACTGAGAAGTGGGGCCTCTGAGGGCAGCCATAGCTGCTTGCTCCACCCTGTTGATCCCCTGGGACCCCCGCCCCGCCCAAGCTGTGTGCCGGCTTTTGCATATGAAAGGCCTGGCCCTTTGCAATCTGAAAATTACCTAACAAACTTGCAGCTGGCCCAAGGACCCACGGCAACTCCCATTGCTTCACAGCTGAGCTCCTGCTGGGTAGCCTCAGAAAGATGCTAGATTAGCACTTCCTTAGAGATCCAGGAGCCAGTGTGCCCAGTGGTCAGAGTGGGACCATCCAGATTGCAGCTCTTCGGATCCATAAGGGACACACTCAGGGGGCAGACCCAGTGAGCACCAAAGCCCCACTGAAGCAAGTCTTGTCCCGGAGGGGTGTTTCCAGCACAGAAGTTCTCCCACTGCAGACACAGCTGATTCTCACAGCCAATTGGCCTGGAGGTCAATTCCTCCCAGCGATACCAACAACAATCAAGGCTTAACTACAACAAGACTGTGCACAAAGCCCACAAGGGAGTGCACCAAGAGTGTCCACCTCAGGTAATTGGGGAGGCTGAGCCACTGGGCCCTATTGGATACCTAGCACAGAAAGCCATTCTATCAACACAGGGAAGCATAAAAAATGCGGAGACAAAGAAACAGGTCACAAATGACAGAAATGGAGGAAAGCAAACGACTGGATATAGAGTTCAAAACCACACTTTTAAGGTTTTTCAAGAACTTTCAAGAAACCGGCAATAAATTTAGTAAGACCCTCAAAAAGTCTGGTGAGACCGCAGATAAATGTAGTGAGACCCTCAAGAAATCTAGTGAGACACTCGAGGTTATGAAAAAGGACCCACTAGAAATTAAGCATACACTGACTGAAATAAAGGATATTATGCAGAGTTCCAACAGCAGACTAGAGGACTGCAAGAATTAAGTCAAAGATTTGAAATACGAAGAAGCAAAAAACACCCAACCAGAAAAGCAAAATGAAAAAAGAATCCAAAAATACGAAGATAGTGTAAGGAGCCTCTGGGACAGCTTCAAGTGTACCAACATCCGAATTATAGGGGTGCCAGAAAAAGAGAGAGAGCAAGATATTGAAAACCTATTTGAAGAAATAATGACAGGAAACTTCCCCTACCTAGTGAAAGAAATAGACTTACAAGTCCAGGAAGCGCAGAGAACCCCAAACAAAAGAAATCCAAAGAGGACCACACCAAGACACATCATAATTAAAATGCCAAGAGCAAAAAACAAAGAGAGAATCTTAAAAGCAGCAAGAGTAAGACAGTCAGTTACCTACAAGGGAGTACCCATACGACTGTCAGCTGATTTCTCAACAGAAACTTTGCAAGCCAGAAGGGAGTGGCAAGAAATATTCAAAGTGATGAATAGCAAGAACCTACAACCAAGATTACTTTATCCAGCAAAGCTATCATTCAGAATTGAAGGTCAGATAAAGAGCTTCACAGATAAGGAAAAGCTAAAGGAGTTCATCACCACCAAACCAGTATTATATGAAATGCTGAAAGGTATCCTTTAAGAAGAGGAAGAAGAAGAAAAAGGTAAAGATACAAATTATGAACAACAAATACACCTCTATCAACAAGTGAATCTAAAAACCAAGTGAATAAATAATCTGATGAACAGAATAACCTGGTGATTATAATAGAATCAGGGGCATAGAATGGGAGTGGACTGACTATTCTTGTGGGGGAAAGGGGTGTGGGGAATGCGGGAAGAGACTGGACAAAAATCGTGCACCTATGGATGAGGACAGTGGGGGGGGGTGGTAAGGGCAGAGTGGGGGTGGGAACCGGGTGGAGGGGAGCTATGGGGGGAAAAAGAGGAACAAATGTAATAATCTGAACAATAAAGATTTAATTAAAAAAATAAAAATAAAATCAAGGGCCTAATTCCATATCCTCATTTTATAGATGAGAAAATTGAAAATTGAGCTGAGAGAAGTTGACTTACCCAAGGCCACATGGCTCAATTAATACCAGAGAGTTTGAACAGAATTTGGGATGGGGGGCAGGGAGTAGTAGTCCTCACTATAAACCAGCTGTCAGTTGCCCAATCACACAGCCAGGGGTAGCCAGGTAGCCATCACAAGTTCTTGAGAGGTGGGGCATAGCAACCAATTCATGCTCTTTCAGAAGCTCTCAAAGTGCCCTTTCTTCTTCTTCTTTGTGTCACCAATTTAGATGGTTTCAAAAGTGAAGGAAGAGTAGGAACTTAAATGGCTGGTGCTGGGAATTTTAGAGCCATACCATTTCTACTATATGCAAATATCTTTTTCAATCAATAGAAAAAACTGGCTGCTAACATGTGAGCTGAGCCATTTTATTCACTCTTGGCCTTAATTACTTCATTATCCTGAACCTGCCTGATTTAAACTCTTCAGCTACTTGCCCCTAAGTTTCTAGGGCTGGCTCCAGTTTGTACTTTTTAAGAAGTGTTAAGAATTTGACCCTTGATATTTTAAAACTAATTTGACAGAAGACACAACTTACATAAAAAATTGGGCAGATGTTCACTAGAACCAAATTTTCTAAGTTTTCTATTGAGTGTAAAAAGGCTATGTCACAGGACTAATTGATAGATTCGTGGTTTGGATTCACCATTGTCTTTGGAAAAGACATGATATAACGACTTCTGGGCCCATTTTGAAGCTTTGAAATCACTGGTTCAGGTCCATCACAGAAAAAGCCCATGATCCATCAGTCACCAACCAAGTTCGAGCTGGGTCGATTACATGACAAAAATTAGATCTAAATAATTAGATCTAGAAATGGAAGCAAGCAGGGTGGGGTGGAGTTGAGGTCTGAAAGAACCAGAGAGTGTGGAGTGGCGTGGATAAATAAATAAATAAACAAATCTAGGATTTTTTTTGAAGACCTAAATGGGGTAAAATGAATTATTTTACAGGTGGCAGTTCTAGGGAAATGTTTACAAAACCTCTTCAACACCCAAACATACTATGGCCCCAGAATTTATCCATCAAGCAGTGATGAAGATCTCAAAAGTAAGAACTGTCTTCATCTTTGTGCAGTGCCCTGCAGGGGATTAATAGATGCTAGGTCAATAAAGTAAAAGTTTCCTAACTGAAGTATGACTAAATGTTCTGAGACAGAATAACCCATTGTCAGGCAAAGCTACAAAGGAGGTGATGTTTGGGAACACTCAGCTACTTGTCTTTGTGCATCCCATCTCCCCATTCTTTGTTGACAGTTCCAAGCATTGCCTCAAGTTCTACATACATCTGTCCCCCATTTTTACACACAAACAGTAATTGGCCAGAGGGTTTGGTTTGGGAAGGCACAATGTGACCTGGCAGTGAGGAGGACTATATGGAAAGCAATAAAAACCTATGCTGGAAGAGCAGATAAATAGTATGTACGGATCTGAGGCGCACTTCCTCTGTTGCATCAGGGCCCCTTTCCTGACCCATCTCCCTCACCCTACCCAGTAAGCTTCCTGCCAGAGATCTCCAAGATCACCACTTTCCATCCCGCCCGAATGACTCACTTCAGCCTACCAGGGAAGAGTCCTGCCAACTAACCTTGCTCTAGTTGCTCTAGTTATCTGTTGCTACATAACAAACCACCACTGTTCATTATCTCTGGGCCGACTGGGCTCAGCCAGGCAATTCTGTTTTATGTGCCATCAACTAGGGTCACTCACTTGGCTGCATTCAGTTAGTGGCTGGACGGAGCTGGAAAGTTTAAGAAGGCTCCACTCACTGGTCTGGTGCCTCAGCACTCCTCTATATGACCTCTCCACAGGGCTAGTTTGGACTTCCTCATAGTATGGTGGCCTTGGGGTAGTCAGACTGCTCACATGGTGACAGAAAAGAGAAACTGCCAGGCCCCTTACAGGTTAGTGTAGGAACTGGCATATATTGCTTCTGCTAAATTTTATTGAACCTGGAGGATTGAGGAATATTTTAGACATAATAGGACTTGAGTTGAAAAATGGGTGTGATTTAATAGAAATAGACATGGAGGGTTCTAAACAGGGGGATTGACACAGGCAAAGACAGGGATGTAAGTGACAATTTCAGAAAAAAAAGAGCAAGACAGTTGGAATGACAAACTATTTGTAGAGCAACATGAGAGATAAGGCAGAAGTCAGATTGTAAAGTATCATGCTTCTCTTATAACCCCCCGGGATTATTTATAATACTAGAGGCCCAGTGCATAAAAATTCGTGCACTGGGTAGGGGTGGGGGTGGGAGTTCCCTCAGCCCGGCCTGCCCCCTCTCAAGTCCAGGAGCCCTCAGGGGATGTCCTACTGATGGTGGGCCCCCATCACCCCACTCCACAGGGAGCAGGCCTTTGCTGCAGTCTGGCCTCCCTCTGCAGGAGGCAACCAGGCTGATCATGGGAAGGTGCTGCCCCCATCACCCCATTGCTGCTGCTGCTGCCAGCCTCTGCAGCTGCGAGGCCTGAGCTGCGAGCCTCGCAGCCACTGGGGCTCACAGCTGCCTGAGCCTACTGCTGCCTGAGCTCCGGACCTTGCAGCTGCCAGAACTCACAGCCGCTGGGGCCTTGCAGCTGCCTGAGCCCATGGCTGTCTGAGCCCCGAGCCTCACAGCCGTGGTGGCTTTGTCCGGATGGACAGCCAGAAGTCGTCCACTGTAATTAGCATATTACCCTTTTATTAGTATAGATTAGCTGTGGTTCCAGGAGGATTGCTCAGTATATGTTAAGCAAAAAATTTTTTTTTTCAAAAGGAGCCTTAAAGAGCAAAGGTTTTACAGGGACTGAATGGAATCAGCAGAACCAGAGGGTCTCTCTCTTCAAGTCCCTCCCTGGCTCTACCCAATACCCGCTTCTAGTAGATGTCAACACCATAAACTTAAATGACTCTAAGTTTCAGGGCGGTTTCATCACTTCTCTGGGCAAAGCTAAAGCACTAATTATAAAACAAGCGTGTCATCTTCAAAATCCCCTTTGAGATCAACACAATCCAAACGGCTCGAGTTGCTCCCGGGCGCAGTGGTCCAGGGTCACCTGGGTTGCAGTGGCTGACGGTGTCTGCAGCATGTTCCAGGAAGCTTCAGAAGCACCTCGGTGGCTACACGGCGGGGGAAGGGGGGGGGGGGGGCCTAAAACAAATTCCAGTCCTGTCTAATTAGAGCAGCTACACTCTTGAAGTGGGGGGTGAGATTTGGGTTGAAGAGTATCTTGGCTGCCCTAGCCAGTTTGATTCCAGTCAAGGGCATGTGTTTAGGTTGCAGGTTCAATCCCAAGCCCTAATCAGGGCATGTGCGGGAGACAACCAATCAGTGTCTCACTCAATCGATGTTTCTCTCTCTGTCTCTGTCTCTCCCCTTCCTTTCCACTCTCTCTGAAAAACAATGGAAAAAAATCCTTGGGTGAGGATTAACAAAACAAGAGTGTCCTAGCTACGAACATCTGAAAGTCTGCTATGCTTTCTGTTTTTAACAAATGTGGTTTTGGCTTTGTTTTTTTAAGAGTTCTAGCTCTACCTGTTTACCTGATGATAATGGAAATACCATGGGTTTTGGGGATGGCACCAAGCTCTGTTCTATGTGCTAGCAGTGGTTCTCAACCTGTGGGTCGCGACCCCTTTGGGGGTCGAATAACACTTTCACAGGGGTGGCCAGAAATCATCGGAAAACACATATATAATTACATATTATTTTTGTGATTAATCACTATGCTTTAATTATGTTCCATTTGTAACAATGAAATTGGGGGTCACCACAACATGAGGATCTGTATTAAAGGGTTGCAGCATTAGGAAGGTTGAGAACCACTGTGCTAGAGCATAGCTGTCTGGGCCCAATCGCTACAGAGCCTATTCCATCATCTGCTCCTCCAGGTTTGCTATGATGACTAAATGAAATAATGTCCACAAGTCCTAAGTGTGTCTACTATGTAGGAGGTACTTAATAAAAGCTATATTCATTTCCCAAGTGAGAACTATTTATATATTAGATGACCTAATACTGATGGCTGCCTATTCCTCTTCTTCCTTCTCCAGTGAGTCCCAACATTTTGTGTACTTATCTGCTTCCACACAGCCATGTGCATCAAAGGACACTGACCTCATCTCAAGCTTCAGGAAAGGAAACTCTGATTAGTTTACTAGTAAACCATCCTCTTTGCTAGTGATTGGTTTAGGAATGGGCAAGTGACCAACTTCTGATCACTGAGATGTGAGATCAGCTAGGGAGGCTTCTGGGAAAGGTTTCCTTACTCCTAAGACAGAGAAGACAGGCTTCCTTCTCTCTGAGATTGCTGCATCTGGAACTGCCCGGAACTGCTGCAGAAGGCTTGTTGCAGAGAAGCCAGCCTGGGGCAAAGCTGACAGGAAAGATGGCAGAGAGAGGCAAAGGACTTGGCTTCCTCCCAACAGCGCTGAGGTCACCGCCCTATAGCATGCCCTCCTTGTAGTCCAAGGTGAAATCAGAACATTTTCTGTTCAATGCCTGTTACGATTGTTGTTTGGGGTTACTCAGCCCCAAATGTCCTGATACTAAATTTAGTAACTAAGTGGAAATATTATAATAGACTCTATAATGAGGAACTGCTGAGCAGAGGAAGTAGGCCAGAGGGCAATAAGGCCCCTGCTGCTTTAGGTTAGGAAGCCAGTGCCACTTTGTTACGTAGTTATGAAATAACTGATTAAAAGGTTACCTGTTTTACCCTGGGAAGAGATTAGGAAAATGTAATATTAGTAAAATGATTACTTAAAAAAATCCAGAACCATTGAATTGGACATTTAAAAAGAGGGGGGAGGGGGGAATCCCAGGATGTTCATGTTCTGTTGGCCTTCAGTAAGGTCCTTTAAAAGATGAGCTTGTCAGTTCAGTTGGTTGAGCATTCTCCCGAGCACAGAAAGGTTGCTGATTCAATTCCCTGTCAGAGCATATACATGGGTTGAGGGTTTGATTCCCGGTCCAGGACATGTATGGAAGGCAATCAATTGATGTTTCCCAATCACTCTCTCTTTCTTTCTCTCTCTCTCTCTCTCTCTCTCTCTCTTTCTCTCTCTCTCCCTTCCTTTCTCTAAGCATGTCCCCAGGTAAGAAATAAAAACAAAAGATGAGCTTGGGGTGAAGGTAGAGAAGAAAATAAGGCTTTGCTGAGAGATCTTGTCTGCCTGCAGCCCAAGTCAGACTGGCATTGTAATTACAGCGAGAAACCCCTAACGGGTTTTAAGCAGTCTTCATTTCAAGACTGTGTGTCCTTTCACATAGAGAATGGAAAAGATAGACCAGACAAAAAGGGCAGAGCAACTGAAGAATGTTGCCATAGGCCAGGTGAAATGAGACCTGGTCTAAGAGGTAGGACAGATGAAAAAAAGTGGGTAGATTCAAGATATTTTATTTTTAAATGTATTTTATTGATTTTTCACAGAGAGGAAAGGAGAGGGATAGAGAGTTAGAAACATCGATGAGAGAAACATCGATTCAGCTGCCTCCTGCACACCCCCAACTGGGGATGTACCCACAACCAAAGTACATGCCCTTGGCCAGAATCAAACCTGGGACCCTTTAGTCCGCAGGCTGATGCTCTATCCACTGAGCCAAACCAGTTAGGGCAAGATATTTTAGAGATAAAGTCAAAAGAACTTGCTCAGTAGTAATGTTTTCTGAGATGGGGAAAGGAAAGGGGAGGAATTAGGGGTAAGAGAAGAAATCGAGAGCTGCATTTTGTATGTGTTAAGTTAGACACATCATAAGACAGCAAGTGGAGTAAGCAAGAAAAAAGTTAGATAGCTCCATATCTCTCCATCTATTCTACCTCATAGTCCAGGCCACTAAAAATATGAAATATATAAAACTATTGGTGGTGATGAATATGAGGGACAGCTACCACAGGCACTCTTGGAGAATCTATAAGCAGCAGCCCAGGGAGGAAGTGAGAATCCCCTCCAAATGCTCCAAAAGCCCTTGAAACCCAAGGTGACGGTGTTTGAAGAGCCCTCAGAAAGGGGTACCTGAGGTCTTACTCTGTCTGGGGCAGTGTCGGGGGCAACTCCTGGCCTACCTCAGCAATCAGCTTTCAGTCTGTGGGTACACACCACATTTCTAAAAGCCCAGAGGTCCGGGACTATGAGGAAGAACTGAAACCAAAAACAAGGCTTGAAGAAAAGCATTGAGCCACAAGTATACTTCTGTCCACATTAGTGTTTAGTAAACTGTGTTTGAATCTAACCATTTGCCTTCTCTGCTCCCACATCTAGGCAGCTATAGCAAAAAGTACATATCAACTAAAAGCATGGTTTTAATTTTAACTGGGTTGATACTGTCCAGCGACCCTATGTTGTCAGCTTCCTCTCATCTCTTCTACATATGTTCCAAACTTTCCATATTTTCTCTGTATGGTCTTATTTGTGACCTCACTATAAATAATTGGGTGGGAGCTATCTAAACTTCATCCTTACCCATTTATATGTGCATCTAACCGAGTTTCCTTTATATCTCATGTCACAAACCATCCCACCCCATCAACCAGCCAGCCTCTCACCTATTTCTTCCATCGTTCTTTACTTTGTTATTTTCCATTCAACATGTATGCCTACTCAAATTTCTTGCATTTTAAAAACAAATTCCCTTCCTCAACACCACATCATCCCCCATCAACTGTCTCACCTCTTCCCAGCCTTGCTTCATAAGAGGCACTTATGTGGCCAGTGTAGTTTCTTCACCTCCCAATCAAATTCTAAAGGTTTATCACATGGGCAAGTCAATAGTTGTAAAGGCACCACACCAAAAAGCAACCCACCTCTCCATCTCCCCTTCCCAAAAGGAAATCATTTAAAAAATCTTTTACCTGATTATTTTGGTACTTATTCTGTAGCTCTAAATAATAAGTTCCTTATGACTTACTTCCTGCTGTGGAAGCTGGAGACTGAACACTCCTCTTTTTATCACATGTTCCCACATTTCCTACCTCCAATACACATGCTGACATTATTAAGACTATGAGAACACCATTATATGCAACTAAGCTAGATAGTAAACTATGGTTACTTTCTCTCCCTTGCACAACCTGTTGCTTTAATTATTAAAGAATTAATTACTGCCTTGTTTCCCTGCCCCATTTGCTTAGTTTTCTATGTATTTCTTGATAACTCCAGCCTCAACACTGCCCATTATGTAAGAATCCTAACAATGTGCTCAGGAACACTTGGTATGCCCCTCCACATTCCCAGAGAATCCTCCTGGTCATTCCAGGTATGTGTATCCCTTTATTGTCATTCAATCCTCCAGCAGCTTCTTGGTAGATTAAATTTTTACATGTGAAAATGCCCTTATTCTATTGATTCTTTGGTTAGGTTTGGAATTCTAAGTTGGGAATCATTTCCCCGTGGTTTTGAAGCTACAGCTCCACAATGCTGCTACTGCACAACCCGAAGACAGTCTGAGTCTTGGACCTTTGTAGATGGCTTCCTTTCTTTCTGGGAGCTTGTAAGATCTTTGCCTCTAGTGTTGCTAAAATTTCACCACAACATACTCATTGTATCTCTATTTTTATCCACGATGCAGAGCATTTGAATCTGGAAACTCATACACTCAGTTCTGGATAATTTTCATGATTTAAAAAACAATTTTCCAGCTTCTGTTTTCTCTTCCTGAAACTCCTTTATTATTCAGATGTCAAATGTCTTTAATTGATTCTACCAGTTTTCTTTTTTCCAATCTTTGTTTTTTCTCTATTTTTTGGATATTTTCTCAACTTATCCTTCTATTGGATTTTTATTGCTTTCAATTTTGTCTCTAGATATGATTGATTTTCATGGGTGCACTATCTTCTCTTATTACCTAATTATATTTAACTTATTTAGATGATTCCTTCTCCTTGCATAGACTGGTTTTTTCCAAGTTGATTCTTCTATTTCTATTCTTCACCTTGGAGGTTCTATTAAGATGTTTGGCAATCCTTGGTTTACTGCTCTGATTTAAGAGTGAAGCACTAAAATCATGTTTGAAACTGAGCACTTGGATGGAGTTTGAAAATTGTAGGCTCTTTCCCTGGGTAATCTGGTTGGCCAATTTCCTTAGGAACCTTTAATGTTACTGTTAGTGTTTCTGCTAAAGCTGGCTATATTCCCTAGAGAAGGAACTGTCAATCTTCTATCAAGAGCTTACATGCATGTATGCACACACGGGTATATATATGTTCGTGTATGTATGTGTGTGTGTGTGTGTGTGTGTGTGTGCGCATACATATTCTTGTATATATAAAATTTATGTTAAACCTAATCCCCAAGGGGATGATATTAGAAGGTGAGTCTTCTGGGAAGTGATTAGATTATGGGATTGGTGCCCTTATAAAAAAGACCCTCAGAGCTTCCCAACGAGAAGTTGGCTGTCTGTGAAGCAGGAAGCAAACCGTTTACCAGACACCAAATCTACTGGCACCTTGAACTTGGACTTCCAGCCTCGAGAACTGTGAGAAACACATGTCTGTTGTTTATAAGCTGCCAAGTCTGTGGTATTCTGTTTTGGCAGCCTAAGCTGACTAAGACAGTAATCTTATTAGTATGGCCACTGTCCTCAGCTATGTCGAGCCTCTTAAATGAGATATTCCTCTATTTAATCCTCTTCAGAGATTAAACCTCCAATCTTCTGCTAGGGTTGAGGATGAGAAGTTGCCTACTGTGAAGTTGCATACACAGAATGAGGGAGGGGAGAACTGGAGGATTAAACACACTTTCTACCAATCTTCCTGGTTTTTTGCTTCACCTTTACACCCCACTTCCAGAAGAGGAATCTGGTGCCATAAATTTCCACATCTTTTCAGAATTCTTGGGCTTAAGATTCCATTTTCTCAAATGAGCTAATTCAGTTATTATTCATTTATCTACTTTCCAACCTCCAAAAAATTTGTGACTATCATCTCTTTTCTGCTTTCTTTGCCCTTATAGGTTTAGACCTTTCAAAACTCCTTTTGTTGTCATTTTAGTATGGTTTCAGGAAGCAACCAAAGTAAATACATATGTTTAGTTCATCAGACAACCTGAAGTCCTCCATTCACATTTTAGCCCACTACAGTCTGGCTTCTAGCCTCACTGAAACAGACTGGGCTAATGTTGCCACTGACCTTTAGAGTGTCAGTTAAAAGAACACCTATCTTACTTGGTCTCTCTATAGAACTGGATGCTGAAGACCACTTTTGCTTGAACTCTTTCCTCTCTTGAATTAGGTACCCTGCTACTATACACTTACTCTTGCCACATACACATCTTATTTTTTTAAATATTTGTATTGATTTCAGAGAGAAAGGGGGGGGGAGAGAGAGAGAGAGAATCAATGATGAGAGAGAATCGTTGATCAGCTGCCTCCCACACACCCACACCGGGGATCGAGCCCACAACCTGGGCATGTGCCCTGACCAGGAATAGAACCATGACCTCCTGGTACATAGGTTGACACCCAACCACTAAGCCATGCCAGCCAGGCCACATCTTATTTACCCGAGCTTTTCCTACAATTTCATACCTTTAGTGACTGAAATTTCATTTGCTAGTATTCTGTGATATTTTTAAAAACTGATATGCCAATATTTTAGATTGGTCTAATACCATCACGTCATTATTTTTTTAGAAATCTGTGAAAGGACAAACTAATAGATAGTCTACAATACACTATGGTATTTTAACACTTCTTTGCAAAAATATTTTTTATTTTATCACAAGTACCTTCTAAACAATGGAATATGACATAACAATATTTATTTTTATATGGGTAATTGCATCAGAATTTCTACATACATGACAAAAACCAAAGAAGATAAAGACAAACCAACAATGCTTTCTCTGAAACAAAAAACTAGAACTTACTATCAATGTATTACAGATTCTTACATTTGAAAAGATCTCCTCTAAGTTATCAAATAAGAGGAATCATTTTTTAAAAAATTATTGAACCAAAGCAAAATATCTGGAACTAGCTTCTAATGATTTTCTTTATTTTCTCCCAATTACTATGGCTACAAAACAACAACAAAAAACGTCTACAGAAAATCTTGTGCAAAAATACAGGGGTAGGCAAAAGTTGCTTTACAGTAGTGAGTACACGAAGCAGTGGTAATAAAGTTCTTATAATAAGCATAACCCATGTCTTTTTCCATATGAACAATTATAAACATACTTCTGCCCACCCCTGTATATTCACAACTAAATGAAATCATAGGAGCCTCTTAAAGACTATACTTAAAAATAATCTAATAGCCCTAACCGATTTGGCTCAATGGATAGAGCGTCGGTCTGCAGACTCAAGGGTCCCAGGTTCGATTCCGGTCAAGGGCATGTACCTTGGTTGCGGGCACATCCCCAGTAGGGGGTGTGTAGGAGGCAGCTGGTCAATGTTTCTCACTCTCTTTCCCTCTCCCTTCCTCTCTGTAAAAAATCAATAAAATATATTTTAAAAAATAAAAAATAATAATAATCTAATAGATTTTCATATTCATGTAGTCAATAACTTATATTTTTAGTAATGCTTTTATTCTTCTCATCTAATCATTTATATTAAAATGATAATGGACATTTAACACTTATTTTTAAAATATATATATTTTTTACTGGGTACTTAAAAATTGCTTTTTCTATTTGAAACACACCAAATATTTAGTTTTACTGATTTTTTAAAAATTCTTTAAAAAATGGGGCTACAAATGAAATACCAGTACTAATTCTTAAAAAATGAAATACCAGTACTAATTCCTAGATTCTACTGTTTTTCAAAGTAAGTACCAAAATACTAGCACTGGCTGACATTTTGTTCTTGTAGTGACATTATCGCACACATCCTTTGTGCCCTTCAGGTTGTTCCTTCTTCCCAGAATATTCTTTCCCTCTTTAATAGCTGGCTCACTAATTGTCCTATTATTAAACACAGTGAGAGTACCCCCCTTTGGGGCAGCCCTTGGCCCTAGACTTAGATAAAGACACCCCTTACATCCCCAGAGCACTTATGCAGCCCCCTCTCCAACACTTTTCACCTCAAACTACAATTACACCAACAGCAATCTCTGTGAGTCAGGGACTGCATTTTGATTCCATATACCCACTAACATGGCAACTGCCACACAACAGGTGCTAAGTGAAGTTCACTGAGTTAATGACTTGTCCTCCAATAAATAAGTTGCTTCCTCTCTGGTTGGCAAAACTAGATTTCCAGGAAACATGTTAATGAGCTCTCTCTTGCCACTCTTCCCCCAAACCACTCTTTTTTTGGTTAATCCTCATCCAATGATATTTTTCCTATTGATTTTTAGAGACAGTGGAAGGAAGGGGGAGGGGGAACAGAGAGAGAGAAACATTGATGTGAGAGACACATTAACTGGTTGCTCCTGTATGTGCCCCTACCATGCCGGGGAATAAACCCAAAACCCAGCCAGGTATGAGCCCTTGACCGGGAATCAAACCTATGACCCTTTGTTGCACAGGTTGATGCTCTAACCACTGAGAACACCGGTCAGGGCCCAAACCATTCTTCTGAACGACAATGAATACTGTAACCAATGTAAATTCACATAATTCCCTTTCCTTTGTTCTTCAAGTTATCCATAAGAATCAAATAAGGCTAAGCCTGAAATACCAGCCAAGTGGATGAGAGAGTCCTGTCCCTTTCTCATTAAATTTGTCTTTAGGTCCAATTCTGTGAATTTTCCTCCATATGCAAACAGTGACTTGTATTCACCCTTTCCAAGCACCCCTGGCCCAATCCAACAGCACCCTTGCTGTACTCACCAGCCTGCAACTAAGCTCCACTAGAGGCCTGGCGGAGGAGAAGTTAAAGGGAGACTGCAACAACTGAAGCTATGAGGTCTGCTCTTGGACTCCACTCGACTGGCTCAGACACTAGATGTGGTGAACTCTTTGGACAATGCTGTGCCAACGCCCTCACCTGCCATCTGCATCCCTGAAGTGCTGTATGGCAAAAATGTAGAAATAGCAGATCCATGTACATCTAAGCGATGTAAAATTTTCATTTGTTTTTTTCTCTAACAATAGCTTTATTAAAACCACCCAGACTCCCCAGGCTACGAACCAGGTACCAACTTTCCACCTCTACCTACTCCCATTCCCCTCCTGTGACCCCTCTGCTTCCCTCTCAAGCATTTTTTTTTTCCTTTTGGTTACAAATTACTAGATAATAGTAAGGTATTTTCTGGTGTTACTCAGTAATGCCTGTTTTTATTTTTACCTCTGACCCCCTTTACCCATTCCCTCTCAAATATTTCTCATCTTTTGTTCTACCTGTGAGAAACACAGGAAGTCTAGCTATTGTACCTTTGTGCTTGCCTTTTTCTGTATGATGTTGCTTCCCTGTTTAAATTGTGAACCCCGTGATGACAAAGACACACACTATGTCTTATACAAGTGTGAATCTCCCCAGCATGAAAATCTCATTTTTGAAGCAGCAATTATACCCTGGATATTAAGTTTCATACTCTACTTGGTGATTGTGTGAACAGTGACTGAGCTGTTAGAAAAAGTGGAAAAAAGAGAAAGTTCAAACAACAGGGCTGAAGGCAGGTGTCACCCATTGGTATGTCAGTTCTACAATGGCTGTTTAATTGAAACCTTGTAATAAAAGCTTAAATACATAAAATGTTGTGGTGGTTTTTTTTTTTTTTTTAATCAAAAGAACATCTCTCACATCCCCTGGGTGCATGGAGGAGGGGCAGTGGAAACTGATCACCTATAGGGAATGGAGAAATGGCAGGTCCAACTCTGGTTGGCTTCATCTTCCTCAAAAATACTCTGTGAGTGAATTCAGAGTCTCAGGTGAATGAGAACCCCACCCCACACTGGCTTTCTTCAAGTAATAGGAATCCACAGAAGGCAATCTGTACCATGAAGAATGCTCCTCTTGGCTTTCAGAAGACAAGGAAAAGCAGAGCTTCGTGTCTGGGCAGCACTATGTTCTCGACCGTGAGTGGCATGGAGTGCACCTGCTCGGGGGTGGCAGTCAAGAAGGCCAAAGGCCCAATGCGCTGTTCTGCACAGGAGTGGCAGAGGTAGCCACCCTTGTTTTCCTTTCTGTTGCTCTGCAATGAGAGATAAGAAACAGAGGGATGGGGAACAATCAAAGAAGAAGGATTATACCAAGAAGTGCTGAATTGCTCTCATGCTGCCTAAGGACTATGTATTATGATTCTGATATTTTCAGACTTGTGCAAACCTCTCAGGTAATACTTCCCACTGCACTGTCATCTAGGGTGGACTAGACTATATCAAATTCTCTTACAACAGAAACCCAAATTTATTAAGGCAAGAGATGAAGAGCCAAGAACAAGTTAACCAGATCCTCCAGGGAAGCAGTTCTCCTTGGCATGTCAGTCACTACCCAACCTCCCAGCCTATGCCACGCACACTGATTATGTCATTATCATCATTTTGACACAGGTAGATCTGGCATCTCTTGTGACTTATATATGAAAAGCCCCTGAGAAAGATTATACAAACTCCTCTTTTATCTCCCTCACCCACAGCCCTGAAAGCACACAGCTAACATGCAATAAAACACAAATGACTGAATTAAATTCTATAGAAAGCCAGAGCTGCAGCCAAGACCACATACATAAGTGATGGGGAGCTTCTTCATGGTAAGCACAGTGTCCATTGGGATGGTGTTGTTGCACTGCCCCACACAGCAGTGAACCACTCCTGTTTTTAAAACATTACTTGTCAGCTCTGTTTGCAAGAAATACTCCTAGAAAGAAAAGAATGGGAAAGAGAATTACAGCAATGCCTCTGCCACATTCTACTTGGAAACTCTAATAGCTAAGGCATTGGAAACATTCCAACTCCTAAAATCCTGCTGCTAGGCCTAAAACTGCCTAATGCTTCCCTCCTAGGCTGTAAGTTCTATGAGATCACCAGGCACCTTACATTGGTTACCCAAACTTCCTAGCACTAACTGCAATGCTTGGCATATAACGCGGGCACTATCCACACTAATAAGAGAAACATGCAAATTGGTGTCACTCTGCTACACCCACCAGCCAATCAGGATGAGTATGCAAATCAACCCAACAAAGATGGCGGTTAATTTGCACATGCAGGTGCAGAGTGAAGACTGAAGGCTCCAGTCCGAGTGAAGACTGAAAACTGAAGACTGAAGAGGCTTGGCTTCTCTGCTGCAGTCAGAGCAGAGAAGCCTCGAGGCTTGGCTTCTCCGCTGCGGCCGTGGCAAAGGCCTGGGTCCCAGGAGCCGGAGGAAAATCGGTGCCGGCAGCCAGGGAAAGGAAGGCCTATTGCATGAATCTCTTCATTCAACGGGCCTCTAGTAAATTAATATTTGTCAACTGAATGAAGAGGTAAATCAACTAATTAAGCCACCCACATTCTTTTCTTTTCGTTTCTTTTCTTTATTGATTAAGGTGTTACATATGTGTCTTTATCCCCCCATTGCCCCCTCACCCCTTAATCATGTTCTCACCCCCCTGTTGTCTGTGTCCCTTGGTTAGGCTTATATGCATGCATACAAGTCCTTTGGTTGATCTCTCCTCCTTACCCCCATCCTCCCCTATCTTCCCTCTGAGGGTCGACGGTCTGATCAATGCTTCTCTATCTCTGGATCTGTTTTTGTTCATCACTTTGTTGTCCATTATATTTCACAAACGAGTGAGATCATGTGATATTTATCTTTTACTGACTGGCTTATTTCACTTAGCATAATGCTCTCCAGTTCCATCCATGTTGTTGCAAATGGCAAGAATTCCTCTTTTTTACCACAGCATAGTATTCCATTGTGTAGATGTACCACTGTTTTTTTTTGTTTTTTTGTTTTTTTGAAATATATTTTATTGATTTTTTACAGAGAGGAAGGGAGAGGGATAGAGAGTTAGAAACATCGATGAGAGAGAAACATCGATCAGCCGCCTCCTGCACATCTCCCACTGGAGATGTGCCCACAACCCAGGTACATGCCCTTGACCGGAATCGAACCCGGGACCCTTCAGTCCGCAGGCCGACGCTCTATCCACTGAGCCAAACCGGTTTCGGCATGCTTTTTAATCCACTCATCTGCTGATGGGCACTTAGGCTGTTTCCAAATCTTAGCTATGGTGAATTGTGCTGCTATGAACATAGGGGTGCATGTATCCTTTCTGATTGGTGTTTCTAGTTTCATGGGATATATTCCTAGGAGTGGGACCACTGGGTCAAATGGGAGTTCCATTTTTAGTTTTCTGAGGAAATTCCATACTGTTCTCCACAGTGGCTGCACCAGTCTGCATTCCCACCAGCAGGGCCCGAGGGTTCCTTTTTCTCCACATCCTCACTAGCACTTGCCGTTTGTTGATGATAGCCATTTTGACAGGTGTGAGATGGTACTGCATTGTCGTTTGATTTGCATCTCTCGGATGATTAGTGACTTTGAGCGTGTTTTCATATGTCTCTTGGCCTTCCTCTGTCTTCTTTCGAAAAGTATCTATTTAGGTCCGTTGCCCATTTTTTTATTGTGTTATTTATCTTTCTTTTGTTAAGTTGTATGAGTTCCCTGTAAATGTTGGAGATTAAACCCTCATTGGTGATAACATTGGCAAATATGTTCTCCCATGCAGTGGGCTTTCTTGTTGTTTTGTTGATGATTTCTTTCGCTGTGCAGAAGCTTTTTATTTTGATGTAGTCCCATTTGTTTATTTTCTCTTTAGTTTCCATTGCCCTAGGAGTGGTATCGGTGAAGAAATTGCTTTGGCATATGTCTGAGATTTTGCTGCCTATGGATTCTCTATTATTTTTTTATGGTTTTCCGTCTTATGTTTAAGTCCTTTATCCATTTTGAGTTTATTTTTGTGTATGGTGTAAGTTGGTGGTCTAGTTTCATTTTTTTTTGCATGTATCTGTCCAATTTTCCCAACACCATTTATTTCAGAGACTGTCTTGACTCCATTGTATGTTCTTGCCTCCTTTGTCAAATATTAATTGAACATAGTGGTTTAGGACGATTTCTGGGTTTTCTATTCTATTCCATTAATCCATATGTCTGTTCTTGTGCCAGTACCAGGCAGTTTTAAGAACAGTGGCTTTGTAATACAGCTTGATTTCTGGTATTGAGATCCCACCTACTTTGCTCTTCTTTCTCAGGATTGCTGCAGCTATTCGGGGTCTTTTTTCATTCCAGATGAATTTTTTGGAGAATTCGTTCTAGGTCTGTGAAATATGCTATTGATATTTTAATGGGGATTGCATTGAATCTATAGATTGCTTTGGGTAATATGGACGTTTTAATGATGTTGATTCTACCAATCCATGAACACGGTATGTTCTTCCATCTGTTTATGTCTTCCTCTATCTCTTTTTTCAGTGTCCTGTAGTTTTCCGCGTACAGGTCTTTTACATCCTTAGTTAAGTTTAATTTTTTTGGTGCAGTGGTATATGGGATTGCTTTTTTAGTCTCTCTTTCTGAAAGTTCATTATTGGTGTATAGAAATGCCATAGATTTCTTGGCATTAATTTTGTATCCTGCTACATTGCCGAATTAATTTATTAAGTCTAATAATTTTTTGATGGAGTCTTTAGGGTTTTCTATGTATAGTATCATGTCATCTGCAAATAAGGACAGTTTTACTTCTTCTTTTCCAATTTTAATGCCTTTTATTTTTTCTTCTTATCTGATCGCAATGGCTAGTACTTCCAGTACTATGTCGAACAGGAGTGGTGAAAGTGGGCATCCCTATCTTGTTCCTGTTCTTAGGGGAAATGGTTTTAGTTTTTGCCCATTGAGTATGATGTTGGCTGTGGGTTTGTCATATATGGCTTTTATTATGTTGAGGTATGATCTTTCTACTCCCACCTTGCTGAGAGTTTTTATCAAGAAAAGGTGCTGGATTTTGTCAAATGCTTTTTCTGCATCAATTGATATGACTATGTGATTTTTATCTCTCAATTTGTTTATGTGATATATCATGTTTATAGATTTGTGGATATTGTACCATCCTTGCATCCCGGGATAAATCCTACTTGGTCATGGTGTAAAAATATGGAACGCTCCACGGAATTTGCGTGTCACCCTTGCACAGGGACCATGCTTATCTTCTCTGTATCGTTCCAATTTTAGTATACCTGCCGAAGCGAGTGCCACCCACATTCTTTAGTGACATCTTGGGTATCCAATACTTTCACAGATACAAAGACCATTAGCTGTGGAGAAACTCCATCACTCCAAAAAACTGTGAAGGGCTTACATCAAACTGTGTAATATACTGGCAGATGGACCACTGTAGCTGTTACAAAAACTATCACAGAGGAGAAAGCTTCGCTGGAACCCCTGGCCTTCAGAAATCTAAAGGCACATGATGCCACCACCTACACCTCTCCTCCTGAAATCATCCCAGGCTGCTTGTTTTTAAATGCCTTGCTTCCTTACTAGCAGTCAGATCCTTTGCTTTCCTGGGGTGACATTGTCATTATCCCCATTGCATAGATGAGGGTATGACAGATAAGAAATTAGGTCACTTGTGCAAAAGATCACAGAGCTAGATTGCAGCAGATGTGGGGCTTAAACTCGGTGTGCCCAAGTCCAGAGCCTGTGCTCTTAATCAGCAAGTAACAGAGTATTTGTCTCGCCGTCTCTGTGATAATGTCCAGATACAAAGCTAAATGACATGGAAGCACATGACTCAACAGCACTTCTGTCATGTAGAAAGTGCTCAACAATCACTGCTGAATGAATGAGCACACACATGCCATGACAACACAGCTCCGAAGCAAATGCCAGTTCTCCCCGTGCTACCTCCCTCCCAGGATTCAGTGTTTCAAAGACAACTAACTGCCCTTGAATGTCCGTCTGCTTTCCCCAATCGATTGTAAAGCACTTATTTCACCAGTTCATCATGGACCTTCTCTATCCCCTCCTCAGAGGTGCAGTCAGTGCCATTATGCCAGTTTCACAGATTAGGAAAGAGAAGTACAGAGTGTTCAGTAGCTTGCCCAAAGTCACAAAGTATCCAGGTGGAAAAACCGGGATGTTAACCAAGGTAGTCTCATCGGAGGCCTGTGGGATCAGGCCGTGCACAGCCTAAGAACGAGAGGGGCTGTTTCATCCATTCGACAAACAATGACCACCAACCATGTGCTAAGCACTGCACTAAGGATGTGCCTGTGAGATTTGGATTAAGATTCTAGGAGGCTAAGAAGCTGTCTTTGAGCAACTAGCATAACTCCATGTCACTTCATAATTTGGCAACACAGTGAGTCCCTTCACTTCTTCAAAACGTGAAATAAGCAAAGAAACAAAAAAGCTCCTAGTGATTAGCTAGATTTTCTAAGGGGGTCAGAGAAAAAGAGGCTGCCTGCCCTATTCATGATTACAGGGGAAACCAAATAGTTATCACTCTATGTGGTGGGAAACAATGGCTCACTTTTGCCCTAAAAATTTCACCATGCATGACCGTACTGTTCACAACATACTTTCACATGCTCAGTTATTACCGTCCATCCCTCCCCCATATATATATATATATATATATATATATATATATATATATGAATTTCCTATCTCTGTCTACTAAAATGTTGAACAATCTTAACCCCACTAAAAGGGAGATAATCTGATATCACTGCCTTCTGATATAAGGCAATACAAAGCAAAGTCTCTCCCTGACCCCCATACAGGATCCCTGCCAGAAAAGTGAAGCCTGAGCCTAATTAAGTCTCTATGGCCAAATTCCAGTTATAGAAAGTCCAGGGCAGGCAACAGTAGAATAGGCTATCCAACTACACAAAGCAATAAATCTAGAATGTGAAATATTATGTAGAAAAACTGACTCCATTTCTGCAAAAAACCCAGGAGCACTGAAAAGGAGGGAGAGGGTCTTGACTGCTCTAAATTAAGAAACGTCAAAGACCTAACAGCCAAATGTCTGGATCCTGATTTGAACAAACCAACTATAAAAGTAAAAAAACAAAACGGGAACAAATATAATATTTGTATTTGCATGTGGCCCGCCGGCCGTAGTTTGAGGACCCCTGCTCCAGTCCACGAAAGGTGGAAACAAGAGAGTGTGGGAGAAGACTGATTTGCAGGAGTAAAGAGTGAGTGCTGATACTTTTCTGCATCTTAGCCAGTGACAAGAGGCCAGGTACCTGAATGCACATTCTCCCCTGGCAGCAACAGTTGCCAGTTCAAAAGGAACCAGGGAGTGAGGGGGAGAAAGTTCAAACACAGAAAACATTCTTGCCATGTTTTTCCCTAAGAGTGTTACGCACTAATCGAATAAGGGAGAAATTAAGAAATGCATGAACACAGCTGATATTTTTAAAAGAATTTAGAAAAGAACCCACATGTTTGTTTCTTTGGTTAGGACACTTCCTGCACTAGCAATAGGCTTCTGTGCACTAGAAAAAGAGAAGCCCTTCTCTTCCAACCCAGGAAAGGTTGATCCCTATTCAAACCCAATATAATCCAATGTTGTTAAACTAACTTGTGCTACCAGTTCCGCTTACCCCAGCCAAAGTCAAAATGTTCTCCAATGATTTGGTCATGATGAGACACTTCTTGGCACGAGTGACTGCAACATACAGTAAATTCCATTCATCCTCAGAGAAAGACTCTAAAGAAAAGTAAAGGGAAATAATATATCAACTCAAATGCCTGCTTACAAGAATTTATATTTTCATCTAAATGTTAACTATCCTCATCCACCACCCCTAAAAAAGAAACACTCAAGATTTGCTGGCTATCTATACAAATAATAGCCTAGGGCCGTCACGACCTAAATGGCCAGACTGATGACCAGTCATCAGGAAGTGCATGGAGCACCTCTTCGTCCCTCCCCAGTGGCCCACAGGCTCCTATCACAGCAATGCTGGTGGCAGGTGGGCCGGACAGTGGAAGAGGGTGGGTGGGGCAAGGTAGGTGGGGCGGCTGCGGATCAGGCCCAGAGAAAGAGAGAAGAGGGGCCTGATCAGCAGCCATCACAGCTGCTGGCAAGGCCTGGAGAGATAGAGAAGCAGGGCCTGATGCGCAGCTGCTGTGGATCAGGCCCAAAGATAGGCCTGGCAAGAGAGATAGCTGTCAGTGGGGCTGTTCTGGATTTCCCAGAAGAACCAATGGCTGCCTAGGAGGTGGAGCTTTTGACACTGACTGGCATAGAAACTGACCAATCAGAGCCTACTCTGGGTGAACTGTAAAGGCAGAACCTAAGGTGGGGGCTGAGGAGGGGTTTTAAGGGCAATAGCTGTTTGGTAAGGCAGCAGTTCTCAACCTGTGGGTCGCGACCCCTTTGGCGGTCAAACAACCCTTTCACAGGGGTCGCCTAAGACCATCCTGCATATCAGATATTTATATTACGATTCATAACAGTAACAACATTACAGCTATGAAGTAGCAACGAAAATAATTTTATGGTTGGGTCACAACATGAGGAACTGTATCTGAAGGACCCGAAGGTTGAGAACTGGTGTAAGGTGTAAGAAAGCGGTTCCATTTTTTAATGACCGCTTTGGCAGTATAGTGCATATGCCTGGCTATCAGTCCAGATATAGGGATTATGTACTTTTGTCTGCCAAGAGCATCTCCTCCTGCTGAAAAAGGCTCCCCCCGCCCCATTTAAGCAATCCTATCCTATATAATCTATACTAATAAAAGGGCAATATGCTAATTAGACTGGTTCAACCGGCCATCTTCTGGACGTCCAACCTCCCTCCAGACAAAGCCAAGGTGGTGGGGACTGAGGCAGAGGCAGTTAGGGGCGATTAGGACAGCAGGGGAGGGCAGTTGAGGGTGAGATCAGGCCAGCAGGGGGTTAGGGGCAATCAGGCCAGCGGGAGAGGGCAGTTGGGGACAACCAGGATGGCAGGGAGGGCAGTTGGGGATGACCAGGCCAGCAGAGGAGGGCAGTTGGAGGAGAGATCAGGCCTGCAGGGGAGGGCCAATGGGGGCGAGATCAGGCCAGCAGAGGAGGGCCGTTGGGGATGACCAGTCTGGTAGAAGGCCGCTGGGGGCGACCAGGCTGGCGGGGGGGGGGGGGGGGGGTTAGGAGGGGGCAGTTGGGAGCAACTAGGCTGGCGGGGGGGGGGGGGGGGGGTGGCAGTTAGGGGCAACCAGGCTGGCAGGGGAGAGCAGTGAGGAGTGATCAGGCCAGCAGGGGAGCAGTTAGGGGCGATCCAGCAGTCAGGCAGAGGCAGTTAGGGGCAACCAGGCAGGCAGGCAGAGAGGTTAGGGGCGATCAGGTAGGCAGGCAGTTGAGTGGCTAGGAGCCAACGGTCCCAGATTGCGAGGGGGATGTCTGACTTCCAGTTTAGGCCCAATCCCACAGGGGTCCCCAATTGGAGAGGGTGCATGTTGGGCTGAGGGAACCCCCCCCCTTTGCATGAATTTCATGCACAGGGCCTCTAGTGTATATATATAATTTTCCTATAAACACCAACTCCAAAAATAAACAAAAACCTAACAGTCTAGTGGCACAAAATACTGAATTTTAGTTAGTGCTACTGCTGGTAAACTCTGGGAACCAGTTCACTGGTTATCAACACCTGTGATGTGGCCCAGTTCATATTTTCTGTTTGTTCTCTCAGTTTTTCTCACGATGACCCCATGGGACTGATAGGAAAGCTGAGACTTATGGAAGGTAAGGCATCTGGACAAATGGACCATGGCTAATCCAGTGTCCAGGAGTTTAACCCAAGTCTCTGAAACCCAAGTTCTTTCCTTTTCCTAACACTCTCTCTCTTACTTGGGCCAATGTGAAACTCTCTTATGTTGTTAAAGGACAACCAGAGAAGAAAAACATTACAAGTGTTTACTGTCTACCTTACTCCTCAGTTCTCTCATTTACAATACCTAGCACAATGGCAAAAACTAATAAAGAGCAGTTGACCTGTGAATATACTAAAACTCATTATTGTCTACTTTAAATGGATGGATGGTAGGGTTGTGAATCACATCTCAAAAAGCTATAGTATATGAATAAAAACTTTAAGACTAGGCGGTGCCTTTTTCTTCTTCTAGAAGAATCCTTCCAAGAAGCCACACCATCCAACAAGAAGCAAGGCATCCCAAGGAAGAATCCCAAGTCAACTATTAAAGAGGATCCTCAGTGTGACCAGCCTTACCAACTCTGAAGTGGGGCAGCTGTGCAAGGTTGTGCCTGGCGCAAGGCACTTTCACAAAATCATCCAAAACATGAACGGTATCAAATTCCAAGCCTTTGGCTTTGTGTACAGTACCCAAAATGTACTCTGGAATAAAAATAAACCATAGCATTAGAAGGGGGCTAGATATGAAGAGAAACAAGAAGGGAAGGGGGAAATATACTCTTCCTACTATACCCTTAAAACTCTAACTTTGGTCCACCAAGTGTGGCTCAATGGTTGAGTGTTGACCTATGAACCAGGAGGTCACAATTCAATTCCCGGGCAGGGCACATGCCTGTGTTTCAGGCTCAATCCCCATTGTGCGGTGTGCAGGAGGCAGCCAATCAATCATTCTCTCTCATTGTTTCTATCTCTCTCTCCCTCTCCCTTCCTGTCTGAAATCAATAAAAATATATTTTTTTTAAAAAAAAAGAAAAAAAGCAACCTCTAATTTTGCCTTCCTCTCTCTAAAATCAATAAAAACATTTTTTAAAACTCTAACTTTATTTTCCTGCCTGTGTGAAGTTTGTGAGAAAAGAGGGAAAGAGGAAAATACAGCAGAAAAAAAAAAAGAGAGCAAAAAAGAATAAAAAGATAAGGGGAAAAGCAGAAAATTCGTTGCAGGTAAGTCAGTGCATTTTAGAATCACATTGCAAAGTTCACAGTGACTCGCCCACCACCTATGTTTCACACACACAGGAACAGAGGCCCAGAGGAAGGATGAATGGCTTACCCAAGGTCATACAGCAGCAGCATTAGGACTAGAAAGTCCCATTCTACTGGCTTAGAGGCAGAACAGAAGCCAAAGGAACTCTAAGGAAGAATGGAAGGGAAAAAAACCAAGACGGTGGCATAGGTAAACACCGGAGATTGCTGCTTAGCACAACCACTTCAAGAATACAACTAAAAGACGGAATGGACATCATCCAGAACCACAGGAAGACTGGCTGAGTGGAAATTCTACAACTAGAAGGAAAGAGAAAAGCATACCGAGACTCAGAGGAGATGCGGCACGGAAGTAAAGTACAGAGGTATGGAGGCGCACGTGGAGAGGGCTGGTGGCTGAGGACACGGTTGTCTTTTTCAATCGGTAGGGAGTCTCAAGCTCTTAGCTCCAGTTCCGGGCGAGTCTTTGGGGACCCAGACTCATACGGGAGAAACTGGACTGTCTGGCATCGGTGGGAACTCGAGGGCAGCTTTCTCTCAGAGGTGCTTGCAGCATTTGCCGGACACTGAGAAGTGGGGCCTCTGAGGGCAGCCATAGCTGCTTGCTCCACCCTGTTGATCCCCTGGGATCCCGCCCTGCCCAAGCTGTGTGCCGGCTTTTGCATATGAAAGGCCTGGCCCTTTGCAATCTGAAAATTACCTAACAAATTGCAACTGGCCCAAGGCCCCAGGCAACCTGCACTGCTTCACACCTGGCTACTGCTGGATAGCCTCAGGCAAAGGCTAGATTAGCACCTCCTTAGAGATCCAGGAGCCAGTGTGCCCAGTGGTCAGAGTGGGACCATCCAGATTGCAGCTCCTCGGATCCATAAAGGACACATTCAGGGGGCAGGCTCAGTGAACACCAAAGCCCCACTGAAGCAAGTCTTGCCCCGGAGGGGTGTCTGCAGCACAGAAGTTCTCCCACTGCAGACACAGCTGATTCTCACAGCCAATTGGCCTGGAGGTCAATTCCTCCCAGTGATACCTACAACAATCAAGGCATAACTACAACAAGACTGTGCACAAAGCCCACAAGAGGGTGCACCAAGAGTGTCCACCTCAGATAATTGGGGAGGCTGAGCCACTGGGCCCTATAGGACATCTAGCACAGAAAGCCACTCTATCAACACAGGGAAGCAGCCAAAATGCGGACACAAAGAAACAGGACACAAATGACAGAAATGGAGGAAAGCAAACTACTGGATATAGAGTTCAAAACCACACTTTTAAGGTTTTTCAAGAACTTTCTAGAAACCGCCGACAAATTTAGTAAGACCCTCAAAAAGATGGGTGAGATCACCGATAAATGTAGTGAGATCCTCAAGAAATCTAGTGAGACCATCGAGGGTATGAAAAAGGACCAACTAGAAATTAAGCATACACTGACTGAAATAAAGGATATTATCCAGGGTTCCAACAGCAGACTAGAGGATCGCAAGAATCAAGTCAAAGATTTGAAATACGAAGAAGCAAAAAACACCCAACCAGAAAAGAAAAATGAAAAAAGAATCCAAAAATACGAAGATAGTGTAAGGAGCCTCTGGGACAGCTTTAAGCGTACCAACATCCGAATTATAGGGCTGCCAGAAGAAGAGAGAGAGCAAGATATTGAAAACCTATTTGAAGAAATAATGACAGAAAACTTCCCCTACCTGGTGAAAGAAATAGACTTACAAGTCCAGGAAGCCCAGAGAACCCCAAACAAAAGGAATCCAAAGAGGACCACACCAAGACACATCATAATTAAAATGCCAAGAGCAAAAGACAAAGAGAGAATCTTAAAAGTAGCAAGAGAAAGACAGTCAATTACCTACAAGGGAGTATCCATACGACTGTCAGCTGATTTCTCAACAGAAACCATGCAGGCCAGAAGGGAATGGCAAGAAATATTCAAAGTGATGAATACCAAGAACCTACAACCAAGACTACTTTATCCAGCAAAGCTATCATTCAGAAGTGAAGGTCAGATAAAGAGCTTCACAGATAAGGAAAAGCTAAAGGAGTTCATCACCACCAAACCAGTATTATATGAAATGCTGAAAGGTATCCTTTAAGAAGAGGAAGAAGAAGAAAAAGGTAAAGATACAAATTATGAACAACAAATACACCTCTATCAACAAGTGAATCTAAAAATCAAGTGAATAAATAATCTGGTGAACAGAATAAACTGGTGATTATAATAGAATCAGGGACATAGAAAGGGAGTGGACTAACTATTCTTGGGGGGGAAAGGGGTAGGGGGATGTGGGAAGAGACTAGACAAAAATCGTGCACCTATGGATGAGGACAATGGGAGGGTGGTGAGGGCAGAGGGCGGGGTGGGAACCAGGTGGAGGGGAGCTATGGAGGGAACAAAGAGAAACAACTATAATAATCTGAACAATAAAGATTTAATTATTTAAAAAAAAAAAAGGAAAAAAGAATGGAAGCTCTGTTTCCTTCTCTCAGGCAATGCCAGGAACACATCAAAGCAGCCCTTGGTCACACATGATACTCACACAGGCAAGAAGCATCGGAAGACCTGAGACACCTGAGAGTAGCATCTGTTCCTCCTACTGGTGGGAAGTGAAGAACTAAGTCTTTTCCTTACCTGCAAAGTCCAAGTCTTCTATGTGGCATTTTCCTATCCTTTCCACCAGTTCTGGAATCCTGATGTTATACTTTTCAACAACAGCAATCTTTGCTTCAAGCTCCTTATCCTCAGCTGCGGTCACATACCTCTTGAAGCCACTAAAGCCTTCTTTGTGCACCCATCTTCTAATAAACCTGTCTTTAATAAAGAGGTTTCCTAAGGAGAATACAGACACAGGTTAATGTGATACAGGCTGCACTGACATATAATGGCAGCAGCTACACATTCCTAACCAATAGCATAAGTGAATGGTCTTAAGGCTGGGAGATCCAGGTTCTAGTCCTGACTACATCACTAACCTAATGTGTATTCCTGGGCAAGTCAGTGAAATGACCTGTGCTTTAGCCTCTCCATCTCTAAACTGAGGGCCAAAAGCCCTACCCTTGAGATCCTTACCTACTTCACAGGGATATGAAATAGCACAGTAATGAAAAGAAAAGTGCCATAGAAATGTTAGCAATGATCATTTGGGGCACATGCAGAAGTTTCAATGGTAAAGTTGCCCAGGCAGACAGAAAAGTTGATGTGGGAAGACAGCCTAAGGGACCAACAATAGAAATAAATTTAGGACTCCTGAAAGAAGGATATGGAAAAAGTTATCAGTACCTCTGAAAACAGGAGGCCTAAGGGATCCCAGTCTTGATGGGAAAAGAGCAACACTAGTTCCACCCTTCTCCAGAATTTAAAAACTCTGACTCAGAATATGTCCATCCTTCTCCCATCCCTTGTCACTGCAGTGCTTCTGTCCACTGCACCATGGCCAGGAGGGTACTCACGTTTCTTCCGTTCTTCCTCTGGCTGAAGAAGGATCCAAATATCAATGATTCTGTCCAATCCAAATGATTTAATCCCCTAAAAAAGTTTTTTTTGGTGGGATTTTTGGGGTTTTTTGTTTTGTTTTTGTCTTAACAAAACAAAAGTAAACCAACTGTAGAGATGTGAGTATGAAATTAGATGGTTTCTCAGAAACAGATCTCAAATTGTACCCAAAGTATAAGAATAGTAAGCAGGAAACTTTATCAAGTGTAAAAGCCCGGGACTATAATGCAGCCTGAAAATTCAGGATTATCAAATGCTAAGTTTTAGATGCTACCTCAAATTCTTCCTGTTTTAAAAAAGGCAAGAACTAGCTGCACCTTTTCTTATAAAAAAAAAAAAAAAGAAAAATTTAAATTATCTACCTTTCAGGAATATAAAAAAAGGTTGCAAAGAATACTTGAATACAAAGTATGGGCTATGAATACTTACCATTATTTCTTTTGAGGAAAGAACTAGAGAATATCTATAGGTCCAGATTATTATGTTTTAAAAGGCTATCAGCTCCTGGAGGAGAGGGTCTGACTGTGTCACAGTTCAGACCAATTCTACTTAGAAGCATGTACTGAGCACTGGCTGGGGGGCCCAGCATTTGCACAGCATCAGGCCCCAGTACAGAAGAAATACGTGTCAAAGGCTCCACACTCCAAGGATTTATCATCATTTTGGGAAGGGACACATACACATTAACATAGAACAGAGACCAAAATAAGGCAGTATGAATCATAATTGGAAACCAGATGTGATCATGTGTAATGACACATGCCACAGGTGATGAGCAGATACAGAGAGGGGAAGAGAGCAACTTACTTTCTATCATGCCCAGCATAGATGGTACTCCCCAAGAACTACTGGTATTTTCTTATAATAAGAAAAATAGCTAAATTATGCTATATCCACTATATGAAATGTTGTAATGACATTATAGTAGCAACATGAAAGAAATGCTTATGTGTTGAGCTAAAACAGCATACTTTTGCATGTACACTATAATGACAATTATGTAAAAATACACATCTAGAAAGACAAAGACAAATAATTAGCAAAAATGAGAATTATATGGAATACTGAGATTAAGGTTGAATTTTTTCCTATAACTTAGTTATAAAATCTTTATAAATAAGAAAGAGAAGTGAGAACATCTTGGTGATTATGATTCACTCAATATTTACTGAGTGGCTACACATAGTAGGCCCTTGAAAATATTTTTTCATAAATAAATGAGCAAATTTATTTTAGTCACATAACTTTAGTCAAAGAGTTAAAAATGCCATATAAATGTCACTGAACCCTAACTTCCCCATGAAACAGGTAAAGAAAAGGCATTATTTTTATCTTAGAGAAGGAGAGAATGAGGCACACAGAAGTTGTGACTTGCCACAAGCCACACAAAGTTAGTGACAGAGCCAGAGCTAGAACTAGGTATTCACTTTCTATCCACTGGAGCCCACTAGCCTGTCCCAGCCGTGTTGTCACCTTACCGGTTCTTACACTAATGAACAACACACACGAAACATTCGCAGGTAGCCAGCAGCCTCATTTGCACAACCAAAGGTGAGAAGGGCATTTGTTTTTTTAAATAGTAGGAGATCCTCAGTTCTTTTTAGGATCTGACTGTACAGGAATACTTGGCTAGCCTAATCAGAATAGTCAGGGAGAAAGACTTCAGTCACAGTGCAGATGGTGAAAACTGTCAAAAACCCAAATGCTTGCTTGCATAATAATCCTAACTAAATTGAACATTTCCATTGGCTATGTTTGTCTGCAATGTTTCTGTGCATGAAGCAGTCAATAGAAATTTACTCTTACCCCAATCAAATGTATCCTTGCAGGTACTTCTCCATCAGTCACCCGTACAGCCTCATCAAACACATTGGCATTAGTCCGGGACAGCAGGGCCACCTGCCCCTTTGTATCACCTCTAATGCTACCTTTTGGGAGACGGCATAAACTTTACAGCAAATCCAAATAAAGAGGAAAACTGATTTTTGTAGCAAATAAAATAAAAATAACTGAAAACCTTACTCTGATGTCTTCCTCCAACCAAAGTCTTTTTCCTTACTCTCTTGCAGACATCCAAGATAGTAGCTCCTACATAAGCTATTTCCACACCAAATCGAAAACTCTGTTGGAAAACAGGAAAAAAAAAAAAGAGAGAGAGAGAGAGAGAGAGTTAGCAACTTCTCCCTGAAGTATGTTAGCACATTTCTATCATTATCAAGTCTTGGCCTTGCCAAAGTGATCATTCTGGCTCACCTTAACTGGAGAGCATATTTGGAAATTCCGTACTGTTAACCCACTTGTTAGTTAACAAACTGAATAGGAGCTTGACAAAGAAGCACTGACTTTATTTCAAGTTTTCAGAATAGCATTTTCTATCTTGAAACTTTAGTTGCCTTATTTTTTTCCTCTTGTCTCCAAATCCAAATCCTGATAATTCGTCCACCATATTTTCTATAATATATTTCTTACCACTGCTGCCAGATCAGCTTCAAAACTCAAACTTCATGCCTTACTTACTTGGTCTCTTTCCCTCCAGTTTCCACCCACTGCTGATGCCTCTCTATACCTCTGTCAGATCAATCTTCCCCAGAACAGTCCTCAAGCCATGCACTTGCTAAAAAAAAAAAAAAGGAAGAGCAGCCTGGCTGGTATGGCTCAGTAGTTGAGCGTCAACCCATGAATCAGGAGGTCACGGTTTGGTTTGATTCCAGGTCAGGGCACATGCCCGGGGTTGGGGGTTCAATCCCCAGTAGTGGTGTACAGGAAGCAGTTGATCAATGATTTTCTCTCATCATTGATGTTTCTATCTCTCTCTTCCTTTATCTCTCTGATATTAATAAAAATATATTTTAAGCAATTTTTTAGAAAAGGAAGAATAATACAGGAAGAACAGGTGATGCAGACATTTTAAAGATTCATCGCAGCCTAAACAGCCTATTTCCTTCTATTCCCAAAACCAATGGCAAATTTTTCTTTTAAGCAACCTTTACCCTTCTTTCAAAATCAAATCTAACAAGTATAAATTATACAAAAGATTAAGGGGGGGGGGGAAGGGAGAGTTTCTCTCCTTGCCTTAGAAACTTTCTCGAAAAAAAACCAAGATGGTGGCATAGGTAAACACCAGAGTTTGCTGCCTCGAACAACCACTTCAAAAATACAACTAAAAGATGGTACGGACATCATCCAGAACCACAGGAAGGCTGGCTGAGTGGAAGTTCTACAACTAGGAGGAAAGAGAAAAACATACTGAGACTCAGAGGAGGCGCAGTGCTGAAGTAAAATACTAAGGTGCGGAGTGCATGCGGAGTGGACTGGCAGCTGAGGGCGCGGTTGTCGTTTGCAATCGGGAGGGAGTCTCAGACTCTGAGCTCCAGTTCCAGGCAAGTCTCTAGGGACCCAGACTCATACGGGAGAAGCGGGACTGTCTGGCATCGCTCAGAACCCGAGGGCAGCTTTCTCTCCCTGGGGCTTGCAGCGATTACCTGGACACTGAGAAGCAGAGCCTCTGAGGGCAAGACTGAGAGCAGCCATAATTGCTAACCCCGCCCTGTTGATCCCGTGGGACCTGCCCCGCCCAAGCCCTGCAGGGAGACTTTTTCTGGATAGCCTCAGGCAAAGGCTAGATTAGCACCTCCCTAGGGATCCAGGAGCCAGGAAGCCCAGAGGTCAGAGTGGCACCATACAGTTTGCAGCTCCATGGAACCATAAAAGACACACTCAGGGGGCAGACTCAGTGAGCACCAAAGCCCCATAGAAGCAAGTCTAGCCCCAGAGGGGTGTCTCCAGCACAGAAGTTCTCCCACTGCAGACACAGCTGATTCTCACAGCTAATTGGCCTGGAGGTCAATTCCTCCCAGTGATAACTACAACAATCAAGGCTTAATTACAACAAGACTGTGCACAAAGCCCACAAGGGGGTGCACCCACAGTGTCTACCTCAGGGAATTGGGACACTTAGCACAGAAAGGCACTCTATCGACACAGCGAAGCATAAAAAATGCCAAGACAAAGAAACAGGACACAAACAACAAAATTGTAGGAAAGCAAACTGCAGGATATAGAGTTCAAAACCACACCCTTAAGGTCTTTAAAGAACTGTCTAGAAGCCGCCGATAAATGTAGTGAGATCTTCAAGAAGACTGGTGAAACCCTCGATGTTGTGATAAAGAACCAACTAGAAATTAAGCATACACTGACTGAAATAGAGAATATTATACAGACTCCCAACAGCAGACCAGAGGATTGCAAGAATCAAGTCAAAGATTTGAAATACGAAGAAGCAAAAAACACCCAACCGGAAAAGCAAAATGAAAAAAGAATCCAAAAATACGAAGATAGTGTAAGGAGCCTCTGGGACAGCTTCAAGCGTTCCAACATCAGAATTATAGGGGTGCCAGAAGAAGAGAGAGAGCAAGATATTGAAAACCTATTTGAAGAAATAATGACAGAAAACTTCCCCTACCTAGTGAAAGAAATAGACTTACAAGTCCAGGAAGCGCAGAGAACCCCAAACAAAAGGAATCCAAAGAGGACCACACCAAGACACATCATAATTAAAATGCCAAGAGCAAAAGACAAAGAGAGAATCCTAAAAGCAGCAAGAGAAAGAAAATCAGTTACCTACAAGGGAGTACCCATACGACTGTCAGCTGATTTCTCAACAGAAACTTTGCAGGCCAGAAGGGAGTGGCAAGAAATATTCAAAGTGATGAATACCAAGAACCTACAACCAAGACTACTTTATCCAGCAAAGCTATCATTCAGAAGTGAAGGTCAGATAAAGAGCTTCACAGATAAGGAAAAGCTAAAGGAGTTCATCACCACCAAACCAGTATTATATGAAATGCTGAAAGGTATCCTTTAAGAAGAGGAAGAAGAAGAAAAAGGTAAAGATACAAATTATGAACAACAAATACACCTCTATCAACAAGTGAATCTAAAAATCAAGTGAATAAATAATCTGATGAACAGTATGAACTGGTGATTGTAATAGAATCAGGGACATATAATGGGAATGGACTGACTATTCTTGGGGGGGAAAGGGATTTGGAGGGTGAGGGAAGAGATTGGACAATAATCGTGCACCTATGGATGAGGACAGTGGGTGGGGAGTGAGGGCAGTGGGTGGGGTGGGAACTGGGTGGAGGGGAGTTATGGTGGGAAAAAAGAGTAACTAATGTAATAATCTGAACAATAAAGATTTAATTTAAAAAAAAATAACTAGAGGACAGGTGCACAAATTCGTGCACGGGTGGGGTCCCTTGGACTGGCCAGCAATCCAGGCCAATCAGGGTCATCTCACCCAATCTCAATAAGGGCCAATCAGGGCTGGCCGGGGAGGGACCGCAGGAGGGCTCCAGGGAGTGTCCAGCCCTCTCGCTCAGTCCCCATTGGCCAGACCCCAGCAGCAAGCTAACCTACCAGTTGGAGCATCAGCCCTCTGGTGGTGAGTGCACGTCATAGTGACCAGTTGGACACTTAGGATATTATGCTTTTATTATATAAGATAGGGTCAACTGAATGCATGGCCTATGGGAAATTTCTGTACTACTATCTCAATTCTTCTGTAAATCTGAAAATGTCTATTAAAAAAAGTTACTCTGAGTTGACATTATCCTAAATCACCCTCGAATACAACAGGAACTCAAAAGAATAAAGTCACAGAGAAGGTTGCAGGATTCTATAACAGAACAAAACAGTTTGGATTATTCTTGAATAGTTGGCACATCTCATAGCCTCTAACTGGAAGTATTTCTTAAAAACAGTGGTTCTTGCACCTCTTTACCCGTTTAAAAATTGCTGAGGCTCTGAAGGAGTTTTTATTTATGAGTTGTATCTAACTATGTTACCACATTAGAAACTTTAATTCATTCAAAATAATAATAATAAACCCAATTGCATAATGACATAAAGAACATACTTTTAAAATATATTTTCTAAAACAAAAAACATTTAGCAGGAAGAAAAAGTGTCTATGTTTTACATTTTTGCAAATCTCTTTAATGCCAAGCTGAATAGAAGACAGCTGAATTCTCAGTTCTATCTACATTCTATCTGTGGTGACATGTTGTTTTGGTTGAAAAATAAAGAAAATTCAGCCTTACACACATGCATATTGAAAAGGGGAGGGGAATTTAGTAACCTTTTTGGACAATCAAGGACACCATGGGTTGTCATGCTCATAGTGGCAGACATCAAAATTTAGATTTCACTTGAAAACAAAGATTTTCCCCCGCTTTTATCACTTGCTCCTGGTCCCCCACTTGGCAACAAGTCATAGCTCATTTCATTCATTTTAGAGAAAATGCTAAAAACCCAAATCTGAATAATCAGAGTTGGTCGGTCAGGTGTTCTTTCAATAACAAATGGTACTATAAGAAAACAGCTGCCAGTGTAGCTCACAACTCAATCACAAAAGTGCTCTTCATTAGACAACCAACATACTTCAGTGGGCAGAAGTACTTCATTCATACCTCTCACTTCATCACATTAAAAAGATGTATGTCCTCAAGGGACAGCAGTTAATAAAATTAATCATTTTTTCTGTATCAAGTACATTTTTAAGAGAACTATTTTGTTTTGGGTTTTTAGGGGGGCGGGGAGGAGTTCTTGTTGCTTTTTGTTTTTAAACTCTGTAAGTGTACTGAAATATAGAATACAATGCCTGGTAGTACTGTTCAATGCCAACACCTCAGTCCATGAGAAGGCGCTAGCAGTTTCACCCACCATTGCTCTGCATCATCAGTTCAAATGTTAACATAATGAAAAAAGCAAATTACTATTATAAAAACCATTGGGTTTTGCAGATACCGGGAGAACCACAGCGAACCACTGCTTAGAAGCAAGGAGTGGCTACATACTGTGAGACTGACACAAAACCTGGCACAGGTCCTAGCACATAGTAACCACTGAAAAACAAGGATAGTGAACCACAACGCTTGTTTATGTGCTTCCGGAGCAAAGAGAGCTCTTACCTGTGTGAGATAGAAGACATGGGTGTGAGGGACTGTAAACAGAGCGTTGACTGCACCACGGAAGGTATAGATCTGCTGGTGAGGGTCCCCTACAAAGATCTTCCCACATGGCTGAGACAGAACTATATTCATGATAGCTGCAAACAATAAGAGGGAACGAAAGAATCTCAAAGAAAGCCAACCCACATCACAAAAAGAAACCACACTTCAGATAAAAAGGGATGAATGCTTTCATAAAACTGAGCCAGGGCGCACTGCACAACAGAGTTGTCTTGTCCTGTAGTACAGGCACACTCAGTCCAAAAAAACGATTTAATAACAGACAAAAGAGTTTCCAATCCTAGGAATGTAGATTACTTTCAGTCCTGAACACATTTTTGTATATAAAAAATCACACAGGCAAATATAAAATGAGGTAAATTATATTGTCTCACTAATATTATAACTTAAGGACTCAAAATAACCTACAAAGTCACACTACCTATTTTCTACTAGAGGCCCGGTACACGAATTCGTGCACAGGTGGGGTCCCTCAGGGTGGCCTGCGGATATCAGGCCCTAGCTCACGCCCCCAGCCTCGAAGCCCTGCCTGGAACCCTGCCTTGGCATGGCACCGCCCCCTCACCTGCTCCACCATCCCCACTGTGGGGTGATCGATGGGGGCCGGGTCCCCTGCTTGGCTCCCTCAGCGCCTGGGAGCTGAGCAGCTGCCCCGTCCCCCACCGCTGTCGCTGGTCACCATGTGCAGGGCAATTGGTCAGGGCTGGGGCCCCCCCACCTGGCTCCCTCAGTGCCTGGGAGCTGGGTGGCATCTCCGCCCCCCACCACCATGGCTGGTCACCATCTGCAGGGCAATTGGGCCCCTGCTCACACCCACCTTGGCCTGGCACCACCTGCTCACCTGTTCTATCATCCCGCCACAGTCCTGCTCTTATCGGGGCCCATCTGGGCTGGCAGCACCTTCACGGCCACCCACTGCCAGGACTGCATCACTGACACCCGCCACCTGGTGGTCAGCACACATCATAGCAAGCAGTCGAACTCTTGGTCTCCCAGTCAAACTCCGGGTCGAAGGACCGCCCAAGGGGACAATTTGCATATTAGGCTTTTATTATATAGGACTAGAGACCTGGTGCACGAAATTCGTGCACAGGGGGGGAGGGGGATGTCCCTCAGCCCAGCCTGCACTGTCTCCAATCTGGAATCCCTGTGGGGATCGGGCCTAAACGGGCAGTTGGACATCCCTCTCACAATCCAGGACTGCTGGCTCCCAACCGCCTGCCTGCCTGCCTGATTGCCCCTAACTGCTTCTGCCTGCCAGCCTGATCACCCCCTAACCACTCTCCTGCCAGCCTGATTGACGCCTAACTGCTCCCCTGCTGGCCCCGTCACCCCTAACTGCCCTCCTTTGCCAGCCTGATCGCCCCGAACTGCCCTCCCCTGCAGGCCCAGTCACCCCCAACTGTCCTCCCCTGCCAGCCCAGTCACCCCCAACTGCCCTCCCCTGCTGGCCTGGTCGCCCCTAACTGCCCTCCCCTGCTGGCCTAATCACCCACAACTGCTCTCCCCTGACAGCCATCTTTGACCACATGGGGCGGCCATCTTGTGTGTTGGAGTGATGGTCAATTTGCATACTACTCTTTTATTAGATAGGCCTAGTAGCCTGATGCACGAAATTCATGCACTGGGGTGGGGGATGGGGGAGGGACCCGTCAGTCTGGCCTTTACCCTCTCCAATCTGAGGCCCCTCAGGGTATGTCCAACTCCCTGTTTGTGCCCACACTTTTAAGAGATAACAGCTCCATTGTTGTTCCTTTCTTATGCTTAAAACCATTGGAATTAGTAGGTATTCAAAGTGTGTATACATTTTCGGGGGACACCCTGTATATCTCTAGTCAGCAGTGAAAGAAGCCAACAGCAGATTTGGAACCCCCAGACAGGGAACCTTGCTCATTCCCCACATGTCTCCCCACTTCACTTTCCACCTTCGTGGGCAGCAGGAGAATCAACATTTTCTCTCATTAATTCGGAAAAGCACGTCCTGTCACCCGTTGCCCGGCAGGAGTGCTTTAGGCCCCAAGCAAGCAAGGCTCAGTCAGGGCAGCCTTCACTCATGGGTGCTGGCACCCAAAGTGCACATTCCTCCTCTACAGTCGCCCCGACTATCCCACTGTTTCACTGAGAGGACGGAATTCCTCTCTGCCTCTGGGCTCTTGATCTTGAACGCTGACCGAAGGTACCTCAGAGAGGGCTTCGCACGCCCACCAGGTGTGTCTGTCTGCACCTGCTCCCGCCACAGCACTTGCATTAACCCCCCAGAGATGATCTCGTAGCTGCACTGGCCTCCGTGGGAACAGGGCATCACCACTCCGCCCTCTCACTGTCAGCTCACAGGCGCCCACTCTCAGCACCCAGAACACCCAGACACCTTCCAAAGGACGTGAGCGCATCAGAGGGGATGTGTGCACATCCTGTGGGGGTGTTAGACATGCTGGGTTGATGGAAGTGCGGTGGAGAGGCAGGGGGGAACTTGTGCACGCCTTGGTTTGCAACTGTTGCAGGCGCGGGAGGGTGACAGTGTGCTGGGGGATGTTCGCATGCCAGGGGGGATGTGCACACCGGAGGCCTCTGGCTTTGCAGATCCGCAAACCCCCATGGTGCGGCCAGGAGGACGTCAGTCTGGCCCACCACGGTGGCTGTCCCTGCGATCCTGCACCTTCTGGGCCAGGAGGCGGATCTTGCGCAGTCACTCCTGGGCGCTGATGGCTGCCTCCCCGCCGTGAAGGGTCACGGATCCGAATCCCAGGACCGTGCACAGCCTCAAGCGCTGCCCCCCACCTGGCAGGGTCACAGATCCGTGTCTTGGTCCCGTGGACAGCCTGAAGCACTGACCCCCACCCAGCAGGGTCACTGATTCGGGTCCGGACTGCAGACAGTCTCACGCACTGCCGCCCCACTCGCCAGGACATGGATCCAGGTCCCAGACCGTGGACAGCCTCAAGCACTGCCCCCCGCCTTGCAGGGTCACAGATCCTGGTCCCGGGACAACGGACAGCCTCAAGCACTGCCCTCCACCTGGCAGGGTCACAGATCCGTGTCTTGGTCCCGTGGACAGCCTCAAGCACTGACCCCCACCCGGCAGGGTCACAGATCCGGGTCCCGGACTGCGGACAGCCTCCCGCGGTGCCCCCCATCCGGCAGGGTCACAGATCTGGGTCCCGGACTGCAGACAGCCTCCCGCGGTGCCCCCCGTCTGGCAGGGTCACAGATCTGGGTCCCGGACTGCAGACAGCCTCCCGTGGTGCCCCCCGTCTGGCAGGGTCACAGATCCGGGTCCCAGACCACAGACAGCCTTGCCTGCTGCCGCCTGCCTTCAGTATGCAAATTAGCCGCCATCTTGTTGCTTCAGGGTGGGGGTCCCCACTGGGGTGCCTGGCCAGTCTGGGTGAGGGGCTGAGGGCTGTTTTCAGGCTGGCGGGCGACTGAAGCTCCAAACCTCTCCTTTTTTTCTTTTTTTTTTTATTCTGGCATTTATTTACCTTCTACATCTGTCACTGGAGCTGAGAGCGGCTTTCTCTCTGAGGCTCGGCTGCTGAAAGCAGGTTTCTGGCCTTTGTTTACCTTCTGTATTTGAAACAATGTTGCGGTCTTGCTGGCTGAAGCCTGGCTGACTAAAGCCGGTTTCTGGGGTTTTGTTTAGCTTCTATATTTGTTACAATGTTTCAAACTGCAAGCTCAGAGGCTGGCAGCGCAGGCGGGGAAGCTTGGATTCCCCCGTCACTGAAGCAAGGAAGCCTCCCTGTTCGCTTCAAGCTGCCTGGCTGCTGGCCGCCATCTTGGCTGGCAGTTAATTTGCATATCTCACTGATTAGCCAATGGGAAGGGTAGCAGCCGTACGGCTAATTACCATGTTTCTCTTTTATTAGATAGGATTAGCCACTTGAAAAGTATACAACACAAATTGTTTACTCTAAATTAACCATCTTTTCCCACTCAGCATGAGTCTAGGTCTCTATCATCTGATGACCTGTGCCTTTAGCAAAACATTTAGAGGAAAATTAATCTGCCTTGGGTAGGGGAAAGGACAACTGCTGAAATCCAAAATCAAATAATAAAGGCTTTCTGAATAACTAAATATCACTTGCTCCTCTTCTTTAGGACAAATGAGAATAATCAATTTATTTCACATACATGTCCTCTTATATAATCGTGACATTGTTTCTAAGTATTTGAGACTACTGATGTACAGAATAGTTTATTACCTGGGGTACAGTCCTGGGCCTCATCCACAAAGATGGCATCAAAAGAGGCAAGCAAAGGCTTGCTCAACTGCCAGAGTTTCAAGTAGCCTAAAAGAAGGGAGTAGCAACAGTCAGAATTCATAACTAAAGCAGTTACATTGAACAGCAAGATTTGGAAACTTGCATACCATCATGAGTCATTTGGTAAGCCTCTTCTTTGCATTCCCCCAGGTTCCGCATGTTGTCCCAAAGGCGGCTTGCTTCAAGAACACTGTTCTAGAAAACAAGTAATTGGTAACTCCTAAGACCCTGGAAAAGACAGCACCCTGAAATCACACTTTCATTTCCACATAAGGAGCAGAGATCAGAATAAAGGCACCATCCCAGCTCAGTGAGTGGCAGTCACTTCCCTAACCTCCTTCCAGCTCCACGACAGCCCAGTGACAGAACATTGCTGACAACACAAAATCTGGTGGACTAGAAAAGGCTAGATCATGTCTCTAGATTTATGACTAACAATCTTATATAATAAAAGCCTAGGTGGCATCACGCCCTCGCGTGACGTCATCACAAGATAGCCACCACAAGATGGCTGCATGCACAGTGGAGGCAGGGCCCGGTGGTCACTCTGCATGGTGAGGCCTGGGGGTCCCATGGCTCTACATGGCGCGGAGGAGGTCGGTCCCGGTGTCTCAGCCGCCTGGAGGCGGGTCCCAGCAAAGGAGGCAGGTCACGGCAGGGGAGGGCAGTTGTGGGTGATCAAGGCAGCTGGGGAGGGCAGTTGGGGGCCATAGGCCAGCAGGGGAGCAGTTAGGGGGTGATCAGGCTGGCAGGCAGAAGCAGTTAGGGGCAATCAGGCAGGCAGGCAGGTGAGCAGTTAGGAGCCAGCAGTCCTGGATTGTGAGAGGGATGTCTGACTGCCAATCGGGCCTAAACCAGCAGTCGGAGATCCCCCGAGGGGTCCCAGATTAGAGAGGGTGCGGGGGGGGGGGGGGGGGGTTGAGGGACACCCCCCCCACCCTGTGCACAAATTTTGTGCACCAGGCCTCTAGTTAATTCATAAAAAGAATGGCAAATGATTAAAAAAAAACATGTTAAAAATTAGAAAAGAGATTCCCAATCTTTAGATTCATCCAGCAGCCCCAGTGACAAACTCCTATAAATCCTGGGTCGGTGCCTTATTTTCTAAATTGGAAAACGAGTGCGAGAACTAAGTGAGATGTCCATGAGTATTCTTCACAAACAAAACTTTATAACTCCCAGCTATCACGATTAGCCTATAGTCTCACCCTCCACCATTACTTCCTGCCAGCAATTATGAAAAAATGAAAGACAAATATAACACTGTATCATGTCAACTCTTCTCATTTACCACCAGATCCCTAATACTAACAATATTTCAATACTCACCAGTTTTTCACTCTGTTCAACCATGACTCTCTGTCCGTGGCTGTCCTTACACCAAATAGGTACATGGTCAATAGTCAGCTCATCATCAGCTGAGGCAAAGAAGTTTTCTAAAGTCTTACACACTAGCTTGGCCCTTATGAATCCACCTTTCCCTTCAGGAAGGACAGAATTGACCATGAAGGGTGTTAACTTGAAGATATTCAATTTCTTCTTTAACTGGTACCTGTAATACATATCCCAAATGAACAATATTTGGCTTTACTGGCAATGCCAACAAAATGTGTCCCCCCACTCCCAATCCCCTTCTCCGAAATGACACCACAAGGTTACTCTCAGTATCACATATACATGAGGGGGAAAGCCAGAGAAGTTAAACCAGGTCCATGTATGATTTGAAATGGCTTCATTAGGCGTCCAGGAATTCACATATATTAACCTAGAAGATGAAGTAGCTCATGGCAGATACTACTACAGATGCAGACCAAACTCCAAGAGGCCCCTAAGCAGGGAAATTCAAAGTTCCTTGAAGCCTTCATATCCAAGGGAATGCTGATTCAGAAGCCTCAAGAGACCTGGGCCAACTGCATCTCAGCTTAGTCTTCTCCCTCTTGCCCAGTTCCAAGGAAACCCTAAAACTGACCAATCCTACTGCTAATATTCTGAACTCTAGACAAGTCATCCTGACTTTCTGTGCTTCAGTTCCAGAGAAATGAGAGCAATCCTTAGACATTACTTGTAAACAGTGGGGCAATCCTTAGACATTACTTGTAAACAGTGTATTTTTATCAGGTAAAAGTATAAATCACTACATCTATCTTTCTATTTCCTGTCTATAAATGGAGATAAAAGCATTCAATTTTCTTAGTGCCATTATGGTGTAAGTCCATATGTGATCATGATAATTGCAACATGAAAACAGTAATTAGACATAATAATAATGGTGACAACACAATACTCACTGCCGCCCAACCTGTCTATACGCCATGGAGTGAAAGGTTTTGCAGGTGACATTGCTGGGGAAGACTCTCTCGGCCTGCTTTGCGATGCTCTTGTTAAATGTTACATAAAGAAACTTGCTCCCAGACCACTTTTCAGCATACTTGACCAAGGTAGATGTCTTCCCAGTGCCTGGGGAAGCCAAAAGGAAAGGAAATGACCCTCTGTCCAGAAAAAAATGTTCCAAAGAATGCCTTAATCAAGTTTTATCCACATTTATCTCGCCTCTTGCTTAAGACTAAACAGTGACAAGTTTTCCAATACTGATAAAAATAAACAACGGGCCAAAACCGGTTTGGCTCAGTGGATAGAGCGTCAGCCTGCGGACTGAAAGGTCCCAGGTTCGATTCCGGTTAAGGGCATGTACCTCACTTGCGGGCACATCCCCAGTAGGAGATGTGCAGGAGGCAGCTGGTCGATGTTTCTCTCTCATCGATGTTTCTAACTCTCTATCTCTCTCCCTTCCTCTCTGTAAAAAATCAATAAAAAATATAAAAAAATAAAAAAATAAAAATAAAAATAAACAACGGTATAGTGAAAAGAACAGCAGATTCTAAGCCAGATTAACCTGTGTTGGAATCATGGCTCTGTTAGTTGAGTAGCGAAGTGCAAGCCACTTGGTCTCAATGAACTTCAGTGTGCTTCTCAGCCATGAATGAGTAACAGTAGAGTCAGGCAGGATAAAGATAATCAAAATAACAGCAGAATGCAATAAATGGTAACTATGGCTGGCCTAGGACTCATTAATGCTTCAATGGCAAGAGCATATAAATGAGATTCATTCTGAACTCTCTTGTCTGCCCTACCTCTCTACCAGTCATTCAATCATTCAGTTAGTCAACTGTCATTCATTTAAAAAGTATTTATTTGAGTAGAGTACCTACTATATGTTCATTTACAGTTATATGCTAAGTACTAGGAGTACATTAAAAAACATGAAGCAAGGTTCCTACAATATAATTTAGTTGGAAATAAAATACCAATAAAGTTGAAACAATTAGAACAAAACAAGAGTATAATGATAACACAGTAAAGTGAGAAAGAATATGGATTTGGAAACAAAATAAATCTCACCTGTCAAAAAAGAAAAGAAAAATAGTACCCCATTTCCAACCTTATAGGGCTATTTTGAAGATGAATGACACAGTGTAGTATTTATAAAGTGTGCATGTTGGCTATTCCTACTATATAATCAGGTACCAAACAGTTAATAAGTATAATTAGCTATAGGTAAGAGCTCAGAGATCATATGGGACTCAAATGACTAAAGAAGCCTCCATCAAGAAGAATCAGAAATGATGGGAGTCAATACAGCAAAGAATAAGGGGAGGGAGGGGGTGAAGGCAAGGAATAGGAAAAAGGCTGGTTTTTAGAAAGAGATCCAGCTTTTACTAGGTGTACCGGTTAGTAATGCGGATTTTTTTCAATAGACGAAGTTACACATATGTTGATATATATGCGATTTGATATGTATGCTATTTTGTTGTATTGACAACAAGCTTCAAAACTTCATATGTCAAATTTTCTAAAGGTGTTAACATCATAGATATTTTTACGCTAAAATGTCAAATTTTGTGCCAAAAAAGAGCATTTGCAGGAAGTTTTAATTCATTACTTTATTTTGAAGAAAAGTACTGCTGAAAGTTATCGTATACTTTGGGAAGCTTATGGTGAACACTAGTGGCCCGGTGCACAAAATTTGTGCATGGGGATGGGTTGTCCCTCAGCCCGGCCTGCACCCTCTCCAATCTGGGACATCCCTCTCACAATCCGGGACCACTGGCTCCTAACTGCTCACCTGCCTGCCTGCCTGATTGCCCCTAACCACTCTGCCTGCTGGCCTGCTAGCCCCCAACTGCCCCCCCCCTTGCTGGCCTGCTTGCCCCCAACTCTCTCCCCCCACCGGCCTGACCACCCCCAACTGCCCCCCACTGCAGGCCTGCTCACCCCCAACTGTCCCCCCCGAGAGCCTGCTCACCCCCAACTGCCCTCCCCTCATGGCCTGATTGCCCCTAACCGCCTCTGCCTCGGCCCCGCCACCATGGCTTTGTCCGGAAGGACGTCTGGAAGGTCTCCCAGTCTAATTAGCATACTACCCTCTTATTAGTATAGAACAGTGATGGCGAACCTATGACACGCGTGTCAGAGGTGACACGCGAACTCATTTTTTTGGTTGATTTTTCTTTGTTAAATGGCATTTAAATATATAAAATAAATATCAAAAATTTAAGTCTTTTTTTACTATGGTTGCAAATATCAAAAAATTTCTATATGTGACACGGCACCAGAGTTAAGTTAGGGTTTTTCAAAATGCTGACGTGCCAAGCTCAAAAGGTTCGCCATCACTGGTATAGAAGATAGAGGCCTGTTGCACGGGTGGGAGCAGGCTGGCCAAGCCCCCATTGGGGTGGGGGTCCCTGCTGCGGGGCATGGCCAGCATGGGTGAGGGGCTGAAGGCCATTTGCAGGCTGACCACACCCCCATCAAGGTGAGGGTCCCCACTGAGGGGCGTGGCTGGCCTGGGCGAGGGGCTGATGGATGTTTGCAAGCTGGCCACGCCCCCATCAGGGTGAGGGTCCCCACTGGGGAGCATGGCCAGTGTGAATGAGGGGCTGAGGGCCGTTTGCAGGCTGGCCACACCCCCATATCAGGGTGGGGGTTCCCTACTGGGGGGCGTGGCAAGCCTGGTGAGTGGCTGAGGGCCGTTTTCAGGCTGGCCACACCCCCTTCAGGGTGGGGGTCCCGGCTGGGGGGCATGGACAGTCTGAGCTAGGGGCTGAGGGTTGTTTGCAGGCTGGCGATGCCCCCATTGGGGTGAGGGCCCCAGCTGGGGGGCATGGCCGGCCTGGGCGAGGGGCTGAGGGCCATTTGGGGGTGGTTTGCAGGCTGCCCAACCCCCCAGCTTTGTCTGGAAGGTCTCCGGGTCTAATTAGCATATTACTCTTTTATTAGTATAGACTAGGGGCCCGGTGCACAAAAATTTGTGCACTGGGGAGGGGGTTCCCTCAGCCCAGCTTGCCCCCTATCACATACTGGGAGCTCTAGGGGATGTCCTACTACCTGCTCCCTGCTCCCCTTGGGGAGTGGGCCTAAGCCACAGTCTGGCCTCCCTTTGTGGGAGTCGACCGAGCTGATCAGGGGAAGGCACCAGCCCCATCACCCTGCTGCTGCAGCCACTGCCAGTCACCCCAGCCACCAAGGTGTTTTCATCAACATGGACTCCAGTCCCTTTACCATGAAAAAAATGACAACTTTCTTTAGGCATTTTCAAGAAGTGTCTTTCATAGGATATGACATTTCTTTCTTTCTCTATCCTCACCTGGGGATATGTTTCCATTGGTTTTTAGAGAATGTGGAAGAGAAAGGGAAAGACAGAGAGAAACATCAAAGTGAGAGGAACACTTTGATTGGTTGCCTCCTGCATGAGCCCTGACCTGGGCCGGAGCCAGGGAGGAACCTGCAACCTAGGTACATGCCCTTGGTCAGAATTGAACCCAGAATCTGCGTTGGGCAGGCTGAGGCATTATCCACTGAGCCAAACTGGCTAGGACAGGATATGATATTTCTTAACCCTCCAGCAGCAGACTTTCATTTTTTTCTCCAGGAGTGTGGTAAAAAAAAACCCTAGATCACTTTTTGGACTCTTATTACCCAAGTTACTAAGAATATTACCAGTGGCATACAGGGAGCTTAACCAATCAGCAGTCAGAAAAGGTGTTTCCTCTGTAGTTCACACCAATTGCTGGTTTGGCCCCTGCCCAGGCCTAACGCCTCTGGCCGAGGCATTAGGCCTGGGCCGGGGCACCCCCAGGTCCCCGCCACTGCAGCCATCAACGATTGCTGGCTGGCTCCACCCTGGTTTCCTGCCTCCGCCGCCACAACAATCGCTGGCTGGCTCCTCCCCGGCCCAAGCCTAAAGCCTCAGGCCGAGGTTTTAGGCCTGGGTCGGGGCACCCCCAGCTCGCCGCCGCCGCGGAAGATCGCTGACTGGCTCCTCCCCAGCTCCCGCCGCAGCCGATTGCTGGCTGGCTCCTCCCTGACCCAGGCCTAAAGCCTCAGGCCGAGGTTTTAGGCCTGGGCCGGGTCACCCCCAGCTCCCCGCTGCCGCTGCTGCCGCCATCTACGATCGCTGGCTGGCTCCTCCCCGGCCCAAGCCTAAAGCCTCTGGCCAAGGCATTAGGCCTGGACTAGGGACCCCCAGCTCCCTCCTCAGCTGATCGCTGGCTGGCTCCGCCCTGGTTCCCCACCTCTGCCGCCATCAACAATCGCTGGCTGGCTCCTCCCCGACCTAAGCCTAAAGCCTCTGGCCAAGGTTTTAGGCCTGGGCCAGGGCACTGCCAACTCCTCTCCGCCGCCGCCATCTATGATTGCTGGCTGGCTCCACCCTGGTTCCCCCCGGCATCGCCGCCATCAACCATCGCTGGCTGGCTCCTCCATTACCCAGGCCTAAAACCTCAGTCTGTGGCTTGGAGCCGAAATATGCAAATTAGCTGCCATCTTGGCTGACAGTTAATTTGCATATACTCACTGATTAGCCAATGAAAAGGGTAGCGGTCGTACGCTAATTACCATGTTTCTCTTTTATTAGTGTAGATTAGTGTAGATGCTCCATCTCAAGATATTTGTGAATGCTGGTTTAAACCCTTTAAAAGTGATGATTTTGATGTAAAAGACAAAGAACAGCCCTAATCGGTTTGGCTCAGTGGATAGAGCATCAGCCTGCGGACTCAAGGGTCCCAGGTTCGATTCTGGTCAAGGGCATGTACCTTGGTTGCGGGCACATCCCAGTAGGGGGTGTGCAAGAGGCAGCTGATCGATGTTTCTCTCTCATCGATGTTTCTAACTCTCTATCCCTCCCCCTTCCTCTCTGTAAGAAATCAATAAAATATATTTTAAAAAAATAAAAGACAAAGAACATCCAGGTCAACCAAAAAAGTTTGAAGACCAACAATTACAAATATTATTGGATGAAGATGTGTGTCAAACTCAAAAACAACTTGCAGAAAGATTAAACATTGCTCAGCAAAACAATTTCCGATCATTTACAAGCAATGGGAAAGATTTTAGAACAGTGTTTCTCAACCTTGGCTGCACACTAGAATCACCTGGGAATCTTTTTAAAATCCTGATTTCTGGGCCTCATCCTCTGGAAATTCTGTTTCTTTGTTATGGGGTGGGGCCACAACATTAGTAACAAAGAAACAGAATTTCCAGAGGATGAGGCCCAGAAATCAGGATTTTAAAAAGATTCCCAGGTGATTCTAATGTGCAGCCAAGGTTGAGAACCACTGTTTTAAAGGAAGGAAAATGGGTGCCACATCAACTGAACAAAAGACAAATGGAAAATCAAAAAGTCATCAGTAAAATGTTGCTTCAATGGTACAAAAGTCTTTTTTGCATCAAATTGTGAATGGCAATGAAAAGTGGATTTATTTTGAGAATCCCAAACGCACAAAGTCATGGGTTGATCCAGGTCAATCATCAACATTGACTGCAAGGTCAAATTGCTTTGGAAAGAAGACAATGCTCTGCGCTTGATGGGATCAGGAAGGTGTGGTGTATTATGAGCTTCTAAAACCGGGTGAAACCGTTAATACTGGTCACTACTGACAACAAATAATCACAATCTGAACCACTTTGATCGTAAAACGACCAGAATGGGCCAGAAGACACGGCAAATAATTTTGCTTCACGATGACGCACCATCACACACTTCAAAATCTGTTAAAGACACGTTAAAAGATCTTGCCTGGGAAATATTAACCCACCCACTGTATCCACCAGACCTTGCTCCTTCAGATTACCACTTGTTCCAATCGATGGCACATGCACTTTCTGAGCAGCACTTCAAAACGTACGAAGAAATGGAAAATTGGGTCTCTGAATGGTTTGCCTCAAAACAAGAAAATCCGTATTATTAACTGGTTAGTAGTACAGATTAATTATTAACTGGTTAATGATGCAGGTTAATTATTAACCAGCTAATAACACGGATTAACTAACTGTTAACCAATTAATAATATGGATTAATTATTAACCAGTTAATGATGAGGATTAACTATTAACCAGTTAAAATGCAGATTAATTATTAACTGGTTAATAATACAGAGTAACTATTAACCGGCTAATAATGCGGATTTTGTAGTCCAAACAAAACACGATAATTTTAAGAGAAACATCAAAAGTGCATTATTCAAAGTAATGTCCACCGCTAGCTACACATTTCCCCATCTTTCAGGTAATTTGTGGATACTGTCCCAATAGAAATTTTCTTGTTTTGAGGCAGACCATTCAGAGACCCAATTTTCCACTTCTTTGTATGTTTTGAAGTACTGCTCAGAAAGTGTGTGTGCCATCGATTGGAACAAGTGGTAATCTGAAGGAGCAATACAACAAAACAGCATACATATCAAATCGCATATATAGCAACATATGTGTAACTCCATCTATTGAAAAAAATCCGCATTATTAACCTTTACACCTAGTAATTCTATTTCTATCACTTATTTGTTTATTTAACCTAGGGCTAGTAATTTTAATTTCTCTGAGCTTCAAATCCTCATCTATAAAACAGAGATAACTAACTAACCTTACAGAATGCTGTTAGGATTATCACAGTGCCAGGCACATGACAGGCATTTAAGAAATGGCTATTGTTGTTTTTAGTAAGATATGTAGGCAGAAAAAAACCGGAAAGAAATTCCAGGTAGGAAAATAGCATGACCAAAGGTTCAGACAAAAGAATCACTAAGTACTTTAAGAAACTGTAAGGACAATGAGCTGACTGAGGCATGAGAAGAGTCGACAATATATTTAGGAATGTAGGTTAGAACCAAATGGTGGAAGGGCCTTCTAGACTTCACCCAACAGAAATCAGGAGCTACTGAAACTCTGAAAGGAGATTAATGTGACCTGCCAGTCCATAAGCAATCAGTGATTGAGCATATATGATGATAAATGACAGGTTGGATCAATCCCTTTGGTAATTACTCTGCAAACTAATTCCTATGAACTATTTGTCTCACCAGGAATGTAGATGCTCCCCGGTGTGGTAAGAGAAACCAAGATTTACTTGGCAACTGCTTTTTAGATTATTTCATTGAAGTAGTTCAATAACAAATCCAGGTAAAGATACTCTGGCAGGTAATAGGGATGGGGGATGCAGTGATAAGTCAAGAACCTGACTCTCTATTCCAGTATTGGTCAGCTCCCTTACCTGCAAATGCCATAATTTTTACCACCTGGAGAGGTTCCATCTTATGGTTCAGAATCAGCTGTTGTTCATGTGTAAGTTGGATGGTTGTTTTCCTGTTATAATCATTACAGAAGAGAAATTAGAAAAACACAATGGAATTGAAAAGACCAGGTGACAGACTATCAAAAACCAAACAGGCAAATCAGATGAACAAAATTTAACCAAAGAAAAGATCTCCCTTTTGGGGTGATAAAAATGTTCTAAAACTAGATTATGATATTGATTGCACACTCAGTAAAATTACTAAAAATCATTGAATTGTAAAATTAAAATGGGTGAATTTTATGTAAATTACACCTCAATAAAGTTGTTAAAACAAAACACCTCTCCTCCTTAAGTATGAGAAAGAGTCAAGAATGGAAAACCTCTCTCCCTCTCTCTCTCTTACTTATCTATATACATACCCTGGCCAAACCGATGTTTCCCCTTTAACTTCTGTGGCCTGAGTACAGGAATTCTCCTGAAGATACAGGCAATAGAAGATGTTGTAATGAATCCTAACAGGGAAAAAGCAGATTTAGAGAGTATCAAATTAAGTCATAATCTGTATCTTATTTTTCCTGGGTTGTATTTAGATTCTTTACCATTTCCAAAAAAAAAAAAAAAACTACCACCATTTTATGATAAGAAGGAAATAAAATAATTTAAATATACCTAGAGCTGACCAAAGCCCTCTTAGAGAGCACAGTTCTGGAAAAGACCCTGGCTCCAGAGTGCAATGGCAAAAGGACAGAGACCAGGGCATGCTGTTTGGGAAAAAGGCATTAGCTGTGACCATAGAGACAAATAATCACAAAAAACAGTATGAATCAGTTGAAAACAAATGTAAATTCCGCTCCTAGTGAGATTCTTGTTCAACATCAATGTAACGTAATCTTATCTTTGTGAGCCTCCGTTGCTCCCTGTGAGGTGATACTGGTTTAGAAGCATGAAGCACTTTCTATCTTTTAAGGTTCCAAAGGGAGGGTGCTACACGGGTAACAAGATATGATTACCAAGAACTAGAAAACAAAACATCCTCCAAGTCACCAATAAGAACCAAAGACAACACAGTGCACTCAACAGAGGCACTGGACATGGTTAAACATGTCCCATCACAAGTCACTCCAAATCTCTCTTATGTTCACATGAGCCAAACTCATCTCCTTCTATCACCAATTGCCCACCATTTAGTGCACTGCTCCCCATTCCTGGAGTGAGAACAGGTGATCTCCACGCATCAATCTTTTTGATGAAACAAATAACTTTTAATAATACCACATTTCAGTCTCTGGTCACATTAAGATTTCTTTTGTCCTGGATTCTTTAAGTATTTTTTAAGTATGGTATATATTTTTAAAAATAGTTTATTGAGTTTTAGAGAGAGACTAAATAACATTTAGACTAAATAACATTTCAGTCTCTGGTCACATTAAGATTATCGCCCAGGCCCTAGCTGGTTTGGCTCAGTGGATAGAGTGTCGGCCTGCGGACTGAAGGGTCCTGGGTTCCATTTCGGTCAAGAGCACATGCCTGGGTTGTGGGCTCGATCTCCAGTGGAGGGTGTGTAGGAGGCAGCCAACCAATGATTCTCTCTCATCATTGATGTTTCTAGCTCTCTCTCTCTCCCTCTCCCTTCCTCTCTAAAATCAATAAAAATAAAAATAAAAAAATATTATCTCCCATGACTGTATACTGTTAGAGCTTGGAGTTGAGAATAATGAACTCACAAGTGTATGTGAGGGGCAAGTTTTTCGCTTACACCACAAGGGTCTCTAGCCCAATGAATGGAATTTGATAGCAATCCTTGCTACAAGTGGAAAAATAAAAGATTACCTCCCAGGTAAAGCAGGAAAAAAATGATATAAACACAACATACATGTTTCCCATTCCTCATCTAGGTTCCCTTCTCCCTCATCTAGGTGCAGATAATTTGTAGGTTCATATTTGCATTTATGGTCATTATTCATCATTTGTGTATTTGTCTTGTCTGAATTATGTCATGAAGCTCCTTCTTCCACATCTCAATGCCATGGAGTGGGAACAACATAAGCGATATTTAATGAATGAATTGAAATGTATCTCAGAAACACAGCAAATACTCTGGCATTCCTGGAGACTAAATGTTCCATCCTTGAACTTTACCATGACTGACTGGGCCACAGTTCATCTAGTGTCGTCCCATGCTCCTCCTAAATCTCACTAATTCCAGAAAGAAATCCGAATATCCTCTCTAGAACGTCTGGTTCTCCTGGATCTTCTGCACTGTCACACTGCCTATCTCCATGCCAGGGCCTTCCAGGAGCTGCGCTTCATACCTTAAATTTCACTCTAACTCCTTACATGGTCTACACAACATTTTCCTTCATCTGGTCACTGCAGACTTCTCATAATCATATACCAGTTTCCCTCTTATTCACCACATACTTGTCACTAAACTTCTCTGTTCTTTGTATATACTAAATCCATTCCCATCTTTGGGCCCTTAAGTTATCTATTCCTTCTGCTAAAATGCTCTCCCCCCAAAAATGGCCAGCTCTTCCTGACACTCAGGTTTCAATTCAGATGTTACTTCCTCAGAGAAACTTTTTCTCACCCAATCTAAGGTAGTACTCCTCATTTCCCTTGCTAATCACTCTGTTTTTATTTCTTTGCACTACTAATCACTCAGTAAAATGTTCTTGTTTAACATATTTACTTATGCAGTATCTGTCTCTCCTCATTAGATAACAAAACTGAGCTGTGTGAGTTTTATGGCTTGCCTAGTGTGCAAGTGGCAGAGTTGTGACTTGTTGCACGTCTAGGACCTTTCACTCTATCGGAGTTTTCATTCTCCCTCCCACCACTTTACCGATTGCTGATGTTGATTCCCTTCTCCCTCATGGCATAGAGAAGCACAGCGATGCAGTATAAGGTCTCAGTGATGTCTGGCATTGTCACAGTGGAGCTTGGTCTTCTGAAGCAGAAGAGTAACTGCTGGATGTCATTCACACTACTGGAGAGGAGAACAATGGCTGCTACCAAAGCCCACACGTTGACACCCTAGAGGGAAATGGACCAGGAAGGGAAAAAAGACCCCAAAACACAGGTCACAATTAATAAAGATCACATCAGACAACCAGTGAAAAAACCCAAGGCTGGGGTTCAGGTGCCATCCACAGATTGTCTGAAATGAATGCAAACTTCCCAAATGATATCTGGAAAATAATGGCAACCTTTTTTTTTGCCCTGGATTCTTTCTTCTTCTTTTTTTTTAAAAAGTATGGTATATATTTTTTAAAATAGTTTATTGAGTTTTAGAGAGAGAGAGGAAGGGAAAGGAAGAGAGAGAACCAATGATGTGAGAGTGCAACACTGGCTGGCTGCCTCCTATACAATCCCTACCAGGAATGGAGCCAGCAACAGGGCATGTGCCCTTGACTAGCAATCAAACCAGCAACCTCTTCGTGCATAGGACAATGCCCAACCAATTGAGCCACACCAACCAAGGCTATATTCCTTTCTCCTAATCAAGTCTGGATTTGAGTGCTTAGTGCAACTAAATAACATGTATTAAGTATTTTACATAGACTCTAGCATTGAAATGATGCTCTCACCTCCTCACCCTTCTTCTCCGCATCAGTATGAGCTCTCAGATTCACAGATACTCAACAGAGTCACAACAGTATCACTATTGAATGGGTACCTACTTGGGAGGCACAAAAGATGGGAGATACAAAAGAAGACAGCATTCTTTAGGGGGGGAAGTCAAGACTGACAATTCTCTGGCATTAAGATATTAATTTACTACTCACTGTATGTTATCCTATCTAATAATAGAGAAACATGGTAATTAACCATAACTTCACTACCCTTCCCATTGGCTAATCAGCAAGATATGCAAATTAACTGCCAACCAAGATTGCGGCCGGCAGCCAGGCCCTTGAAGCGAACAGGAGGCTTGCTTGCTCCACTGACGGAGGAAGCCAGTGTTCCCCACCTGCCGCTGCTGGGCTCTGAGCTGCTCTCTAAGAAACATTGTTGCAAATATAGAAGCTAAACAATCCCCAGAAACCTGCTTTCAGTCAGCCGGGATCTCAGAGCTGGAGTAGCAACAAAGTTTCAAATACAGAAGGTAAACAAAGCCCAGAAACCTGCTTTCAGCAGCCGAGGTCTCAGAGCTGGAGCCGAGCCTCAGAGTTAAAGCCAGCTCTCAGCTCCAGTGATAGGCATAGAAGGTAAATAAATCCCAGAATAAAAAAAAAAAGTAAAAAAGGAGAGGTTGGGAGCTTCAGTCACCCGCCAGCCTGAAAATGGCCCTCAGCCCCTCACCCAGACTGGCCAGGCACCCCAGTGGGGACCCCCACCCTGAAGGGGGTGTGACCAGCTACAAACAGCCATCACCCCCTCACCGGGGCTAGCCAGGCACCCAAGCGGGACCCCTACCCTGATCCAGGACACCCTTCAGGGCAAACCAGCTGGCCCCCACCTGTGCACCAGGCCTCTATACTATATAGTAAAAGGGTAATATGCCTCCCAGCACTGGGATCAGCGGAGCTGCAAGGCCTCCCGAACCCGGGATCAGCGGAGCCGCGAGGCCTCCCAGCACCGGGATCAGCGGAGCCGTGAGGCCTCCCAGCACCAGGATCAGCGAAGCAGCGAGGCCTCCTAGCACTGGGATCAGCTAAGCAGCAAGGCCTCACTGCCCAGGTGTCAAGCAGAGCCACGAGGCCTCCCAGCACTGGGATCAGCGGAGCCCCGAGGCCTCCTGGCCCCTGGAGCAGCGTGACAGGGGGCAGCGCCCAAACCCCCTGACCGCCCTGCGGCTCTGTGTATGACAGGGGGCAGGGCCACAACCTCCCTATCCGCCCTGCTCTGTTCATGACAGGGGAAGGCGCCCCAACCCCCTGATCGGCCCTGCTCTGTGCCTGATAGGGGGGAGCTCCCCAACCCCCTGATCGGCCAGCTCTGTGTGTGACAGGGTGCGGCGCCCTAACCCCCCTATAGACCCTGCTCTGTGTGTGACGGGGTGGAGCCGCAACCTCCCCATCGGCCCTGCCCTGAGTGTGACAGGGTACGGAGCCCCAACCCCCCTGATGGGCCTTGCTCTGTGCGTGACAGGGGGCAGCGCCCCAACCCCCTGATCGGCCCTGCTCTGTGTGTGACAGGGGGTGGCGTTGCAACCTCCCCATCAACCCTGCCTTGAGTGTGACAGGGGGCAGCGCCCCAACCCCCCAATCAGCCCTACCCTGAGCATGACTGAGGGTTGCATGGCAACCTCCTGATCCGCCCTGCTTTGTGCATGACAGGGGGCAGCGCCCCAACCCCCTGATCGGCCCTGCTCTGTGCGTGACAGGGGGTGGCATCGCAACCTCCCCATTGACCCTGCCTTGAGTGTGACAGGGGGTGGCGCCCCAACCCCCCAATCAGCCCTACCCTGAGCGTGACTGAGGGTGGCATCGCAACCTCCTGATCTGCCCTGCTCTGTGCATGACAGTGGCCGGCGCCCCAACTCCCCAATTGGCCCTGCTCTGAGCCCGACCGGGAGCTGTGGGGCAGGCACCTAGGGATTGGGCCTGCCCTCTGCCACCCGGGAGCGGGCCTAAGCCAGCAGGTTGTTATCTCCCAAGGGGTCCCAGACTGTGAGAGGGCACAAGTGGGGCTGAGGGATAACCCCCCGCCAGTGCACAAAAATTTGTGCACCGGGCCTCTAGTTATTTAATAATGATTAAATATTAAGCTAAATAAATATGAAATAAATCATTGAAAATCTATTATTACAACACAGTATGCTCCACTTAGTAACATCTAAGAAAATGTTCACTAACATGGAAATAGTCAATAATGGGACATATATCTTTATCATTCTTAACTTTACTACAAGTCTCTCTGTTTAAAAAATGCATTCCAATAAAGGTACATTCCCTACACCTCTCACTATAACCATCCTGTGAAAGAAAACTCACTCCACCATCATCAACAATCACTTCACTGAAAACAGAAAGAGAAATGCACATGGATGGGTTTTCAGTCCTCTACTGGCTGCAGAATACAGGTTGAGGTTGCACCGAGCTTCCAAAATAAAATTTGAAAATCCATGATCTAAAAGCCACAAGTCAGAAAACTCAGGACTATTTCCAGCTTCTCATTAACTCATTATACATCTGTAACAAGAACCTGAATTTCTCTGGTCCTCATATAACCCACTTTGTTGATGGAATGGGCTGCCCTGTAAAGAAATCCTTATTAATCAAAGTGTTCAGAGGTTAGATGACCATCCTCTGTTAAGGATTCCTCAACGGAATGAAACATTAAACTGAATGTGTTTTTTAAATTTATTTATTTATTTATTTATTTATTTATTTAGAGAGAGGAAGGGAGAAGGGTAGAAAGAGAGAGAAGTATTGATGTGAGAGAAAAACATCAATCTGCTGCCTCCTGTACACCTTCTACTGGGAATCAAGCCCGCAATCTGGGCATGTGCCCTGACCAGGAATCGAACTGGCGACATATTGGTGCACAGAAAGACACTCAAGCAACTGAGCCACACCGGCCAGGGCTGAACTGAATGTTTTGGGTTTTTTTGTGTTTTTTTTAAATCTTGACAGGGTCTCTGATATCTTCTGAGAACAAATCTTGTAAATAAATTATTAAGCAATTCTGACTTATGCAATCACATACTTCATTATTCATCTCAGCAGCAGAATGGCAATGCTGGGACCAAGGCCATTCTCTAAATATGCACTAGAGGGGGGTTTTTGTGTGTGTGCATGTGTATGTGTGTTTTTTTGTTAATTCTCATCCAAGGATATTTTTCCCATTGATTTTTAGAGAGTGGAAGGAAGGCAGGTGAGAGAGAAAGAGAGAGACAGACAGACAGACAGACACATTGGTTGCCGCCCATATGCGCCCAGACCAGTGCAGGGAATGGGACCTGCAGCCCAGGTATGTGCCCTTGACGGGATTCAAACCCGAGACCCTTTGGTACAAGGGCCGATGCTCTAATCACTGATCCATGCTGGCCAGGGCTGAACTGAATACTTTTTAAAATTACTTCCAGATTTAAGAATCTACAACAATGTGGACTTTTACTTCTCTAATGGGACCAATGACAGGATTAAGGCTTCAAAATAGAGATTAAAGAAAGATTTTTAAAATAAATCTAAAATAACCTTCGACCAAACTTAATCACCAAGACACTTTTCTTCCAATAAGAAAAATGTGTCACTTTCCCCAAAAATTCCCCACAGCCTCTTCACTTACTGCAGCAGTGATGTAAAGGTCAGGGAGGTGTTGACGCACACAGGCCTCTGCCTCAGGAAGGAGGTGGTGATCCCTCAGACTCCACAGTGCCCTTTCAGGATCCATACTTGGGGAGCATTTAGTGGTGGCTGTATAGCTGTAAGACATTCACAGAGGAGTCCATGAGAAAGATGATCCTAAGTGATTATATATGCAAAAGGACTTCAGAAACTGTCTTCTTCAAAGGAGAAAAGCAACTCACCGGATGAGGTTCAGCACACAAAGATCCGACTCTTTCTCAATACCCTGGTTCAATAGGATGCCATCCACTTTGCTGACAGCTTGCTCTTCATTCATCAGGTATCGATGATACAGCTTTTTCCAAGGAATGAACTATATAGTTGAAAAAAATCCAAAATAACATGTAGGCAATGGCTATTAGAGAGATTAGGCCACAAACATATGGATTGCCTTCTACCAATTAAAAAGCAATTATCCCTGGTTGGTGTGGTTCAGTGATTGGGTGTTGATCCATGAAACAGGAAGTCATCAGTTCAATTGCAGGTCAGGGCACATACCTGGCTTGTGCCTCAATCCCCAGCAGGTGGCATATAGGAGGCAGCCAATCGATGTTGATGTTTCTCTCTCTCTTTCTCTCTCTTTCTCAAATCAATAAAAACATATTGTTTAAAAAGGTAATTATATTCCAAGGAGATGCAAGGCCATTGTTCACATTAGTGTTTGTCAGTCATTGTCATGATTTAATTTTATGGATATTGTAAGGTAAATTGCAAGGAATTTAATTTTATCAATAAATAATATTGTTATTGAAAAAAAAGGTAATTATAACTCACAACTCAAAAGCTGAGCAAATAGGGTACAAACATTACACACATTTTGGTTGGAAACTAGGAGAACTAGGTCTTGGTTTTGGTTGGAACACTAACTTAACATAGAATCTGGGAAAAGCTAGTACTTCAATTTCACTATCGAAATATCAGCACACAATGGCTCAGAGTTCCAATGATGATTAAAAAAAATGAAAGCTGTGTCTATACTAGTATCAGACAAGAGAGACACTAAGTCAGAAATTACATTATAAGAAGACTATATAATGACAAAAGGGTCAATTAACCAAGAAGATGTAACAATTATAAGTATATATGTATTAACAACAGAGCTCCTAAATCTAGGAAACAAACACCAACAGAATAGAAGGAAAAAATAAACAGCAATGTAATAGCAATAGAGGCTTCAATACTCCACCTTCAAGAATGGATAGCACGACCAGTCAGAAGAGCAATTAGGAAACAATCATTTCATTGAACCTAACAGACCTATACAGAACACTCCACCCAACAACAGTAGAATACAGTCTTCTCAAGTGAACATGGAACATTTTCCAAAAGTGATCACATGCTAGGGCACAAAACAGATCTTAACAAATTTTAAAGGATTGAAATTATAGAAAATATCTTTTTCAATTCCTGTGGAATGAAACGAGAAATCAGTAGCAGAAAAAGAAAAGAAAAGCCCCACATGAAAATTAAACAACACACTCTTAAAACAAGCAATGGGTCAAAAAAGAAATCATGAAGAAATTAAAAAATACCTTGAGACAAATGAAAACAAAACACAGCATACCAAAACAGATATGAAGAATCTTTACATACGGGTGTGAGTCGGGGTGTTAGAACAACACGTGTAAAGAAATATGCAGTATTTGGTTGGAATGCAACAAATCACGCGTTGTGGATAGAACACAAGGGTGTGTTGAGAAGTGAGCAATGAGGCTGGGATAATAAAGTGGGACAAACATGGAAAGCCTTACCTGCCTCCAGGGAATTTGGATATTATTCTGGAGGCAAATGGAAACTAAACACTATAATCAGAAGTATTATTGGAGAATCAAGATGGTGGCGTAGGTAAATGCTGGTATTCACTGCCCCCCAAAACCACATCAAAATTACAACTAAAATACAGAACAACCATCATTCAGAACCACCTGAAATCTAGTTGAATGGAAGTTTTACAACTAGAGAAATAAAGAAGAAATCACATTGAGACTAATAGTAGGGGCAGAGGTGCAGAATGAGCTGGTCTGACACCCACATGTGGCAATTTTTATTTGGGAGGGATATCTCAGCTGTGGAGGCCTCCTGGGAGGAGCAAGGGGTCCCAGCCCCACACCAGACCCCCAACCCAGGGTTCCAGTATTGGGAAGAGACATTCCATAACTTCAGACTATGAAAACCAGCAGGGATTATGGCTGAATGATATGGAGGCTGCCAGAGTCCCAGGCAGTTCCTCTTAAAAGGCCCAGGCACAGACTTATTCAGACTCACTCCCTCTGAGCTCTAGCACTGGGGCAGTGGCTTGGGGGGGACCCAGAGACATATGGAGAATTGGACTGTCTGGAATAGGGGCAAGAACTTGGGGGTTCCCACACAGGGGTGCTCACAGGGTTCATTGTTCAGAGTCCATTATTCCTATGCTAAGACCTCTGCCATTGCAGAGTTGACTGGCAACCATATTTGAGTCTCCATCAACCTGGCTCAAACTGTTTGCTCCACCCTGGTGATTTCCTGAGACCCTGCCCCACCCAATTTGTAGCCCCATCCAAGCTATTTGAAGTAGCTTTTCTATATGAATGGCTTGTCCTGTCTCAGGGTTCAGACTCTCCTAAAATTTCTCAAACAAGCAGCAGCTGGTGTCAGAGTGCCCCATACCTGTCAATAAGAGGTCCAAGACCCAGCACTACCAGCCTGCCTTGTTTCACTGCTTGGCCTCACCTGGGCGCTTCTAAGCCCGATACAAGTAGCAGCCATCTGCAGATTGCTCTGTAGCTCCTGACAGGTGGCCCCAGGCAGTGGTTGACTTTGCACCTCCCAGAAGGCCCCAGAGCCAGTGTTCCCAGTGGATAGCTTCAGACAACACCAGATTACAACTTTACACATCCACAAGCAACACACTCAAGGGGCAGATTCAGTAAGCACCAAAGCCCCACTAAAGCAAGTCCTACACCATAGGGGTGTCCCCTGCACAACAGTAGCTGCAGCTGGTCCTCACAGCCAGCCAATTGGCCTGGAGGTAAATTCCTCCCAGTGACACCAATAGCAATCAAAGCTCAACTACAATAAGACAGTGCACACAGCCCATACAGGGGTTCAATCTAAAGTGCCCAGCTCAGGTGACTAGGGAGGCTGAGCCACTGGGCCATACAGAACACCTACTACACAAACCACTCTACCAACTCCAGGAGGCACAGAAGCTCTACCTAATACATCAGCGGTTCTCAACCCGTGGGTTGGGACCCCTTTGGGTGTCGAATGACACTTTCACAGGGGTCGTCTAAGACCATCGGAAAACACATATATAATTACATATTATTTTTGTGATTAATCACTATGCTTTAATTATGTTCAATTTGTAACAATGAAAATACATCCTGTATATCAGATATTTACATTATGATTCATAACAGTAGCAAAATTACAGTTATGAAGTAGCAACGAAAATAATTTTATAGTTGAGGGTCACAGCAACATGAGGAACTGTAATAAAGGGTCGCGGCATTAGGAAGGTTGAGAACCACTGTAATACATAGAAACAAAAACATCAAAGTAGCCAAATGCAGAGACAAAGAAACATGTCACAAATGAAAGAACAAAAAATATCTAAAGAAAAAGAACTAAACTAAATGGAAGCAAACAAACTACTAGATACAGAGTTCAAAACAATCATTATAAGGATCCTCAAGGATCTTAATAAAAGTTCAAGGGACTTAGTGAAAATTTCAAGAACATTAGTGAGAACATCAAAGACATGAAAAAGGACCAATCCAAAATTAAGCATGCTCTAACTGAAATAAAGAAATATTTACAGGGATTCAACAGTAGAGCAGAGGATGCCAAGAATCAAATCAGTGATCTGATGAGGAAGCAAAAAACTCCCAATCAGAAGAGCAAAAGAAAAAAGAATAAAAAAATATGAAGATAATGTAAGGAGTCTCTGGGACAACTTCAAGCATACCAACATTTGCATTATGGGGGTGCCAGAGAAGAGAAAGATATTGAAAACTTATTTGAAGAAATAATAACAGAAAACTTCCCTTACCTGATGAAAGAAATAGACCTAGTGAAATAAATAGACTCTGAGGAAACAGAGTCCCAAACAAGAGTAACCCAAAGAATCCCATACGAAAACACATCATAATTAAAATGGCAAAGGTTAAAGACAAAGAGAGGATCTTAAACTCAGCAACTGAAAAGCAGTTACTTACCTACAGGGGAGCACCCATATGTCTGTCAGCTGATTTCTCAACAGAAACTTTGCAGGCCAGAAGAGAGTGGCAAGAAATATTCAAAGTAATGAATAACAAGGACCTACAACCAAGATTAATCTACCCAGTAAAGCTATCATTCAGAATTGAAGGACAGATAAAGAGCTTCACAGATAAGAAAAAGCTAAAGGAGTTCATCACCACTAAACCAGTATTACATGAAATGTTCAAGGGTCTTCTTTAAGAAGAAGGAAAAATATGTATATATGAACAATAAAATGGAAATAAATATATATCTATCAACAATGGAATCTAAAAATCAAAATAAATGAACAAGAAATCTAATAAACAAAATCAACTGATGAATAAAATAGAACCAGAGACATGGCAACATGGTACAGACTGATAAATCTCAGAAGGAAGAGGGGAGAAAGGATGGGAAGAGCTTAATCAAAGAACTTATATGCATATATGCATTACCTATGGACACAGACAATAGGGTGGTGAAGGCCTGGGGCAGGGTGGGAACAATGTGGAAGTGGGGCAATGGGAGGAAAAAGGAGAGACATCTGTAATACTCTCAACAATAAAGATTGAAAAAAAAAAAGTATGTATTAGGGAAGCTAATCTTTTTATTTTTAGAGAAAACATCAGAGAACTCCAAGTGTTTTACATACCAGTGGATCACTAATTATCTCCCTCCAATGATGGCACACCAAGCACAGATTCCAATAGAGATCTTCCACAGGGAGGAAAGCAAAAATGTGCCTTAGGACTTCGCTGGGAAGGCTGCAGATATGGCTCTGGGGTTCCTGGCAGGGCAAGGTTCCAAGAAGTCCATAGTAAGAGTCAGGAATGGGATCATGATCCATGTTCTCCACTTCTTGGCTGGGTTCTTCAGTCTCTGCAGAGAGCCATGACAAAAAGCCCTCTGCTTCCAGTCTAGCTTCCCTGGCCTTTGTGCAGGACAGGGGCAAATAACGCTGTGGGGGTTTTTTAGAAACCCCATGCCAGTGACTGGTCCCCGTAGCTTGATTCCTCTCATCCTCAAAGGACCGAGAGCGCTTCCTTACCAGTAGAGCAGAGCCTGACGAGCCCAGTCTTGCTTCTCCATCATCTTCCTGAGAGAGGGCACAATTGCTTTCTGTAACAAACATCATTTCACCCTCTGAGTCCTTAGAGCTGTCCTGGCCCACAGAATTGCTTTTAGCCATGTCATTGGTACACCGCCTCTGGCCAGCTGGGAAGAAGTCAGTGATGTACCTTTGACATCCTTGACCTGCACAGAGAACCCAAAAAGAGTAACAAGAAATTAATAATGACTGCTGATCCGTTGTTAACCCAAATGATACAAACTAATTTCAATTAAGAGACAAGAATATAGTTATTGGCTAAATGATTATATAAAGAGCTTAAACAGCCCCCCCGCCCCTCAAAAAACAACAACACATTTACATTTGGCTCCATCATATAGTTAGATACACATATGGAATGACAGAAACCAGTCTTCAGATAGTGTGAGGACCACATTATACTTTGTAATATATACAAACTGAACATATGAATGGATAAAGCAAACAACTGTCCACATTCACTCACACATCCACCTATAAAAATTCATACCTCCTAGCTTGCTCTTACAATAAAAAAAAAAAGCTAAGTTTGCTTAAGTAGAAAGAAAAATGCTTCAGGTTATCAGGATTCAGTAAAACCCACTCTCCCATGTGACAGAGTTAAAACCGTTTTATTTTCATTTCTTCCTGTGCAGCTGACACGTTAATTTATTTTAAAATAAAAAGAAAGGACTTGGAATTCTCTTCAGATTATTAGAGTGGTATCTAATCTAATTTATACATTTATTCATAAACACCTATGATTCTAAGACAAAAATAAAATGAAAAATGATATAGTGTAGGGAGTGGCTATAGAGTTAAGCCCCGGACTGACCTGTGGCAGGGCCACAAACAAGTCCCAGTTTGGAGGGCAGAGCCCTCCTAGCATGGTTAAGCTTGACCTTATAGACTTCCCTTGCTCCTTCCTAAGTAGCTAATGGGCTGTGGGATGTGCAGCAAGTGCTACCAAAACAAGGTGAAACTCACAAAAACATTGTAAACATGTTGACCACTTCTCGTTTTGCTTTGTGTGCTCTGACTGTAAAATAAAGCTTTGGCTTGCAGGCTGGATCACTGTTTCCTTATCCAGGCACAGTGATTCCCCCTAGCCCCAGCTGTATTCTCTTGTCTGTCTTCTTTAATCCTTCACCGCCCCTCCTCAGGTTCACCCTTGGCTGTGCTGGCGTGGCACAATATAGTCCCTGACCTCACAGACTTTTCAGGCACTAAGGGGAATCAAAAGGTGATTTCATACATCATTACTGCACTTTAAACTCTTATAAATTATTGTAAAATGCCAATGAACAACTTATCAATATACAACAAAATACATGGTTCTTTTCAGAAATGACTATAGCCAGAATTTTTACTTTGGAAATAAGAGAGTGGAACAAAACTAAGTTTAGCCTTGCCTGGCCTGCATGGCTCAGTGGTTGAGCGTTGACCTATTAACCAGGAGGTCACAGTTCAATTCCCAATCAGGGCACATACCTGGGTTGTGTGTTCGATCCCCAGTGTGGGGCATGCAGAAGGCAGCTGATCAATGATTCTCTCTCATCATTTATGTTTTTATGTCTCTCTCCCTTCCTCTCTAATATCAATAAAAATGTGTTTAAAATATATTTTTAAAAATCATTTTAGAATGTTTTTATAACATTCTGAAAAAAATGGAAAAAAAATCCTAGGTTTGGCCTTTAAAAGAATTTAATTTTTTTTTTCTATGTTAGGAAAATAAACCTATAACTGTTTCTGGGGTAATGTGATAAAAACCCAAATTTGAAGTTAACAGGCCTGGGTTAAATCTTGATATCTTCTAATTGTGAGAATTCAATCACAGCAATATCTATTAAGAGTCTACTACATGCTCAGTGCTAGGACTCCCCACTGAAACATACACATGCTGACAGTCTTAATCAAAAAGAATTCACAATAGAGAAGTTGACTTATCTACACAAAACAGACAAAATATAACCAGTTAGTTTAAAACTGCCTCATAAATTGGTTATGGCAGCTCCAGAAGTGAGAAAAACACAATATTTAAAGACAACTGGGTAAGATTTAAGTTGGATGATGAAATTATATATCAAAGGGAAATAAGGCAATCTAGATCATACATCTATTATTAAAAGATGGTTGGTAATATTTTATTTAAAATCTTTTTTCCTCAAAATATTAATGTTTATTGAATGTAATATTATATATAAAATCATTTTTCTTGAAATATTAAGTTTATTGCAGGTAACATATTTAAAATCATTTTTCTTGAAATATTAATGTTTATTTCACATAACATATTTAAAATCATTTTTCTTGAAATATTAATGTTTATTGCATATAACATATTTAAAAGTTTTTCTTGAAAAAATTTTTAAAAGTTGGAATTCATTTGGCATATAGGGAAATGATACAGAACTTGCATGTAATAAATAATAAATATCAGGTGATGGCAAGTTTGAGCTTGGGTCCATAATAGTAACAGGGGGACATTTTGCTGTCTGTTCTTGAGTGGCAGTGACATGACAGGAAATGGTACTCAAGAATATTATCTTGATGTATGTTCTACCTGGTTTGAAAGAAATAAAATCTAAAGGCAAGGAAGTGTTACTGCAGCAGTCCAGGTCTGAGGTAACCAAGGACACAGTCTACCACGAAATCACTGAATGAGGGAACATTTTGGAGAAAAATAATGATACAATGGACCTACTGGCAATTGAACAAAGGAGATTACTGCAGAGTCTAGAAATCAAAATGGTTCTAGATTAGAATAGTGGTGATATTGGTATGTGTTTTCTACCATGTTATAATTAAGCAAGCTAATGGAATTCATTCAGTCATGTTTTCCTGGGGCCTTTGCCGACCACTTACAATAGGAAGAAATTTTCATAGAAAATGCACAAATAATGAAAAAAGTGTCAAAATGTTGCAACAGGACTACAAAATCACTACAATAATACTTACAAATACTGGGAGACATTCAAAAGCCACACACACTACAGATTCTAAATGCAAGATACATTTTTGGAAGACATACCCCTAGTCCCTCTTTTTGTTCTGGATCTAGGATAGAGACCATGGTTCGGGTCTCTGTTTGTCCATCTTTGACTGAAGGCCTGGGTCACAGCCAAGTGACTTCGAGACAAATGTTGGCAGTCGATGGCTGTAAGATGCTTCCGCTTAAACCGTCTCACTGTATTACACCAATTGGCAAAAGAAATGGGACACTTGTTAGTTACTATCAATTCTACAAGCTAGCCAGAAAATTATTCTTAATTTTCAGGAATACAGTGACTGTGGACCACTTAGCCAACCCTCTTCTTCTTCTCTACCTTCACATCAACTTTTAGTCATTTCATAGTTTCTTAGCATTTCTTCCTCAAAATTTAAGAAAAAAATTCAAAAATAAGATCCTAAAAATTTTTTTTTTAACTTATACTTTCTAGAAGCCCTGATCATAAAATACTCTTTCAAAAGGAAGTTGCCAGTAGTGAATAAATTGAGATCTGGCATCTTTTACTTGACTTTAGAGCCAGGCACTTATGCTCCCATAAAAATCATGAGTTGGCTATAACTTTTCAAAAATAAACTCATCCATCATCCCCTGTACAATATATACCAGCTTCTCCAAGTCTCAGAAGCAGAAGACAATGACAAACAAAACAGTCACTGCAAATTCCTAGAGAAGACTATACTGTCAGCCTCTTAGCCCCCAGATCTCAGCATTGGGCACAGGATAGGAGCGAGGTTCCCAAATATAAGAGAACCAAGTCCGCTTTTAGAAAGATCTCAAAGGAGGAAATCTCATATTCTCCGTTAGCAACACATTATAGCAATTGTACCTAGAATTTTGTCTCAAGTCTTTAGTTGTGCACCCAAATCTACAATACACCGCTAAATTCAGCTTTTGGAAAGGTACAAAATAGAGGCTGTCAGCAGATTTGAATAGAACAGCTCATACACATACAGTGCACCTTGGATTTTTTTCTGTAAAAAGTACGGAATGGCTTTATCCTATCCTTCCCCAGTGCATTAAAAATACAGAAGCATTGAAAATAACCAACTAGGTAGTTATGTCTTAATCATATGGCTAAGAGTCAAAGAAGGTAAGAAAATATTACATCTTTTCCTCTGCTGTACCCTCTGCATGTAGCATGGTGCCACACACACAGTACATGGTCAATAAATACTGAAAGAACAAAGGAGGATGAGAACACAGCAAAGTCAGAGTGGTAAGGCTGGGTGGGCAGTAGAGGAACCTAAGCCCTAGATCACTAGGAATTTGCTTTCATGTGGAACTTGGCAAGAAAAGACCACATGCCCTAGTTAGTTTGGTTCAGTGGATAGAGTGTCCACCTATGGACTGAAGGGTCCTCAGGTTCGGTTCCGGGCCAAGGGCACATGCCCGGGTTGCAGGCTTGATTCCCAGTAGGGAGTGTACAGGAGGTATCCAATCAATGATTCTATCTCATCATTGATGTTTCTATCTCTCTCTCCCTCTCACTTCCTCTCTGAAATCAATAAAAAAAAATAAGACCACATGGAAGAACTCTTAGGTGTAGCATACCAGACAAGAAAACACCAAAAATACCCAAAAGAAACTGTTTTATAAAAGTAGATAATATGGACAAAGGTAGAGTTTTATTTATGGATTTATTTTGTAAAATTCAACTGAATCTTAAATGCTTGTTGAGAGATTAAATGAAATCTAACAAAGGCACTGGAGCAAAAGAAAGAGGTAAGGGGAGGGAATGGAAGAACACCGTATTCTGCTTCCAGAGTTCTGGTATATTCCAATATTCCAGTATTCTGGCAAGAAGCCATCATAGAAGGGGCTAAGTTAACTTCTGTGGGGAAGGGCACCTAAACTGAGCAACCTGGCTTCTGGGTACTAATACAGCTGCCTATATTGTTCATTTGGAATGGTGTCACCTGAGCCATGACTGCAAACCTGGGATGCAGAGCTAACACTTTTATTGTATTTATATGTCAAAAATTACTTTTCTGATTTTAGCTAAAGGTTAAAAAAATTAGATTGTAGTTAACCTGCCTCTCAGGTCTGAGAGAGGAGGTGCTGTGATTCACTGAACTGGAAGCCAGAAGCCCTTCATTGAACATTTCACTACAGGGCTGCATGGTATATTCAGATTTGGAGTCAGAAGACCTCTTCCACTTGGTAAGTGTATTAATCACTAAAAGCCTTGATTCCTTCATCATTAAAAATGGGGATTATAATAACCTGCCACACTGAATTTGCAGAATAGTTAAATGTGGTTCAAATGAAACAAAATAGATGAAAGTACTTGTGACACCCACATTGAAGCTGATAAGACCTACCAACTGAAATGTCAAAAGAATTACATATCAACCACACCATTCTGAGTATCTCTTAAAAGGTGCATAAGGTATATTTTAATAGCATTAACACTCTTGCAAAATTATATTTTTAAAACTATAGCAAAATTCTAACCACCCCTTTATTTTTATTAATAACTAGAGGCCCAGTGCACAAATTCAAGGATGGGTGGGGTCCGGCTGGCCCGGCCCAATTCAGGGAGGATTGGGGCTGGGCCTGTGGGGAGGAGAAGATGCAGGGAGGTTGGCTGGCCGGGCCGCCTCGATCGGGGCCGATCAGAGCTGGGTCAGCTGGAGGGAGGGACCACAGGTGATTGGCCAGGGGACCCCAACCCCAATGGGGGGGCTGATTGGGGGCAGGGCTGGCTGTGGGGAGGGGCTATGGGCAGTGGGCTGGCTGGCCCCGCCCCTCAATGGGGTTGGGGGAGCTGATCAGGGGTCAGCGGCTGGGGTTGGGGTTGTGGGAGGTTGGCCAGCCAGCCCCACCCTCTGGGGGGACAATCAGGGGTAGGGCAGGTTGGGGGAAGGGGTTGTGGGCCAATCGGGGTGGTGGGAGCCCATTGGGGGCAGTGCCAGCCAGAGGTAGGGACTGAAGGAGGTTGGCCAGCTGGCCCTGCCCCCTATTGGGGTGGGGAGGGCAATCAGGGGTGGGGCCGGTTGGGGAGGGGCTGTGGGAGGTTGGCCAGTTCAGTGGCCACAGTGGGCATCATAGTGACCAGCTGTTCTGGTCATTACAGAGTTCTGGTCACTGGCTTTTTATATATATAGACTAGTGGCCCGATGCACGAAATTTGTGCACATCAAAAGGGACTTAATTAGAGGAAATATTTTAATATTGCTATTTGCCCTTTCTCTATAATAGAAGTGTCAGAGATGAAAGAAAATTAGTAAAATGTATATGAAAATCTTCCTCCTGTCAGAGTCTAGGGCGCGCCACGGGAACCAGAGTCAAGTCCCCACCCACTCACATGCACCTCGAAATCATGTGAGACCCAGACCTGGCTGGCCCCATCCCCATTGGGCTAGATCCAGACCCAGCTGGCCCCACCCCCGTCAAGCCCCGCAGGCAGAGGGCGCGGCCTGAGGTGCCCTGTCAAGCCCCGCTGGGCAGGGGCGTGGCTTCAGGTCCCATGGCCCAGCGCCAGGGCGGGAGTGCAGCCTGAGGTCCCCTGTCAAGCCCTGTTGGGCGGGGGGGCACAGCTTGAGGTCCCCAAGTCTGGCCCCTGTCTGAAGTCCCCTGTCAAGCCCCACCAGGCTGGGGGCGCTACCTCAGGTCCCCTGCCCTGGCCCAGCACCATGCAGCCTCAGGTCCCTGCTGATTGCTTAAGTCTCATAATGGGAACCTGGCCTCCGCTGTGGGCACAGCCATCTTGTGTTACAGAATCCCTGCCTCTGCTGTGGGCACAGCCATTTGACCATTATGGAGTGTTGGTCAATTTGCATATCCCTCTTTATTAGATAAGCTAGATGCTTTTAAATCAACAGTGCAAATATAACTTTATCAAAATAAAGATGCTCAAGTGCTACCTCTCTTTCCCCCCCGAGTCCCTCAAAGCCGATGGTATTTCTCCCTCCTTTACACAGCAAGTGCACTTTGCACTTCTCTTACAGGGCACTTATTGTTAGAAGCTGCTCGAGATTCTTCAAGGAGCACAGTCAAAGAGTGCTCCATGATAAACGTGCACTGGTAAGAAAGGCATGGAGATCAGAATCACTCGTGGACTTTCAAACTCTGGAAGGCCCCAAAGACACTTAACTGAGTCTCCTCCAAACCTAAGTATTTGAACCCCTCCTGAAGACACTACCACAGTGACTACAAAAATGTGTCATATCCCGGCGGGGCTGGCTCCCGGCTCCTGAGGGCTTGCACCTGGAAGGCTCCTGGCGCCTGGGCCCCGAGGCCGTGCCAAGCAGCTAGAACAAGAGGCCCTGTGGTGTGCAGGGAGCTCTGCTGATGGGATGACTGCACAGCTCTGCTGGTTGCCCTACAGCCCTGCCAAGCTCTGTTCCCTTAAACTCTCTGCAGACGTCCTGTGCTGGAACCAAAGAGTTCCCACCTGAAGAAGATGAGCACAGCTATGAGCGATCCCCTTCTCCCACAAGGCCACCATTGCTCCCCAAACCAAGGGGCCAGCCAAAATCATGCTTTCATGGAAGGCCCAAGGACTACCTGCTAAATCTTCGAAAACTAAAAACAATTCAAGCAACAGCGGCCTCCTGATCACCACACGCTCTGCCTGGGGAACAGTTGCTGCGTCTGAAGCCTCCCTCCACCAGCCAGAAGAGCCACCACAACTGTGAACAGCACCCATCAGAGGCCCTGCTATCAACAGAGGAGCCGCTGCTACCACAACCGCCCAAGGAGCAACCACAGACCGAGGAGCCACTGCCACCCAGGGAGCAGCCACTGCCACCCAGGGTCCAGCCACTGAACGATTCAACAACTAGTAATGTCAGTGAGATCAAACATGGGTAGACAAAGAAACCCCCAAAGGAAAGAAAAGGAGGACTCGCCAGAAAAGCAGCTAAGTGAGACAGAGATATGCAACATGACGGAAAAAGAATTCAGAATAAGGTTCCTAGAGTACATGCACCGGATGTTCAAGAAGCAAGAAGAAACAGATGAAAAACTCAACTACGTATGCAAGAAGCTAGAAGAAACAGATGAAAAAATCAACAACTTAAGTAAGTCCCAAGAAGAAATGAAGAGCAACTTAGCTGCAATAAAAAACACCATTGAAAGTATCAATAGTAGACTGGGAGAAGCGGAGGACCGAATCAGTGAATTAGAAGACAAGGAAGCAAAACACACTCAAACTGTACTGCAAATGGAGAAAAAAATTAAAAGACAGGAGGAGAGCCTAAGGGAACTTTGGGACAACATGAAACGAAGCAACATACGAATAATAGGGGTGCCAGAACAACAGAAAGATGAACATGGATTAGAAAACCTATTCGAAGAAATAATATCAGAAAACTTCCCTGAGGTGGGGAAGAAAAAAGTCACACAAGCCCAGAGAGTCCCAAACAAGGTGAACCCGAAAAGACCCACACCAAGACACATCATAATTACCATGGCAAATGCTCAGGATAAAGAGAGAATCTTACAGGCTGCAAGAGAGAGACGGAAAGTAACATACAAGGGATCTCCCATTAGATTATCAAATGATTTCTCAACAGAAACACATCAGGCCAGAAAAGAATGGACGGAAATCTACAAAGTGATGCAAAGCAAAGGACTGAATCCAAGAATACTCTATCCAGCAAGGCTATCATTCAAAATTGAAGGGGAAATAAGAAGCTTCACAGACAAAAAAGGGCTAAGGGAGTTTATCACCACCAAGCCAGCCATGCAAGAAATGCTAAAGGGACTGGTGTAAAAGAAGAAATATCAAGCTCAGAAAGAAAACAGCCACACACACACACAAAAAAGAAATGGCTACAAACAAGTACCTTTCAATAATAACTTTAAATGTAAATGGACTAAATGCTCCAAATAAAAGACATCGAGTGGCTGAATGGATAAAAAAACATGACCCATACATCTGCTGTCTACAAGAGACCCACCTCATTGGAAAGGACTCACACAGACTGAAAGTGAAGGGATGGAAAAATATCTTTCACGCAAATGGAAAGGAAAAGAAAGCTGGGGTAGCAATACTTATATCTGACAAAATACATCTCAAAGTGAAGGCCATAACCAGAGATAAGGAAGGCCACTTCATAATACTAAAGGGATCAATACAACAAGAAGATATAACCCTGGTAAACATATATGCACCCAATGCAGGAGCACCCACATACATAAGAAAACTTCTGGAAGATATCAGGGGAGATATCGACAATAACACAATCATAGTAGGGGACTTTAATACACCATTGACATCACTGGATAAATCCGCTAGACAAACAATCAGCAAAGAAACAGCAATCCTAAATGACTCACTAGATCAGATGGACTTAATTGACATCTTCAGAACACTACACCCCACAGCTGCGGAATATACATTCCTCTCAGGTGCTCATGGGACATATTCAAAAATAGACCACATATTGGGCCACAAGCAAAGTCTCCACAAATTCAAGAAGATTGAGATCATAAAAAGCATCTTCTCAGACCACGATGGCATAATGTTAGAAATAAACTACAATAAAAACAACCCAAAATACTCAAACACTTGGAAGCTGAATAGCATGTTATTAAATATTGATTGGGTTACCGATGACATCAAAGAAGAAATTAAAAACATCCTGGACACTAATGACAATGAAAACACAACAATCCAAAACCTCTGGGACACAATGAAAGCAGTCTTGAGAGGGAAGTTTATAGCTCTACAGGCCTATCTCAAAAAACAAGAAAAAATGGTAGTTAATCATCTAACTCTACAACTCAAAGAATTAGAAAGAGAGCAACAAGAAAACCCCAGAGTGAGCAGAAGGAAGGAGATAATAAAGATTAGAGCAGAAATCAATGACATAGAGACCAAAAAAACAATACAGAAAATCAATGAAACCAAGAGCTGGTTCTTTGAAAGGATAAACAAGATTGACAAACCCCTCGCCAGGCTCACCAAGAAGCAAAGAGAAAGGTCCCAAATAAACCAAATCAGAAATGAGAGAGGCGAAATAACAACAGACCCCACAGAAATACAAATGATTGTTAAACAATACTACGGGCAACTCTACTCCAACAAACTAGACAACCTGGAGGAAATGGACAAATTCCTAGAAAAATACAACATTCCAAAACTCAATCAGGAAGAATCTAAAAACCTCAATAGGCCAATAACTATGGAAGAAATTGAAGCAGTCATCAGAAAGCTTCCAGCAAACAAAAGCCCAGGGCCAGACGGCTTCACAGGGGAGTTCTACCAAACATTCAAGGAAGAACTAAAACCTACCCTCCTCAGACTACTACAAAAAATTCAAGAGGAAGGAACACTTCCAAGCTCATTCTATGAAGCCAGCATCACACTAATACCAAAACCAGGTAAAGACATCACAATGAAAGAGAATTACAGGCCAATATCCCTCATGAACATAGATGCCAAAATCCTCAACAAAATCTTAGCAAATCGGATCCAGCAGTACATCAGAAGGATCATACACCATGACCAAGTAGGATTTATCCCAGAGATGCAAGGATGGTACAACATCCGTAAATCAATAAATGTGATACATCACATAAACAAATTGAAAGAAAAAAACCACATGGTCATATCAATTGATGCAGAAAAAGCATTCGACAAAATCCAACACCCATTTTTGATAAAAACTCTCAGAAAGGTGGGAATAGAAGGATCATACCTCAACATAATAAAAGCCATATATGACAGGCCCACAGCCAACATCATACTCAATGGACAAAAACTAACACCATTTCCCCTAAGAACAGGAACAAGACAGGGATGCCCACTCTCACCACTCCTGTTCAACATAGTACTGGAAGTATTAGCCTTTGCAATTAGGCAAGAAGAAGAAATAAAAGGCATCCAAATTGGAAAAGAGGAAGTAAAACTGTCCTTATTTGCAGATGACATGATATTATACATACAAAACCCTAGAGACTCCATCAAAAAGCTACTAGACTTAATACATGAATTTGGCAATGTAGCAGGATACAAAATTAACCCCAAGAAATCTGAGGCATTTCTATACACCAAGAGTGAACTTTCAGAAAGAGAGATTAGAAAAACAATCCCATTTACCATCGCACCAAAAAAATTAAGATACCTAGGAATAAACTTAACTAAAGAGGTTAAAGACCTCTACTCAGAAAACTACAGGACGTTGAAAAAAGAGATAGAGGAAGACATAATCAGATGGAAGAACATACCATGTTCTTGGATTGGTAGAATCAACATCATTAAAATGTCCATACTACCCAAAGCAATCTATACATTCAACGCACTTCCCATTAAAATACCAATGCCCTTCTTCAAAGATCTAGAACGAACTCTCCAAAAATTCATCTGGAATAAAAAAAGACCCCGAATAGCTGCAGCGATCCTGAGAAAGAACAAAGTAGGTGGGATCTCAATGCCAGATATCAAACTGTATTACAAAGCCACTGTTCTCAAAACTGCCTGGTACTGGCACAAGAACAGACATATAGACCAGTGGAATAGAATAGAGAGTCCAGAAATTAGCCCGAACCAATATGCTCAATTAATTTTTGACAAAGGAGGCAAGAACATACAATGGAGCCAAGATAGTCTCTTCAATAAATGGTGTTGGGAAAATTGGACAGACATATGCAAGAAAATGAAACTAGACCACCAACTTACACCATACACAAGAATAAACTCAAAATGGATAAAGGACTTAAATGTACGACAGGAAACCATAAAAATTCTAGAAGAATACAAAGGCAACAAAATCTCAGACTTATGCCAAAACAATTTCTTCACTGATACAGCTCCTAGGGCAGTTGAAACTAAAGAGAAACTGAACAAATGGGACTACATCAAAATAAAAAGCTTCTGCACAGCAAAAGAAACCATCAACAAAACAACAAGAAAACCCACCTCGTGGGAAAACATATTTGCCAACGTCATATCTGATAAGGGCCTAATCTCCAAAATTTATAGGGAACTCATACAACTTAACAAAAAGAAGATAAACAATCCAATCAAAAAATGGGCAAAGGATCTAAATAGACACCTTTCAAAAGAGGACATTCAGAAAGCCAAGAGACATATGAAAACATGCTCAAAGTCACTAATCATCCGAGAGATGCAAATCAAAACAACAATGAGGTACCATCTCACACCTGTCAGAATGGCCACCATCAACAAATCAACAAACGAGAAGTGCTGGAGAGGATGTGGAGAAAAAGGAACACTTGTGCACTGCTGGTGGGAATGCAGACTGGTGCAGCCACTATGGAAGGCAGTATGGAGGTTCCTCAAAAAATTGGAAATGGAACTCCCATTTGACCCTGTGATCCCACTACTAGGAATATATCCCAAGAAACCAGAAACACCAATCAGAAAGGATATATGTAACCAGATGTTCATAGCAGCACAATTCACCATAGCTAAGATCTGGAAACAGCCTAAGTGCCCATCAGTAGATGAATGGATTAGAAAACTGTGGTACATCTACACGATGGAATACTATGCTGCTGTTAAAAAGAAGGAACTCCTACCATTTGCAACATCATGGATGGAACTGGAGAGCATTATGCTAAGTGAAACAACCCAGTCAATGAAGGAAAAATACCACATGATCTCACTCATTCATGGATAATAAAGACCATTACAAACTTTTGAACAATAATAGATACAGAGGCAGAGCTGCCTCAAACTGATTGTCAAACTGCAGTGGGAAGGCCAGAGAGAGTTGGGGGGCAGGAGGGAGGGGAGTAAGAGTTCAACCGAAGGACTTGTATGCATGCATATAAGCATAACTAATGGACATAAGACACTGGGGGGTAAGGGAGGGTAGGGGTTTGTCAAGGGCGGGGGGGAAAAAAGGACACTTATGTAATACCCTTTGTAATACAGTAAGCGAAAAAAAAATAAAATAAAATAAAATAAAATGCATAAAGACGTGTAGGTGGATGGAAGGCCTACAATGTAGATTCCCAAAGTGGGCGCTACCGCCCCCTGGTGGGCGCTGCAGCGATCCAGGGGGCGCGGTGATGGCCACAGGTGCATTTGTTTTAACTTTTTTTGTATTACCTTTCTATTCTGAGTTCAATAAATAGTTTCATAATTTCAAAAAAAAAAAAAAAAAATGTGTCATATCCCTCAGGGGTTAGAACAAAATAAAAACAACTGAGAATGTATGAAAATCATTTTGCCAAACATAATTTTACCCATTCCCACACTTTTTCTGCAATGGCTTTCTTACGTGTGTCATCTCTCTGATCACTCACTCCCATAGTCCCTTTTCTAGAGGCCCCAGCTCAGATAGTTGGTTCTGGGTCTTTGCTATATGATTTCAAAGTGATGATTACCTGGAGATTGGCCCAGGTAATGGGTAAGCATCATCGATCTCTTCTTCACCAAGATGGTGATCTGTCCCATCCTCTACCAGTCAGGCCTACTGATGCGATTAGACTTTGATCAGTCTCCCTTGAACTAGTTTCTACTAAACCTTTACTAGACTACAAGCCCTTAAAAGACAAGGAACATGTCTCACAGCACTTAGCACACTTCTTGGCAAATAACAGATATTCAAATACTTGTTGAATGACAAGTGGCTGATTCCTCAATTCCGTTTTAATCTGCCTGGCTTCATTTTTTAATCTTCTTTATTGCCAAACAATTTATAAAACAAGTCACAAAAAGTAAAATAGAGTGCTTTGACTTTTGTGGCAAAGACTGAAGTTCCTTTTCTTCCTCAGCACACAGCTAGTCTACACTTCCCTGTCCTGCTTGCAGGTGGATGCTGCCTTATCTGAGCTCTACCCCAGTGAATGTGAGTAAAAGGGATGTGTGCCTCTTCCAGGCCTGGCCCACAGAAAACTCTCATGCTTGTTCCTCCATTCTTTGCTCTCCTTCCAGTGAACAGAGGAAGTAGATTCCCCAGGGCATCCTTTGAAGACACACTTTGAAAAAGGAAGAGCCTCCAGCAGCCGGGGTCCTTGGATTATAGCTTTAGAGTGCCATTCCTTCCCCACAACTCACTCACTCTCTCTTTTTCTCGTTCACCAGCTATCTTGATATACCTTAGATCAGTGGTTCTCAACCTTGGCTGCTCTTTAGAATCACCTGGGAATCTTTTTAAAATCCTGATTTCTGGGCCTCATCCTCCAGAAATTCTGTTTCTTTGTTACTAATGTTGTGGCCCCACCCCATAACAAAGAAACAGAATTTCCAGAGGATGAGGCCCAGAAATCAGGATTTTAAAAAGATTCCCAGGTGATTCTAATGTGCAGCCAAGTTTGAGAACCACTGCCTTAGATGGTTATGTGATTGAGAAATGAACTTATTGTTAGGCCATTACATGTTTGCACCTGTTACTATAGTCAAGCTTACCCTAATCATTCCAAGATCATTTGTAATTGATACCAAATAACTTCCTTTCTTCCCCTACTCCCTATCATTACTAATCACAAATATACCAAAAAGTCCTCTTAACATTTACAGGTTGTAAATCCTAAGTGAACAAAATGAAGATAGTAAGTACCTACAATTCCTAAAGGAAAAAAAAAATTTTTTTTTTTAAATCAAGGTAACTCTAGTACAAGGACCTGACTGGAGAGACTACCCATAACAAGAACCACAAAGAGCAGTTTTGCTAATCTAGGTAATTTGCTGAGTTCCTAGCCTCATCTTATTAGTTCCCTACAAGCCTCCCAGTTTTTCCTGAAGGACTCTGTGAAGATCAACAAGTAGACCAGTGGTTCTCAACCTTTGTTTGGCTATGTCCCACCTAAGCATCTCTAAAATCCTGATGACCACCCCGCCCCCTGTGACATATAACTCTTATTACTCAAAAAGTGAACTCCTATTCATGTGGAGGAAGCCTAAAAGGTCATTAACTTGGTCTAAACAAGCTTCCAAAGAACATGGCATCTATGAAAGAGAAAAATAAAAGAACGAAAGGGCAGTTGAAGTACTGTGGAAGAAATCACTACGAAATTGTTTAAAAAATAATATGAAATGATATGAAAAAATAGCAAATAAAGTTTCAAAACATATAAGAGAACTGAAATGCATAAATACGTCACAATATATATTTATATATTGTATATGAGGCCCCTAGAACCATAAAAAATGAAAAAATTTCACTGTTAATAACTCATTCTCGATTGCCCCCCTTAAAAATCAAATTGTCCCCCTGTGGGACGTGTGCCTCACATTGGGAACCACTGAAGTAGACACTTTCCCTCTTATGTTTCCTGTGGAGACATCAGAGGTTCACTGCAATGTAGCTCATTATTACAAGGATTCAGGGACTTCACAGGTCAGGATGCCACCTGTGAGATCTAAGAGCCCAATTTAAACACAGTTAACAGTGTTGTTCCTCAACTCCAGGATAGTAGAAAATATTCATTCCAGCCAGGAAGCACTCTGCCATAATAAAACCATCCCATATGTCTCTGAGAAACTTGTCGTAATTATTCACATAACTATGTGTCTAATATATGTCATATATAAATTATTATTACTAGAGTAGACTTTATTCTTGCAGTATTAACAACTGATTGTGTAAATGTGTCTTGATATGTCTTCTAGCCCTGGACTGAAAGCTCCATAGTCAGGTGGGAGGGAAGAAGGAACTCACTCAGCCCCTTTTGCACAGTGCTCCATAAATAACTGTCGTATAAATGAAGAACTGCACAGCTACAGCACTTTCCTCTGAAGGAGTGGAGGTTATCTTTGAAACCCTATACTACTTTATAGCTCCTAAATGCTTCTTAGCTTTTAAAGTTCTTTCGCATACTCTCATTTGATCTTCACACAATCTTATGATTGTGCCATGATTAAACTGGGGTTCAGAGAAGACTTGCTTAAAGTCACAAAACAGCTTCTAGGTGATGGAATGTAGGTCTTCTGACTCCCCAAGTCGAGTGTTCTTTATGCTATAACATTCTCCCTTCCATTTCCATGTTCAGAAATATTTGAAGCAGTTTCTAAAAACATCAGGTTTAATTTCTATATCACTATTGTTTAATCATTGTGCAATGTCATAACAAAAGATTTAGTAACAAGCAAGTATACGGATAACGGATAACGTAACTACGGGGAAAAAATCATTAAATACTGTAGACTCAAAATGGAAACACTTTAAAATATTTTGTTCCATTAGTTCTAAAAGAAACAAATGCAGAAAGAAAACATGATAGAGCTAGCTTTTCCCAAGTACTTGCTCTTGATCCAATGCCAGGTCCTTCCCAGCATCACAGCCTACTTCTCTACAAACCCAAAAGGTCTAGGCTCCAGGCTCCATCATCCTTAGGTCCTCTCACAACCTGAAAACAACTGCTCCTCTCTTGGAGACATGTTCACCTAATATTGCAAACTAGGATGGAAGGAGCTTTTTTTCTATGTATGTTTCTCACAAGAAAATGAAGGAATAATTTTAAAAAGAAGCCCAGCCAGTGTGGCTCAATGGTTGAGTGTCGACCCAAGAACCAGGAGGTCACAGTTCAATTCCCAGTGAGGGAACATCAATGATTCTCTCTTATCATTGATGTATCTATCTCTCTCTCCCTCTCCCTTCCTCTCTCTGAAATCAATAAAAAAATTTTTTTAAAAGGAAAAACAAGAAATGATCATTTTTTTTACAGAGTAGAACATATTTTTATGTATTTGAATAGCTTTTTCTACTCCCAATTCATTTCACAACCACTTTTAAGTATCCACTATGTCTAAAATTCATTATAAACACGAGTGCTTCCTCTCTTGGCATATCTGGTGTCAAATGTTATTTTAGACACTGAAAATACAAAATGAGTAAGACAGCCTGCCCATAAGGCAGCTACAAAACAAACATAAATTACTATACATACGGCAATGGAAATTCCACACCAATGCACACAGGAAGTGCTATGACAGAAAGAAAAGCTAACAGGAAAGTTGAAAAGCCTTTATGAAGAGCTCAGCCTCAAAAGATGAACAGGACTCAGTATGGCAAAACAAACAAAATGTGCAAAAACACAGAGACATGGCACAGCACTGGTGTGAAGGGAAGTCAGGTTTCGTCATAACAAGAGGTTCACAAATGGGAAACAGAGCTGAAAAAGAAATTTGGAGGCACAGATTATAAATGTCCTTAAATACATATAACACTAAGGAAATTGAATGTTAACAGATAGGCAATTCAGAGAATCATCTAGCTCTTAAGCAGGGTCAATGCACAATCAAATTTGCATGTTTAGAACAGTAACCTGGAGGCAGGGTAGTCATGAAGATTGTCTAGAAAACAAGGCAGAACCTGAAGCAAGAGTTGGTAAAGTCTTGAGAGCAGTGGCAGAAATAGGAAGCAGGAGGCCCTGGTTGGTCAAGGACACATACCTGGGTTTGGGCAGCAACCAATTGATGTTTCTCTCTCCCCCTCCCTCCCTTCTACTCCCTCTAAAAATCAATGGGAAAAATATCCTCAGGTGATAATTAACCAGAAGGAAAGAAGGGAGGGAGGGAGGGAAAGTGAAGATCAACAAGTCTTTTCTAACAAGACTGGATGAAAAAGATAAAAAAAGAACAAAGAGCCGAAACCGGTTTGGCTCAGTGGATAGAGCCTCGGCCTGGGGACTGAAAGGTCCCAGGTTCGATTCCGGTCAAGGGCATGTACCTGGGTTGCGGGCACATCCCCAGTAGGAGATGTGCAGGAGGCAGCTGATCGATGTTTCTCTCTCATTGATGTTTCTAACTCTCTATCTCTCTCCCTTCCTCTCTGTAAAAAATCAATAAAATGTATTAAAAAAAAACAAAACAAAAAACAAAGAAAACTGAAATTTCCAGTACAAATATCATTAACTACATTAAGGAGTCAAGGAGAAATAGTGCTTTTCTTTTCATCACTTTTTCCTGGAGTGAGGGGGAGGATGAAAGGTTTCAGTTTTGAAAATAGTTTTGTTTTGTTTTAAAGTTATCTGTGGAATGCCAGGTAAAGCTCCAGGAGGCACTTTGAAATATGAGACTGGTCCTCAAAAGACATGTGACTGACAGTTGAGATAAGATTTGAGGTGCTTTAGTGAGATGCTTTTAGAAGTAGATGACTCCATAGCCAGAAGGTCAAGGACAGAACCAAATTCAATCTTCAAATAAAATCAGCCCAGGAAGGATAGAGGAATCTAATAACCAGAGAAAAGATAATGGCAACAAATGGGAAATTAGAGCTCTAAGTCCAATACCAACGTTTGGTGTTCACACACTCACAAATGACAAAACATGTCAAATGTTCACGACATCAATGACCACTGGTGAATGCTACATAACCATGAAATACAACACAGGAGAAAGGAAAGCAGACATCGAGGAGCAAATCATAATGCCAACATGACCACATGCGAAATGAGACAGTAAAAGCCAGACCACAAACTCCAAAAGATGCACCAAAAAAAAATGGGCAACCTAACTGGAAAATCAGCAAGATCCCAGTTAGCTTCCTGTACACCAAGCTTTTAACCCAGAAAATCACAGGAGCTGTGGACAGATTCACATACATTATCATCTAGTTATCTAAAGGCGGAATACAGATCAGAATAAGTTTATAAAAAGGACAAAAGAGACAGAGTTGCAGTGGACACCAGTTAAGTAACCAATCGTCTGGATTTAGAAGAGTTTGTCCCATTGTGCAACGAATGAGTTCTAATTTTGTTTTTTTTTAAAAATCAGGGAAACTGGAAGCATAAGGCAAGAGAAGGTAAGGTGACTTGTAATAAGGATGGGAGGGAGCATTAGTAGCAAAAAGTGCAAAACTTCCATTTGTGTTGACTCCAACAGCAGCATGTTGTTGCTTGGCATGTTCTAAAACTTCATGCATTGCAAACCACTTTCATGCCTTCCTGTTTTTTGAAGTGGCAAGACACAATGGAACAAAAACTTCGGCAAAGTTGATATTGGACCTAGTTCTGTCTCCAGTGACTGTTCATAATTGCTCAGGAAATTAACAAATTCAGTGTGTTCACTGGTAAAATTGGTTTGTTTTCATAGGCCCATACCAAAGGTCTTTTTTTTTTTTTCATTTTATCTCCCTAATTTATTTTAGCACAGGGCTAGGCACTAGCAGACACACACCAGGTGCTACCATCCTTCCTTCCATGGGACTTCATTATCTATAGGAAGTGGCAAAATCACTAACTTTAGGCCTCAGTTTCTCCACCTCTAATGAATGATGCCTTACAGGGTTGTTTGCGGATTCCATAATTAAAGTGCTTTGTATAAAGCGCAATATATATGTAAAGCATAATTGTTTCTAGGTCTGGCAAACAGTAGCAACTCCCATTTTATATCTAGAGGAACTGAGAACCAAGAGGTTTAAATGACTAGGACCTAGTAAGATCGGGGAAAGAACTCAACACCTACTCAAATCCCTTCCATCACCCCATGTACCTTGCTCAGATATCAAGGTATCTTCTACAAGCTCAAGGTCTTCCCACATCACCTATGTTTTTCTTAATATTCAAATAGGGGGGAAGGAAGCTACAAATGAAAGAGGCAAAAGAACACAATAAAATGACTCGCCCAAGGTCAAAAAACCAGAGTAGAAAAGGAACGCTTGCTGGCCGGCAGCCGAGGCCACGTCCCCCATGACTCCCACAACACGGAGAAACGACGAGCTCCCCACTTCCCGGGCTCACGGACACTGTGTAGGGGCGCCCTCCGCTTCCAGCGTGCCAGCCCGCCGCGCCCCTGCAGCTCACCCACCGTGGACAGCCCGGGCCCGAGGTCCCCACGCTCCCCGCACACCCCCACCCCCCCGGCCCGAGATCCCGGACCCTCGCTCAGGACCCCGAAAGGCTAAGTGTTCACAGCGAGGGGCCCCGCCTAAGCTCCCAGCCACGTCCGCGGCCTCACGCACTATGGCGCTCCGGACCGGGGCTCCAGCCACCGCCGTCGCCTCCGGGCCCGGGCCGCCCGGCCTCCCAGTCCCGACGTCCACAGGGTAGCGCTGGCCGGAGCAGGCCTTGGACTTCCTCTGACAGCTCCGCGCCGCCGCAGCCCGGGTAGAGCCCGCCTCCGGGGCTGACGGACTTCCCCCACGGCCAATCGGAACGCGCGCGCGGAGGGGGCGCGGCCACGGCTGGAGGCCCCGCCCCTCCCGCACTTCCGCTAGGGTGAAAAGACCAGTGGAAACTTTCCCAGAGTTCCTCCGAGCTCTCGGGGCGGGAGGGACGGCAGCGGCGGGGCGGAGGTTGGCCACAGTCTGCTCGAGTGGCGGGGGGGTCGCGATGAGGGAGGCCCCACTCCGGCTCCTTTACCGGTGTCTCGTGGGCGCTGAGCTGCCACTGGGGCCCGTCACCAGTGCAGGCACCGCGCTGACTCCTCCCCTGGCAGCGGTTCGGAGCTGGGCGCCCCGGCGTGGAGTGAACACAGACTCCAGCGGGTTCGACGGCAACTACTAATGTTTTGCCCAAATTGAAACCAGTGCGGTCGGCAGCAGCACGTCTTCGAACACGGCTATGCCCGCACCCAGAGCGCGCGTTCGGGAGGCGAGTTGTTTGCAGGGACACTAACCACCCGGCGTAGGGAAGCGCGGCTCTGCCCCTGGCGCGCGGTCCGGAGAGGGTAGCGCAGCGCAGGGCAGGGCTGGGGACTCGGGCCCCTCGCGTGTCCCCGGTGGCCATGACGGCGTCCCGGGACACCAGGCGGCTCTACAGGCTGGTGCAAGAAGGTCGACTGTGCGCCCTGCGGGAGGAACTGCAGGGAGCGGGGGCCGCCAGCTGCCCCGGGCCGGCGGGGGACACCCTGCTGCACTGCGCCGCCCGCCACGGGCATCGGGACATCCTGACCTATCTGGCCGAGGCCTGGGACATGGACATCGAGGCTGCCAACCGAGACTACAAGCGGCCCCTACACGAAGCTGCCTCCATGGGTCACCGGGACTGTGTGCGGTACCTGCTGGGCCGAGGAGCTGTGGTCGACTGCCTGAAGAAGGCTGACTGGTAGGTGGCAGGAGTTCCAGAAAGACACCCCTTAACCTCTTTTCCCCAGAATCATATATTCCCATGTACTTTTTCTGACTCTGCACTGTAGAGTCTACAGCATAGCTTCTCAACCTTCCCCGTTAGAGCACATTGTTCCAAACCTTGGGTGTCAACTGTTTGGTCCAGACAGTTGCTTCCCTTTATAAAGCAGAGAACAGTACAGAATATGATCAAACAGAATAATATCAATGAATTCCCCATATAACATGAGCCCCAGGATACGAAGTTCTTCTGGGGATATCTGGTAAATGATTACTTCACCAATGGCATTGGTTTAACTTTTTAAATTTTGAAATAGCTATAGCTTCACAGAAGGTTACAAAGAAATGTTCAGGGAAGTCCCATGTGCCTAGGCTCCCCCAGCGTTAACAGGTTACACAACAGTAACAGAACTAAGAAATTGACATTGCTACAGTCAATAAACTTATTCACATTGTACCTACACTTCTATGTATGTGATGCTCTCTGTATGTGATTTTATCATGTGTAGTTTTGCATAACCACCTCCACAGTCAACATACTCACCTTTACCATCACACAAACCACTTGCATTTTGTTAGACCAACACTGTTTTCAGTACTCGCTTAGAGGTTATGAATGTAGCAAAATTCATAACATAATGAAGTTCTTGCCTACAAGTAATTCCTGATATGATATATAAACACAGAAGACAGCCATGTATAGTCAAGTACATTTTGCCCACCAGGAGGGGAGTAGGCCTGGTTGTGTTTTGAGGGTTGCACCTTGGCTGTGACTAAGCACAAGACTGCTTTTCTCGTGCTGCTGGAAAGTTGACCTAAAGACAGTTCCAAGAGGCATAGACCTCATATTCTCCTCAAAGCAATACTTCAGATAAGGAAACAGCCAAAAACAAAACAAAACACTAAAAAGATGAGGTTCATTTGATTATGTATTTGGTAAGTGTATAATCACAGTGAGACATTTTTGCCCATTCTCTCTCTCTCTCTCTCTTTTCTTTCTGAAATACCTTACCTGCTTTTCCAATAATCCTGCCTTGCTCAAGATTCATTCCTTTCATGAGGTTCTTGAAAATTCCAGCCTTCATTTATCTGGTTGTTTTCCTGTTAATTTCTCATTCACTGTTGTTACTACACTAGAGGCCCAGTACATGAAAATTCGTCCCTCAGCCGGCCTGCCCCCTCTCACAGTCCGGGAGCCCTCAGGGGTTGTCCTACTGACGCAGCCGTGGGCAAACTACGGCCCGTTTGAAATGAATAAAACTAAAAAAAAAAGAGCGTACCCTTTTATGTAATGACTAGAGGCCCGGTGCACAAAAATTTGTGCACTGGGGGGGGGGGGTGTCCCCTAGCCCGGCCTGTGCCCTCTCACAGTCTGGGACCCCTCGGGAGGAAACGACCTGCTGGCTTAGGCCTGCTCCTGGGTGGCAGAGGGCAGGCCCAATCCCTAAGTGCAGCCCCTGGTCAGGCTCAGAGCAGGGCCGATTGAGAAGTTGGGGCACCACCCCGTCATGCACAGAGCAGGGCGGATCGGGAGGTTGCAATGCCACCCTCAGTCACTTTCAGGGTAGACTGATTGGGGGGTTGGGGCACCGCCCCCTGTTACACTCAAGGCAGGGTCGATGGGGAGGTTGCGGCGCCACCCCCTGTCACGCACAGAGCAGGGCCGATCATGGGGTTGGGGCGCTGCCCCCTGTCACTCACAGAGCAGGGCCAATCAGGGGGTTGGGGCGCTGCTCCCTGTCACTCACAGAGCAGGGCCGATCAGGGGGTTGGGGCGCTTCCCCCTGTCACTCACAGAGCAGGGCCCATCAGGGGGGTTGGGGCGCTGCCCCCTGTCACTCACAGAGTAGGGCCGATAGGGGAGCTGGGGCACCGCCCCCTGTCACACACAGAGCAGGGCGGATCAGGGGGTTGGGGCGCTGCACCCTGTCACACTCAGGGCAGGGCCAATGGGGAGGTTATGGCTCTACCCTGTCACACAGAGAGCAAGGCCCGTGGAGGGGGGTTGGGGCGCCACCCTCTATCACCCACAGAGCAGGGCCGATCAGGGGGTTGGGGCACCGCACCCTGTCACACACAGAGCAGGGCCGATCAGGGGGTTGGTGCGCCGCACCCTGTCAAACACAGAGCCGCAGGGCAATCGGGGGATTGGGGAGCTCCCCCTATCAGGCACAGAGCAGGGCACGTGGGGCGGGGGCGGTGTTGGGGCGCTGCACCCTGTCACACACAGAGCAGGGCCGATCAGGGGGTTGGTGCGCTGCACCCTGTCAAACACAGAGCCGTAGGGCAATCAGGGGACTGGGGAGCTCCCCCCTGTCAGGCACAGAGCAAGGCTGATCAGGGGGTTTGGGCGCTGCCCCCTGTCACGCTGATCCCGGTGCTGGGAGGCATATTACCCTTTAACTATATAGGATAGAGGCCTGGGGGCCAGCTGGTTTGCCCTGAAGGGTGTCCTGGATCAGGGTGAGGGTCCCCACTGGGGTTCCTGGCCAGTCTGGGTGAGGGGCTGAGGGCTGTTTTCCCACTGGCAGTTGACTAAAAGCTCCCAACCGCTCCTTGTTTTCTTTTTTTTTATTTTTTATTCTGGGCCAGCTTTAGCTCTGAGGCCTCGCTGCTGAAAACATGGATACAATGTTGCAGTCCAGGGCTGACTGAAAGCCTGTTTTGTTTAGCTTCTTATTTGCAACATAGTAATAGTTGCTTAGAGTTGCAGTTGAGAGGCCGGCAAGTCAGGCGGGGAACATTGGAGTCTGCAGTCACTGGAGCAAGCAAGCCTCATGTTCGCTTCAGTGCATGGCTGCCGGCCGCCATCTTGGCTGACAGTTAATTTGCATAAGGATACGCTGATTAGCCAATGGGAAGGGTAGCGGTCGTACGCCAATTACCATGTTTCTCTTTTATTAGTGTAGATGTTTACTTTGAATTTATATTAGTTCACACAAACACTCCATCCGTGCTTTTGTTCCGGCCCTCCGGTCCAGTTTAAGAACCCATTGTGGTCCTCAAGTCAAAAAGTTTGCCCACCCCTGTACTGATGGCTTAGGTCCGCTCCCCATGGGGAGCCGCAGTCTGGCCTCCCTCTGTGGGAGGCGACCAGGCTGATCAGGGAAAAGTGCCACCCACATCACCCCACTGCTGCTGCCACTGCCAGCCATGATGGCTGCGAGGCCTGAGCCCACAGCTGCCGTGAGCCCACGGCTGCCATGAGCCCTGGGCCTCACAGCCACCAGGGCTCACAGTTGCTGTGATATAGGGAGTGGCTCTAGAGTTAAACCTCGGATTGACCTGTGGCAGAGCCACAAACAAGTTCCAGCTCAGAGGGCAGAGCCCTCTTAGCATAATTAAGCATAACCTTATAGTGCTCCCTAGATCCTTCCTAGGTAGCTAATAGGCTGTGGGAAGTGCCGCAAGTGCTGCCAAAATAAGTGAAACTCACAAGAACATTGTAACTATGGTGACCATTACCTTGTTTTTCTCTGACTATAAAATAAAACCTCAGCTTGCTGGCTGGATCCTTCTCTGTGGCCTCATCCAGGCACAGGAGATCCACCGAACCCCAGCTATATTCTCTTTGTCTTTTCTTTAATCCTTCACCACCCCCCTCAGGCTCACCGAACCCTTGGTTGTGCTGGCACGGCACACCTTGAGCCCTGGCCTCGCAGCTGCCTGAGCCCCGGCCGGGTCTTGCAGCCACTGTGGCTTTGTCCAGATGGACGTCTGGAAGCCGTCCACCCTAATTAGCATATTACCCTTTTATTAGTATAGCTTACCCCTCCCCCCCCAAAAAAATGTAGTGTTGGTAATTAACTAATATAGCAATCTTTTAAGATAGATGAGATTTAGAGATCACTCAAGTATAGTGAGCTCCCACAATGTGTCAGACACAGGTTCTAACCCTGGCAATGAGGAGGTAAACAAGACCTGCTGTTGCTTTTCAGAAATCAGAGCTTCTTCGTTTTGCAGACACACACACACAAAAAAAAAACTCATGGAAGTGAAATGGCTTACCCCAAATTATTCATATGACAGGAGAGGAAGACCAGAGCCATCTCTCTTGATATAGATATAATGTAGTTCACTCTCCTATAGTTGTGGACACAAGTTAGTACAGAGACTTATTATAATCATACTGTTTCATTTGCTTCGCCAATGTATGTTTGTTATAGCTAGGTACAGTGTCAAATGCTCTTTTAAAATTCTTTCAGCATAATATAATTAACTAGAGGCTCGGTGCACAAATTCGTGCGTGGGTGGGGTCCAGTGGGCCCACCCCAATCGGGGCAATCGGCCGCGGGGGAGGGACCCCTGGTCAAACTCCCAGTTGAGGGAACAGTTTACATGTTACCCTTTTATTATATAAGATAGGATAAGTGGTTTCTGACTAAAGTAAGTGGGGTAAGTTCAGCAGAGTACCTTTTATGCAATATTCTTCAGGACAAACTTTATGATTTGGACTAATTCTGTCCCAATTCAGTGCCATACTAGAAACTATCTCAGAAGCAGCTTTGCCTTCTTAGTATCCCCCTTTTGTAGGCATGCCTACATCACAATCATTTTCCTCTTATTTCACCCAGAGTCCTCAGGGAAGGCAAAGTAGTGGGAAGTTTTCCTGCTTCCCAAATCCCTGAGTCCTCTAGGTTTTCCATCTCTACCAAGGATGTGTGTTTTTTAAAGTCCTGGTTGTACCCTTATAATGTCTCAACTACCCTTCCATCTGACAGCTTGTCCTCTTTGGCCTTAGGACTCCTCTGATGATGGCTTGCACAAGGAAGAATCTCGAGGTGATCCAGGACCTTGTAGAACATGGTGCAGATCCGCTTCTGAAGAACAAAGATGGCTGGAACAGTTTCCATATTGCCAGCCGAGAAGGGGACCCTCCAATCCTCCAGTACTTGCTCACCGTTTGCCCAGATGCCTGGAAGACAGAGAGCAAAATTAGCAGAACTCCTCTGCACACGGCAGGTATGGCCCGGAGCTCTGCCTCCCCCGGCACTGAGGAGTGGCCAAGTTGGAGGGTTTTGGAAAATAGAGGTTGGTGAATAAGAGCAGCTTTTGGATATTTTGGCATACACTTAGTTTCTAAAACTAATGTCACTTGGTACTTAACATGCACTTCTTTCTTCTATTAGTTCACTTTTCATAAATATCAGTCTTAGTCTTCCCAGCTAGTTAGATGGTATGCTGGTTTTTTCCTCACTAAATCTTTGACCTTGGGCAAGGAGCTTAGTCTCTTGAGCTAGTTTCAACAGCAAGATAATGATGACAATGATGCCCATATCACAAGGTTATTCCAGGGTTTAAGGAGCCGAATGTAGGTAAACCCCTTAGCACAGTGTGAGGCTGTTGCTATTTTTATGATCATTTTCACATTTTTTTATTATTAAAGACAGGAGGAAAAGAGACAGGGTTTTTGATTATTTGTTTTTAATATATATATTTTATTGATTTCTGAGAAGGGAGAGAGAGAGAGAGAAACATCAGTGATGAGAGAGAATCATTGATCAGCTGCCTCCTGCATGCCCCCTATTGGGGGGATTGAGCCCTCAGCCTGGGCATGTGCCATGACCAAGAATCAAACTGTGACCTCCTGATTTGTCGATGCTCAACCACTAAGCCACACCAGCTGGGCAAGATACAGTTTTTAAATGTCCTCAGCAATATCTACCACAGCACTATCTATTTAAGTAAACATAGGTACTTATAATTAAACTAGAGGCCCGGTGCACAAAAATTTGTGCACTCGAGGGGCGGGGGGAGGGGGGCCCCCCAGCCCGGCCTGTGCCCTCTCGCAGTCTGGGACCCCTCGGGAGATAACGACCTGCTGGCTTAGGCCTGCTCCCGGGTGGCAGAGGGCAGGCCCAATCCCTAAGTGCAGCCCCTGGTCAGGCTCAGAGCAGGGCCGATTGGGGAGTTGGGGCGCCGCCCCGTCATGCACAGAGCAGGGCGGATCGGGAGGTTGCGATGCCACCCTCAGTCACACTCAGGGTAGGGCCGATTGGGGATTGGGGCACCGCCCCCTGTCACACTCAAGGCAGGGTCGATGGGGAGGTTGCGGCGCCACCCCCTGTCACGCACAGAGCAGGGCCGATCAGGCGGTTGGGGTGCTGCCCCCTGTCACACACAGAGCAGGGCCAATCAGGGGGTTGGGGCGCTGCCCCCTGTCACGCACAGAGCAGGGCCGATCAGGGAGTTGAGGAGCTCCCCCCTGTCACTCACAGAGTAGGGCCGATAGGGGAGTTGGGGCACCGCCCCCTGTCACACACAGAGCAGGGTGGATCAGGGGGTTGGGGCGCTGCACCCTGTCACACTCAGGGCAGGGCCAATGGGGAGGTTATGGCTCTACCCTGTCACACAGAGCAAGGCCCGTGGAGGGGGTTGGGGTGCCACCCTCTATCAGCCACAGAGCAGGGCCGATCAGGGGGTTGGGGCGCTACCACTGTCACACTCGGGGCAGGGCCAATGGAGATGTTATGGCTCTACCCTGTCACACACAGAGTAGGGCCCGTGGCGGGGGGAGGGGAGGTTGGGGCGCCGCACCCTGTCACACACAGAGCAGGGCCGATCAGGGGGTTGGTGTGCTGCACCCTGTCAAACACAGAGCCGCAGGGCAATCAGGGGATTGGGGCACTCCCCCCTCTCAGGCACAGAACAGGGCTGATCAGGGGGTTGGGGTGCCTTCCCCTGTCATGAACAGAGCAGGGCGGATAGGGAGGTTGTGGCCCCGCCCCCGTCACACACAGAGCCGCAGGGCGATCAGGGGGTTTGGGCGCTGCCCCCTGTCATGCTGATCCCGGTGCCGGGAGCCTCACTGCTCCGCTGATCTGGGTGCTGGGAAGCATATTACCCTTTTACTATATAGAATAGAAGCCTGGTGCACGGATGGGGGCCGGCTGGTTTGCCCTAAAGGGTGTTCTGGATCAGGGTGGGGGGTCCCCACTGAGGTGCCTGGCCAGTCTGGGTGAGGGTCTGAGGGCTATTTTCCAGAAGCGAGTGACTGAAGCTTCCATCTGCTCCTTGTTTTCTTTTTTTTTTTTTTATTCTGGGCCAGCTTTAGCTCTGAGGCCTCGCTGCTGAAAACATCGATACAAAGTTTCGGTCCGCTGGCTTTCAGTCCAGCTGGTTTCTGGTGTTTTGTTTACCTTCTTATTTGCAACATAGTACATAGTTGCTTAGAGTTGCAACTGAGAGGCCGGCAAGTGAGGCAGGAACGTTGGAGTCCGCAGCAAGCAAGCCTCATGCTCGCTTCAGTGCCTGGCTGCCTGCCGCCATCTTGGCTGACAGTTAATTTGCATATACTCACTGATTAGCCAATGAAAAGGGTAGCGGTCGTACGCTAATTACCATGTTTCTCTTTTATTATTGTAGATACCTGAGTGTATTTGACTTATGTAGTGATAATGTCAAATATAAATTTAGGGCATTTTTAATGTTTTGAGTAATTAGTCTTAATTCTGAATTATCTATTTATAGATTATTTTAAATTTGTAAAAAGCAAAGCTGCTGTGGTGTAAGATGAAATGGATATTAATGAACGAGTCCAGATCAAGAAATCTAGAAAATAATCTTTACCTTCTAGAGAATTCATAGAATTAGAATACAGGGTTTTTAATTTCTCTAAAAATCAATACCTGTGACATGACATAGTTTAGGAAATATGCATACAATTGTTCTAGCCACAGTGGGCACGTAAGGACCAAGGAGTCCTTTTGCAAGAGTGAAGAAAACGTTTCTCTGCTCACAAATTGTTTGACTAGGTCCCCTACTTTTCTGGAGAAATAGTACCCAGTCATTTACACAAAGTAGTGGTGCACAGATAGTCAAAAAGCTTTATTATTGACCATAGTTATTTTTAGTAGTAGAATTAAATTCCTGGTTATTTTGTCATGAATTACTCTTAAAATGTTTTTACATTTCCTGGGCAAAAACTGCCTGGCTCAACTCAAAAGGTAAGTTTAGGATTGAAAATTTGCCATAAAAGTGTTCATAAAGACAAGATAATCAGTTTTGGCTATGGACCTATTCAGTAAAAACATCATTCTTTACCAGTTATCCAGCTAGATTTTTATTAATGTACCTACTTTAATTGCCCCTTCCTGTAAGTCATAGCTAAAAAAGATGGGACAGAGACCAGTGCCAGGAGGAAAAAAGCATTTTATATGTGCACCTAAAAACTCTAATTCTCAACTCTCTTCTCCCAGCAATGCATGGCTGTTTAGAGGCAGTAAAGGTGCTTCTTCAGAGGTAAGAACAAAACAGATTGAGGAACATATTTGCTAATTATGACAGTTAATGTCGATGCTACTTAAAGTGCTCAAGCAAATTGTTCAAGAGCAACTAAAGTACCAAAAGAGAAAAAAACAAAAGGACATAGCAGATAATTTAAAGAACATAAAACAAAAATGGCTAACAAATTTGAGAGAAAGTCATTTATTTGTTCATTCAACAAGCATTCATCTATTTATTCAGTGCCTATTTGAATTGTACCAGATGCAGGGGTTACAATAGAAATGAGACAATGTGTTTTCCCTCTTATGGAACTCACAGACACTGCACTAGTTGTATGAATCTGGTGGCCATTACGAGGAATTGCAGGATCCCTGCAGAAGCATATGACAAGAAGACCCAACTTGGCCTAGGAGTGAGGAATCTCAGCCCCAGTGTTATTTAAACTATGACCTGAAGGAAGCTGAGAGTGGGAGGCAGGGGGGCATTCCAGTCAGAGGAAGCAGTACTCAGGGATGCTCATCCTGGGAAAACCATAATGCATGTAAGAAACTGAAAGAAGTCGGGGAAGGTCAATGGGGAAAAAAAGGGAGACATATGTACTACTATTTGTAATACTTGAAACAATAAAATAAAATTAAAGAAAGAAACCTAAAGAAGCTCAGTATGTGCTGAAGCATATAGTGAGGGGGAGAATGGTGCGGCGGGGTGAGGCAGGAGAGGAAGGGCAGGTTTCAGTCAGGTGGGACATTATAGGCTATGGGAAGGATTTTAGGTTTTATTTTAAGCATATAAGATGCCATTGAAGGGATTTAAGCAGAGTGAGTAGAATAAGAAGTTTGCATTTTTCAAAGATCCTCTAGTTGCAAAATAGCGAATGGAGTGGAGGAGGAGCAAAATTGGGTGCTTTGAAAGCTGTTGGGAGGCTATTGTAGTTAAATGGGAAAGAGATTATAGCTGGACTAAGAAGCTAAATGTAGGGATGAAGGAAAAGATTTGAAGATACTTCAGTAGAATCAGTAGAACTAGGCCAGTGGTTCTCAACCTTGGCTGCACATTAGAATCACCTGGGAATCTTTTTAAAATCCTGATTTCTGGGCCTCATCCTCTGGAAATTCTGTTTCTTTGTTATGGGGTGGGGCCACAACATTAGTAACAAAGAAACAGAATTTCTGCAGGATGAGGCCCAGAAATCAGGATTTTAAAAAGATTCCCAGGTGATTCTAATGTGCAGCCAAGGTTGAGAACCACTGATCTAGGGCCTATTAGGCAAATGATTCAATAAAAGAACTGGGAGAGAAGGAAAAGTCAAGGATGACTTTCAGGTTTCTCACTTAAGCAGCTGGTGCTGGTGCCATTTACTGAGGTAAAGAGCAGTGGAGGGGGAGCAGGTTTTGTGTGAAAAGATGACAGGTTCACTTTTGGACATGTTGAGTGCATGTGTCTGTGAGACATCCAAGCAAAGATGTCAAGGGAGCAGTTAGAGACACAGATATGAAGCCCAAAAAACAGGTATGGGCTGAGATACAAATATGGGCTTCATCAACAAAGAGATGATGATTGAATTTTTAAGAGTGGAAGAGATTACCTAAGTAGACTGTGCATAGTAAGAATAGAGGAGGGCTTAATGCAGTGCCCTGAAAGCATCGCTTATGTAGGGCTTGCCTACTACAAATTGGAGCATACTTGGTTGTCAGCAAATTTATAGATATTCATTCATTGGACAAACATTTTTGGAAGCACCTCCTATCTGTTAGGTGCTGGGTGGTAAGCAAAACAAATGCAGTCCTTTCCCTAACAACCTGTAGACTGGTGTGGAAGACAAGTATAGGCAATCAAGTAAATAGCATAAAATTATAAATTGTAATACAGGTATCTCTGTTTTCTGAAAGTTTGTATTATCCCACTTCGCCCATATATAAGACCTACATTAGTACATTTTTTCACTAATCAAAAGAATCCGAAGAGGATTTTCACTTTTATAAGAAAAGCTGTTACTGTAGCAATGCAGGTCTTTCATAAAAGTGAAATGGCACGTGTAATGCAAACTTTCAGAAAGGTGAAGATACTCATTGCTTTATGTCATTTTGGCTTACAAAAAGTTTTGTAGGAATGCTCTACTTTCAGCTAGTGGGAGAAACCTGTAATGCTAAGAGGAAAAGTACACAATGGCATGTGGAAGCAAAGGTGCTGTTGATACAGGAGAGAAGACAGGCCTGTGTGAAGTCACAGAGCTGTGATTTGAAGAATGCATTGGAGTTTGCCAAGTGAATAATGGAGAAATAATTTCTAAGCAGAGGGCGTCAGCAAGTGCAAAGGCAGCAAAGAGCTGGGCAAATGAAAGACCAGGAAAAAGGCAGGATCATGAAGAAGGTAGGAAAAGAAGATGATCAGATTGGTGGGAGGTGTGACTGAGAAGACAGGACAGGAAGTTGAGGGTAGAAACGGAAAAAGGGGAGGTGTGATGGAGAAGAAGATAGGACAGAAGAAGGTAGGACCAAGTAGGGCAGGTAAGATAGGATGGTGAAGAAGGTAGGACTGAGAAGATAGGACAGGTTGGACCATGAAGAAGATGGAACATAAGAAGATAGGATAGGTGGGAGGTGAAACTAAGAAGATGATAGGGCAGGTAGGACCAGGAAAAAAGCAGGACCTAGAAGAAAGAACAACCATAAGGAAGGTAGGTTACAGTAAGCACAGAGCGGTGGGTATGTGGGCAAGAGAAAGCTGGAGAGGCAATTTTGTGGGACAGTATCTTGACCACTAGAGGTCATGCGGAAGTTCCAAATTTTGTGCTTTGTTTTTGGGACATACTAGTTAAAGGTTTATAACAGGAGCAGCCATACCAAATTGCATGGTGAAAAGATTATTCTGGTAGCTGTGAGAATGAATTAGCAAAGCAGAAGCCAAGGTGAGAAAAACAGGAAGCTATTGTCTATTGATTTGGTCCTAAGGGGTAAAAGCGAAAGAGAAAGATACAATTAAAATATTTTGAATACAGAATTGAGAGGTAATAGATTGGGTTTGAGAGCTAAGGGGTGACATCAGGGCTCCTGGCATGAGAAGTTGGAGAAATTGTAGTCCATAATATGGAATGACAGAAGTTTAGAGGAAGAACAGATTCGCTGGGGGAAACCGACATACTGTTGAAGAGCTAAGTTCTAATATTGAGATGAGGAAAAGAGGGAGAGTGCTGCAGATTTTCACAGAACATTTGTAGGGTATGTCATCTACTGCAAGTGGTCAAGAGTCAACTGTCCATTGGGTTTGAAGCAGTGATTCTTCTCAGTTCTGTTATTTTGGGTTTGGGCTCTAGGTGTCAGTATCAACCAGACTGCAGAGACAAATGTGGCCTCACACCCTTTATGGATGCAATTCAATGTGGGCACATCAACATAGCCAGGCTGCTCCTCGAAAAACATAAGGTACAGCAATGATTTGGTATTTTCTATGAGTTTTAGTCATAGGATAAAAAGAGATCATGGTTATTCAGATCCTGGGTTCAAATTCCAGCACTGCCATGGGTCCCCCCCGTAACCTCTTTAAGCATCAGTATTTCCATCTGTAAAATCGTGACAAATTTTAATTCTTCAGAGGGTTATTCTAAGGATTAAATATAATTAGCAAAATAAGATGTTTTTTTAATTGATTTTAGCGAAAGAGAGAGAGAAACATTGTTCCACTTATTTATGTATTCACTAGAGGCCCAGTGCACGAAATTCGTGCATGGGTAGTCCCTAGCCGCTGCCAGCTACTGGCCGGTGCCTTCCTTCATTCTATGCCGCTCCCTGGTGGTCAGTGCACATCATAGCGATCAATTGAACTCCCAGTCGGTTGAATTCCCCAGGGGACACTTTGCACATTAGGCTTTTATATATATAGATTGGTTGATTCTTGTATGTGCCCTGGGGTTCAAACCCAAAACCTAGGCATATCAGGATGATGCTCTAACCAACTGAGCAACCCCTCCATGGCAGCAAAGTAACAGTAGCTGTTTTATAGTAATAACAACAAACCCCACTGAGTGCACTTTTGGCACACTTTAAAGCAGTGGTTCTCAATCTGTGGGTCGCGACCCCTTTAGGGGTCGAACGACCCTTTTCACCTAAGACCATCCTGCATATCAGATATTTACATTACGATTCATTAACAGTAGCAACATTACAGTTATGAAGTAGCAACGAAAATAATTTTATGGTTGGTTCACAACATGAGGAACTGCATTTAAAGGGCCAGAAGGTTGAGAACCACTGCTTTAGAGCATTGAATCTTAACCTTTTTGTTTGTTTGTTTATAGAGTCCTTTAAGAATCTGACAAAAGCTCAACAATAAAGATTAAAATAATAATAATCACCATAAAAATAAATAAATAATCTGACAAAAGCTATATAACATAGGCCCAGAAAAATGTATATAGGCAACAAATTTTAGCTAAAATGTCAGAAGGTCCATGGACCCAGCTTTCTCTGCTGCTTATTTTTGTTCCTGTCTCTCCCGAACCTACTAGGCTTGCATTTGTGCTGAGGATTCCCTGGGAGCCCAGGCTATACACAGGGCAGCAGTCACTGGGCAGAATGAAGCCATCCGATTCTTGGTATCTGAACTTGGCATTGATGCAGACGTGAAAGCAACATCAACCCACCTTACAGCACTTCATTATGCAGCTAAGGTTTGTTTCTTTTCATAAAGTTGTCCCTGCTTCCTTAGGCTTGCCTTACTTTACTGAGAAATAGCTCCACTGTCCTATTGCTTTGGTTCCATCTCTGGAAGAAAAAAATTGCTCATGATATGCTCCTAAAATGTTAAAGGGAAGCCCTGCATCCCTTTAAATAGAAACCTACCTTTATTTGTTGCTAGGCAAAAACTGAAAACACCCTTTATTCCATTCAATGCCTGGATTTTATGTTTCATCCTGCCCTTTTTTCATCTTCAAGAATGATGTTTTTGAAGCTGTAAAAATCCATTATATTAAATTCCTAGCCCTCTCTCCTAATGGTAGATTTCAGAAGAGTTAAAATTTATTAATTGAGGGAAGGGAATTGCATTTACCAGCCTCTCTAATGTATAAAATATTTTAAGACGTGCAAAAATTTTTCACTACAGCCCGGCTTGTGTTGTTCAGTGGTTGAGCATTGATCCATGAACCAAGAGATCCCTGGTTCAATTCCTGTCTAGGGCACATGCCCGGGTTGCAGGCTCGATCCCCAGTGGGAGGGTGCAGGAGGCAGCCAATCGATGTTTCTCTCTCATCAATGTTTCCATCTCTCTATCCCTCTCTCTTCTTCTCTCTCTAAAAAATCAGTTTTAAAAACATTTTTAAAAAAGAAGAATTCTCACTTAATAAAAATCTTATTTTAAAAAGTTTTCCTCCTGTTTTAAATACTAGGAGTATTTGCTTATTATCTTTAACATGATTGGCTACTTGCCTTTACTTGTTTTTCTAGCAACAAGACTGTTTTCTGATGACTTACACACTCTTATTTTTTTAGCAATTTTTTAAAAATAAATCTTTATTGTTGACAGTATTACATATGTCCCCTATGTTCCCCCATTGAACCCCTCTAGTCCATCCCCTCACCCTGACCTACACACTCTTGCCTGCATTCTCCTATGAGAAAGTGGTTAGATAAATGGCGGTGTGCTAAGAGGGGGGGGAAGGGAGGCTAGAGGGTCCACCCATAGGAAAATTGAACCTACAACCTTGACTTCAGTCTCACCACATACTAGTGAACTAACTGGCTAGATAGAAAGTGTATAAATTGCCTCATGAATGATAATGCCAGCTATGATGAGAGTCCCATCCAGGAGAGGTGACCATCTTTTCTAATTTATCTCTGCCCTAAAGATTTTAGCAAAGAGTGTGTGTACTTGGGAGAATTTGGAATTGTGTGTTCTGTACGCTCATTACACTGAAGGAAACCCAACTGTATTAGTTGGTAATTTGGCCTCCAAAGTTGACCATCTATTTTCTAATAACTGAATATCACCAAAATCTATCTTTAATGATTTATAGTGGAGTTTGAGAGTGATGTGATGATTTTTCCTTTAGATACGAAAATATAGTTTTAGCAGTTGAGTATTTTAGAAAAATGACCTAATATATAGATTCATGTTTATGTTTAAAGGTGCTTGTCACAGTGATAATGAGTTTATTTCACTCCTCAGGAAGGACATGTGAGTACAGTTCAGATGCTCATTTCCTTGGGTGCTGACATCAACTCTAAAGATGAAAGAAATCGATCAGGTACAGTTTCTTTGTGCCTTGGAAATTATTATTCAATGGAATATAAACAATACATGCACTTTTTTATTGTTGTTAATCCTCACCCAAGGATATTTTCTTCATTGATTTTCAGACAGAGTGGGAGAAAGGGGGAGAGATAGAGAGAGAAATCGATTGGTTGCCTGCCCTGACCCGGGCCAGGATCAGGCCTGCAATCGAGGTACATGCCCTTGACCAGAATTGAACCTGAGGCCCTTCAGTCTTCAGGCTGACACTCTATCCACTGAGCCAAACTGACTAGGGCTACATGGACTTTTAAAAACATTGGTTTTGCCAAAACCGGTTTGGCTCAGTGGATAGAGCGTCGGCCTGCGGACTGAAAGGTCCCAGGTTCGATTCCGGTCAAGGGCATGTACGTTGGTTGTGGGCACATCCCCAGTAGGAGATGTGCAGGAGGCAGCTTATCAATGTTTCTCTCTCATCGATGTTTCTAACTCTCTATCTCTCTCCCTTCCTCTCTGTAAAAAATCAATAAAACATATATTAAAAAAAAAAACATTGGTTTTAATGTTATTCCTCTACTAGCTCAGCAACTTTTCCTTAAAATTACATCTCAAAAAAAAAAATTACATCTCCAAATAGAACTGTTGCTGTTCTCATGGCAATGATGATGACTACTATCCATTATTACTGCTGTTATTATGTTTTTATCATTTTAAACTACAACAGTATATGTGACATAAAAACACTTTATATTGTCATGATGCCACCAGCTATTCAGGTAGTTTATAGATGCTTCATAGGTCATCTCTCTTTTAAGTGTATTTAAAAACTACAATCATTACAGTTTTCTCAATTTAGAGCTCAGAAGGATATGTTCAGAGCTAATTCTTTAAACTCATACTTTCGAATAAACTCAGTAATATTCTCTGTGTCAATGGCCATCCTTCAGGAGTTTAGTGGAGGCTTCATGATGCTTCAAAGACTCATAGGTAACTATGAGGCCACAGAGGATGGTCCCCAAATCCAGGGACACAGACATTCTTCTGAAGACCAGAGCAGGAGCCAGGGTTTTTTCAGCGCTAATTTTTAACCAGAACAGGAAGATCTGTTAGCTCTATTTGTTTTTGTCATATCATTCTCATTCATAGTGATACTTTTACCCAGAGAGTTCACAAAACTTTGAAAATTTTTTCTGTACCAGTTAAAGTCTCCTATTTCTCATAAACTTGCTTTGTTGCTTTAGTCAAATCTCTTAAATCCTCTCCAGTTGGTCTTGTTATTTTTATCCCAATCAGCTTAACAGAAAACATGTTTTAATCTAGTATGGGCAAAGTCACACAGATGGATTGTGGAAATATAAAATCTATACAGTTAAAAGAATCAATATTTTCATTAGGAGCAGCCTACTGTATTGCTTTGAGGATCATGCACTAAGTTTGTGTGACTTCTCTCTCTGCCTAGCCCTACACCTGGCCTGCGCGGGTCAGCACCTGGCCTGCATCAAGTTTCTTCTACGGTCTGGGCTGAGGGACTCCCCAGACATCATGGGCACCCTGGCTCAACAGCTTACATGGAACACAGACATCCTTCAGTGCTTCGGCCACGGCATGACGGCATGAGGGTGTTTCTAAAAGACAGTAAAACTCATGGTAACTTAAATCCTGCTGCTTAAGTCATTACCAGGTTCAGTGAAGTCTGCGGATAGTTGCTGTCCTCTTCCCTCCCTCCCTCCCCTGCACTCCACCGCAGCTGAGAGTCCCAGAGGATGTGGACGCTGGCTTCCTATATGGAGGGATGGACACACTAAAAATCTCTTCTTACCTGCATTTCATTTTGTGGCCTTAAAATGGATTTAGATGATGTTTGTGAGGTCAGCATCTGGAGTCCTTAGAAAGCATGTAACATGCAGGAATATAATATAGTATACATGCTTTTATATATATATATATATATATATATATATATATATATATTTGTACATATATATGAAATGTTTTATAGTAAACATATGATAAGGCAGTAATAATATTAAAAATATAGCATATTACTGTTCACTTGAGCCATAAATGTCTTGTTTACTTTCTTTCATGGGCATTTTCTTAGTTGTTACATGGTTTAATTTGGTTTTGTAGCTGGAGAGAATTGCTTATAATCTATTTTATTTACACAGACATTTTCAAGGAATTTATGAAAATGTTTCTATATTCTAAGCACTGCTAGTTAAGCTATGTTATGGTCTTGAGGTTTTGTGGGTTTTTTTTATTAGAGAAGTTCTGTATTGACTCTCTTTAGGTAATCAATACACCTAAAAAATGAACCTAGGATAATTTCAAAACTTTTCTATTACCTCAGTTGAGGAAAGGGGTTTGTTGTTAAAGCCTACAGGTCACATTTCCTGTTGCATGCCATCTGCCATCATGACCTGTGATTGTGAAGGAATGAACACTTGTTGTACCTTTTAAGAAATTTGTAGCAATTTAAACATGTTGAAGATAGGATGAGTGCTCAGGCATTTGGATTCTCTTCCTTTTATTTATTTTTTGTATCATTTTCTCTGAATTGAAGAGGATAGTAATTAGTCTAAGACAATCTGTTGAAAGATCAAATGCATCCATCACAAGCAAGACCTGATCTCCTTGTTTAGTGTAGTCCCATGAAAGCTTGTCACACATCTAGCTATTCTCAGCAGTGTACGGGGCTGGGTGAATAGTCAGAAATTCCAGTTCTTCTTTATTATTCCCAGATGGAACTGACTGAGTCCTCTACCCAACAATCAGATAAACATACTTGATTATATAATCTTCTCTTGTGACCTCTATATTACATACTGCATCTGCACTGATTCAAGCTGCAGTTACATTTCCTGTGGCTTCAGAGACGTCTGTGTGTCTGCCCTTTGGGTCTGAAGATGGCCTGTTAATGTGCAGGCGGGATGGGAGATCAGCCTGGTGCTGGCCATCTCATCTCTTCAGCACACATGTGAAGCAGCTTTTTTTTTTTTTTTTTTTTTAATTGATTTTTTACAGAGAGGAAGGGAGAGGAATAGAGAGTTAGAAACATCGATGAGAGAGAAACATCAATAAGCTGCCTCCTGCACACCTCCTACTGGGGATGTGCCTGCAACCCAGGTCCATGCCCTTGACCGGAATCGAACCTGGGATCTTTCAGTCCGCTGGCCGACGCTCTATCCACTGAGCCAAACCGACTAGGGCTGTGAAGCAGCTTTTTATTTGCAATGACTACATGTGAGACCGGTTCACATCTGTGGCTTTGCTTCTAATGTACCCCCTTATACTAGCTCACCACCCAGCTGCAATGAGGGAATATCTGGTTACACGTTTGGTCCCATGAGTTTCAGAGATGGCAGGAATGATGATAATGTCAATTGTGACAAAGATGGTAGTGATGATATAATAACAGTCTTACTGTATTAAAAATGCTAGTAACAATAATAATAATTAGTATTATTCCCTACTTTTAGTTATAGGTACCTTTCTCACTTCTTTGGGTCTTTACTTAAAAGTCACCTCAGCCCTAGCTGGTGTGGCTCAGTGGATAGAGTGTCGGCCTGCGGACTGAAGGATCTCAGGTTTAATTCCGGTCAGGGGCATATGCCTGGGTTGCGGGCTTCGGTCCACCGTAGGGGTAGTGCAGGAGGCAGCCGATCAGTGATTCTCTCTCATCATTGATGTTTCTAGCTCGCTCTCTCTCTCCCTCACCCTTCCTCTCTGAAATCAATAAAAATATATTTTTTAAAAAAGTCACCTCAGTGAAGCCCTCCCAGGCCACCCAATCTAAAATTTTGTTCTCTCCTTCAGCATTTTATATCTCCTTTCCTCAGTTTCTTTTTTTCTCCTTTGCATTTATCACTATCAAGTATACCATACATTTTGAGTTATTTTGTTTCTTGTCTATCTCCTCGCTAGAATGTCAGCTCCTTGGGCAAAGTTTTTGTCTCTTGTCTATTTACTAAATCTACGGGCCCAGAGCAGAGCCTGGTGCATAATAAGGTCTGAAATTATTATATGCTCAACAAGTGAATGGTAACAATTCACATTTCTTGGACACTTACTATATCCTAGATACTGTGCTGAGCACCTTACTTAGATGGTTTCATTTCATCCCTTGTCCTTGCATGATACAGCCGCTCCTAATTATTATTCCACCCCAAGCATCCTTTCTCACACCAACTTCTTTAAAGAAGCTACCCTCGGTTTCATCAACTCATAGGCACTGCTCAACCTGCTGCAGTCCACCTTCCTATCTGCTACTCTATGCAAGTTTTTCTCAGTTAGGTTACCGGTGACTTTCCAGTTGCCAAATTAAGTAATATAGTTTTAGCCCTCATATTACTGATCCATTCAGTTTATCCATCACTCCCACCTTCTGGAAACTTGTTCTTTCACCTGTGATAGCACTCTCCTGGGATTTTCTTTCTGACTTTTCCTTTATGGTCTCCATCAGGAATGCCTCTTTTTGGGCCTGTCCTGCAAATGCTAGTGTGCCCACTTCTGTCTCCAACTCAGTCTTGTCTTTATTCTGCATATGCTTCCAGAACTAATGCCTCTTTTAGGGCCTGTAAATGCTAGTGTGCCCATTTCTAGCTCTAACTCACTGTTGTCCTTATTCTGCCTGTGCTCCCAGAACCATCTCATCCATTCTCCTCATTTCGCCTGCACCCAAATATTGGTGACACTCCATTCTCTAACCTTTATTTTCCACTGCCTGCTATATATTATTTTTGCATAGACATTCTAAAGCTAACCCACACTTTATTCAAAGCCTGGGTTTCCACCCTAACCGGTTTGGCTCAGTGGATAGAGCGTCGGCCTGCAGACTGAAGGGTCCCAGGTTCGATTCTGATCAAGGGCATGTACCTTGGTTGCGGGCACATCCCCAATAGGAAGTGTGCAAAAGGCAGCTGATGGATGTTTCTCTCTCATCGATATTTCTAACTTTCTATCCCTCTCTGTAAAAAATCAATAAAATATATTTAAAAAACAAACAAACCTGGGTTTCCCCTTAACCTGCTTAGATGTGTGCCTGTATTTGCTGCCTAACTTGATGACACTGCAGATCACCCAGTCACCCAAGTGGGAAACCAGGAATCTGACTCTTACTCCAGCAGAAAGCCCCGCTTCGTCTATTCTGCTCCTGCCCTATTAAGACTCCCCGGTTCAAGCCCTCAGACTTGTCCAAATCACTATTACAGTAGCCTCCTAACTGTCCCTCCTGCTGCAGTCTTGTTCTCTTCAAATCCGTCCTCCACACAGCCCTGAGCTCCCACTCACATGACCAAGGGCATTGACTGCTGCGGGTGGTTCACCCAGTCTCACCAGGATTCGGTGCCTTAACCAAGAGTCACTTCCTCAGAGATTTTGACTGGTCCTGAAAGAGCACCTGATCCACTGTGACTGTCTGTTCCTGAGATTGATCAGGCAGAGGTCTTGGGAAGAGATACAAATTGGTAAGAATTATAAACATTTGAAAATAGCTAGGACCTGACACATATTAATTAACAAAAAAAGTATATAATAAAGTATTTGCATGACAAAAATAGAAAAGGGATTACAGAATGGAAAAGAAATTATGAAACTCAGACCAAAAAAAGGTATGTGAAGGGAGCTCAGGTAGTGAGATAGGGTTCAGGCACTAAATTCAATGTAACCATGGCATTGCTAGAATTCACCAGCAGGTGGCAGACCAGAGAAATGTCCTTTTATTCTCCCAGGTGTGTTTTGTGTTGTTTTAAACAAGAAGTTTATTTAAACAACTAGAGGCCTGGTGCACAAAAATTTGTGCACTCGGCGGGGAGAGGGGGTCCCTCAGCCCATCCTGTGCCCTCTCACAGTCTGGGACCCCTCAGGAGATAATGACCTGCTGGCTTAGGCCTGCTCCCGGATGGCAGAGGGCAGGCCCAATTCCTAGGTGCAGCCCCTGGTCGGGCTCAGGGCAGGGCCGATTGGGGAGTTGGGACGCTGCCCCCTGTCATGCACAGAGCAGGGCGGATTGGGAGGTTGCGATGCCACCCCTAGTCACGCTCAGGGTAGGGCCGATGGGGGGCACTGCCCCGTCACACTCAAGGCAGGGTCGATAGGGAAGTTGCGGCGCCACCCCGTCATGCACAGAGCAGGGCCGATCGGGGTTGGGGCGTTGCCCCCTGTCATGCACAGAGCAGGGCCCATCAGGGGGTTGAGGAGCTCCCTCCTGTCACGTACAGAGCAGGGCCGATCAGGGGGTTGAAGAGCTCCCCCCCCCGTCACTCACAGAGTACACAGAGTAGGGCCAATAGGGGAGTTGGGGCACCGCCCCCTGTCACACACAGAGCAGGGTGGATCAGGGGGTTGGGGCTCCATACCCTGTCACAGAGCAGGGTTGATCAGGGGGTTGAGGAGCTCCCCCCTGTCACGCACAGAGCAGGGCCCATCAGGGGGTTGGGGAGCTCCCCCCTGTCACGCATAGAGCAGGGCCCATCAGGGGGTTGAGGAGCTCTCCCCTGTCACTCACAGAGTAGGGCCGATAGGGGAGTTGGGGCGCCGCCCTCTATCACCCACAGAGCAGGGCCGATCAGGGGATTGGGGCGCTGCACCCTGTCACACACAGAGCAGGGCTGATCAGGGGGTTAGGGCGCTGCACCCTGTCACACACAGAGCAGGGCCAATCAGGGGCTTAGGGCGCTACACCCTGTCACACACAGAGCAGGGCCGATCAGGGGGTTGGGGCGCCGCACCCTGTCACACACAGAGCCGCAGGGCGATCAGGGGGTTGGGGAGCTCCCCCCTATCAGCACAGAGCAGGGCTGATCAGGGGGTTGGGGCGCCTTCCCCTGTCACGAACAGAGCAGGGCGGATAGGGAGGTTGTGGCCCTGCCTCCTGTCACACACACAGCCGCAGGGTGATCAGGGGGTTTGGGCGCTGCCCCCTGTCACGCTGATCCCGGTGCCGGGAGGCATATTACCCTTTTACTATATAGGATAGAAGCATGGTGGACAGGTGGGGGCTGGCTGGTTTGCCCTGAAGGGTGTCCTGGATCAGGGTGTGGGTCCCCACTGGGGTGCCTGGCCAGTCTGGCTGAGGGGCTGAGGGCCATTTTCAGGCTGGCGGGTGACTGAAGCTCCCAACCGCTCCTTTTTTTTTCTTTTTTTTATTCTGGGCCAGCTTTAGCTCTGAGGCCTCGGCTGCTGAAAGCAGGATTCTGGCCTTTGTTTACCTTCTGTATTTGATACAGTGTTGCGGTCCGGCTGGCTGAAGCCCGGCTGACTAATGCAGGTTTCTGGGGTTTTGTTTAGCTTCTATATTTGCAACATAGTTGCTTAGAGTTGCAGCTGAGAGGCCAGCAAGTCAGGCAGGGAATGTTGGAATCCGCCATCACTGGAGCAAGCAAGCCTCCCTGTTCGCTTCAGTGCATGGCTGCCGGCCGCCATCTTGGCTGGCAGTTAATTTGCATATCGCCCTGATTAGCCAATGGGAAGGGTAGCGGTTGTACGGCTAATTACCATGTTTCTCTTTTATTAGATAGGATAAGTCAGTTGACTTGAAGGGAAAACTATCTAGGATTCACTTTTTTAGAGTAATTTATCCCTACTTAAAGACAGATTGCCCTACATGTAACAGCTACGTACAAAAAAGTTATAAAATTGTCCTTGGTTTTACAATGACAAATGAAAAACATTAAAATTCTCCAAAAAAGGTATGCAAGAATTTTTATGTAGTCCTTATTTTGTTAAACAGAGCAAAATAACTTACTGGAACATAAAGATAAGAGCTGAATAAGCATCCCACTAATGGAGAAAGGGGATGTTTTCACAGAACCAGCATTTTTTCCCCATCCCATCTCCATTTTATATAGATCAAAACACACCATTGGCCATTTAGTTATAAAAAAATGCAAATGCTTGTGCACATACATCAGTTACTTTATGTACAATAAAGGAATGGGGAAGGGGGAAAATGAAATAATAGAGAAAACTATACTGTAGTAGTCAGATGTGTTGAACCCAATCGCAGTTTTCTAACTGAGAATGTCTTTTTGGTCTTTAGATTTCTTAAAATTGCTTTCCTGAGCCAGCAAGGGGGTCAAGAGACCATTAGAGTGATGTGGTTTTTTTTATTAAGAAAAAACAAAGTATAAGTGAGGGCTGGCCTCTGACCTTAGCTGAACAGGAAGGATTTGCCTGTTGTGCGTGACAAAGGTCTATCATAAAGCTTTTACAACATTCCTGACAAGGAAATTCACTATATAATGTGGAGAGGCCTAGGCATTCCTGAGAAAAACACTGGGGAATAATTATATTATTGGCCACCCAGGTTCTGCCACTGCGCCTTATCTGGCCTGTATCAGCTAATCTATTGTTGCTTCTTCCTAGGCTTGCAAAGAGTGCATACTCAAGGCCTAGAGGCATACCCAGGGCACTTGAAATAAGAGAAACAAAGGTTGCAGTGCTAATTGTCCCTCATGCAGAGTTTTACTGCCCCAGAGACCTTCAGGGAGTGGAGGAGAAGTCCCAGAGCTTGGCTATCAGTGTAGACCAAGTATGTCAAATTCAAAGGCTAACACGGCCAAATGAATAAGGTTTAAGTTTATGTAGGCCGCAAAAAAAAACAAAAGCTTCAATTTTCATAGAAACGTTGGTTTATTTCAATAGACACGCTGAATACAAAGGGCTGAAATAAACGAGTCATCGTTAACATAAAACAATAGAACATTTTAATAAAAATTAATATTTTTCTTGAACGTTAATTTACCAGACACTGAATAACTGCACAAATTAATAAGCGTAACGCAAATAAACCTATTTTTCTTGTTCTCTGAAGCAAAATATTTCCTGTTGCGCACACCAAACAAGTCAATCCAAGACTAATGATGTGGCAATCGGCTGCTAACATGTTTGCTGCTAGTATTAGTGGAGAGAAATGGTGCACCTGCACGTAAGGTGCGTAAGGGAAATGAATGCAACACGATTATAGTAATCAGTCATTAGTGAATGTTGTAGTTTGTTATTAATTATGTATAGCAAGATATTGTAAAAATTAAGTTACAAAATTTTTATTAAAATGTTTCTTACATGCTGTTATATTGGCTGGACTGCAAAAATATTTGTTGTGGGCTGCATGCAGCCCGCGGGCCACGAGTTTGACCTGCTTGGTGTAGACTGGGGACCAGCACTGTCTGCCACCAGGAATACGGGTTCCTCTTCAAACAAGCCATTAGTAGAACCCAGTTCATATCCAGAAAGCTTGCTGTAAGAGACCCTGGGAAATGTGATAATTTGAAGGCTTCTGCAATGTATGAAATCGCATAAAAAGGAGGTTGGAATGGATCTTGAGTGCCATGCCCACCCACCAGACTTGGTATGTCCAAAATCTACCATGTATAAAATATAAAATTATTGATTCCTCCACACCTTCACAAAAGCTGTGCATTACCACTCTTCATGTCTACAGACTTGATATAATATCTCATTGATTTAGTTTTGTATTTCTTTAATTACGAATCAGCTTGAAAATCTTTAGATTTGCTTGTTAGCCGTTTTTATTTTTTTCCTATATTTATCTGTATTCGTTAGCCACTACCCCCAAAACTCAGTGGCTTAAAGCAACAGCTGTTAATTATTTCTCAGAGCCTACAGACCAGCTGGGTAGTTTTTCTGGTCCTAGCCAAGCTCTGCCAGTAGCTAGGCTCACTCATGCGTCTGCAGTCAGCTTGTGGATCACTGGAGCTGGCTGGCTTGGGATGGAGTTCGCTGTGCCTCCCCTCTGTGGTCTCTTCCTCTGTTAGGCTGACCTAGGCTTGTTTTCATGAATGTGGCAGGGGAACGAGAAAGACTCCGGAGCTTTTTTTATCTTTGCTCTGTTTGGGCAGATACTGCCCTCCCACTGGCCAAAGTGCAGCGTCAGTGTGGCAGGGCACCAACCAGTGCCTGGATACAAAGAGGCCATAGGTTGGGATCTTTTATGAAATCCTCTTGCGTTTTTTTTTAATTTATCCTTATTGTTGATTGCATTATATTTTGACTGATAATTTGTTGATTTGTAAAAGTCCTTTTTCTATTGAGTTAATTATCTCTACACAAAATTGAGATAGTAACTATAAAATTGTTGGTATACATTTAGAAGTGAAAAGAAAACCAGACTATCGCATTGCAGAGACAACCTATATATCTTCTTTTTTTCTAAAAAGCCTCTTGTATAGGTATGGGCATTACACAAGGCTAACAACTAAAAGGCTTGGAGTGGGAAGACACAGACAACATGGATGGTATAGGTTACTGTAATAACTCAGCTATCAAGAATTTTAGAGTTTATTTTCATCTGGCGGCTTATTTTCCATGTTTTGCTCAAAATTCACAACTAAGATTCAGGTATACGTAAAAGACACAGGAAGAAAACCCACCTTGCGGATAATCCTGCCCCTGGGAAAATCGCTCTTGGTCTCTCACATCCTTCCCACGCTTAGCTAACTCAATTTTATCATTTAACATTAGACGAACAAAAATTGCTCAGTAAGAAAGGTCTGCAAGTAAAGAAAAATACTCCAGAAAATAATTGTTCCTTCTCAGAGCTTCCATAGCACTCTATTCACACTTCCTTGGTAGCCTACATTAGTTAGGATATAAATTCTGCTCCTATAGCTAAGGCCTAAAATAGCAGTGGCATAAACATGAGTTTATTCTCTCCACGTAAGAGCCTGGGCAAAACCAACCTGGTGTGAGTCAGGTCAGTGAGCCAGGCTCCTGGTGGTCCTGCCATCTTGAGCACAGGGCCCTCTTCTGTGGGGCCAGGATTGCTCATGGTCAGTAAAAGGGACAAGGGTGGGTCATGCCCCCTTTTTTTAAGAAGGCAAGTACATCATTTCCATTCAAGTCCCCTTGGCCAAAGCTTAACAATCCTAGAAGAGAAGCAAAGTTGGGAGGCAGTTAGGGTCCTGCTACATTCCCTTAGCAGAGACACACACTCCTTAATCTCAGGTGTAAAGTTCTAGAGAGCAGAGAGTAGCCACTTACTAACGCTTCTGAAGTTGTGAGGAACCCGAGGCCACCTGTGAAGATGGTGTCAGAAGGAGGAACAGTCTGCAGCTACGTAGAGCCTGATGGGGTTCCCCGCACTACTGCTACCAGCCTTGTGACCCAAAGTGGCTTACTTCAACTCCCTGCTGTTGGGTTCCTGCAAAGGAGCAACGATGGCACTTCCTTCCCGGGCTTATTGTGAGGACGAGATGGGCTAGTGCAAGGGTGGGGAATGTCCAGTCCACGGGCCGTATAAGGCCCAAGAAATCATTTGGTCTGGCCATGCCAGGGCATTAGTAAGTTAATTAAATGTTTGACCAAATACAGCAGTTTTTAAGTTGATTTTGTATGACCCACAAATGATGTTATAAAAGGTTCCCCACCCCTGAGCTAGTGCTTGCGATGCCTGGCACTAGTGAATGTTAGCCATTGTGTCATTAATAACAGTATAACAACCAGCACAGACTCCTTGTCAAAGGTGAATGAAAACATCACCATTAACAGCAGCAAGATTGAGAGGAAGGGCTGACGTCAGAGTAGTTATGGAGGCACCATATGTATTTCTTTCTCCTTCCTTCCTCGGGCACCTCCATTTCCTTTATCAAAAAGAACACTTGATCTCAATCTTTCTTCATGCCAAGAAGTTAATGAATTAAAAATACAAATTTTACCAATCCCTGAGATCAGGTTATTTAAACCAAGTAAACAGAGGTCTCAAGATGTAAAGAAAGACTTTTTAAAATTGATTTTAGAGAGAGAGAGAAACATCAATTTGTTGTTCCACTTATTTATGCATTCATGGTTGCTTCTTGTATGTGCCCTAACCAGAGATCCAACCTGCAACCTTGGTGTATCCAACAACGCTCTAACCAACTGAGCTACCCGGACAGGGCTGTAAAGAAAAATTTTAAAAAATGGGCCTTCACTCAAACCTTCGTAATTTAGAAGTTTGCTGTCCTTTTCATGACTATTTTATTAGTTTTATTTCCTTTCTACATCTCAAATAGGTCTACTTTTCTCCATGTCCACTGCTACTATACAAGTTCTAGCCCAGTGATGGTGAACCTTTCGAGCTCGGCGTGTCAGCATTTTGAAAAACCCTAACTTAACTCTGGTGCCGTGTCACATATAGAAATTTTTTGATATTTGCAACCATAGTAAAACAAAGACTTAAATTTTTGATATTTATTTTATATATTTAAATGCCATTTAACAAAGAAAAATCAACCAAAAAAATGAGTTCGCGTGTCACCTCTGACACGCGTGTCATAGGTTCGCCATCACTGTTCTAGCCAGTATCCTCTTGTTCCAGGTGCTGTGATTACGTAATTCTGACCCCAGAGTTTAAGAGGGTGAAACAGCACTTCATCACACTCATGGATTCTGTGGGTCAGGGATTGAGACCAGGCATGATGGGTGACTCATATTTGCCCCACGGTGCTCTTGTTTGGAGCCTGAGTTTTTCACATGGGCTCCTCCCCAGGGTCTCTCCATAATGTGAGCTTTCACAGGGTGGAGACTGGTTCCCAGGATGAGCATTTGAGAATTTGGGGGGTGGGGAGGCCACAAGGCGGCAGGCGGAAGCTGGTCACCTTTCTTACCTCGCTGAGAGCCAAGCACTTTCACTTCCCCACATTCCATCTTTTCAGGGCTGGCCAACCATCTTCTTTTTTTTTTCCCATCACCATTTATCCCCTCTGTGCCCTCTTGCACCTCTACCCACCCTTCCTCTCACCCCCTCCAAGCAATCACTACACTGTTGTCCATGTCCACGAATGCTGGCCAATAATCTTAAACCAAACAATCTGATTTTAAGGGGAAGGAAGTAGACTCCGCCTCATCACAGGGAGTGGCCAAGTTCTAGAACAGCAGGTGGGACCAGAAATGCTGAACACTTTTCAAACCTAGACTTGGCCACTCTCTTGCCTGAATTCCTATAATGACCTCTAAGTGGTCTTGCTACTTCCACTTTTGTACTTCCCTTCATGTAAATCTCATGTAGCGGCCTGAAAAAGCCTGTGACTGATTAGCTCGTGTCCCTCCCTGGCTCATAATCCTTCACTTGGAATAAAGCCCAGTTTAGGACTGCCTGCGAGTCTGCACAGCCCAGCTTGCCTCCTGAGCGTCAGTGTAGGGAGCCCCTCTCTCTAGGTCATGCTTCATGTCACAGACCTTCTTTCAGTTCCTCAAACAGACCAACTTTTCTTCTACCTCTGTCTTCCTGGAAACTTATCTCCCTGCCTTTTCATGTGGTTTAGCCCTGTTTATACTGGTCCCTGAATGTCACTCCCTCAAAGAAGCCTTCCCTGGGCCCAGTCTAAATGCAGGCCCTTCTCTCTTAGCACTTTGTTAATATTCCTTCATGTAACTGTTCATGATTTCTTGAATAATGGTTGTCTTTCCCATAAAACTATATTCCATAAGATTGGGGTTCATGTCTGTTTGTGCTTGGCATAATGAAGGCCCTCTGAAAATATCTGTTGAATGAATTAATGGTCTAGGCGAGGAGCACTGCAAAAAAGCATGTCTCTACCCTCAAGAATCTGGTCTAGGTTTGGACACCGAGCAGGAGTTGGCAGCAGTGGCTGTGGTAGGACAGAGGAAAGGTAAGATAGGGCAGGCTAGGTGAGCAGGCAGACTGGCTGACCAGACAGCCAGTCAACAACGAACTAATCTAGCAGTCTACCACTTACACATTTAATAACTGCCAAACAAGTTAACCTGGGCCTCACCACCAGCAACTCAGGTTCGGCAGGTCCCGCCCGCCTGCCACAGCCGTGATGGCACCCTTGGGAGGAGCACTGGTGTCCTTTTTCTTCCATCCTTGGGATTTGAAAATGGCTGCACACTCAGCATTGGAAGTTGTGTTAAAAAGCATCACCAGCCCTAACTGGTTTGGCTCAGTGGATAGAGTGTTGGCCTGAGGACTGAAGGGTCCCAGGTTTGATTCCGGTCAAGGGCATGTACCTTGGTTGTGGGCACATACCCGGTAGGGAGTGTGCAGGAGGCAACTGATCGATGTTTCTGTCTCATCAATGTTTCTAACTCTCTATCCCTCTCCCTTCCTCTCTGTAAAAAAAATCAATAAAATATTTTTTTTTTAAAGCATCACCAAGCCCTGGCTGGTGTTTCTCAGTGGTTAGAGCATCGGCCCACACACCAGAGGGTCATGGGTTTGATTCCCGATCAAGGGTATGTACCTAGATTCTATCCCTGGTCAGTCCAGTTGAGGTGCATTCAGGAGGCAACCGATGGACGTGTCTCTCACATTGATGTTTTTCTCTCCTTTCCTCTCTCTCTAGAAATCATAAAAACATATACTGAAGTGAGGATTAACAACTACAACAAAAAAACCTTAAGCAGACTTTATATGCAAGTCCAGACAGTGGCTGTGAGGGATATGTCCAAGCTGTGGCTAGACGTCCGGAGGGTGGTGCCAAGCAACTAAGAGCTTAAGCAGCATCTGGGTAAGGGTAACAGCCAGGCACAGGCCAGCCTGTAGAGGCCCTGGCCAGGGAAGTGATCAGAGGACAAGGCCTGCCCATAATCCAGAGAGGCTTGCCCAGGGAAGACTGCGTGGGGGGTATGCTGTGAGAACCCTACTGAGGGGCAGGATGTTACTCAGGTCAAAACCTGCTCCAAGGTGAATGAACCATAGCTCTTCCAATGGCTTAAGAGGTGGCGGTGGAGGTCGTGGAGGTCCTGGGAGAGGGGCCCTAGGGCCTGGAGCTATGGGTCGCGGTAGAATTGGTGGTGGAAATTGGAGTATGATAGGTCAGGGAAGAGAGGGCTTTGGAGGCAGAGGCCAAGGTCCTGGATGAGGAAGAGGTGCCTTTGCTGCTCACCCTGTACTAACCATGGAGTAGCTGGACAGCCAGTTGGATGCAAATATGTCAAAAACAAAAGGACACCTGGGTGCCAAGTTAGATGCCTACATGGCACAAACAAAAGCTAGGGATTGAGGCCTGCCTGCCCTCCTGGGAGAGACTCTTGTTATCACATCTGTAAATAACCTGAGATAACAGATGAGAAGAAACCTACCTTATTGATGCTGGGAGTACCTATCACAATGGACTGTGGACTTACCTGCCACCAGTTTATGCATTAGTGTGTTCCTTTTACTTTTTCAATACTGTATTGTATGAAACCCTTTTTTTCCTCTGCCTTGAGTTTTGTTTTGTTTTGTTGTTTTGGGTTTTTTTTTTTCTCTCCCAGACTTCTTTTTGAACATGAACATGTCGGTTCTCTTTCCATCTCTGCCTCCCCTCACCTGTCGTGTCGTATATGCTTTGATATTCTCACATTTCCTCTGTTTATCTCTGTACCTCCTGAAAAAAATCCAACCCAATAGTAACCCTTTACATGATGCAAAGTCAAGAGGAAAGTTTATAAATCTTATTTCAGAGTAGAAAGTATGCACATACATTATGGGTGTCAATGTACATGGTAGCAGCTTTACTCAAATCAGAGCTTCTCAATGCCTAGGTTTCTGAGATACAGTCTTGTTCTATATCACCTTAATAGCCTCTTAGAAGTATTTAGGAAACCTGGAGTTCAAACATGCATTCTGCAAACACATGAGTAATTACTTTACAGTGTTAGGACAGCCACCATGCCACTAGGCAATATAAAATTTTCAGCTCCATTAGAATCTTATGGAACCACCATTGTATATGTGGTCCATCATTAACTAAAATGTCGTTATGTGGTACGTGACTGTAATTGAAACCATACAGCACTGCCTTCTCTTACTACTAGTAATATTCATTAGATGTCCTAACGTGTTTTTTGTTTTTTTTTAAAGCTTTTTTAAAAAAATATATTTTATTGATTTTTTGCAGAGAGGAAGGGAGAGGGATAGAGAGCTAGAAACATCGATGAGAGAGAAACATCAATCAGCTGCCTCCTGCACGCCCCCCACTGGGGATGTGCCCACAACCAAGGTACATGCCCTTGACCAGAATCGAACCCGGGACCCCTGAGTCCGCAGGCCGACGCTCGATTCACTGAGCCAAACCGGTCAGGGCCCTAACGTGTTTTTTAATGGCTTGAGGACCTCATTTCATTTTAGCACTGAATATTCCATTTTCTGGATGTATCAGTTTATTTATCCATTCACCTACTGAAGGACTTCTTGATTGCTTCCAAGTTTTGGCAATTATTAATCAATTGCTGCAATCATACATGTGCAGGTTTTTATGTGGACATAAATTTTCAACTTCTGTAAATACCAAAAAGTGCAATGCCTGGATCATATGGTAAGAGCATATTTAGTTTTGTAAGAAATGCCAAGCTATCTTCCAAAGCGGCTATATCATTTTGCATTCCTGTTGTTCCACATCCTCACCAGTATGTGGTGGTGTCAGTGTTTTGGATTTTGGCCATTCTGGTAGGTATGCAGTGACATCTCAGTATTGTTTTAATTTGCAATTCCCTAATCTATATATATAAAAGGCTAACGTGCAAAGTGTCCCCTCGGGACTTTGACTCGGAGACCGGGAGTTTGATCGTTCGCTATGATGTGCACTGACCACCAGGGGGCAGCATGGAATGAAGGAAGTCCCCGGCCAGCAGCTGGCAACTGGTGAAGGTAGGCCCCAGCTGGCAGCCAGAAAGCCCCCGTCGGCCCTGATTGCTGGCTAGGCCTAGGGACCCTACCCATGCACAAATTTTGTGCACCGGGCCTCTAATGTCAAAGATACTCGTAGTTGAGTATCTTTTCAAATTGAAGTCTGTTCAGATCTTTGGCCCATTAAAAACATCAGATTGTTTTCTTTTTTTGCCAAGAATATGATAGAAAAGAACTCTGCATTTAACCACAAATAAACCTTTATTTGCAGAACTCTAAAAAAAAAAAAAAAAAAAAAAGCATTCTGCCCTGGCCTATGTGGCTCAGTTGGTTGGGTGTGGTCAAGGCACATGCCCAGGTTGTGGGCTCAATTCCCAATAGGGGGCATGCAGGAAGCAGCCAATTGATGTTTGTCTCTTACAGATGTTTCTCTCTCCCTAAAATCAATTTAAAAACATATTTTTTAAATGCATTTTGTCATGTCGCTATTTTAATATAGTAAATTAGGAGCATTGACCTAGCCACAGGGCCACATAAGAGGTTATACATGGTAGCAGCTCTGATTTGAGTAAAGCTGCTACCATGTACATTGACACCCATAATGTATGTGCACACTTTCTACTCTGAAATAAGATTTATAAACTTTCCTCTTGACTTTGCATCATGTAAAGGGTTACTATTGGGTTGGTTAAGCAGATGCTTTAGAAGGGAAAGGGATGGGAGAACTATGGCAGGTACATGCTGGGGAGGGGTCAGAAGATACCCATGCTGAATGTAATTCTTATATTTATCCCAAACCAGTCTTGGGCTTCTCCATACATTGGCTTTGTTTTACCCTCTTATTTCCCTTGAAGGTTTAAGTTCAACCACATTCTGTCAACTGTTCTAGTCTCAGTGGTATCTTGTAGTTCTGGTTTATTATAACAAGAAATTGTTCTCTCAAATACAAAAAAAAAGGAAAAGAAAGAGAGAGAATCTGATCTAAAAGAGCAAGGCTTGTAGTGAACTGTGTGATGGGTCCAATGGATCAGGGCCGTGAAAAAGCTACACTGTACAGGAAGGGCTATAGGAAGCAGCTTCATGAGAGAAATGGCATTTGGGCTGGGATTTGAAGGATGGAAATAATTTTGATTTATGGAGATGATTGGAAAGGGCCTTCTAAATAGAGACAACAGCAAGGATGTGATATAATGAGACTAGGGTTGCCAGATGAATAGGGTTCCTGGACCCCCAATTCCAACTTGGGTTTAGGTTTCCCCGCCGCTCCCCCAACAGACAATTCTCAGATACCAGCAGAATGTTCTAAGAATTCAACTCAATTCTGACACACTCTAGCAGGAGAAAGCATTAGATTCTGCAGCATAGGTTAAGAGTTCAGCCCACAACTCCCCACACATGCACATTCAGATACTAGCCACAGTCCAGGCTCTAGCCCCCTCCAACACAGCATGGCAATTGCAAGTCCACGTTGTTGCCGTACTTCTGACCAATTGACTATAGTTTGCAGATTCCCACAACCCTGTTCTCGCATTCAATTAATTTGCTAGAATGGCTCACAGAACTCAGGAAACCATGTTTACTCACTAGATTACCATTCATTACAAATGAAAATAAAGGATACAAATCAATAGCCAGATGAAGAGATACATAGGGCGAGGTCCCCAACAAAGAAGCTTGGGAAATATTCTGGTTCCCCAATGTAGCAACTCCAAAAAAGGGCCAAGGAGCTGTCCTGGGTTTTATGGATCATTACATAGTCATGATTGACTAAGTCATTGGCCATTGGCGATTGAACTCAACCTCCAGCCTGGAGAGATGGGGGAGATGAGACTGGAAGTTCCAATTCTCTAACCTTAGGGTTGGCAACCAGCCCCACCCTTGGGTGGGATCTAAAGTCACTCCTTAACAAAAGACATCTCCTTCACTCTCAACACTTAGGACATGTCAAGGTTTTGGTGGCTGTGAGCCAGGAACTGTTGGTGAAAACCCACTATCTTATAAATCACGATATTGTACCAGATAAGATGCAGTTCAATTTTAATTCCAGATTAGCAACAAATACTTTTTTAGGGTATGTCCCAGATATTGCATGGAAGACACTTGTACCAAAGGATTTGTTGTTCATCTGAAATTCAAATTCACTTGGGTGTGCCCGTATTTTCATTTTCGAGGTCTGGCAATCCTGAATCAGATACTAATGTACCAAGCTTGCCTCCCCTGAGCAGCTGTCCACAAGTGGTGCCACCACCTGAAGTCCTTGGTTTCTAGCCTCACAAACTGGGAAAAGACAGCATGAGAAGTCACTTGGCTCTTCTGTGGACAGGCCTGTACATGGCCCACCTCAACCCTGGCCACATTCCAGTAGCAAAACCAGACAGGTTGCTCCACTCAGACACAGAAGGGCGGGGAAATGTTTTCCTGTGTCCCCAGAGTTCGATGCCTTCTCTGGAGAGCAGATGCGTAGAATGAGAGAAGGGAACATAGCTTTGGCACCAGAGAACTCTTGTGTTTTAATTACTATTCATGAGACTTTGGACCAAATTACACAGTTTTTTTTTTCATTTGTAAAAAAGCCACAATACCCCGCCCCCTTGCAGTATTGTCAGAGTGCAGTGCCTGGCACATAGAAGGCACTGACTGAAGAGTTGTTACTACAGTATTATATTTTGTCATTAAAAATATCTCCATGACTTGCCATGTGTGGTTTTGGTTTCCCCAATAGCGACATAGAACAGCAGTATCAGAATTTTTCATATCTTAGATTTTTCAATCTAAGAAACCATCGATTCCAGTCAAGGCTCAGCAAAGTTCAGTAACTTGGCGAGCCCTTAGAGCAAGTGTCTCAAAGAGCAGCAGGCAACCTGCTCTCAGTCAACAGGGTGAGCCATTCACGGAAAGTCACACATTTCCACATGAATGGTTCAGCTGCAAATAGTTGGGAGATTTTTTTCTTTCTTTTAAATATCAGAATTGTGCCTAGGCTCAAATTTCAATTTCCCACTGCAGTTGCCTGAATATAATCCAGTGAAAGAAAAACCTAAGAAATATTCTTTTCTTTTTTTATCTTTATTGTTAAAAATATTACATAAGTCCTCCTTTTCTCCCCATTGACCTCTTTCAGCCCACTCTGGTCCCCTCCCCAGGCCCTCACCACCCCATTGTCTGTGTCCAAAGGTTATGCATTTATGCATACAAGGTCATTGTTTGATCTCTTTCCACCCACCCTCCCCTGCCTTCCCTCAGAGGTTGGACAGTCTGTTCATGCTTCTATGTCTCTGGGTCTATTTTTGTTCATCAGTTTATTTTGTTCATTGGATTCCACATATGAGTGAGATCATATGGTACTTATCTTTCTCTGACTGGTTTATTTTGCTTAGCAAGATACTCTCCAGGTCCATCCATGCTGTTTCAAATGGTAAGAGTTCTTTCTTTTTTATTGTTGCATAGCATTCCATTGTGTAAATGTACCACAATTTTTTATTCACTCATCTGATGAGCACTTAGGCTATTTCCAAATCTTAGCTATTGTAAATTGTACTGTTACAAACATAGGGGTGCATATATTCTTTCTGATGAGTGTTTCGGGATTTTTAGTATAAATTCCTAGAAGTGGGATCACTGGGTCAAATGGGAATTCCATTTTTAATTTTTTGAGGAAACTCCATACTGTTTTCCATAATGGCTGCACCAGTCTGCATTCCCAACAGCAGTGTACTATGGTTCCCTTTCTCCACAATCTCGCCAACACTTGTCATTTGTTGATTTATTGATGATAGCCATTCTGACAGGTGTGAGGTGATACCTCATTGAACCTGAGAAAGACTCTGATCTTTCTCACTGTTTTCAGCACCATGTGCAACTACTCAGTGGCTGAACTTACCCTCCACAGGTCCTACTCATTTTTTCTAGCATGTATGACACTCCCCATAACAAGAATAAAACACTTCTACTATTCAGATTTCAGCTGTCAATCTGTACCAAAGATGGATTGCTGTGACAACAGACAACCTGCTGGACCACATTTTCCCCTTGCTTTGCTTTTTGGTGTTTTTGGTTTTGAACTTGGTTTCATTTTGCCATGTCAAGGACCCAACAAAGGAGGCTAGACTGGCCATGACCCGACAGCAGGGCCTGAGACAGCCTGTAACTCGGAATCTTCTGTGGTCACTGCATTGTTGGGTTAATGTATCTTTACCATATTTTCCCAAATGACAAGGGAAAGTGAGTGAGTCAGACAGAGAGAAGGGGATGATGTGACATGAACTTCTCAGACATCTCAGCTGTATCACCTATTATTGGTGTGGCCTTGTTCATCTGCCAGTATCCAAAAATGGGACAGGAGCTGAAATAAAAACTTCTCCCCAGGCTTAGGAAAAAAACAGTAATTTCCCCCTTTTAACCCAAAGATGAGGTGGTATGCTATGTAGGCAAATAACGTCTTTCACAATGATTAGCCCACTAGCACCTCTAGAACTAGTTCTTTACAAGTTATTTTCAGTGAGAAACAAGATACCATTCTCTGGTCTAGATATTTCAGGGCCAATTACAATACAAATTGTCCCCCTGCCAGATTGGCAAGTAAATTTGTTCAAGGCTATGTTATAAATGAAATACGTAATTCTACAGGAAGGCTAAAAAAAATACTGTTGACAAGAATGAGACAAGTTTTAGGATTTAGAGTGTTTTTTAGAGCAATATTTGAAAAGATGTTCCCTGGGAAAGAAGCATGATGCCATTCTGTTTGCTGTGTCCCCTGAGGGAGGAGCAGGTGCCCCGAGGAAAAGGCTGCCTTTGGGGTTGACCCACATAGAAGATGAGAAAAGATCATTAGGAGCCACTGAGCCAACTCCTATGCCTCAAAATTGAGGTACACCTTGAACAACCAAAGACCACATTTGACTACCCTTTTTCTTTTTAACAGATGAAAGCATTTCACGTGGTAACTCTTAATAAAAAGACCAACCAGTAAGTCCAGTTCCTCTTATGTTACCCCTCTGAAGTTGGTCATCATTCTTTCTGATGGCCAACTACAAGACAATATACATAGGTTTTATTTCAAATAAGCAGAGAGAAAAGAAGAGAGAGAAGGCAAGTGAATAGAAGGAAATTATTACTTATTCAGATGGAAATGACTGTGGTGATTTCATATTTTCTTTTCACTGAGGCAGGAAGGAGAAGCTATTTGATAGAACAGCTGCTTGCCCTAACTGGTTTGCCTCAGTGGATAGAGCATCGGCCTGCGGACTGAAGGGTCCCAGGTTCGATTACGGTCAAGGGCATATACCTTGGTTGTGGGCACATCCCCAGTAGGGGGTGTGCAGGAGGCAGCTGATTGAGGTTTCTCTCTCTTTGATGTTTCTAGTTCTCTATGCCTCTTCCTTCCACTCTGTAAAAAAGTCAATAAAAATATATTTTAAAAAAAGAACAGCTGCTCTTTCCATCATGAGAGCTAGGGAACCTTTGAAGAGTCACACTGTGCTGGTTTTAATTGTTCAATTAGAAATTATAATTCTTTTTTATTTTTAAATATATCTTTACTGATTTCAGAGAGGAAGGGAGAGGGAGAGAGATAGACACATGATGAGAGAGAAAATCATCTATCAACCCCCCTTCAGTTGCACGCCCCCCACTGGGTATAGAACCCTCTACCTGGAATCGAACCTGGGACCCTTCACTCTGCAGGCTGATGCTCTATCCACTGAACCAAACTGGCTAGGGCTAGAAATTGTAATTCTTGGCACTCTCCCTGTAGGAAGCACGTGCCTTTCTCTTCCCTTCCCTTCCTTCCCCCCTCCTGCTTCCATCCCCGCCCCAGGCAAGTTACCAGTAGCTCCTCATTCCAAAATCCAAGGGCCCTTCCTTTACCTCTATAACTTGTAATTTAAGCCCATTTCTTCTAGGGATTACTTTTTTCTACCTCTGTAATTTACCCAATAAATGTTCTCTTACAAAAAAAAAAAAAAAAGAAAGAAAAGAAAAGAAAAGAAATTGTAAGCCTCAACTTCAACACAAGTTTCAAGAATTTGATTTTTAACCAGTGTGCAGACCACACACAGAACATTACCAAGCACTTCAAAATCTCCCTTTCTTTTCCCCACTCCCAACAGTAACTATATACTACATAATCTACTTAAAGTATAGCTTAAGGTTGCTGTTTTAAAAATTTATGTTAATTAAATAACAAACAATCCGTATTTTTTTTGTTGTTCTGGCTTTTTCATTCAATACATTTATGAAATCAATCCATTTCTCACGCTGTAATTGTCCATTTGCATTGCAATACTTTATTTCCATTGTATGAATATAACAAAAGTTATTTTCCTACTGCTTTGGTTTTAATTACCAGACATTCCTAATACTAATTTTCATGTCTATCTTAATGATTTTGCCTCTATTCAGGAGTATTTTCTCTAAATCAACTTAAAGGGCAGTTATCTAAGGTTGAATCCTTAAATACAACAACCAGGAAGCAAAAGTATAGGGTGTCCTCAAAAACTGTATACATACACTGTGAATAATTATAGAGGCAGTGTTCATTACAACACATTTCATTTTCAAAATCGAACGATTAGCTGTTAAAGTGTGTATACATTTTTGGGGGATACCCTGTATGTGCCACTACTTACTTTTTGCTACAGCAGTTTCTGTTTTCCTTTGCCCGACTACCTTTGATTATTGAGAAACTAGTTGACCATGCATTAGATGACATTAATCTCCTTTTTATTCTTCATGGTGGCCTTTCGCTATGTCAAATGGATTTAAAATTTGGGTTGAATGATTCATGATAAAGTGGTTTCCACAGAGGAATGACTTTCCTTGTTCATTTTCCCCAGATCCTCTGGGAGAATCCAGATTGTTCTTGCATTTTTAGTGAATGAACACTTGCCATCTTGCGTAATCTAATTGTCTGAAACTGCCCACATGCTTACCATCTGAGGGAGGGTTGTCTGCCAAAGGTGTCAGGTTATCTTTCATATGGCTTTAAGAAAGAAGGCATTTTAATCTGAAAACATGGCAACAAAACGCATCTCTCCTGGGTGGCTGGAACTGACAGTTCTTCGACACCTTTATTAAAAATACAATTCACCCGTCCGAAAAAAAAAAAAGAATTTGATTTTTTTAAATGAAATCTTCCCCAAAAATAAAGCTGAAAAGGGTGATTTACACTTTTTATTGCTACCACATGGTTAAATGCAAGAAAACATAAAAAGGAAGAAAAGCCTAAAGAATAGATGTTAGGGTAATCAAAAATGGCAGCATAAGTAAACACCTGTACTTGCTGCCTCTCACAACCATATCAAAATTACAACTAAAAGACAGAACAGCTATCATCCAGAACCGTGGGAAAGCTGGCTGAGTGGAAGTTCTACAACTAGAAGTGAAGAAGACGCATTGAGACTGGTAGGAGATGCAGAGGCACGAGCAGAACGGGTTGGCAACCGGGTATGCTGCTTTTTTTAATTGAGAGGGAGATACAAGCTCCCAATTGCTCTGAACTCCAGTTCCAGGTGAGACTCTGGGGAACCAGGCACATACTGGGAGAAACTGGACTGTCTGGCATTGGGTGGGAACGAGAGGGCGGCTTTCTTTCAGACAGAGGTACTCCCAGTGGTCATTGTTCCTGCACCAGGACCTCTCTGGTGTATAGTTGACAGGCAGCCACTGCTGTTTGCTCTGCCCTGGTGATTCCCTGAAACCCTGCCCTACCCAATTTACAACCCCACCCAAGCTGTGTGCATCGGCTTTTGCATATGAATGGCCTGTCCTTTCTCAGTCTAAAACCTGTCAAGCAGGCAGCAGCTGGGTCAGGGAGCCTCAAAGCTACCAAAAGAAGGCCCAAGGCCCAGCAGCAGCAGCCTGCCTTGCTTCACAGCTAGGCCTCGTCTGGGCACTTCCAAACCGGGTACAAAGAGGAAGAATCTGCAGATCTCTCGGTGGTTCCTGTTGGGTGGCCCCAGGCAGTTGCTGACTTTGCACCTCCTTGGAGATCCAAGAGCCAGTGTACCCAGTGGTCAGTGTGAGACCATACCAGATTACAACTCTTTACATCCATAAGCAACACACTCAAGGGGCAGACTCAGTGAGCACCAGAGCCCCATTGAAGCAAGTCCTGCCCCATAAGGGTGTTTCCTGCATAGCAGCTCTTCCATTGTAGACACAGCTGGTCCTCACAGCCAATGGGCCTGGAGGTCAATCCCTCCTAGTGATACCAACAGCAATCAAGGCTCAACTACAATAAGACTGTGCACACAGCCCACAAAGGGGTGCACCAAGACTGTCCACCTCAGGTGATTGGGGAAGCTGAGCCACTGGGCCCTAAAGGGCACCTATCATACAAGGCCACTCTATTAACACAAGGAAGCAGCCAAAATGCAGAGACAAAGAAACATGTCACAAATGAAAGAAATGGAAGAAACCAAACTACTGGATATAGAGTTCAAAACCACAGTTATAAGATTACTCAAGAATCTTCTAGAAACCTCCAAGGAACTTAGTGAGACCTTCAAGAATCTTAATGAGAATGCCAAAAAAAATGGAAAAGGACCAGTCAGAAGTTAAGTATATACTGACTGAAATAAAGAATAATATACAGAGATTTAACAGTACACTAGAGGATCCCAAGAATCAAGTCAAAGATTTGAAATATGAGGAAGCAAAAAAGACCCAACCAGAAGAGCAAAAAGAAAAAAGAATCCAAAAATATGAAGATAGTGTAAGGAGCCTCTGGGACAACTTCAAGCGTTCCAACATCCAAATTATGGTGGTGCCAGAAGAAGAGAGAGAGCAAGATATTGAAAACCTATTTGAAGAAATAATGACAGGAAACTTCCCCTACCTGGTGAAAGAAATAGACTTACAAGTCCAGGAAGCGCAGAGAACCCCAAACAAAAGGAATCCAAAGAGGACCACACCAAGACACATCATAATTAAAATGCCAAGAGCAAAAGACAAAGAGAGAATCTTAAAAGCAGCAAGAGAAAAACAGTCAGTTACCTACAAGGGAGTACCCATGTCAGCTGATTTCTCAACAGAAACTATGCAGACCAGAAGGGAGTGGCAAGAAATATTCAAAGTGAAGAATAGCAAGAACCTACAACCAAGATTACTCTACCCAGCAAAGCTATCATATAGAATTGAAGGTCAGATAAAGAGCTTCACAGACAAGAAAAAGCTAAAGGAGTTCATCACCACCAAACTAGTATTACATGAAATGCTGAAGGGTATTTCTTAAGACGAGGAAGAAGAAGAAAAAGGTAAAGAGAAAAATTATGAACAACAAAGTGACAACGAATACATATTATCAACAAGTGAATCTAAAAATCAAATGAATAAAACATCTGATGAAAGAATAAACTGGTGAATGTAATAGAATTAGGGGCATGGAAAGGGAGCGGACTAACAATTCTCGGGGGGAAGAAGGTTTGGAAGGTGTGGGAAGAGATTGGAAAAAATCTTATACCTATGGACGAGGACAGTGGGGTGGGGCAAGGGCATGGGGTGGGGTAGGAACTGGGTGGAGGGGAGCTATGGGGGGGAAAAGAGGAACATCTGTAATAATCTGAACAATAAAGATTTAAAAAAAGAAAACAATTTTTTGTTTTCTAAACAAGATTTCTAAACAAAAAATAAAAGTTTATTCTTAAGAAAAAAAAGAATAGATGTTGAATGTTTATTAAAATTTATATATATATATATATATATATATATATATACACTGTGAACAACATAGAAATAGTAACACAAAAAGGGAAAGTTCCCTATTCTCCCTTTCCCAGGAACAACCAGAGTTAATGGCTTAGTGGACAGCTTCCAGATCTTTCTCTGTATGTATGCAATCAAATACAGGTTGAGGGAAGGGTACAATAAGAAAATATGACTATACTTAAGTACTTCCTTTTTGAAATTTACTTTCACTTTTCTCATAACTATATCATGGACATCCTTCCATGCTAGTACTTTATATACCTACTTTATACTTTTTAACTGCCATGTAGGGTTCCACTCAGTGGGTATAATTGCAAGTGAATATAACCCCAACATTTTTGTATTGATTTTTAGAGAGAGAGAAAGACATTGATTTGTTGTTCCACTTATTTATGCATTCATTTCATTTGTTGATTCTTGTATATGCCCTGACCTGGAATTGAACCAGTGATCTCTTGGTGCATGCCTCATTTAATCCTTGTAATTACCACATAAGTAGGTATACCGGCCAGGGCAAGTCAAATGCATTTAGTACACCCAACCTACCGAATTTCATAGCTTAGCCTGGCTGGTTTCTGCTGACAGCATATCGCTTTCACACCATCATTAAGTCAAAAACTTATGACTTTAGCTCAGTTAGTTAGAGCTGTGTCACCATATGCTGAGGTTGCAGGTTCAGTCCCCAGTCAGGGTACATACAAGAACAAACCGATGGTCCTGGCAAGTGTGGCTCAGTTGACTGAGCATTACCTTGTGCACCAAGAGGTCACCAGTTCGATTCCAGTCAGTGCACATGCCCAGGTTTTGGGCTTGACCCCCAATGGGGACTGTGCAAGAGGCAGCCAATTAATGTTTCTCTCTCTTCCTTCCCCTTCCTCTCTCTCTAAACCAATGAAAAAACATTTTTTAAAAAAGAATCAACCAATGGATGCATAAAAAGTGACACAACAGCCAGAACCGGTTTGGCTCAGTGGATAGAACGTCGGCCTGTGGACTCAAGGGTCCCAGGTTTGATTCCAGTCAAGGGCATGTACCTTGGTTGCGGGCACATCCCCAGTGGGGGGCGTGCAGGAGGTAGCTGATGGATGTTTCTCTCTCATTGATGTTTCTAACTCTCTATCCCTCTCCCTTCCTCTCTGTAGAAAACCAATAAAACATATTTTTTAAAAAAAGTGACACAACAAATCAATGTTTCTTACTCTCTCTAAAAAAAAATCAATAATGTTTTTTAAAAATTTAATTAAAAAAAACTTAAGTCAGAGACCTGCTGTATAAGATAAGGGGACGGTGAAGGAAGTGACTTCGATGCATCTGTGCTCATTCGGTGTCATCTGTATGTTCTCCCCATGTCTGCATGGTTTCCTCTGGGGACTCGGTTTCCTCCCACATCCCAGAGAAGTGCACTTGACATTGATGTCCTGCCTGCATTATCCCCTGTCTAGTGAGTGAGGGTGGGTGTGAGTGGCCCTCTGATGGGAGGGCTATTTGTCCAGGGTGGGTCCCCACCTTGGCCCTGAGCTTCCTGGAGGACTCTGGCCGCTCTTGACCCTTAACTGGAATCAGCAGGTTGGAAAATAAGAATCTTACTTGTTTATATTTATCAATAGATTCCAAGAACCTATTGATGCCATTAGGTGAGGACTCACTGTATACCATCACTACCACAAAAATCTGTTATTTTCACCCTATTGAGACATTATGTCAATCGGGAGGGATAATTTCTCCGATACCTGGTTTATTAGTAGGGACCAGTTTACTGAACATTAAATTTAGGGTTTGAATCCTATCTCACCACTCACCAGCCATTTACCTTGGCCAAATCCCAATCTCTCTGAGTCTGTTTCCTTAACTGTATACCAGATTTAGTAATACCTACTTATGTGGTAATTACAAGGATTAAGTGAGCCAGTGCCTGGCCAAATAGAACCTGAAAATAGTCGTTTTATTTTGTGTCAGAAGACCTTGCAAGAACGGAACAATGGAATACAAAATGGGAGGGTTGGTATTAGTGAAGAAGAGAAGCCAGGAGTGATCAGGTGTTTATTAACAGAAAGGTTTAGCTGGGCATCTGAATGAGGGCTTGACAATGAGGAAGTGAAAGAAATGGGGGAGGGGTGGATAATGGCAGAACTGGCCCTGCTGTACCGCCTCCAGACCAAGTGCAGCAGTGAGACCTTGTGGGAGAGCATGCCATTTGGTTCTGTGATTCTCTCCTCAGTCATCAAGGGATTGCCAGGAAAGCTTTTCTTTTAAAAAAAAATTTAAATTGATGTTTTAGAGAGAGGGAGAGAGAGAAGGGAGAGAGGGAAGGAAGGAGAGAGAGACAGAGAGGCAGAGAGACAGAGACTTGTTGTTCCATTGGGGATGGAACACGCAACCCTGGTGTAGTGTGACGATGCTCTCACTCACTATGCTACCTGGCCAGGACCCACAGGGAAAAGCTTCTGATTTGGCCTGAACACTTGGTCAGCCTATACTTTGGGCTCAGGGCAACGAGTGGCTCCTTGCCTCCCCGTCTCCCCACTCTCTACAGCATGCAGTTTAGACCTGAGTGAACACGAGGGCCCACTACCTCTCAGACATGAAACAGGGTGCTTGTGAAATGGAAAGAAATCTTTGCAGGACTGGCAGTTCACCCCAGAGAAAAACGTGTTTTCTAACTGCTTCATCCACACAACAGCAGCTTTGTTCCTGCCCAGTAACTTGTGGCCTTCGGGGATGCTGTGCAGGCCCTCCGTGATCGGGCAGGGAACACACAGTCCTTTGATAATAGCACTTTATCCCGGCCTCTAAATCACAGCAACACACCCATGAAGAATGGTTCAAGCAAACGCAGCCCAGCCTCTGGGTCTGACCCTGAAATGAAGACCCACCTTTGTGGAGAGAAGCACTAGCTTCCTTGGATATTCAAAAGAATCAAGAACTTTGGGACCCTGCATACAGCTGCACTTACCTCAGTTGCTCAGACTAAACACCAGCAGAGAAAATGTGTTACCCATGGAGGCCTTCCTAAGCCCACACTTCGTCACCCGTCCTCTCTGGGAAAGAGAGAGAAAGAAGAAACATCTATCTGTTCCATTTATTCCACTTATTCATGCATTCAGTGGTTGATTCTCTTTTTTAAAAAAATATATTTTTATTGATTTCAGAGAGGAAGGGAGAGGGAGGAGAGAGAGAAAAAAAATCAATGATGAGAGTGAATCATTGATTGGCTGCCTCCTGCACTCCCCCTACTGGGAATTGAGCCCACAACCCGGGCACATGCCCTGACTGTGAATCGAACCTTGACCTCCTGGTTCATAGGTCGATCCTCAACCACTGAGCCATGCAGGCCAGGTTACTCTTATGTCCCATAACCAGTGATGGCGAACCTATGACACACGTGTCAGAGGTGACACGCGAACTCATTTTTTTGGTTGATTTTTCTTTGTTAAATGGCATTTAAATATATAAAATAAATATCAAAAATATAAATCTTTGTTTTACTATGGTTGCAAATATCAAAAAATTTCTATATGTGACACGGCACAAGAGTTAAGTTAGGGTTTTTCAAAATGCTGACACGCCGAGCTCAAAAGGTTCGCCATCACTGCCCATAACTATATTGCTTGCAGGGCTGTTATTGACACAGTAGTTGGCTGTGCTCCAGACAAATGGGATGCTGATCTATTCCCACAAGCCTTTATCCCCATCTTCATCACAAGGAAGGCACTGCCATGTGCTCTCAACCAGAATCTCTTGTCCAAGGTTCCTGGTTTGGTTGACGATGTCTTGCTCTATACAACTTTCGCCATCACAGCTTGAGATATAATGACTGATTTTGGTCCAAGGAACCTGATGGCGAAGAGACAGGTAGCCAATTTGCAACATCAGGATGATTCTTTCTGCACTTGATAAGATGATAAGGAAACCTGCAGACTCTGATCTGGTGGTTTTCTCATAGGGACATTGTAATAGCTTGTCAGGGTCCAGGGAATCAGTGTAAGTTTCTTCCATGTTGGAAATTAAATAGCTGAGTCCAAGTGCTGAGTCAAGACATGCTCTCCACACAGTCGCGTCCACATCCTGGTTGATTCTTGTTTGTGTCCTGACCAGGGATCAAGCCTGAAACCTTGGTGTTTCGGGATGATGCTCTAACCAACGGAGCTACTCAGCCCAGGCTGCAGGTTACTGTTTTATCTAGATGTCTCCAAACTTTCTACCCTCAATGCTTTAATATACAGTATAGTATAACCTAAAAATGTATAGCTGAATAGTAGAATGCTATACAACTGTTAGAATGAGTTAGATCTATATGTGTAGAAACAAAACAATCTGTAAAGTGTGTTGTTAAGTGAAAAAAGGAAGGAGCAGAATGTTACCTATGCTGCCCTTGGTGTTACCGTGCATCTATAAACAGGTGGATGTATGCTTGTGTGTGAATAGAATGTTTCTGGAAGGAGACATAAACTTAACAGTGGGGAATGGACATCTGGGGAGAAGGAACACATGCTGCTTTCCATTGTGTACTCTTATTATCTATTTTTAAAAAGTGTGTGTCATTTTTAAATCAAAAATTAATTTACAAAATATAGAAAACATTGGCTTTTGGTGGGTGAAATCTGCAATGTAAGTTTTCTAACATTGTGGAAATGAGTCTACAGCAGACAGTTTCTCTCCTTCAAACTAGGGTAAGCCACAGAATGGGTCAAGGTTAGCTTCGCACGTCGCGTAAAGGAAGGGGAGGGGTCTTGTGCACCACAGTATACCCAGACACTTCCCACAGAAGGACATGTGCCAAGTGACCTCAATATGCAGATAAAGCTGTTTGAACAAGATGCCCATCTTCAGAGCAGTTTTCCTGGGAGGCACTTGGATGAGCTGAATGAAGCAGTACGACACAGCGAGGCATGCCCCCCAAGTCCACATCCCAGGTCACTTTTACTCCACACCAGGAGGGTTTTTTTGGCACTTGGGTGGCAGGCCCCCTGGAGAGCCCTGACAAAACCACCATCTGACAGCACTAAATGGGCAGAGAGAGAGGCAGGGGAAGGAAGTTCATGGTACATTCCAGAGGATGGAAACACCTAATTATGCCACGTTTCCAAACAGCACACGTAGGCAGATTCTACCTTCTCATGTCAGTAATTTGGAAAAGTGTCAAAGGTGCCACTGGAGACAAAAGCAAGAAAAATAGGGAAGAGAAGAGAAGGTGTGGGGACCACAGGATGTGCTTCCACAATCCAGGGTAAACCTCGCAGCTCACTGACCCAACTTCTAAACCTGTGATTTGTTAAAAGTGAAAATGCTATATTTTATTTTGTTAAAATGAAATTCTGTCCCAAAGCATTTTTTAATTAATTAATTAATTAATTAATTTATTTATTTATTTATTGTTGTTAATCCTCACCCAAGGATATTTTCCCATTGATTTTTAAGGAGAGTGGAAGAGAGAAGGAGAGACAGAGAGAAACATGGATATGTCACATGGATTAGCTGCCCAGGCCTGGGAGGAGCCTGCAACCAAGGTACGTGCCCTTGACCGGACTCCAACCTGGGACCCTTTGGTCCGCAGGCTGATGCCCTGTCTACTGAACCAAATCAGCTAGGGATAAGCCAGAAGTTTTAAAAAATGCTTTGGGCCCTCCCTGGTTTGGTTCAGTGGATAGAACAGCCTGTGGACGAAAGGGCCCCAGGTTGGAGTCCGGTCAAGGGCACATGCCTTGGTTGTAGGCTCTTCCCCGGTCTGGGCCCTGGTCAGGGCTTGTGCAGGAAGCAACTAATCAATGTGTTTTTCTCACATTGATGTTTCTCTCTGTCTCTCCCTCTCTCTTCCACTCTCTAAAAAATCAATGGAAAAATATCCTCGGGTGAGGATTAACCCAAAAAAAAAATTTTTTTTTAAATTCTGGTTTAGCTCTGGCATGTAGCTCAGTTGGTTAGAGCATCGTCCGTATATGTCAAGGTTGCAGGTTCAAACCCTGGTCAGGGCACATACAAGAATCCACCAATGAGTGTATAAATAAGTGAAAGAACAAATAGATGTTTCTCTCTCCTTTCCTCTCTCTCTAAAATCAATCAATCAATAAAAAAGGAACTTCTGGCTCTAGCTGGTTTGGCTCAGTGGATAGAGCATCAGCCTGCAGACTGAAGGGTCCTAGGTTTGATTCTGGTCAAGGGCACATGTCTGGGTTTCGGGCTCAATTCCCAGTAGAGGGCATGCAGGAGGCAGCCAATCAATGAGCAGTTTCAGATTAACAGCAGAATTGAGCAGGAGGTACAGAGATTTGCTATGTGCCTCCCTGCCTCCTCGTTATCAACATCTGGCACCAGAATCCCATTTGTGTGATGTGGCATGATGTTTCTCTCTGTGCCCAGTGTGCCAGATCAGGATCTTTCTGCCTCAACCTGTCCACAGCCAATGTCTGCCTTGGTGGTGGAGGGGAGCCGGGCACCCAATGCTCCTTGTACACAACCAGTTCTGTTTCCACCCCCACTCATGGTCTGACCTTCCGGGTACCTTTTCTCTGCAACTCCTGGTCTTTCTGGGTCCTTGAGCTTGAATGAGTTTGCTTCTTAATGTCTTACCTCCATGCAGGCCCTGAGGTTTCCACTTTCTCTGGCCTGTTAGGTCACTTAGATTTGACCATCTGCTTTCTTTCAAAATTTCATTACCTTCTTTTAACAGCTGATCTTTTTCATTCTCTTTGAACACTTGAGTTTATATTCTTAAATTTTAATCCTTTAATGCCATTTTAGCAGACTTTGGGGAGGGAATAAAGTTAAAGGCATGTGTTCAATCTGTGAAATGTCATCTCAAATTCAGTCTTTCATTTTATTATTGTTTTCCTACTCCCTCCTCAAAGCCCCCCCCCCCCCCCACACACACACTCGCACCCACTCTAATGAATGCCCTTACAGTTCAGCTTCCACTTTGTAAGTATATTTTGAACATGATACAAGATATGCATGTGTCTTTATTTTTACAGTAATGGTATTGTACTAGAAATCTCATCTGTTTCTCGCTTTCTCAACACTGTTTTCAGTTGCCTCCACTTGGCTACATTGTAGTTTAATCCTTCTGACGGCTGCATGAAGGTTACCTCCTCAACTCCTGGCTACCATGTATTAGAACTTGATGAACATTTTATACACCAGAAAATTTTTCCCCCTATGTATGCAGGAATAGAGAGCTGGGACATAAGATTCACACATGTTAAATTGATGAAATATTACCAGATTTCTCTCCAAAACGGCTATGGCAGTGAAACCTTCTCAGAACCCTTGACATCTAGAATATGACTCTCTCAAAGGAGGATATGACAGGCAGCATTTCTCAAACATATGACCATGGAACTTTCTCCTTGAAAAATACCATGAGCCTTCAGTCTTCATGTCTCCCAATACACTGGGGATACTAGGAAGATTACACAGGACTAGAGGAGCAGCATGCTCTTTTGGGAAATGAAGCAACATTAGTAGCTATAAACCCAGCTTTTTATTTGTTTGTTTTTGTTGTTAATCCTCAACGGAGGATATTTTTCTATTGATCTTTTTAGAGAGAGTGGAAGAGAGAAGGGAAAGACAGAGAGAAACATCAATGTGAGAGAAACACATCGATTGGTTGCCTCCTGCACGTGCCCCAATCAGGGCCCTGGCTGGGGAGGAGCCTGCAACCAAGGAACGTGCCCTTGGCTGGAATCGAACCCAAGACCCTTTGGTCCCCAGGCAGACGATCTATACATTGAGCCAAACTGGCTAAGGCAACCCAACTTATTTTTAATCTAACAAAGTCATTCTTATATCCTTCACTGCAGAGTAAATACTTATTTGCTGGCTAATCCATTAAGTTATTTTTCTGTTATTTGAGGAAAGTCAAGATATTCTCCCTAATACTTTGATATATATATATATATATATATATATATATATATATATATATATATTTTTTTTTTTTTTTCCCCCAGTAGGAATCAAGACTAACCTTGGAATTTTTTGCCAGGGCCGTGGGCAACTGAGATTCAGTGGTCAAAATTGTAACTTCTTCAGTAAACACAGGCATCTGTTCCCAAACCACTGGTAAGAATGCCAAGATTAATATTCAGTTCTGACAGGCAGATAACCCTACAGTGGTATAGAGAGGAGAACTGATTTTAAGACTTTAAAATTAAAAGCAGTAATTAGATTTCAAAGGTAAAATGGCTTTGAAAATGAAAAAAAAAAAAGCCCAATCCAAAGTAGGACTATACCATCGCAATCATTAAACAAATAAATCTGGAATTAAAATGTAATTTCTGTGTAGATAGGACCCAGTCTACTTAGCTCACTAAGCCCTAGCTCAGTGCCTGGCACAGAGGAGACACAATAAATAATTGTTGAAGAAATAAATGAAAAAAAATCATCGATTTTTATTTCAAAAGCCTGATAGTGGAAGATTGGATATAAAATGTTAAAGGTATATATTTATATAATAAATGCAACTATGAAAAAATGTTCCCCTAAACCACCTAAAAATATAGGAGATAGAGTCAGGCTAGAAGACCTTTCTTCTGGAGTTAAGGAAATGTAATGTACACCTACTGGAGTATCTGTCCATCCCTCTTTCCTGGGAACTAACCACCCCTCCCACAGGTGTGGATTCCTGGATTTCTGCCACTTGACTCTTTGTCCTAGCTGTTGGATCAAGTTAATCGGATCAAGTTGGACATAGCGCCCAAGATAAGCCAACCAGATTCTCTCTTCTGGAAATTTGATGTTGAATTATGAAAACCGAGATAGTCTAGACCAGTGGTCGGCAAACTGCTGCTCGAGAGCCACATGCGGCTCTTTAGCCCCTTGAGTGTGGCTCTTCCTAAGCCTTAGGAGTACCCTAATTAAGTTAATAACAATGTACCTACCTATATAGTTTAAGTTTAAAAATTTGGCTCTCAAAAGAAATTTCAATCATCGTACTGTTGGTATTTGGCTCTGTTGACTAATGAGTTTGCTGACCACTGGCATAGACCAGTGGCTCTCACTGGAGGTGATCTTTGCCCCCAGGGACACTGGCAACATCTAGAGACATTTTGATTGTCACACTGGGGCAGGGGAGAGGTTGGGTGTTCTGGCATCTCACAGGTGAGGCCAGGGATGTTGCTAAACATCCTACAATGCACAGACCTGCCCTCACCACAAAGAGTGTGAGGCTGAGAAACCTTGCCACAGTGTGAGCACCTGAAAAGACAATGTGTAACTCAGTTGACTGGGGCTGCCAGCTGTCTATACTCCATCCACGGGAAACAGACAGACTTAGCCTGTACAGAGAGAAATAATGAAGAAGTGGTACCAAGAGGAGCTGAGCTTAGATATAGAAATTCCTGATTCCAGTTCCTCCCGGAGACCTGACTACATTTTTGCCCCTTTATCCTTCTAATATATTCTCCTTTTATACTTAAGAGAGCCTGGCATGGGTTTTTGTTACTTAAAACCAAAGTAAGTTAAATTAATACAAGAAACATTCAAGTAAATTACTTTACAGTGACTTGAGAGATATTAAGGCTCATGCAGCTTAGAGACTGGTCAGTCTTCTAGGATTGAACAAATAAATAAAAATGGAATAATCTATTTTCATTACTTTTCCTTGAAAGCCTTGTTGCTTCCCCACAGCTTCTCTACAATTAGGTGCTAGAATGAGTTAAAGTTTTTTGAAAGGTAAAGGGATGTAGAACATGCTGGCATTTTGCTTATGAGTCTTCTGGGAATCAGGACACCTGGCTCACCTGCTCTGCCACTCCACTGAGCCCCACCCCATTCACCAACTCCTAGTCATTATTTACACAGCTCCACAATGATTTCTGTTTTGCATATTGTTTTGTATTTTCATGTACCTCATCAGTCTTGGTACTGATTTCATTTCTCTATATACAGGAATTCAATTGTGATCTAGGGTAAGCCACTGAAATGGTCTTTGATACTTAGTTTCGTTCTGGAAGTTATATTTTTCTTTATCTAAGTCTTAGGAATATTGTGAATTCGTTATTGTGAATTCATTCCTTTGTCCAAACACAAATGGTTTCTTAGTTATTTAGGAGTCCTTGACCCCATTGGGAATCTGATGGTGGATCCTCTCTCAAAAATGTATTTGTGTACTGTCTTTTGCATACAGATCTGAGGGTTCATAGACTGTTTAGAGCCATTATAACTACCTTTCAGCTTATGAACTCTGCATTAAATACTTACTTAGTGTCTCCTATGTTCTAGATCAGGGGTCCTCTAACTTTTTAAACAGGGGGCCAGTTCACTGTCCCTCAGACCGTTGGAGGGCCGGACTATAGTTTAAAATTAAAACTATGAACAAATTCCTATGCACACTGCACATATCTTATTTTGAAGTAAAAAAACAAAACGGGAACAAATACAATATTTGTATTTGCATGTGGCCCGCGGGCTGTAGTTTGAGGACCCCGTTCTAGATGGTAAGGAAAAAAGGGTGAAAAAGTAGAGTTCTACCCTTCAGAGGAATACAGCTTGGTAAGACTACAGAGCAGCAAACATCCAATTACAACCCAAGTTATATATGTTAAGAGAAGGGTGATAGAGAGTACTGTGGTAACCCCAAACAGAACATAATCTGGATTGGGAATTAAAGAAAGATTCCTGGAAGAAGTGACATCTGCACTGAGAATTCTGACAAGCAGAAGAAAGCAAGGTCGAGTAGAAGGATAGGTAAGAACACTGCAGACAGGGAAAAGTATATGTGGAAGGGAAAGAGCCTGGTGAAATGTTCAGATCAGCATTGCTAATCGTCTGTCTGTTGGCTCTCGGCTCCGTTCCTGCTGTATCTCAGGGGGCTGAGTCAGCAAACCACACTGCCCAGATCCCTCTGCCAACTGGTTTCTGGAGAGGTTCTGCCAACGGAAAGCCTTGGTGGATGGCTGGAGGGAGAGAAGCCATGCCCCCCACCCCCCCGCCCCCCCCCACTGTCGGTAGCATCTCCTGTTGTGGCAGCAGTAGCATCCAGTGAGTGGGGACTGCTGGGCCCAGCAGCAGTGGTGGCCTCAGCCATGTCACTGGCTCCAGCCGTGGCAGTAATGGCTGTGGGTGGGCTGACCAGCACAGCAGTCATGAGCATTGGTAACACCGTCCCCCCCTCCTGCTCCAGCCTAGAGTTCCAGGCAGTTCCTAACTCCTGGGTAACCTTATCTTTTTTGCCCCTCTGGCCCTTTCACGTTTTGAAACCAATTCCCTATATTGCCCCTTTAAAATACTTAGAGTGTTTCTGTTTGTCTGACTGGACATGACTAATACAGTAATGAATCAGAAAATATGGTGAGGGGTGGAGGAGGGTTATGGTGAGAGATGTGGTTGACCAGGTAATTGAAGGCCAGATCATTCAAACTCATCTTAGGAAATGATCAGATGTTTGGATTTTATTCTAACAGCAATAAAAATATTTTATTTTATTTATTCAAAGGCAGTTGTTTAAAAAGACAGCACTGAAATATTTAATTACATAAAAATTAAAAATATCTACAGGTCAATAACAAATAAACATCATAAACCAAACCTAAAGACATATTGCCAGTGGGTATTATTTTTCAAATCAACTATGATAGTTTTTATATTCTGAATTTGTTAATGCATTTATAGTTCTATAAGCAAACTATGCTTATTCGACTAAAATATAGGCAAAGGACATAAATTGGAAACTCAGTTTTATAACTTTAGTCAACAACCAGCAATTATTTCTCATCCACATTAACTGCTTGTAGATTTTTTTTTTAGTATTTATTATTTTTATTTATTTTATTTTTTTGTTAATCCTTACTCAAGGATATTTCTATTGATTATTTTATTTTATTTTTAAATACATTTTTATTGATTTCAGAGAGAAAAGGGGGACAGAGACATAGGAACATCAATGATGAGAATCATTGATTGGCTGCCTCTTGCACGCCCCCCACCGGGGATTGAGTCTGCAACCTAGGCATATGCCCTAACTAGGAATCGAACTGTGACCTCTGGGTCATAGATTGACCCTCAACCACTGAGCTACACTGTCAGCCAGGCTCCATTAATTTTTAGAGAGAGTGAGAGGGAAGGAGGGAGAGAGAAAGTAAAACATCAATGTGAGAAAGACACATCGATTAGTTGCCTCATGCATGCGCCCGACGGGGCCAGGGATGGAACTTGCAATCCAGGTATGTGCCTTTGACTGGGAATCGAACTTGAGACCCTTCAGTGCTCGGGCTGGTGCTCTACCCACTGATTAACACCAGCCAGGGATGTTTGTAGATTTTTGAAAGTGGTGACAGGTACATAGGTAATTAATGTGTAGAGCTTGTTTGGTGAATCTTCATCCTTATTACGTTTTCTAGACAACCACACCGGGATACGGCATGGAACATTCCTTATTGCTTTTGCCCAGACAGCTTTGTTGAGCCTGGTGAATGTGCACATCTGAAGTTTCCATATCCTTTATGGCAAATTTTTATATCCCTTTAAGTGCCTGAAGATCACACTTCTTGAAATCTACTCCATGGATGGGCTTGTGAATGTTGATGGTGTATTCTCTGGTCACTACCTCGTTGGTGGCAGAACGGCCCTTCTCACCATCTTTCTATGAGGGAGCCATTATGCTGGGCTCAAGTTGGAAAGCTGGAGACCCATGAAAGATTTTAAATACATGGTCAATTCAGTCACCTTTAATTTTCTTGCCCCCCCCCCCCCTTTTTTTTAGAGAGAGAGGAAGAGAGGGGGAGAGAAACATTGATGAAGAGAACTATCCATCGGCTGCCTCCTGCATGCCCCCTACCAAGGATCAAGCCCGAAACCTGGGCATGTGCCCTAACTGGGAATCGAATCAGCAACCCTTCGGTGTATGGAACCATGCTCAACTGAGGCACACTGGCCAGGGCAGTCACTTTTGATTTTTATGAAGATCATGTGGGTCATAATATGGAGAACAGGTTTGAGACTACCAAATTGAAGGTCAGGTGTCCAATTAGGAAGCGTTTGCAATTATCTAGGAGAGAATTTGATGGTGATCTGTACTAAGTTAGTGGCAGTGAGTTTGAAAAGAAGGATTGGAAGGATTTTTATGAGGTGGAATGGCCAGAACGTAATGGGGTATTATGGCAGATGAAAGATGGCTACAGATTCATTGACTCTCTTCCCATTGATAGGTGGGATCTATGGCTCCTCCTTTTGAATTTGGGTGATTTCTGTAACTGCTTTGACAAACAGAAAATGGTAGAAAGGACCCTGTGCTAGTTTCTGGGCACAAAGAGACCAGAAGCTTCCATTTCTTACTTCTTGGAACTTGTACTCCTGGAACACAACCACCACACTTTGAGAAGTGAAGCCAAATGGAGAGGTCACACACACATAGCTGCTCTGGTTGGCAGGCCCAGCTAAGCTCCCAGCCAACAGCCAGCATCAGCTGTCTGCTGTGTGAGTGTGCCATCTTAGATGTCTTGTCCAGTCTACAGACAACCTACAGATGACCCCACCTCAGCCACTAACTACAACTGCATCATAGAGCCAAGCAATTTTTACCCACTTAAGGCCATTCAGCTTACGAAACCAAAAGAGGCTTTTGTTTTAAGCCTCTAGGTGTTTGTTTGTTAATATATATTTTTATTGATTTCAGAGGGGAAGGGAGAGGGAGAGAGAGATAGAAACATCAGTGATGAGAGAGAATCATTGGTGGGCTGCCTCCTGCATGCCCCACACTGGGGATCGAGCCTGCAACCCAGGCACAATGCCCTGACTGGGAATCGAACCGTGACTTTCTGGTTCATAGGTCGACGCTCAACCACTGAGCCACGCCAGCTAGGCTAGGTGTATTTTTAAGTCACTAAGTTTTGGGGTGGTTTGTTAAACAGCTGGTTTGGGCCCAGGGTGGAACCAGTAACTGCTGAGATGGGGAAAGAGAGCAGATGAACAGTTCCTGGAAGTGAGTTGGATAAATGATCTATCAGAAACTAGGAAATATATATTTTTGGAACTTCATTAAATATTTTTTCTAGATGTCCTATGGTGTTTTATCTTCAGCATTAGCTATCCAGGTTTTAGATCCCTATCATTCAGAACTTCTACACTAATTTTAGTATCTTCTGCCATAAGAGCAGCTGCACTTCTCAAAAGTATAAAAGAGGAACTGGTACCTATTTCATCACATTTTTCTCCTTGTTGATCAAAGGATCAATTTCCAGGTCTCTTTTTCATTCGTCAAGTATTTACTCATTATCTGCCAGGTACTCAGCACTGTTCTGGGTGTTAGGGGCATAACATTGTCACAAGATAGGTAATATTCCTGCCTTCATGGAGTTTACATTCTAATTGGCAGGCAGATAAAAACCAAGAAAAGAAAATGATTACCAACTTGATAAAAAGCAATGAAACAAGTAAGCAGGTGCTGATAGAGCATAAAAGTTGAGGGGAACTTTAGAAAATGTGGTCAGCGAATATTTTTAAGCTGAAACTTAAGGAAGTGGAAAAAACTAGCAGTGGGAAGAGGTGCAGAAGTGAGGGTTGGTAGCTGTGGGAAACACAAAAGTGCAAAGGCCCTGAATGGTTAAAAGCTTGACCAGATTAAGGAACTGAAAGACTAGTATGTTTGGAGTATAGTGAGCAAGAAGACTAGCAAGATGAAGTTGGAGAGAGATGCAGAGGCTGGATTAAACAATGCCTTTTAGGCCAAATTAAAGGATTTGCGTTTTATTCTAAATGTAAAAGATAGGCAAAAGCATGAATACGAACAGATTCACATTTTAAGATAATGGTCAGAACACACAGGGGAAGACTGGTTGAGCAACTGTTGCAGTAGTTCATGACAGAGAAAGATGGCCTGGACTAAGGTTCACTCTAATTTTCTTTTCCCTGGACTCAGCCTGTTGCTTTTTAAAGTGTAGGTGGAGGCTTAGTAAAAACGAATCACCAATCATTCCCAAGTACCCAAGTATAAATAAGACTCCCAGGGGACTCTTGCTCTGTATAAAGATGTGAATTATTTTCTTGTTTCTCTCTCTCTCTCTCTCTCTCTCTCTCTCTCTCTCTCTCTCCCCTCCCCCCTTCCCTCTCTCCCTCTCTCTCTCTAAAAATCAATGGGAAAAAAACCCTCAGGTAAGGATGAACAAAAAAACAAAGTCTCCTATTGGGGGTGGTGCCAGCTGAGCCTGCAGGAGGGGGCCATGCACTTTGTCCCAGTCCCAGAAAATAGCCTCTGAGAGACACACACTCCAAACGTCCCAGCTCCAAGCAGCTCCCCCCCCCCCCCCCCCCCCCCCCCCCCCCCCCCCCGCCCATGGTGCTCAGCTCATCAGGGCAGGGCCAGTGGGACTTGGAAGGGCAGATCCAAATAGTCTGTAGGAGGGGGCAGACACTTCTGCCCCTTACCACCGGGATATGAGGGCTGAATTCCCAAGGGAGATAGGAGTGGCTTCCTTGTGATGTACAGACACAACCCAGCACCTGCCCATCTGATTCCCAGACAAAAGCCTCCCTGGAGACAGTGCTCTGATGATAGTCCCAGCTCTGGGCGGCACTCTGATCCCCTTGAGTGACAGAACTCTGCAGGGTGGGGCCACAGGGAGTGGACACCAGGCCAAGTGGTTTGACAGGTGCGTGTGTGGGGTGCGGGCTGGGTGCTTGAGATGGGGAAGAATGGTTCTCTTTTCACTGAATGCCTACCAAGAACTTCTTCAGAAAAGGAGCACCACCATGCTGATTGCAGCCAGCAGACCCTTCTGCAGGCTGAGCACTGTCTAGGTAGAGTGGCATTGCCAGCAGTTGCAGGACCAGGCAGTGCATTCCCCAGGCTGGTGCTGTAACAATACAAGTGCTGGACCCTGGGCAGGTGGCGTCTGGGTCTCTAGCAGACTCTCCACCCCCCTCCACCCTCCCCCCACCCCCCACCCCTTGCTCCAGACAGACTGAATCCCCACTGACTTTCACCACTAGAGGCTATTCAGGCTCCTTTTCCCATCTCTGTTGCTCTGAGTTGGGGATCCATGTGTGAGGTTGTGCCCCACACACCTGGGGGGAGGGAGTTTTGCAGTCAAGATATCCCTCTGGCTTCTCAGTTGCCACCCCAGGGGTGCAGGGGCCAGCCCTTTCTGTGTATTTGCCCTTCTCATCCGTCTCCATGTGGCTTCTTCTGTAAGTCCTTAGTTATAATATTTCAGTTCAGCTAGGCTTCAGTTAGTTATTCAGGTTGGTTGCTCTATAATTGAGCTTTAAATCTGGCGGTGGGAGCAGGTGAGTGTGGCTTCTACCTATTCTGCAGCCATTTTGGAAACTGAAATGTTTTCAATATTAATGGTGTTTTCCACTTCTCTCCACCAACCTCCTCCTTCCCTCACACCCAAGGTTTTCCTCTATCAGGAACTATCTTCTGTGGCTTTTGCTACATGAACTAATTAGTGGTTTTCAAGCCACTTCACTCTAAACAGTATTTGTTGTCTACCAAGTTCCTTGGCAACTGGAATAGGTGGGGTAGAAGATGCAAGAGAAGACAATAATTTGGAGGCGGGGGGGGGGGGGGGGACTCAATCTGTTGAAGATTAGTCCAGTTTTTTTGTTTTGTTTTGTTCCTTCTGCAGGGCCATAGACTTGAATTGTCAATAAAACTAAACTTTATTAGATTGAGACTTACTAGCTTTAAATTCAGTTATTTCATCCAATGCCTTCAAGTTAGTCAGTAATTTCTTCTGAATATGGATGAAATATCCTTCACTTAAAACATGGAAACATAGTTCAGCTGATATTGTTTTTTAAAAAGTGAATATCAGAGATAGAAACATCAATGATGAGTGAGAATAATTGATAGGCTGCCTCTTGCATGCCCCACACTGGCGTTCAAGCCTGCAACCTGGGCATGTGCCCCAACCAGGAATCAAACCATGACCTCCTGGTTTGTAGGCCAATGCTTAACCACCGAGCTGTGCCAGCAGGCTCAGCTGATATTCTTGAAAGCCTCAACATTCAGCGGCTAATGGCAATACGAGAAAAAGGCTCATTATTGCTAGTGGTTGTTTTTTTTTAAAGGGTCAGTATTTCATGTCAGTTCAAAATATAGGTAAGTTTATAAAAGCAGAGCCAGAGGAATCTCTTATGCTTTCTGCCATGTGAGGACACAGTGAAAAGACAGCACAAACCAGGAAGAGAGCCCTCACCAGACACACCTTAATCTTGTGCTTCCTAGTCTCCAGAACTGTAAGAAATAAATTTCTGTTGTTTATAAGGATATACCCATATATAAAAGCCTAAGCAACTGAATGACCGAATGACCGGCTGACCAGTCGCTATGATGTACACTGATCACCAGGGGGCAGACACTCGATGCAAGAGTTGCCCCCTGGTGATCAGTGCGCTCCCACAGTGGGAGTGCCGCTCAGCTGACTGATGGGTGCCAGACTCTGGGCTCACAGCTGGTGAGTGCAGCTGCGTGGCGTGAGCCTCTCCTGCCTCCGCTGCAGAGGCAGGTGTAGTGGCAAGTGCAGCAGGGCTGGGATGAGTGGGAGCAGCGTGGCGCCCAGCCAGAGTTCAGGGCTCCTCCCCAGTTGCCTGCCATTTTGCGCACTACTACATCCCTTAGGGGATGGATTGAGCCAAAACCGGCAGTCCGACATCCCCTGAGGGGTCCCGGTTTGCAAGAGGGTGCAGGTCAGGCTGAGGGACCCCACTGGTGCACGAATCCGTGCATCAGGTCTCTAGTATAAATATCCATGGTGACTTCTGATTACTTGGAGAGCAACAGCAGTACTTTCTTAAGCCATCATCTGCTTAGCCACCAAAAGTCAGTTACATCCACTATTACATAATTTGTTCAACAGTCTAGTAAACTTTGCACTTGAGTTTTGTCTATTTATAAAAATTTATTTGGTCACTAATGAATACAAATCCAATTAAGTTGTAGTAAACATAAACTGCTTTCCCTCTTCCCAAGAAAGGTGCATTGTCCAATATAACATACCTTCTCAAACTCTCCTTATGGGACAAAGAAACATTGTAAAAAGTTGTTACATTCTTTCTTGAATCTGAATGATTTAACTGTGAAGGAAGGCAGTTCTGTTTAGCAAGATTCAGTTTGAATAGCTCTTATACAGCTGATATTTGATAGTAAATCTTGAAGGAAATACAAACTTTCTTCCTGCTGAGTATGCAGGCCTATCACAGGCTAAAAACTGGTTGTCAAGGTCTTTAGGAAAATCACTTGTATAGGCCTTTATACTAGAGGCCCGGTGCATGGATTGTGCACATTAAAAGGAAATTAATTAGAAGATGGCCAGCAGGGCGAGACTGGGTGGGGCAGTCGAACAGTCAGATGGTCGCTTAGGCTTTTATATATACACTAGAGGCCTGGGGCATGAAAATCGTGCACGGGTAGGGTCCCTAGGCCTGGCCAGTGATCAGGGCCAATCAGGGCCTTCCTTCCCCAGCTGCCGGCTGCCGGCCAGGGCCTTCCTTCGTTCCGTGCCACCCCCTGGAGGTCAGTGCACGTCATAGTGAGCGATTCAACTTCCAGACTTTGGTTGATCTCCCGAGGGGACACTTTGCATATTAGCCTTTCATATATATAGATTTGAGAATACAAGCCTCTGCTTATACCTAAAAAAAAAAAAGGGTATGTGTGTTGGAGGTAGTATGGGACATGAAGGCAAACAAGGGAACTTTTCTTCTATGCTCATGGCCTACTAGTAAACCTATTCATATACTGATTAGTTACTATTTTAATAGTTGGTTTTAGTTATAGCTCTCAGTAGGCACAGACTTAATTCCTAATAAAATCTGGCCTTCCCCCTATTTATGCTGATTATTATTATTATTATTTAATGGTGTAGCAAGTTTATTACAAAATTTGAGAGCCAAATACTTTAATAAGAACCCCCATGGCCCTAGCCAGTTTGGCTCAGTGGATAGAGCGTCAGCCTGTGGATTAAAGGGTCCCAGGTTCGATTCCGGCCAAGGCTACATGCCTGGGTTGTGGAATCGCTGCCTCCTCCCACAGTAGCGGGTGTGCTGGAGGCAGCAAATCAATGATTCTCTCTCATCATTGATGTTTCTCTCTCTCTCCCTTCCTCTCTGAAATCAATGAAAAAAGTGTATTTAAAAAAATAATAATAAGATCCCCCACGAACATGGGAGCAAAGGAGAGCAGGGGAGGGAGAAAGGCTCCAGATAAAGCAGTCTAGTCTCTGAAGTTTCATTCAGGTGGGGGCTGAGGGGTAGACCCACAATAAGGGCAGCCTTTCCTCTTGACCTCCAGGCTGTCCTCCAGGCTCAGCAGGTGTTTTGGATAAGACGCTTCTGAAGGCCATGGAGAAGCTGGATACCCTCCTGATGTGAATCCCATGCAGAAAATGCCTTTGTAGTTTGTACACTTCCATTATTCACTGGACCAAGTGGGGAGGGGGCGGGGAGAGAAACATCGATGTGAGAGAGACACATCCATTGGTTGCCTCCTGCACACACCTGCTACTCAGGTAGGTCCCTTGACTAGGAATCGAACCCACGAACCCACGACCCCTTGGTGCGCAGGCCAACACTCCACCACTGAGCCAGGGAATAGCAATTATTTTCTTTAACATTTCTCTCCTAATGTCTCAGCTTTGTGTAAAGGGAATCTTAAGAGGGATTAGTCTGTGAGGTTTTCCTTCTATAACACTTTAATTTTTACCTTACATCAATGATACTCAGTTCCTATCCAAACGGGGTCATTTAATTAATTCTAGACAGATGTTTACAAATTACAGTCAGTGATTAGGAAGGAGAAAAGAGCATTTTAACAAAAGCTTCCAGTCTATGAGTTAATTATACCCATTTATAAAAATGGTATTAATAATTACTTAAGAAATAATGCCAATAGAACATTTTCTTAGCATAATGATCTCTTTCAGCAAGGTAAATACAGTCACAAAGAGAAGACATTTAATGTAAAACTGTCAAGGCAAAAAAGCCAAGCTTAAAAAACAAAACCGGCAATAATCTTTTTCAGTATGCTACATCAATTATACACATAGCTGTGCCCAACTGAGCATATAGCTTAAAAAATTTGTTTTTCTTCACCCTGTAATTTGCTTAGTTTGGCAGGGAGGTGAACAATAAATTTAACTTGTTCTTGGGAGTAGGAAGGACTTTTTGCTTTACTGTGCCTGGCTCTTCCTGAAAGAGGACTGAACTCCTTAATCCTTTCAATGGATCCAGACAAATCCCGGAGAGCTGCTCCTTCAGATCTTGAAGTTCTTCATCACATCTTCTTGGGAATTTCTTTAATTGCTTTACCTCTGAAATCTCTCCTTGCTGCTCAGAGGCCACGCATAGTTGAGTTCTTTCCAGGTCATCCTGCATGCTGCCTATGAGCACACACCAGCTCATTATTGGGTGCTTACTAGTACTAAGGATTATTTTTAATTAAAAAAAAATTAAAAAATTTATTAACTTGAGAGACTGAGGGTGGGGGAAACATCAATTAAAAATATTTTTATTGATTTCAGAGAGGAAAAGAGAGATAGAAACATCATTGATTGGCTGCCTCCTGCACACAGCAACCTGGGCTTGTGCCCTTACCTGGAATGGAACCCGGGACCCTTCAGCCCGCAGGCCAATGCTCTATCCACTGAGCCAAACCATCTGGGGCCGTTGATTTGTTTTCCCACTTATTTATGCATTCCTGGGTTGATTCTTCTATGTGCCCTGACCAGGTATCGAACCTGCAACCTTGGCTATAGGAACAACGCACCATCTGAGCTACCTACTCCGCTAGGGCCATACTAAGGTTATTTTTTTAAAAGGTTGTTTTTTTTTCTTCTAAATTTCCTAAGGCCGCACGTGGGTGGGCGACACCAAGTAAGAATTACATAGGCCGGAAAAAAAGATAAAAAAAAGTGATTTCTGAACTTAAAACACGTTAGGTTCTCTCGCCTTTAGAAAAGAGGCAGGCTAGAAAAAAAAAAAAGTTGCAAATGACAATCGCTTATGACAACCCCAGGCGCTGCTAAGGGAGAGATCCGGGGCGGGACTCCGCCGGCCGCAGCGGGGGTCAGGCCACTTTACGCAACCTCCCGGGGGGCGGGCCTGACCCGAGCCGGCCGCCCGCACCGGCCCAGACCCCGCCGCCTGGTTCCGGCCCACGTGGCCGGCGCAGGCTCAAAGTCCAATGGAGCCTCGGGGCGTCGGCTGCCACACGGCGGCGGGAGTAACGAACAGGTCAGCCACTCTCCGGCGCCGAGCACGCTTCCTCCCCAGCCCTCCGGGGCGGCGCGTGACCACCTCCGCTCCCAATCACGGTTGGAGCTGACCGAGCGCGGTGCCGGAATCCAAGCCAAGGACGTCCCACCCTCATCCCGCGAGAACTCGGAAAGGGAAAAAATGTTGGGCGGGCGATGGGGAAGTGGCCAATGAGAGAGCGAGAAGGGTATGATGGGCGGCTCTCCGTGCTCCTCCTCTGAGCCCCGCCCGGCAGCGGAGGTCCGGCTCGCCGCCCGCCTGCCCCTCCCCTTTCCGCCCTCCCTCCCCTCCCGGCCCTGCTCTTCTCTTCCCGTCTGAGGTGGCGGCTGGCTTCCCTCCTCTGCAGCGCTGTTCTCCCTCTCCTCCCGACTTCCCTTTCTCCTCGGCCCGAGGCCGGTCTGAGCGCGTGCCCCGCGTCTTCGGGGTGGTCATATAACCCCTGTCCCCCCGGTATCCGGCACTTTCTCCGTTCTCTGGGCTTCTGTCCGCGCCTGCCCCGCCATGAATGAGGAGTACGATGTGATCGTGCTGGGCACCGGCCTGACGGTGAGTGCTGAGTTCTGGGCGGCGGCGGCGGCGCCCTGAAGACGGGGAGGGCGGGCGTGCAGGCCCGGCGCGGGGGAAGGGAACTGGGGCCGGGCCGCGGGAATCCCGGCCTGCGCCTCAGGGTTTCCTTGTGGATCCTCTCGCCGTTCTTCCGTGTCTGTTTTTGGAGGGGAGTCGGGGAAGGGCGTTGGGCTGCCTGCGAGAGGCACGTTCCGCCGCGTGTGGATCGGAGCGGGTCGGCTCTCGCTGTGGAAGGAAAGATGCAAAACTCGCGCAAGTTCGTGATTTGCTGAGCAGTCACCGCGAAATGGCAGTGGGTGGGAGACGAGTTTCACTGCTACAGAAGAGACCCCAGAAAGCCGGGCTTGGGGGAGTGCCTTCCCACCTCCCTGACGGGTGGACGGCCTCTCCCGAGTGGAGACGGAAAAGGCACCGGGCGGGGCGGGGCGGGGGAGGGTGGAAGCCGCTCTCAGTTGCATTTCCTACTCGGCCTGCAGCCCCTGCTAGTCCGTCTGCAGCTGCCGACGCCAGGCTTTGTGACAGGTCCTCGGATAGTTACTGTTTTGTGATTGTTAGAGTTCCGTTCATCCAAATTTTTGGAGAGCCTTAGTTTTCTTATTCCCTCTCCCCCCTCTCTAATGAGGAGCATTATCCATTATTTTTTTAACCACCTTCCAGTCCCACTTACTGAGCGTCCGTAGAATTGGAAATGAGTTTTCTCCAAACTTGTCGATCAAACGCTTTCTCACTTGACCTTTGCCATCTTTTCCTTTTGTTCCGTCTGTTCCATGCCTCCATTGTCTCTTCTTTATGCTTCCCCCTGAGCAATGATTGGTGGTGGATTTCTAGAGGCCAAGTTCTCTACTACAGTGGGGCCTTGACTGACGAGTTTAATTCCTTCCGAGACCGAGCTCGTTAAGGAGCTCATTAACCCAAATTACTCTATCAACTCAATGCAAAAAATCGGCCTGAGAGACAGCTGGTATCTCAAAAAACTCGTTAGTCGGGACACTCGTAAATCAAGGCCCCCACTGTACTTCGCGCTTTAGGAAGTTAGAAGGTAAAGCAATAACAAAATAGAGAGTGCGAGAGTAATGTGAATGGCACTTGTTCCAAAGGCCATGGTAAATTTATTTTTCTGGGTGTCTGCCTGCTTAGAAACCTTTAATAGTATTCTGCAAATAATGCAGGCAGGTGAGTTGTATCTTGTATTTCTCTCTCTTCCATAAGAAAATGAAGACTATTCATCTTGTAGAAGAAATCCATTTGAAGAGGAAGAGAGGACCATTTTCATTATCAAAAAAGTTTTTTGGTCCTGGCCGGTGTGGCTTGGTTGGAGCGTCCTGCCATACACGAAAAGTTTCGGGTTCGGTCCTCCCTGGGCAGCCAATTGATGTTTCTCACATGGATATTTCTCCCTCTCTCCCTTTCTCCCTCCAAAATCAATAAACATATCCTTGGGTGAGGACTAAAAAAAAATTTTTTATTTTGAAATTTGAAATTCTGACTTTGGGCTACTTCATCTTAATAAGATGAACACTGATATATAGTATGTTCTATAGAATCTGACCTCAAAGTTCCAAATAATTTAATGTAACCCACCACTTCAAATTTGTTGAAATATGTTATCTCTCCGGATCAAATTAATGTGTGTTTTTTTCAGGTAACACCCCTAATTCACTTTTAGATTTCTCTAGATAAGAAAAAAACCTTTGAACTTTCATTTGACTAATTTTTTAGTAAGAGGTTGTTAGGAACCAGAATGGCATATATCTGGCCTGTCATTTTTCTGTTTATAGTGATTTGTGGTGAGTGCTGAATACTTATTTCTGAATTCTTCATTATGTTTGACCTGTCCAGAAATATACCTGTGACTGGCTAGGAAATGGTACCAAATAGATGAGGTTACTTACCTACAAAGCTGTTTCGTCATTTTGAATGTGAGATACTAGGTTGAAATTCATTTTTGGTGGTGAGTTGGAAGACTGTTACGTAGTTGCCTAAATGAATAGGCCTACCTACTGCAGGTTTTTTAAAGCTTTTTAAAGTGCCTATTTGGGAGTTTGAACTAAGCTTAGTAGTTTGTGATGATGGATCTTGCCCATTGGCAACATATTGTAAGAGCCAATTAGTTCCACTGTTTTTCCACGGTTATGGCTAGTCTTCAGATTTGCTCTTGATAAAGGTCACTTGAACGGGAACAAATGAGTGCAGATTTGTCATCATGCCTGTTTCTACATGCCTAATTCAGAACATTACTTTGTATCAAAGATGCAGTCTTATTGCACAATGACCAAGTTAAGATAAATACACTTTAGATACTCATTTAGATTGTGATGAGTGGTAGATGCATACTTAACTATAAATCAGACCAGCTTTCTGTAATTTTATAGCTATGATAATACAATAATCCCTATAAACCTTTCTAGATTGTTTCATGAGATATTCTTTGAGAATTATATAAATTCAGAGCAATCACATTATTATCATCATTGATGGGAGCAGCAGTGATGGGATGATTTTGGTAAGTCTTTTACCCTCATTTTTACTGATACAAGGACTTTGGTTACTTAATGTTAAATTAAGAGACCACCAAAGTTAAAAACCTTCAAATTAAAATTAACTTTGAGTGTTTGGAGTGAACAAACCATTTACTTTTTTTAAGTTTTGGTTTATAAATATTTAGTGCCTGTGATTTAAGAACCTAAAAACAGTCTCAGTAATGGGTACCAAATATTACATGATGCCAGCATGTGAAGTATTTTTAGTGCATTTAACTTGATACTTTTAAAATAAAGTGTAAGAAAGTGTTGGAGTTTTTCTGCTTGCCTAGTGTTGTCATTGTTTTGTGTTGGTTGTTAGAAAATACGGTCATATTAATTCACAAATACTGATAGTAACTTTAGTAAAGAAGGTATAATAGTATTTGGTATGAATTAGAGCAAAATTTTCATCCTCTGTCTAGAATAATTGGAATATTTTGTGTAGTAATTGAATTTTCTAAGGAATTGAGAGGGTTATACCTTTAAAGAACTACAACTTTTAGATAAAAGCCTTCCAAGTGATATCATAACTTCTTTAACAAACTGAGGGACATAATTTACTTGATCAGTAAGATTTCACATCATGAGGTTAATTACTGTGATATGCTAGAACATAGTGAAGCCACCGAGACCTAGTGAGGAACTTGGCCCTTCTTACTCAGTAGTCCGAGACTGCTTGGCTTTGTGAATTCTTCAGTCTACTTTTCATATTCCCCTTTGGTAACTTTGCTGTTAGGATGGAGAGTTTTACTTTTCTTTGATTTCAGTGTGTATAGACAGCCTCTGACTACCTAATTTGCTACTTCTGATTGACTCTGAGCTTGGCAGTAAATTCATGAATCTTCTTAAAAGTAGTAAATAAAATAAGGGTAACTAGCACCACAGTGTACCACCAAAATATTTGTTCTACATAGTAATTCTAGTAAGGAGTTATGAATATAAACTGTACTTTAGTGATATTAATCCAGATTATTCTTTGATACAAAGTAATGTTCTGAATTAGGCATGTAGAAACAGATTGTATTTTAAAACATACAATGCTTTAAAGCATTGTATGTTTTAAAAAATTGTTTTACATCTCAGACATACTTTCCTCCTTTCCTCTGATAAAATTTTATGATTTCCAAGAGGAAATCAATTAAAAAAAACTTTTTAAATTGCATCTTAGATTTGCTTGAAAATCCTTGACATTGCTGTGTTAGACTTCAGTAGACAAAGGATTTTACCCATTGAATTTGTGATCTTGGTCCCATATGTCTTACTTTTGGAAGGTAAAAATATCTTGTAGGTAGTCTCTAATTTTTTAAAAAATATATCTTTATTGATTTCAGAGAGGAAGGGAGAAGGAGAGAGAGAACCATCAGTGATGAGAGAGAATCATTGATTGGCTGCCTCCTGCACACCCCACACTGGGGTTCGAGCCTGCAACCCAGGCATGTGCCCTGATTGGGAATCGAACTGTGACCTCCTGGTTCATAGGTTAATGCTTAACCACTGAGCAACGTTGGCTGAACTAAGTAGTCTCTATTTTTAATCAGCCTTATGCATACTGGCCCAAAAGAATAGAAGTAAAATCAGATATTTTAGCAAATAGAAGTAGTAGTGTGGCATTTGTTTTGAAGTATCACTTGGTAAATATTGGTTCACATACATGAAATCTGCAGTTATAGGCATACCTCAGAGATATTGCCAGTGGAGGGTCTTTTTGCCTTCAGTTTGTAAAAATTTCAACATCTGTGAAGCACAATGAAACAAGGTATGCCTGTACCTCTGTTTCCCTTTCATTCATTGTACCTTATTAAAGACTCTCACTGGAGTAATGGCTTCCCCAAATTCTTGTTACCTGTGACTGTTGTGATTCATTATGGGTAATAAGGTAAACACACCTGTCTGTAAGTAGCTTTTCATGTAGGGGGTTAACTATAAGAGTTAATATGAGAAAGTCCTAAGTGCCAGAAGAGAGCTATACATGAGGAATTCAGGGTAATACAGAAAACCTTCTTCAAGAGAGGAAGCTGGGCCCTGGCTGGGTAGCTCAGTTGGTTAGAGTATCTTCCCCTTATACCAGGGTTGCGGTTTAGATTCCTAATCAGGGCACATATAAGAATCAACCAATGAGTACAAATTAATAGTGACAAAAAAGTCACAGGGATGTAAAGTAAAGCTGTAGGAACAGAGTCAATAATATTGCGATAACCATGTATGGTGCCATTGGGTACTAGAAATATCAAAGAGAACACTGTGTAAAGCAAGCATGTCAAACTCAAAGGCTAACAACGGGCCAAATAAACAAGGTTTAAGTTTACATGGGCCGTAAAAAAACAAAAGCTTCAATTTTCCTAGAAACGTAGGTTTATTTCGATAGAGACATGCTGAATACAAAGGGCTGAAATAAATGAGTCATTAACATAAAATAATAGAACATTTTAATAAAAATTAATATTTTTTGACTTCCCAGACACTGAATAACTGCATATATTAATAAGCATAATGCAAATAAACCTATTTTTCTTGTTCTCTGAAAGCAAAATATTTCCTGTTGTGCACACCAAGCAAGTCAGTCCAAGACTAATGACCTGGCAGTTGGCTGCTAAAATAGTCACTGCTAGTATTATTGGAGAGAAATGGTGTGCCTGTGCATAAAGGAAATGAATGCAACACAATAATAGTAACCAGTCATAAGTGAACATTGTAGTTCATTATTAATAATTACGTATAACAGTATATTCTAAAAATTAAGTTACACAATTTTTAAAACTATTTTTACATACCGTTATGTGCCCTTGACTGGCTGGGCTGCAAAAATACTTGTTGTGGACCACATGCAGCCTGCGGGCTGCGAGGTTGACATGCTTGGTGTAAAGTATATTATTGACTAACCACCAAACTACTCTGAAACCAATACAAAATGAAATTGAACTATATAATAAAAGGGTAATATGCAAAGCGACCGAACAGCAGAATGACCGGTCGCTATGTTGCGTACTGACCATCAGGGGGCAGATGCTCAACACTGGAGCTGCCCCCTGGTGGTCAGTGTGCTCCCACAGGGGGAGCGCTGCTCAGCCAGAAGCTGGGCTCATGGCTCACAGCTGGCGAGCGCAGCAGCGGTGGCATACACACACACACACACACACACACACACACACACACACACATATATTTATTGATTGATTTCAGAGAGGCAGGGAGTGGGAGAGAGATAGAAACATCAGTGATGAGAGAGAATCATTGATCAGCTTCCTCCTGCACACTTCCTACTGGCGATCAAGCCCACAACCCAGGCGTGTGTCCTGACCTGGAATCAAACTACGATGTCCTGGTTGATGCTCAATCCTGAGCCACACCGTCTGGGCTTCTCTGGCTTTAATATGCTTTGCTTGTTATTATGTACTCGCCAGATAGGTAATGGTAGATTTTAAATTTCAGTTGTTAATTTTGGAAGATAGTAAAATTTTAGGATCACTAATGTGTTTACTATGCCCAGATATAACAAATTTTTATCGGTGAATACTTTTTATTAGTGAAACTTCATGTTTTAAAGCAAAATTTTAAAGTGTCACATTTGTGCTATTATGTATTTTATTCTTTTGGCAATGTGAAAGCATTCTTTTTCAGAGGAGTTTAGAAAAATTAGTGGGCCTGTGGATTTTTAATTAGCTTTTGTCATATTAGCTCCAGCTGATGCCTTTAAAGGTAGTTAGTATCAGCTCTTCAGACTTAGCTGAATCTTTATATGATTGGACCCTTTGTTAGACCTCAGCCTTCAGTGCTTGCTAGAGGAACCATGGTTTAGTGAGTGGGTCATGCTTATTTGCAATGGAGTGTGAAAAATTATGTATAGAAGTTCTGCAACACTCAAAGTTGCTTCCTGTGATTTTGCTTCCAAAAGTTGAACCCTGAAGTCTACTTTTGTCAGCTGGAAATGTGACTTGTCTCCCGTTTATATCGTAACCAATTTTTGAGATAGTAAATGTTATTCTACTTTCATATAAATGTTACATCATATATGTTAGTGCTTTAGATATTTTTTGGAGTGAATTACTTTCGATAGTATTAGGATTGGTTTTTCTAGGTAAAATGCATTCAGATGTTTATCAAGACATCATTAAGAAAGTGAGCCCTAGCCGGTATGGCTCAGTGGTTAGAGTGTCAGCCTGCCTACTGAAGGGTCGCAGATTTGATTCCAGTCAAGGGCTCGTGCCTCATGTCTTAGTTGCAGGCTGGATCCCCAGCCATGGTTGGGGCAGGCACATGTAGCAGGTAACCATTCGATGTGTCTCTCTCACATCAGTGTTTCTCCCTACCCTACCCCACCCTTTTTTTCCTCTAAAAATCAGTGGAAAAAATGTCCTTGAGTAAGGATTAACAAACAAACAAAGTAAAAGGCAAGCCACAGAGTAGAAGAAGGTATTTGTAATACATATACCCAATAAAGGACTTTATATATCGAGGATATATAATAAACTTTTATATAGCAACTAGTGGCCCAGTGCACAAAATTCATGCACATTAAAAGGAAATTAATTAGAGGAAATATTTTAATATTGCTGTTTGCCCTTTCTCTATAATAGAAGTGTCAGAGATGAAAGGAAATTAGTAAAATGTATATGAAAATCTTCCTCCTGTCAGAGTCTGGGGTGCACCACAGGAAGCAGAGTTAAGTCCCTGCCCTCCCACATTAGCCTCGAAATCATGCAAGACCCAGACCTGGCCACCCCCCCCCCCCCCCCCCATTGGGCTAGATCCAGACCCGGCTGGCCCCACCCCCATCAAGCTCCACCAGGTGGGGGGGCATGGCCTCATGTCACCTGGCCTGGCACTGGAGTGGGGGGTGTGGCCTGAGGTCCCCCAGCCTGGGGGTGCACCTTGAGGTCCCCTGGCCCAGGCCAGGGGGCACGGCCTGAGGTCCCCCATCAAGCCCCTCCAGGCGGGGAGTGCAGCCTCAGGTCCCCTGCGCCGGGGGCATGCCTTGAAGTCCCCGTCAAGCCCCGCGGGGGGGGGGGGGGGGGAGGGGCATGGCCTCAGGTCCCCTGGCGCTGGGGTGGGGGGTGGACCTGAGGTCTCCCAGGCCGGGGCGGGGGGCGCACCTTGAGGTTCCCTGTCAAGCCCCATGGGTGGAAAGTGTGGCTTGAGTTCCCCCATCAAGCCCTGCAGGTGGAGGACATGGCCTGAGGTCCCCCATGAAGCCCCACATGGTGGGGGGTGCAGCCTCAGGTCTTCCAGCCTGGCACCGGGGCGTGGGGTGCAGCCTCAGGTCCTCTGTCAAGCCCTGCTGGGGTAGGGGGCGTGGCCTGAGGTCCCCCCAGCCTGGGGCAGGGGGCGCAGCCTGAGGTCCCCTGGCCTGGTGCCGGGGTTGGGGGGTGGGGAGCATGGCCTGAGGTCCCCTGTCAAGCCCCACCAGGCAAGGGCCGCAGCCTCAGGTCCCCTGCCCAGGCCCAGCACCATGCAGCCTCAGGTCTCTGCTGATTGCTCATTAAGGCTCATTACGGGAACTCAGCCTCCACTGTGGGTGCAGCCATCTTGTGTTATGGAGTCCCTGTCTCTGCTGTGGATGCAGCCATCTTGATGGTCAATTTACATATTCCCTCTTTATTAGATAAGATAAGAAAAAGACAGAAAGCCCATTTTATTTAGTTTTTGATTTTGAGAGTACGTTTAATAAGCTGGGACAGTGAAACAAGGAAGGGCTTAGGATAGAAGAAGCAACAGGACAGAGCCTAGGCAGGGCTGCTTTGGCTCTCTAGAAATTTTATAAGGAAGAAATGAGCCTAGGTGGGGATGCTTTGGCTCACTGGAAAGTTAGAGAAAAAGGGCCTTGGAGACAAGTTCAGGGGTTTAGACCAGTACAAGCTTCCACTCCGCCTATTGCTCCCCTAGTTATAAGTCTCATGGCGACTTAGAGTTTAGAAGATGCGCATCTGAGAGGGAAGAAAGACAAAAGATGTGCGTTTGCTCCTGAGGGGGAGAGTGCCCAGAAAGCCCATTTAAAAAATGGGCAAATAGTCCAGGCCGGTTTGACTCAGTGGTTAGAGCCCTGGCCTGAAAATCAAAGGGTCTTGGTTTCAATTTCTGGTCAAGGGCATGTACCTGGGTTGCAGCTTTGATTCTTGGTCCCAGTTGGGGTGCGTGCATGAGGCAACTAGTCTGTGTGTCTCTCTCACATCCATGTTCTCTGTCTTTCTCTCCTCTTCCTCCCTCCCACTCTTCCTCTAGAGATTAATGGAAAAAATATAATCAGGTGAGGATTAACACAATAATAAATAAAAATGGGCAAATAATTTGAACTTATCAAAAGAGGATACTGTAATTATCAGTAAATTATAAATTTGTTATGGGGTGGGGCCACAACATTAGTAACAAAGAAACAGAATTTCCAGAGGATGAGGCCCAGAAATCAGGATTTTAAAAAGATTCCGAGGTGATTCTAATGTGCAGCCAAGGTTGAGAACCACTGCTCTACAGCTTTGTTATGCAATGTAGTTCATGGATCACCTGCTTCTGCAACACCTAGAACTTACTAGAATTGCAGGTTAGGTTTCACTCACCCAGGATTTTAAAAAAATCAATCTACAGTTTAACATGAGCCCCAGGTGATTCTTATGTTTAATAAAATTCGAGCAGCACTGCCTTAATAGTGCAGTGGTTCTTGAAATTGGTCCTGTATCAGTAGCATTAGTAACTCTTGGGAACTGGCGAGAAATGCAAATTCCCAAGCCCCATCCCCAGACCTACTGACTCAGAAGCTCTGGGAATGGGATTTAGCAATCTATTTTAACAGCCCTTCAGGGTGGTTTGGGTGTGCAAACTGAAGTTTGAGAATCTGCTTATAATTTACATTTCTAAGATCACAGGTGATAGCAACTGGAAAGCACACTTCGAGACCCACTGCTTGCAGGGTTAGCCAAACCTGTAAAGGTCTAGATGGAAAATTTTTTAAGTTTTGCAGGCCATACAGTCTCAACTGCAGGCACAATTACAGTGAAAACAGCCATAGACAATATTTAAACAAATGAATGTGGGTGTTTACCAGTAAAATCTAATTCATAAAAAGACCTGCAGGCTGGACTTGGCTCATGTACTCTGTTCTGTAGTGATGATTGTAAAAAAATTTTGATGACACACAAAGCATTGATCAGTTGTGTAAACATACTGTTGAATTAAAGGTATATATACAAATACTAGAGGCTCGATGCACGAAATTCGTGCAAGAGTAGGCCTTCCTTTCCCTGGCTGCTGCCACCGGCTTCCCTCTGGCACCCGAGACCTGGGCTTCCCTCCGGCTGCCGGCAGGCACCCAGGACCCGGGCTTCCCTTGCAGCCTGGCTTCGTCTGGAAGGTTGTCCGGTCTAATTAACATATTACGCTTTCATTATTATAGGTATTCTACATGAATCTCTTGATTCTGAGTTCAGAAACAGGCAGAACAAATCTTTGCTCTTGGAAGTCATGTGAGTGGCTGGGGGTGGAGGGTGTTACGCCTGGAATAGGGCATGATGGTGGCCTTGTAGGGTGCTTATGTTTTATTTCTTGATCTAAAGAAGAAATGATTTAACCTCTTGGAGTAAAGTTTGAACCTTAGAGTGATTTAAAACATTTAAAAATACTAAAATGAATAGATACAATATGGAGGAAAATTTGAAATACGTGTGAAAAATTTTTATTTTTTTAATCCTCACCTGAGGATTTTTTGCATTGATTTTTAGAGAAAGTGGAAAGGAGAGAGACAGAGAGAAAAACTGATGTGAGAGAGACACATCGATTGATTGCCTCCTGCATGCCCCTGACTAGGGCCTGGAGCCTGCAAATCAAACCCAGGATCCTTCAGTCTGAGGGCTGATACTCTATTCCAGCGGTTCTCAGCCTGTGGGTCGCGACCCCTTTGGCGGTCGAACGACCCTTTCACAGAGGTCGCCTAAGACCATCCTGCATATCGGATATTTACATTACAATTCATAACAGTAGCAACATTACAGTTATGAAGTAGCAACGAAAATAATTTTATGGTTGGGTCACAACATGAGGAACTGTATTTAAAGGGCCAGAAGATTGAGAACCACTGTTCTATTCACTGTGTGAAACCTGCTAGGGCTGTGTGAATTTTTAATATTCAGTTTCAAAGTCAGACCTCTATGTAGGTGGAACAGAGATTGTTCTTTATTATCTAGGGTCATTTGGATAAATTTGAAAAGCACTAAGAATTTTAAAAGGTACATGGAGCCCTGGCTGGTTTGGCTCAATGAATAGAGCATCCGCCTGCAGACTGAAGGGTCCCAGGTTCGATTCTGGCCAAGGGCACATGCCTGGGTTGCGGGCTCAATGCCTGGGTTGGGAGCGTGCAGGAGGCAGCCAATCAATGATTCTCTCAGATCATTGATGTTTCTATCTCTTCCTCTACATTTCTCTCTAAAATCAATAACATATACTTAAAAAAAAGGTACATGGAATTTTCTTTGTTCTTTAAAAAAATAACTCTCTGATCACCAAAACCCCTTGGTATAACAGTTGTGAGTGTATATCCCATCTCTGTGTTTCTCCTCATTAATTGTATTCTTTTTTGTTTTTTTCCCCCAACCTTGATTTTGGTATGTCTTAGTATATCCATGCTTTGTTTACCTTTTTCCTGAGAGTGGTCTTTTATACTCCTGTCACTTTTCAATTTATTTATTTACTTATTTTAAAAATATATTTTATTGATTTTTTACAGAGAGGAAGGGACAGGGATAGAGAGTTAGAAACATCGATGAGAGAGAAACATCAATCAGCTGCCTCCTGCACACCTCCTACTTGGGATGTGCCCGCAACCAAGGTACATGCCCTTGACTGGAATTGAACCTGGGACCCTTCAGTCCGCAGGCCGATGCTCTATCCACTGAGCTGAACCGGTTAGGGCTATTTATTTTTAAAAATACATTTTCATTGATTTCAGAGAGGAAGGGAGAGGGAGAGGCGAGGTAGAAACATCAATGATGAGAGAGAATCACTGATTGGCTGCCTCCTGCACACCCCCTACTGGGGATCAAACCCACAACCTGGGCATGTGCCCTTGACCGGAATCGAACCTGGGACCCTTCAGTTCGCAGGCTGACACACTATGCACTGAGCCAAACTGGCTAGGGCACTTTTCTATTTATTAATGGTTATTCTGGATGCTTCCTTTAGGGCTCTAGTTCTCAGACTCTTCATCTCAGCATCTGTTGACACTTAAAAATTGAGGACCCTGAAGAGCTTTTGTTTATAAGGGTTTTATCTATTAATATTTATCATATTAGAAATCATCACTGAGAATTTAAAAACATTTATTCACTTAAAGATAACAATGATAAATCCATTAGATGTTGACGTGTATAACATTTTATGTTATAACTATATTTCCAAAAACAAAATAAATTTATGAGAAGAATATCATTGTTGTATATTTTCTGCACATCTCTTTAATGTCTGGCTCAAAAGATTGCTGAATTCTCATCTGCTTTGGTGTTCAGTCTGTTGTGATATATTGTCTTAGCTGAAGTAAATGAAGAAAATCAGGCCTCATACAGATGTGTAGGTGGAAAAGAGAGAAGTGTTTTTGTAGCTTCTCAGATTAGATCATGAATCATACCAAAACACGAGTGGCAGGTTTTTTGTGTTTTTTTTTTTTTTTAACATAAATTGCAACAAAATATCTAAAACCACACCAATGAACATTTAGTATTCTATCATATTAAAATCCATTAATCTATCTTGCACTTTGAATTCCTCTTTTATTCCCCCAGCATAATATTATTTATTTTATTTTTTTTGAAAAATAGGACCTTTTTAATCGTAATAGCTACTGTTTTTTTTAATTGATTAAGTTATTACATATGTGTCCTTATCCCCACATTCCCTCCCATCCCCCCCACTCATGCCCTCACCCCCCTGTTGTCTGTGTCCATTGGTTAGGCCTATATGCTTGCATATAAGTCCTTTGGTTGATCTCCCCCCCTCCCCCAGCATGATTTTAAGCATTATTCATTGGTTGTTTGGAAAATACTGGTTTACTGAGTAATGCCAATCTTGAATTGTTGACTCATTTCATTATGCAATACCAGAAACTCGTATTTGTTGATGTCATTGCTGATGCTGTTTGAAAAGTTCTTTTAAGTATTGGGGATCTGACATACGCCCTGGTGGGGGATATAAGTTTTCCAGAATTCAAATTTTCATTAAAAATTTTGACGTTTGGTTTTTGGCAACAAATACTGTCAGTTATTTTGAGAAAATGTCTACCAAATACCTAAGTCTGAGTAATCATAGTTTGTTGTTCAATGGTTCTTTCAAATAAAAATGATGGTCCATGAAAAGAGTAGCTAGTTCATCATACAAAAGGCTTTCCTTGAGCCAGAGTGGCTTTATGTGTACATTTAATAGAGGTAATTTTTTAAAAAAAATGTATTTTATTGATTTTTTACAGAGAGAAAGGGACAGGGATAGAGAGTTAGAAACATCGATCAGCTGCCTCCTGCACACTCCCAACTGGGGACGTGCCCACAACCAAGGTACATACCCTTGACCGGAATCGAACCTGGGACCTCTCAGTCTACAGGCCGACGCTCTATCCACTGAGCCAAACCAGTTAGGGTAACAGAGGTAATTTTTAATGAAGGACATTAAGTGAAATTGGCCTTGCTGTTTCAAACTGTGAGTAACTGATGGTGCAGAATATAATGACTAGCGTAGTTAAGAGCCACTGCCCTAATTCATTTTATCCAATAGTGATCTTATACTATCAGTGCTAATGTCCACAGAGTAAAAAATAGTTTTATTATGAAAATAGTTTTAAAAACATATATTTTTTAGTGATTTCAGAGAGGAAGGGCAAGGGAGTGAGAGAGAAACATCGGTGAAGAGAGAGAATCAGAGATTGGGTACCTTTTGCATGTCCCACACTGGGAAGGGAGCCCACAGCCCAGGCATGTGCCCTGCCTGGGAATTGAACTGTGACCTCCTGGTTCACAGGTTCAACCACTGAGCCATGCCAGCCGGGCATGAAAATATTGATATTTTTTTTAATCTGCAAGTTTTTATTTATTTTAAATCTTTATTGTTGAGAGTATTAAAGATGTCCTCCTTTATTTCCTCAGTGCCCCTCTCCACCCAGTTCCCACCCCACCCCAGGCCTTCACCACCCTATTGTCTGTGTCCATAGGTAATGAATATCCTATCTAATAAAAGACAAAAAGGGTAATTGACCGTACCTTTGCTACGCTTCCCATTGGCTAATCAGGGCGATATGCAAATTAACCAACAAAGGTGGCGGTTAATTTGCATACTAGGCTCCAAGCGGTGAAGTGAAGCCAAATGTACCCGAAGCCTGCTGAGCAGCGAGGCCTCACGGCCCCGACGCCAAGCGGGATCAGCGGAGCCAGGAGGCCTCACGCCCCCGGGATCCGCGGAGCCGTGAGGCCTCACGGCCCCGGGATGGGCAGAGCCGCGAGGCCTCAAGGCCCTGGCATCAGTGGAGCAACAAAGCCTGATGGCTGGGGGGGGCGGGCTCTGGCCGGAGCCCAGCCAGAACGAAGGCCTGGGTACTGGGTGCCAGAGGAAAACTGGTGCCAGCAGCCAAGGGAAGGGAAGGCCTATTGCACGAATCTCTTCGTGCAACAGGCCTCTAGTCTACACTAATAAAAGACAAACATGCAAATTGACCATACCTTTGCTATGCCTTAAGCCACACCCACCAGCCAATCAGAGCGACTATATGCAAATTAACCCAACCAAGATAGCGGCCAGCAGCCACAGAGCTGGAGCAAGCAGGAAGCTCGGTTACCCCAATAATGGAGGAAACCAAGCTTCCCGTCTGCCTCGGCTGGCTCTGAGCTCCACTCAAAGCAACAAAGTTTCAATTATAGAAGGTAAATAAACCCCAGATACCTGCTTTCAGCCAGCTGTGGCCATGGAGCTGGAGCGAGCAGGAGGCTTGGGTTGCCCCTGGCGATGGAGGAAGCCAAGTTTTTCTCCCGCCCGCCCTGGCCAGCTCTGAGCTCCTCTCAAGGCTATGAAGTTTCAATTATAGAAGGTAAGGCCTAACCGGTTTGGCTCAGTGGATAGAGCGTTGGCCTGTGGACTCAAGGGTCCCAGGTTCAATTCCAGTCAAGGGCATGTACCTTGGTTGCAGGCACATCCCCAGTAGGGAGTGTGCAGGAGGCAGCTGATTGATGTTTCTCTCTCATCGATGTTTCTAACTCTCTATCCCTGTCCCTTCCTCTCTGTAAAAAATCAATAAAATATATTTTTTAAAAAAGAAGGTAAATAAATCCCAGAATAAAAAAAAAAGAAAGAAAAAAAGGAGAGGCTGGGAACTTCCGTCTCTGGGGGGGTGGGGAGGCTTGGCCAGCCTCATCCCCTTACCCAGTCTGGCCAGGCACCCCAGTGGGGACCCCCCACCCTAAAGGGGGTGTGGCCAGCCTGAAAACAGCCATCAGCCCCTCACCCAGGCTGGCCAAACCTCCATGGGGTGAGGGTTCCCACTGGTGGGGGCTTGACCAGTCTGCAAACAGCCATCAGCCCCTCACCCAGGCTGGCCAGGCACCCCAGTGGGGACTCTCACTCTGAAGGGGCTGTGGCCAGCCTGCAAACAGCCTTCAGTTCCTCACCCAGGCTGGCTAGGCACCTCAGTGGGACCCCCACCCTGATCCAGGACACCCTTCAGGGCAAACTAGCCGGCCCCCACCTGTGCACCAGGCCTCTATCCTATATAATAAAAGGGTAATATGCAAACTGACCCTAACAGCAGAACCACTGGGAATGACTGGTCACTATGACACACACTGACCACCAGGGGGCAGACGGTCAATGCAGGAGCTGCCTCTTGGTGGTCAGTGCGCTCCCACAGGGGGAGCTCTGCTCAGCCACAAGCTAGGCTGCCGGCTGCCAGTACAGCGTTGGTGGTGGGAGCCTCTCCCGTCTCCTCAGCAGTGCTAAGGATGTCCGACTGCAGCTTAGGCCTGCTCCCCGCTGGCAAGTGGACATCCCCCGAGGGCTCCTGGGCTGCCAGAGTGATGTCTGACTGCCAGCTTGGGCCCAATCCCCAGGGGATCCCCCGAGGGGGTCCCAGACTGTGAGAGGGCACAGGCTGGGCTGAGGAATTCCCCCCTGCCCCAAGTGCACAAATTTTTGTGCACCGGGCCTCTAGTCCATATAATAAAAGCCTAAGCAACTGTTATGGTGGAATGAACAGAACAACAGGTTGCTATGATGCGCACTGACCACCAGGGGGCAGACGCTCAATGCAAGAGCTGCCCCCTGGTGGTCAGTGCGCTCCCACAGGGGGAGTGCCTTTCAGCCAGAAGCTGGGCTTATAGCTGGCAAGTGCAGTGGCGGTGGCGGGAGCCTCTCCTGCCTCCATGGCAGTGCTAGGAGCAGTGAGCCCAGTGGTCAGGAGCAGCAAGCCGGTGGGCGGTAAGGAGCGAGGGGTCCCGGACTGTGAGCTGTGAATGGGATGTCCGCTTACCAGCTGAGGGGACACCCGCAGCCCTGCCCGTGCACGAATTTTGTGCATCAGACCTCTAATATGCATATAAGATCTTTAATCTCTCCCCACTCCCCTTTCCCCTTCCTTCTGAGATTTGTCAGTCTGTTCCATGTTTCCATGCCTCTGGTTATGAAAATAGTTTTAACCTTGGGACCCACAGGGATCTACAGATTACACTTTGAACTCTCCTTTAGGGCTTTATCCTTAAAGTACATCGTATATTGCACATACATGGGTGTTAGTTACTAAAACGTTTCATGAGAGGCTTGAAGAAAATGTATCTGTTTGAAACATGCTATAGCACTTTCCTTCTTTTGAAGATACTATGTTTTCCCTGTAGGAATGTATCCTGTCAGGTATAATGTCAGTGAATGGAAAGAAAGTTCTTCACATGGATAGAAATCCATATTATGGAGGAGAAAGTGCATCTATAACACCTCTGGAAGATGTAAGTATTAGAATAAATTAATATGCCTTTTATACTTTGAATCTTCTACTTTTAATTTTTTTAATATTTATTTCAGAGAGGAAGGGAGAGGGAGAGGGAGGTAGAAACATCAATGATGAGAGAGAATCATTGATCGGCTGCCTCCTGCACACCCTCCACTGGGGGATCGAGCCCACAACCCAGCATGTGTTCTTGACCAGAATCAAACCTGGGACCCTTCAGTCTGCAGTCTGATACTCTACCCACTGACCCAAACCAGCAAGGGCTAAATCCTTTACTTCTGAATCTCAACTTGACTCCTTAGAGGTAATTTTTAATGTTTCATCAAGGGCATTAAGTGAAACTGGCAGTTTTAATTTCTTATTAGATTATCTTTAGCATCATAATTTTCAGGAGCTTCTAGTTTGGGGCTTGCACAATTGAAATTGTGCCCTTTGTTGCCATCTGGAGCAGTTATCTCTCAAAGTTAATAGAAGTTCAACTTTTGATGAAGCCCTAATGTGTGCCAGACACAATGCCAGTACTTTCCTCATGGTTTGATTTATTTTCCCAGTTAGAGATTATTTTTATCCCCATTTTTCAGACAAAATAGTCTCAGTGGGGTTAAAATCACAGAAATGGGTTGCGCACCTAGGTTATATGACTCCAAAGCTTAGTTCCTTTTACCATACTGCCCTGTTCCCTACTCTTTGATAACATGGGTATATGAAGCATTTCCAAAGTGTGTTTTGCTAAATATATTTATTTCTCTTTGTGATATTTGTTCTGCACCCACATGTATGGATATAAGTTGTACTTTTTTAAAAAAAATAGGAAATATAGATACCATCAATTACTTCTTAAATAATGACTTAAAATAAACTTAATATTTATATAAAAAAGTTTTCTTCTATATTCAGGAATACAAAGAAATAGAAGGAATAATACTACTGAATGAGAAACCTCCATCTGGATTGAGTTAATATTTTGCTATATTAGCATGCCTTTTTGTGTTACTGGTTTTGAACCATTGGAAGTAATAGACATAATGATACTTGACCTATTTCAGAATTCATTTGCTAATAATAATATTTTCCTATATAATACTGTTACCACATTTAAGAAAATTAATAATAATATCCAGACCATATTTGAATTTCCCAGGATTCCTCAGAATGTTATTGCTGTATGGTAGTGTTGTTTTTAAACCAGTTTAAACACTGCCTTTGAGTTGTTTTTCCTTGTTCTCTTCATCTACTGAAGTCTCTCCACTTTTTCTTTTTCCTTTTGCAAAGTCCAGGCTAGTTTATAAGAAAGTATTGTTAGCTACTTCCCATTGCATCACATCAACAGGCACATAACATCTGGTTGCCCCACTGTTCATGATGCTAAGTTTGACCCTGGTTAAGATGATTACCACCAGAGCTCTTCATTGTGAGTAATCGGTGGAGTGATGTGCTGGCACCAGTCTTTCCATGCCTAGTACATTTATTAGCTGATCTTCAGTAAGATGAGCAAGCTCACTGTTCTGTTTTCTTTTTCTGTGAATATATGCAAGGACTTAGGGATTTTTATAGAGTATATAAGTACCTACTTTGCTTATTCTGTTCCACCTTAGCAATATGTGAATTTGAATGTTCTCAAATTTTAAACTGTAAGCTTTCATCTAGAGTTTCTACTTATCTCACACAAATTGTAAATTAATTGGACTAATTTTAAATGTCTTTTCTAATATGAAGAATCCAAATTTTATTTTTAACTCCTTACATAACTACAAAAGCAAAATTAAGCCTTTTGATGGCTTTCTATTCAGGAAGGAATGAGTTTAAATGATTTCTATAAATAAGGAGTGTATCTGCAGAACTAATTAATGTGTCATTGACAAATAGTTTCGTGTTCTTGCTTTTCTGCTAATAAAACAAACACTGCCTCTGTAGTACTTGTGTTAACATTCATTAGTTTAGTAATATACTTAGTTTATGTATACATTAGACTTTACTAATAGTTTTACCTGATTCAAAATGAAATGTGCTGCTCTGGCCGGTGTAGCTCGGTTGGAGTGTCGTCCTGTACACCAAAGATTTGATCCCCTGTCTGGCAACCTATCCATGTTTCTCTTTCATGTTGATGTTCTCTCTCCCTCCCCTTAAATCCTCCTGTCTCTAAAATCAAAAATAAAAATAAATGTGCTTGTTATACTTTGCCTCATATACTGGTGTTATTACACCAAAACCATGTCATCAAAAAACAGTTGCATAGTATAATGGGAATTAAGTTTTGTTACATTATAGGTATTTTTGTTTTGGTTTTAGTTATACAAAAGATTTAAAATACCAGGAACACCACCATCATCAATGGGGAGAGGAAGAGACTGGAATGTTGACTTAATTCCCAAGTTCCTTATGGCTAATGGTAAAGAATTCTAACTTAAATTTATGACAGAATCTGATTTAAAACTAGAAACTAACTCCTGACAGAGAATATTATTCCAGGTATGTGGAAATGGATTTTTTTAAATGGTTACAGTATGGTGAGTAATATGCTCCATTAGAGGCGTCTGGAAGCAATAAAAATGGAGAGAAATGGAGGTGACTTCTTAGTGATTGGTTCTGAAGAAAGAAAATTATGATATGATATGACACAATACATATCAAAATTGTAAGCATTTATAACAGATTTTTCTCTTGATGCTTTGGTAGATAACTGGGTCTTTCTAATCTGTTGGCTTTTAAAGTTTTTTAAAAATATTTTTTAATTAGAGGAGTTGAGTATCTTTTTAAGTTGTTGATATTATTGTCTTTTTCTGAGATGACTGGAAAGTCTATGTTCTTTAAAGTATGTGCCACCCTTCCCCTTTTTTTAAAATTTATATTCTGTAATTTGTTTTAAGGCAAAGTTCTTATTTGAATTTTCTCTGAAATAATTTAGTGTTAACTAAATTATTTTGAGGTGAATTGTAAACTCAAAAATTTTTATGTAAGTAATAAAATTATTATTATTTTAATATATTTTATTGATTTTTTTACAGAGAGGAAGGGAGAGAGATAGAGAGTTAGAAACATTGATCAGCTGCCTCTTGCACGCCCCCTTCTGGGGATGTGCCCGCAACCCAGGTACATGCCCTTGACCGGAATCGAACCTGGGACCTTTCAGTCCACAGGCCTATGCCCTATCCACTAAGCCAAACCGGTTATGGCTAAAATTATTTTATTGAAATTAGAAAACATAAGCAGAAAGGAAATAAAATTTATGTAATCAGAATTCACCATCTAGAATTATAGTTAATATATTTTGATGTATAACCTGCCAGGCTATCTATCTATCTATCTATCTATATATATATTTTTTTAAATTTTCTCCCCAGTCATGTTTTTCAGCTGATATACTATGAGCGTTTGTGTGTGTGTGTGTGTGTGTGTGTGTGTGTGTGTGTGTGTGTGAGAGAGAGAGAGAGAGAGAGAGAGAGAGAGAGAACACGAGAGAGAGAGAGCTCATCTGTGTTTATGTGATAAATCTCATTGTATACTTCTTGAAGCGTATTATGGGGATAAAGGGAATGATGGAATGATTTCTTTTTTTAAAATTAAGTATATTTATTGATTTCAGAGAGGAAGGGAGAAGGAAAGAGAGATAGAAACATCAATGATGAGAGAGAATCATTGATCGGCTGACTCCTGCACACCCCCAACTGGGGATCGAGCCTGCCACCCAGGCATGTGCCCTCGGCTGGAATCGAACCTGGGACCCTTCAGTCCGCAGGCCGACACTCTATCCACTGAGCCAAGCCGGCCAGGGCGGAATGATTTCTTAAGGCTTTCCCTTTATATTGCTGATCACCATTAGATTGTGAGACTTCCCCTTTCCCAGTACCTTTACCAAAACCCAGATATCATTCATTTTATTTTTTGTCATTTTGTACTAAAGACAAAATAATTGATTTTAAAAATCTATTTATTAGAAGGTGAAATGATTTCTAGATGTTTATTGGCTTTTATATTCTTTTTTTATTTATTAATCCTCACATGAGGGTTTTTTTTTCCCCCATTGCTTTTTCAGAGAGAGTGAAACAAGGGAGGTGGCGGGGTGGCGGAGGGGCCGGGGGAGAGAAACACCAATGTGTCCCCATAGTGTGAGCCCAGGAATGTGCCCTTGACTGGGAATCGAACCCGTGACCCTTTGGTGTGCAGGCTGACGCTCTAACTGTAGAGCTACACCAGCCAGGGTGGCTTTTGTATTCTTTTATTATTATTGTTGTTATTGTTTTTTATTTATTTCAGAGAGGAAGGGAGGGGGAGAGATAGAAACATCAATGAAGAGAGAGAATCATCATTGGCTGCTTCCTGCATGCCTCCTACTGGGGATCGAGCCTGCAACCCCTGTATGTGCCCTTGATCGGAATCAAACCTGGGACCCTTCAGTCTGCAAGCCGACGCTTTATCCACTGAGCCAAACCAGCTACGGTGGTTTTTGTATTTTTTAGTGAACTGTCTTAGCCTTGTGCTTTTGCATATTTTTCTGTTGAGGTTTTGTGTTTTTTTCTTATTGTTGTAAAGTGCTCTTTATAAAGGCTATACTCTTTAAAAATATGTTTAAAATACCTTTTCCAGTTTGTGATTGGCCTTTTACATTACTGTTGTATTTTGTGTGTGTGTGTGTGTGTGCAAAAGCTTTTAAATTTCATGTAGTCATATAGGTTGATCTTTCTTTCATTGTCGTGATTTGGAAGGGTATGCTTAAAATTTTTCTACCTCAAGGTTATATAAATAGTAATACTTTAAAATAGTTTTACAGTTTCTTTTTTTCACCTATTTTCTATGTAAATTACCTATTTTATTATCCTGTTCTTTGAGAAGTAGAGATTGAAATTTATTTTTTTATCAAAATGGTGAGTCATTTGTCCCTCAGCACCATTTATTTTTTCCACTTTGATTTAAACTTTTATGATATGTTAAATTCTTATATGTGAGGTCTGTATTGTTTTTGACTGATATGTGGACTAACCAATATAATTGTACAATGTACTTTAATATCTGGCTGCATAATGCTCTTGTCATTATTTCTTGTTTTCAAAGAAAACCTTTTTATTTTGACTGCTTTAGTATGCTTTTCAAATGAGTTTTAAAATAATTTTATTTCTAAAAGAAGTTTGCTATTTTTAGCATACCAGAATTTCTTTGGTTTATAGGTAGGTAATATTTTAATTGTATGCCTGTCTTCCCACCCTTCCATTTATTTATTTATTTTGCTTTTTTGTTTTTTGCTTTTTTTAATCTGAAATTAATGTTTGTTTTATTAATATAAATTGACATAGAAACTGTAAAGCATAAATTCCTGAAAATTTTTGCCTTTGATTTGCCTCTCTTTAAAATATAACATGAACTTTAAAGTAACCCAACCTATTTCAGTAGTATTATAATTGTAACCTCATACCTGTAATAATTGTGTAGCTTTTACAAAAGCAAGTTAATGAAGTTATTAACCTTGAAGTTGTACATTAAAAAATACTTCTAAATATGCTAACAAATAGGTATGCATTCTGATTGTCTCATTTAAAATATGGCTTTGGAGACTTTTTGTAGGAGTTATTGGACAATGCTAACAAATTATGAAGCCATTAATATTGGTAAATGTATTTTCTGCTAGTTTTTAAGGGTAGTAGGATATTAATTATAATTTGAATTGTGTGACTTTTATAGGTCAGCTGGTTAAGATGCTACTTTATACAGAAGTCACTCGTTATCTGGATTTCAAAGTGACTGAAGGGAGCTTTGTCTATAAGGGAGGAAAAATCTACAAGGTTCCTTCCACTGAAGCAGAAGCCCTGGCATCTAGTAAGTAATTTTATTTTTTCAGAATGTTAAGGTTTCACAATGGAAAATGACTCTTAGAGATTAAATTTAATATCCCTTACATCAACCACTCATTCGATCAAAAAATATTTATTGAATGTGTATTACATGCCAGACACTATTCTGGGCAGTTGAGAATACCTTAATGAACAGAATGTTCAAATTTTTCTATTCTTTTTGACATTTAAAGAGAGTTTAAATGACCATCTCTATATCATGACCATCTCTATGTCTAGGTCTAGTAGTGCTCTTTTCATAATAATTCATAAGAGCAGTTGGTTTTTTGTGTTTCCTGTGTGTTAGCCTCTGTGCTAAACACTTCACATTCATTTTCTTACTTGGCTTTTAAAACACCTTTATGAAGTAAGTTTTCCATTTTATAGATAAGAAAATTCAGGCCTGAAATCACATAAGTGATTTAAGTAGCAGGATGGGAATTGAAACCCTGGAGGGATTGCTCCAAAGCCTGTGTTCTTAACCGTATTAAGCTGACCTCCTAGAGTCTAGGTCCTAGGACCTAGACTATATTGTCCAACCTGCTGAAAAAGAAAAGAACTCTGATGTGGCAAAACCCATTTTCTAAGTTGGTGCTGTTGCCATTCTCCAAAATCTCTGTTTTTAGGAATTTCTAGTGAGTATGGTGTGATTTTATTCTCTGCCCTAAATTATTTCCTCCACTGGCTCAACCAAAGATTCCTGGTTAACATTTTCTGTTTTGATCTCTTAAATAGCAAACACCCCTAGAAAGGACCTCTGTTCTTTAGGGTGTTGTAGTTGTTGTACAGAGCAGTTTAAGAAAGGACAAATTTGTATAACTAAGGAATAGATGAGTTTTATATACTAGATGTTTTAGAAGTTTAGAGGAGGGAAAGGTTTGGGAGAATAGGAAAAGGATCGATAAATTCTCCAGTAATTTTATTTTGGCATAAATGTGGAAAAGTTTTCTTATTTATTTTGGCAGTTTTTCCTAACTCCATTTATTTACTTCTTGCTATTAGGGGAGAAAATATTGGGCCTAAAATGTTGAAAGACACTATAGCTGGATAGTAAAAAAAAATCCACTAATAGTTTTGCTAGGTTAGAATTGACAATTGGGAAAGGAAGGGAATGGCTCCAAATTAAATTGAAGGGAGATAGTGGTGTAATCATGGGTTAGAAATTATTTTAAATCCTTTTTTTAAAACATATTTTTAATGATTTCAGAGAGGAAGGGAGAGGGAGAGATAGAAACATCGATGATGAAAGAGAATCATTGATCGGCTGCCTCCCACACTCCCCATAGTGTGAGCCCACAACCCAGGCATGTCCCCTGAGCAGGAATCGAACCATGACCTCCTGGTTCATAGTTTTACACTCAACCACTGAGCAACACTGGCCAGGCTGTCTTCCATATATATAAAAGCCTAATATGCAAATTGTCCGCTCAAGAGTTTGACCGGGAGACTGGGAGTATGATCGCTTGCTATGACATATGCTAACCACCAGGGGGCAGCATGGAATGAAGGAAGGCCCCGGCCAGCAGCCGGCAGCCAGGGAAGGAAGGCCCCAGCTGGCAGCTGTAAGGCCCCAATTGGCTCTGATTGCCAGCCAGGCCTAGGGACCCTACCCGTGTACAATTTTGTGCACCTGGCCTCTAGTTTTAAATATTTTAAAGATCCCTAGTGGGGGTATGCGGAAAGCAGCTAATTGCTGATTCTCTCTGATTGATGTTTCTATCTCTCCCTTTCCCTTCTTCTCTGAAATCAATTAAAAAATATATTAAAAAATATATTAAAAAATATAATAAAATATGAAAGTGAGTATAATTGCATGAAGTGTTTTCATAGAACTAGGAATGCAAGAGGTTGAATACATTCCTTTTAAACAAAGTTTGTGCTTTTTATTTTTTATTACCTTTGAGCTCTTACCTATGGATTTATTTTAAAATATATTTTTATTGATTTCAGAGAGGAAGGGAGAGAGAAAGACAAAAACATCAGTGATGAGAGAGAATCACTGATAGACTGCCTCCAGCATGCCCCACACTAGGGATCGAGCCCGTAACCCGTCCAAGTGCCCTGATCAGGAATCGAACTGTGACTCCTGGTTTTAGGTCGACCCTCAACCACTGAGTCACTCTGGCTGGGCTTAATGTATATATTTTTAAGTTAGGTTTATTGAGGTATAATTTATATACAGTAGAATTTACCTGTTTTTTTAGTATACAGTTTGATGAATTTTTACCATATCACTACCTTATCAGCAGCTGTTTTTATATTAGTGGATAGAATTTTGAAGTCAATGGTGGCAAGGAAATTCTAGACAAAGTTAGTGAATGAGATAAGGAAAAGTGTCGAGGTAGGGAAGTTCAAGAGAAATGTAAAATAAAAGAGAAAGATATGAATAAATTACTTTATAGTTTTAACTGGAGGCCCGGTATATGGATTTGTGCACCAGTGGGGTCCCTTGACCTGGCCTGCGGAATCAGGCCAAAACTGGCTCTCTGACATCCCGAGGGGGTCCTGGATTGTGAGAGGGAGCAGCCAGGCCAAGGGACCCCACTGGTACACCATTGGGGCTGGGGAGAGACACGGGATGTTGGTCAGCTGGGGAGGAACCATGGGAGGGCTCCGGGGCATGTCCGGCTCGTCTCGCCAGCCGGTCCCCAGCAGCAAGCTAACCTACCGGTCAGAGTGTCTGCCCCCGATGGTCAGTGCACGTCATAGCGACTGGTTGACCAGTCGACTCTCTGCCCCCTGGTGGTCAGTGCATGTCATAGCAAGCGCTTGAGCGACCTTAGCATGTCATTAGCATATTACGCTTTGGTTGGTTGAATGGCTGACCAGTTGACCGGACACTTAGCATATTAGGCTTTTATTGTATAGGACTAGAGGCCCGGTGCACAAAAATTTGTGCACTCGGGGGGGGGGAAAAGAGGGGGTCCCTTAGCCCGGCCTGTGCCCTCTCGCAGTCTGGGACCCCTCAGGAGATAATGACCTGCTGGCTTAGGCCTGCTCCTGGGTGGCAGAGGGCAGGTCCCATCCCTAGGTGCAGCCCCTGGTCGTGCTCAGAGCAGGGCCGATTGGGGAGTTGGGGCGCCGCCCCCTGTCATGCACAGAGCAGGGCTGATTGGGGAGTTGGGGCACCGCCCCCTATCACACTCAAGGCAGGGTCGATGGGGAGCTTGCAGCGCCATCCCCTGTGACTCACCGAGCAGGGCCAATCAGGGGGTTGGGGCGCTGCCCCCTGTCACGCACAGAGCAGGGCCCATCAGGGGGGTTGGGGCTCCATACTCTGTCACGCACAGAGCAGGGCCAATCAGGGGGTTGGGGAGCTCCCCCCTGTCACGCACAGAGCAGGGCCGATCAGGGGGTTGGGGAGCTCCCCCCTGTCACGCACAGAGTAGGGCCGATAGGGGAGTTAGGGCACCGCCCCCTGTCACACACACGGCAGGGCAGATCAGGGGGTTGGGGCGCCACCACTGTCACACTCAGGGCAGGGCCGATGGGGAGGTTATGGCTCTACCCTGTCACACACAGAGCAGGGCCTGTGGGGCGGGGGTTGGGGTGCTGCACCTTGTCACACACACAGCCGCAGGGCGATCAGGGGGTTTGGGCGCTGCCCCCTGTCACGCTGATCTGGTGCCAGGAGACCTCGCGGCTCCGCTGATCCCGGTGCTGGGAGGCATATTACCCTTTTACTATATAGGATAGAGGCCTGGGGGCCGGCTTGTTTGCCCTGAAGGGTGTCCTGGATCAGGATGGAGGTCCCCACTGGGGTGCCTGGCCATCCTGGATGAGGTGATGATGGCTGTTTGCAGCTGGTCACACACCCTTCAGGGTGGGGGTCCCCATTGGGGTGCCTGGCCAGTCTGGGTGAGGAGCTGAGGGCTGCTTTCAGGCTGGCAGTTGACTGAAGCTCCCAACCGCTCCTTTTTTTCTTTTTCTTTTTTTTCTTCTGGGCCAGCTTTAGCTCTGGCTCTAGCTCTGAGGCTTCCGCTGCTGAAAGCAGGTATCTGGTTTGTTTGCGTTCTATAATCGAAACAATGTATAACTCCAGCTCAGAGATCCCGGGCCGGCTGAAAGCTGGTTTCTGGGGTTTTGTTTAGCTTCTATATTTGTTACAATGTTTCTTGGAGTTGCAGCTCAGAGGCCGGCAAGTCAGGTGGGGAAGTTGGAGTCTGCAGTCACTGGAGCAAGCAAGCCTCATGTTTGCTTCCAGCTGCCTGGCTGCCGGCCGCCATCTTGGCTGACAGTTAATTTGCATAAGGATATGCTGATTAGCCAATGGGAAGGGTAGCGGTCGTACGCTAATTACCATGTTTCTCTTTTATTAGTGTAGATTATAGCTTACATTTACTGAACATGTTTGCCAGCATACATGTACTGTATGCTGTAACACACTCTGTGTGTTATCTAATTTTAGTTTATGTAGTCCTTTATTACAAACCTGTGAGATGTGGGTGCTATTATTTTTTACAGATGGGAAAACAGATATAGCGATGTGAAAGAAAAGCCCAAAGTAGCATAACTTCTGACTGGTAGAACTGGCTGGAAGTCAGATATATCTGACTCAAGAACCCCTCATAGTTGTAACTACTGTACTATATATAGTATATACAGCTTTAAAAAATATTTTAACTGTTATGTACCATCTTATTCTTTTTTCTTCATGGTAAACATTTCTAGTTTCTGTGATTGTTTCTCATATAATATGCTATCTTGATCTCTTTTACACTTTTTTTTGTAAATTCTCTGATTTGCCAAGATGATCCTATCCTATATAATAAAAGGCTAATACGCAAACCAACCGAACAGTGGAACGACTGGTCGCTATGATGTGCACTGACCACCAGAGGGCAGATGCTCAATGCTGGAGCTGTCCCCTGGTGGTCAGTGCGCTCCTATAGGGGGAGCACTGCTCAGCCAGAAGCCCTGAGCTGGGCTCATGGCTGATGAGTGCAGCCATGGTGGTGGGAGCCTCTCCTGCCTCCGTGGCAGCGCTAAGGATGTTTGACTGCTCAGGCTGAGGTACCTCCCTCCCCCTAGTGCACAATTTTCATACACTGGGCCTCTAGTATATAACAATAGTATTGCAAACAGACCAGACATAATACTCCAAATGTTGTCTGCTCTGTGTCAGTGGGACTATTACTTTCCTAGGACAATATACTTCTATTAATGTAGCCCGTTACCATTGCTTTTTTTCCCCTCTCTGTATACACTCTTGGTTCTCGTGATAGATAGATAGTTCATGATGCCAGCTAATTCCAGTAAATAATTTGTTGCTTGGTCAGATGTTATTTTTGTGAAATCAATGAGAAATATATATGATGTCTACAGAATGTTGAACACAATTAGTATGTTCAGAAATGTTTTGAGAAGTTTTCATGAAAAGCTTTGAAAAGCTAAATCTTTAGCTTGTTTATTTATTCTTATTCTTACTGCTGTGAGGCATCTATTTATCTGGAGCACGTTGGCATCAAATCACCTTTGATATCACAGATCTAAGTGAATCCAAGGGCTTGTAGCGGTCTGAGGTAGCTGTGCTTGCTGCACCTCTAATTCTACAATTAGAATTCTATATTGTGTGCCATATCTTAGTTTTTTTATGATACTGATTCTACCCTAAGTTTTTTTTTTTAAATATATTTTATTGATTTTTTACAGAGAGGAAGGGAGAGAAACAGAGAGTTAGAAACATCGATGAGAGAGAAACATCGATCAGCTGCCTCCTGCACATCTCCTACTGGGCATGTGCCCGCAACCCAGGTACATGCCCTTGACTGGAATCGAACCTGGGACCTTTCAGTCTGCAGGCTGACGCTCTATCCACTGAGCTAAACCGGCTTCGGCGAATTTTTAAAATTCTGTGGTTACCTCCTAGTTAATTGAAAAGTTTTTATCTATTCTCAGTGAAAGTACTCTGGATTTTGTAGGGTTTTTTTATGTTTTAAAAGTTTTGGTGTGTTTTTTTGGTAAGTAAACTTCATTGTATAAGTGAATGAATGAAAGTCAAACCTATTTCAAATGAAGGTAAGACACTAAGGGGACTAATTCTAAAAAAAATTTTTTTCTAATTTTTTAATATAATTTTAATATTTTTGTTTTTATGTGGTATACCTAATATAAGAATAAGTCAACTTCTTTTATATTTGCTCCCATAAGATTATATGGATTGAATATATATTGAGCCCTTGCTATGTGCCGGGTACTCTTCTGGGTTTGGGAGTAGGGAGGGTTCAACAGAAAGAAAAAAGTAAACAAAATTGCTTCCCTAATGGAGTTTACATTAGTAGGAGACAGACTATAAGTAAATAAGGAAAAGTCATGATGATAATAATGCTGTATAGAAAGTTGGAACGTGGAGGGAGTATGGGGGGTACAGTTTTATTTTATTACTATTTTTTAAAATATATTTCTTTATTGATTTCAGAGAGGAAGGGAGAAGGAGAGAGAGATAGAAACATCAATAATGAGAGAGAATCATTGATTGGCTGCCTCCTGCACACCCCACACTGGGGATCGAGCTTGCAACCCAGGCATGTGCCCTTGGCCGGAATCGAACCTGGCTCCCTTCAGTCTGCAGGCTGATGCTCTATCCACTGAGCCAGGCCAGCTAGGGCAGGGAGGTACAGTTTTAAATAGGAAGGCATCATTATAGAAGCAGCTGTTATAAAAATTATACAGTAGGAAATATTATTTTAACTCTTTCAATTATGACTTTCAGGATGAGCACTGGATCTCTAAAATGTTTGTAATCACAGTGGTTTTGATGCCATACTGCTAGTAATGGAGATCACTAGTTGGCACCATGCATGACACCATGGAAGGGGCGGAGAAGCTCCTGGAGCACCTCTGCTTGGCTGTGAAACAGTGTCACCAGCCATAATGATGAGGGGAGGGAGGGAACGAAAAAAGAGGAAATGGAGAGGAATTTAAGAAGACACTAGGATTTTTATTCTGGTTTTTAAAAAAAGTTACACAGTAATCCCCAGTAAGCTGTTGGTGGTAGCTGTAGGTTCCAACAGGCAGCGTCCACCAGCATATACCCGATATATAAGCGCATTACAGTGGTGACTCATGTTTCTTTTTTAGTCTTTCACCCAACACCAGACAATTAAACTTGGGTCTTAACTATGGTGCTGATGTGGTGATAGAATATTTCTTTTTAGCGTTATGTCTTTACTGTGTATGCATTCTCTCCATTTTTAAAGGTAGGTTGTAAAATATGTAGTCAGCTGTCACTAATAGCCTTATAATCATTTATAAATTTTTTAAATTGATTTTAGAGAGAGAGAAAGAGAGAAGAGAGAGAAAGAAAAAACCCACCAATTTGTTGTTCCACTTACGCATTTATTGGTTGATTTTTTTATGTGCTATGACCTGGGATCAAACCCGCAAGTTGGCATATCTGGAAGATGCTCTAACCGACTGAACTACCCGGTCAGGTTATGATCATTTGAATTTTCAGTTTTGTTGGTTTCAGTTACAGTCTTGGGAAAGAATGTTAAAAATATCAAAACATTAAATTGTCAACAGATAAAAAAGAAACATTTGAGAATTTGTTATTTTTAAAGCTGTTGTTTTTGGAAGTAGCTGTACAGTTTAGGAAAGGGGGTAAAAGATTGTAAAACCAGAAAGTTTTCTGTTTCTTTGCCCTTGTCTTTCTGCTTGCTGTATACTACTAGTAGTAACTGACTAATAGGAATGTCTGAGGGTTTAATATGTGGTCATTTATAGCTGTATAATGAACTACTTCTTATTGTATAAAGCAGTAAGCTGATGATTTAGGACTTCATTAAAGTGACTAGCAGCATAATCAACATCTAAATACAGATAAGAAGAGGAAGAGTATTCAGAATTTTAGGCAGTTGGCCGAGTATCAATTAGAGTTGTTAAAGGAACATTCAGCTGGATGCCTTCGTGAATAAATAGTTTTTGCAAAGTCATCTTGACCTTGTACCTAATAAGAAACATAATTAGACATACTACATTTAATTAAGTACTGGTTGTTATTGTACTTTAAAATTGAAGACCTTACTGATCTGTTATAATTATGTCAGTTTATTTTAAAGTTGTCCAAACACTCATATCTTAACCATTTGTATGCCATAAGAGTCTATAGAGGCAAGTGGCGGACCTTTTTTAATTAAATTCAAAATAGCGTGGCAGTTAACTGGTTAAATTGCACACTGTGTTAGAAGAGCCTCAAATAATAACATGGCAAATTTAAACTTTTCCTTTCATACTTTCTTTTCTCCAGTGTTCTATTGTGAGTGTGTGCTTTTTGAAAAATTATCTTTTAGGCTTAATGGGGCTGTTTGAAAAACGTCGCTTCAGAAAATTCCTAGTATATGTTGCCAACTTCGATGAAAATGATGCTAGAACTTTTGAGGGCATTGATCCTAAGAAGACTGCAATGCGAGAGGTGTATAAGAAATTTGATCTGGGCCAAGATGTTATAGATTTTACTGGTCATGCCCTGGCACTTTACAGAACTGATGAGTAAGTTTTCTGGTTTTTAGATTTATATATTGTTTGGAATGCTAACTGAATTTCCTACTTCTCCAATGTGGAAATTCTAGCTAAACAAATATATAGCCATGTCATACACTGAAAGAAGAGGTTCTAGTTGCAAATTAATGTTAGAACCTTTTAAGTAAAATGCAAAAGTAATAAGTTGAAATCACTGCAGAAATAGATTTTAAATTGAACACAAGAATGAAAACCGAAGCCTCTTGTAATATTTATTTCCTCTTCTCCAGCTATTTAGATCAACCATGTAGTGAAACCATTAATAGGATTAAACTTTACAGTGAATCTTTGGCAAGATATGGCAAAAGCCCATACCTTTATCCACTGTATGGCCTTGGAGAACTCCCACAAGGATTTGCAAGGTAAGAACCCATATTTATCCTATTTGCTAAAACCCCACTGATTCTGAACTTCATCTCCCACAGAAGTACTAGTGTATGAGATACGGTTGTAAAAAATGAGACAAGATATGCCTGTGAATAATGAGATGGTTTTAATTTTTGAAGTAAAATTCACATACAACGAAACCACAGATCTATAGTAAAAATGTTGAGTTTGATACATGTATAAACTTGCATAATAAAAACTCCAGAATCAAGATAACATTTTTCTCATTCCAGAAAGTTCCCTTGTATCATCTCATAATCACCCCTCCCAAACCATAGTATGTACTCATTTGTGTCTGACCTTTGATTAATATTTTTGAGATCCATTTATGTTGATACACATGCTGGTGGTAGTTCATTTATAGTAAAAAGTATTGAGTATTATTCCATTATGTGAATATCCCCCCTTTTCTCTTATGGATACTTGAGAGAGTGATGTACCACTTTATACTCAGCAATGCCTGAGAATTTTAGTTGCTCCATATGCTTGTCAACATTTGTGTTGTCAGTCTTTTTTTTTTAAATTGTTTTATTGCTTAAAGTATTACAAAGGGTATTACATATGTCCGTCCGTCGTCGTCCCCCCCCCCCCCCCCCCCGCCCCCCCCTTGACAATCCCCTGGGTGTTGTCAGTCTTTTTTAATTGAAACTACCCAGTAGGTGTGAAATAGTATCTTGTTATGGTTTTAATTTGCATTTCTTAAGGACTAATATTGATCACCTTTTCATGAGGTTGTTGGCTGTTAGTATAATTTTGTGGTGTGATTGCTTATGTCTTCTGTACATTTTTAAAGATTGGTTGTCTTTGTGATTTGTAGGAGATCTTGATGTATCCTGACAGCAAGTCTTTTGTCAGATATATATGCATTATAAATGTTTTCTCCCAATCTGTGGCAGAAGCTTTACATTTTTATGTTGTATCTTTTTAAAAAATATATTTTTTTGTTGATTTCCAGAGGAAGGGAGAGGGAGAGAGAGAAACATCAATGACGAGAGAGAGTCATTGTTCAGCTGCCTCCTGCACACCCCACACTGGGGATCGAGCCCACAACCCAGGCATGTGCCCTGACTGGAAATTGAACCTTCCTTCCTCTCCTGGTTCATGTCAATGCTCAACCACTGAGCCATGCTGGGCTCTTTTTTTTTTTTTTCCCCAATGTTTAGTGCTTTTGGAGTCCTAAGAAAACTCAAGAGCATAAAGATGTTCTCCTATGTCTTTTTCTAAAAGCTTTATAGTTTTAGCTTTCTGTTTCAATCTGTGGTTCATCTTGAAATAATATTAGTGTATGGGGTGAGGTAGGGCTCAAAGTTCACTTTTTTCATATCGATAGTTGTTCTAGCACCATTTGTTGGAAAGATTTCTTTTTCTAGTTGTCTTGGTGCCTTTGCAGAAAATCGTTTGACCATATATGTGTCTTTTGTTCCAGTGACCTATTTAATTTCCCTATGCCATTACCTAACTGTCTTGAATTATAGTTTTATAGTAAGTCTTGAAATCACGTAATGCAAGTCCTCATCTTTATTCTTTTTCAAAATGTTTTGGCTATTTGAGGTCCTTTATATTTCCAAATACATTTTAGAACAGGTTGACAATTTCTAGAAAAAGTGCTTGCTGGGATTTTAATTAGGATGAATTAAATCTGTATAGATCAGGAGGGTAGTAAAGAATAAAGGGGACTAAATATGGTGATGGGAGATGATTTGACTTTGGGTGGTCACAATGCAATATACAGATTATGTATCATAAAAATGTACACTTAAAACCTATATGATCTTACTAACCACTGTCATCCAATAAATTTAATAAAAAAAAATCTATAGATCAATTTGGGGGAGAATTATCTTAATAATACTGAGTTTTCCAATGCATGAATTTGCTCTCTTCATATATTTAGGTTTTCTTTGTCTCAGCAGTGTCTTGTAGCTTCATTGTAGAGATCTAGCATTTTTTTTGTTCAAATTTATTCGTAAGTGTGGTTATTTTGATGTTGCTGTTAATGGAAGTTTGTTTTCAGAGTTGTTTGCTGCTAATATACAGAAATATAATTGATTTATGTATACTGACCTTATATCTAGTTTTTATAGATTTCTTAGGATTTTCCTTATACACAGTTATCTCATCTTTGAACAGAGAGATTAGCTTCTTCTTTTACAACCTTTTTGTTCCTCCTTTCCTCCCCCTGCCTTTATGCACTGGCTAGGACTAATAGAAAAATGATGAATAGAAGTTGTGAGAATGGACACCCTTGCTTTATTCCAAGTCTTAAGGGAAATGTTTTCAGAATTTTATTATTAAATGTTTTTTTCTAGATGGTTTTATTAGATTAAAAATTTTTGTATTTGTATCTTGCTGAGAGTTTTTATTATGAAGGGGTGTTGACATTGAGTTAATAATGCAGAGTGGGAGGGAGGGGGAGAAAGAGTGAGAAACTTTGATGTGAGAGAGACATTGGGAGAGAGACATAGAGAGAGAGAGAAACTTTGATGTGAGAGAGACATATTGATTGGTTGCTTCCCCAGTGCAACCCAACCAGAGCTGGGGATCGAACCTGCAACCCAGGTTCGGATTACCCTTGACTGGAAATTGAACCCATGTTCCTTCAGTGCTTGGGCTGATCCTGTAACCACTGAGCAACACTGATCAGGGCTATCCCTTTAATTTTTTAAAATTTAGTTTGTGTGCGTGTATGCATTTGTGTATGTTAGATGTCACTACTAGTTTGTGTATATATAGTGGTTTTTTTCTTTTAGCTATTTTCAAATATTTTCTTTGGGTTATGGCAGTTTCACTAGGATTTGTCTAGGTGTGGTTTTGCTTCGCATTTGCTAAAGTGCTTGAATGTGTAAGTTCATTTTTTATATCAAATTGGTAATTTTTAAATTACTATCCTCTTTAGATATTTCATCCCATATTCTCTTCTCTTCTTCCGAGACACCAATTATTTGTACGTTAGATGCTTGGTGTTATTCCATAGGTCATTGAGGCTCTGCTCATTTAAAAAAAAACCACATTTTTATATGTTGATTTTTATTTCTTTAAATATATTTTTATTGATTTTAGAGGAGGGAGGGAGAGATAGAAACATCAGTGATAGAGAATCATTGATCGGCTGCCTACTGTATACTCCTTACTGGGGATGGAGCCTGCAACCTTGGGCATGTGCCCTGACCGGGAATTGAACCTTGACCTTGTGGTTCGTAGGGAGAGAGAGAGTTCATGCCGGGGGGGGGGGGGGGGGGGGGGGGGGGGGGACATCAGTTTTTTTGCTCCAGCCATATATGCATTCATTGGTTGATTCTTGTATGAGCCTACACTGGGATCGAACAACCTTGGCATATCGAGAGAATGCTCTAATCAACTGAGCTACTTGGCCAGCACTGCTCATTTTTTTGTCTATTTTTTCCCTCTCCTTACTTCATTGGATAATGCCTGTTCATTTGTCTTCAAGTTCACTGACTCTTGTTTCTGTTATTTCCAGTAGGCTAATAATCCCATTCAGTGAGTTTTAATTTTTTTTAATATTATACTTTGTAGATCTAGAATTTCTATTTTCAAATACAGTTTTAATTTATCTTGTGAGATGCTGTGTAACTCATTTTGACTCTCCTATATTTATAACATTCTTGAACATGTATCCTTGAACAAGGATGTTTGCAAATTTTCTTGTTTTGTTTTGTTAGTCCTCAACTGAGGATATTTTTTTCAATTGATTTTTAGAGAGAATGAGAGGGAGGGAGAGAGAGGGGAGAGTGAGAGACAGGGAAACATTGATGTGAAAGAGGTTGCCTCCCACACATGCCCAAACCGGGACCAGGGATTGAACCTGCAACTCAGGTACATGCCCTTATGAGGAATTGGATCCACAATCCTTTTGTGCACGGGCTGAAACACTAACCATTGAGCTAACCACTGAGCACACTGATCCGGGCATCCTTGATCATATTTCTAATAGTTGTCTTTAACCTTCTGCATTTTTTTAAACATCAGTAATAGTGGTCAGTTTATGTTGATTGCTTATCCTCTTTGGATCACATTTTTTTTGTTATATCTTATAATTTTTAGCATATACTGGACATATTTACTGGTACATTGTAGAGATGCTGGAGTCTTTCTCTGAAGAGTATTAATTTCCAAATTGGCAGATAAGTTTACTTTGAATTTTGGAGTTTTGATTTTATGCCTTTTTAAAGGGGGTCTTTTGTCCTTGGCTGACTTATTAGTCCTGGAACAGTAGGTACTAGTGTTTCTGTGGAAAGCCCCGAGTGTCTGCCAAGCTCCTAATTTAATAAGGCAGTTTCAAACTTCAGACTTGTTTGTCCTTATGACCTACAGCTGTAATCTCTGCTCAAGTCTTTTTGCTTTTCAGCTGTTGCTTTTTTGCTGGCTTTCTTGGAGTCTCCCTCATGTGCAAGTACTTCTGGACTTAGCTAAGGATGGAAGAGATTTTACAGATTTGGTGGCTACTGTTTGTAGGATTCCCCCCCAACCCTCAATTTTCATCTCCATTGACAACCCCAAATTCTGTCCTGTGTCATCTTAAGATGATAAGACCACAGACTTTTTCTTCTGTTATAGCTATTCTGTGTTATAAGGCCTGGGGAGTTCTTTTCCTCAGGGGAAGACTCATCCATGTAAACCACATAAATATTTCATCCAGTTGCCTCCTTCCAAGTTTTCCCCCCAGTTTCTGCCTGCGTTTAGTCACTCTCCGGTGCCTCTTGATAGTTTCATTTATATGCAGGAGGATTGGACACATTTAAGCTATTCTTTCATTATTGGTCTGTTTTTTGTTTTTTTTTACTTACTATTCATCATTGAATATGATATTTCATTATTTTTTATAATTGATGCTCTAATGACTTTTAAACTAATGCCTTTTGGAAGAAAATTGAGAAGATAAATATTGCTTATAATTAAGATCTAGGAAAGTAGACTTTAGTAGTTGAAACAATTATAAATTACCAATTGTAATTTAATAAATTTTTTAGGCTAAGTGCTATTTATGGAGGTACCTACATGCTGAATAAACCAATTGAAGAAATAATTGTGCAAAATGGAAAAGTGATTGGTGTTAAATCTGAAGGAGAGGTAAAGTAGCATTTACAATTAAAATATACTGTGTTCTTGTAAAGAAAACTTTATTATCTAATGAGTACTTAAATTTGGTATGGACACATGCTAGATTTCAGACTACATGGATATCTGATTTCTTATAACAAACGTATTCATTATGACTAAGGACTAGTTAATGAGTCTGTGCTTTAAGAAAACAGATCAATACTTTGTTTTGTTGTTTGTTGCTTCCTCTTGAGACTATAAAATATGGATTATGGATGAGTGCTAAGTGGTATATACTGTGGGTTGATGCCTGTCTCAAATTTATTTAAGTTTAGCTTTGTTAGTACCACTTATAATTTATTTGTTGAAATTGAGCTTATTAGGCAATACTGTTTTGTTATTATAATTTAGTAAATGGTTAAATTTTAACATTTTTTATATATATACTAGAGGCCTGGTGCACAAAAATTTGTGCACTTGGGGGAGTCCCTCAGCCCGGCCTGTGCCCTCTCGCAGTCTGGGACCCCTCGGGGGGATGTCCACCTGCTGGCTTAGGCCTGCTCCCCAGAGGATCGGGCCTAAGCTGGCAGTCAGACATCCCTGTGGCAGCCTGGGAGCCCTCGGGGGATGTCCACTCGCCAGGGGGGAACAGGCCTAAGCTGCAGTTGGACATCCTTAGCGCTGCTGAGGAGGCGGGAGAGGCTCCCACCACCACCGCTGTGCTGGCAGCCGTCATCCTGGCTTGTGGCTGAACAGAGCTCCCCCTGGTGGTCAGTGTGTGTCATAGTGACCAGTCATTCCCAGTGGTTCTGCTGTTAGGGTCAATTTGCATAGTACCCTTTTATTATATAGGATAGAGGCCTGGTGCACGGGTGGGGGCTGGCTGGTTTGCCCTGAAGGGTGTCCTGGATCAGGGTGGGGGTCCCGCTGGGGTGCCTGGCCAGCCTGAGTGAGGGGCTTAGGGCCGTTTTCAGGCAGGCCACACACTCTTCAGGGTGGCGATCCCCACTGGGGTGCCTGGCCAGCCTGGGTGAGGGGCTGATGGCTGTTTGCAGGCTGGTCACAGCCCCTTCAGGGTGGGGGACCCCACTGGGGTGCCTGGCCAGCCTGTGTGAGGGGCTGATGGCTGTTTGCAGGCTGGTCAAGCCCCCCAGCTGGGATCCTCACCCTGTGGGTGCCTGGCCAGCCTGGGTGAGGGGCTGTGAGGGCTGTTTTCAGGCTGGCCACACCTCCTTCAGAGTGGGGGTCCCGCTGGGGTGTCTGGCCAGCCTGGGTGAGGGGCTGAGGGCCGTTTTCAGGCTGGCCACAGCTGCGGGCTGAAAGCAGGTACCTGGGATTTTTCTATCTTCTATAATTGAAACTTTGTAGCCTTGAGCGGAGTTCAGGGCAGGCGGGAAGCTTGGCTTCCTCCATTGCCGGGGGCAACCCAAGCCTGCTTGCTCCAGCTCTGTGGCCGCGGCCATCTTAGTTGGGTTAATTTGCATATTTGCTCCTGATTGGCTGGTGGGCGTGGCTTATGGGTGTAGCAGAGGTACAGTCAATTTGCATGTTTCTCTTTTATTAGATTAGATTTTTATTGCTTTGAGAGGAAGTAAGTGGGAGAGAAGAGAGAGGAGAAACATCAATGATGAGAATCATTGATCGGCTGCCTCCAGCACGTCCATACTGGGGATTGAGCCCACAACCCGGGCATGTGCCCTGGCTGGAAAATGAACCGGGACTTCCTGGTTCATAGGTTGATGCTCAACCACTGAGCCATGCCAGCCTGGCATCAATGTTAATTGTTAACATTTAATTTGGGGTTCATCTGTGGAGCTGGCTAGGTGGAGTTTTGAGTAATTTCTCCAATTTGAATTGGATATAAATCAGTTAATTTAAAAAATACATATTTTTATTGATTTCAGGAGGGAGAGGGAGAGAGAGAGAGAAACATCAATGGAGAGAATCATTGATTGGCTTGCTTCTTGCATGCTCCCTAATGGGGATAGAGCCTGCAACCTGGGCATGTGCCCTAACTGGGAATTGAAGTGTGACCTCCTAGTTCATTGGTTGATGCTCAACCACTTAAGCCGCACCTGCCCGGCCATAGTTAATCTTGTTGAAGGACATATTCTGATTCAGTAAATGTTCAGAGGTGGGGCTACATTTTCTTCCAGGCTCTCAGGTGAGGCTGATGCTGTTGGTCTGCAAACCAGATCATTCCACTGCCATGAACTATCGCCTCTTACAAACAGAAATGCTCAAAAAGAAAACTCAGAAACTAAGTTATAAAAAATATATATGTATATACACACACACAAATATTTTCTTTTTTATTGGTTTCAGAGAGGAAGGGAGAGGGATAGAGAGATAGAAACATCAATGCTGAGAGAGAATCATTGATTGGCTGCCTCCTGCATGCCCCACACTGGGGATGGAGCCTGCAACTGAAGCATGTGCCCTGACCAAGAATTTAATTGGCGCCGAACCGGTTTGGCTCAGTGGATAGAGCGTCAGCCTGCGGACTCAAGGGTCCCAGGTTCGATTCCGGTCAAGGGCATGTACCTGGGTTGCGGGCACATCCCTACTGGGGGCTGTGCAGGAGGCAGCTGATCGATCTCTCTCATCGATGTTTCTAGCTCTCTATCCCTCTCCCTTCTTCTCTGTAAAAATTCAATAAAATATATTTAAAAAAAAAGAATTGAATTGGCATTCTCTTTTTTTATTTTTTTAATATATTTTATTGATTTTTTACAGAGAGGAAGGGAGAGGGATAGAGAGCTAGAAACATCGATGAGAGAGAAACATCATTCAGCTGCCTCCTGCACATCCCCTTGTGGGGATGTGCCCGCAACCAAGGTACATGCCTTTGACCGGAATCGAACCTGGGACCCTTCAATCCAAAGACCGATGCTCTATCCACTGAGCCAAACCAGTTAGAGCCTGGCAACCTTTTGGTTCCTCTGTCAGCGCTCAACCACTGAGCCATGCTGACTGGGCAAAAAAAATAATTTGGTATTCCTGATGGTATTCCATGGGTTAAGACCATATAAGCAACACTCAATAGTTGGCCATCTGAACTTTCACTGTTGCAGATCTTTTGTTAACTACCTATGCCTTTTCAGCATAACAGGTGTTTGGGAAATATGGTTAATGTTTTTATTTGCTATCTAAAAGTCCATTTTATTTAAATCTTCACCTGAGGATATGTTTTTATTGATTTTTTTGGGGGGGTGGGGGTGGGGGTTGGGAGGGAGAAACGTTTATCGTTGCCTTGCATAGGGCCCCAACTGGGATTAAACCTTTAGCCTTTTGGTTTACGGGATGATGCTCCAACCAACTGAGCCACCCAGCCAGGGCTCAAAATCCTTTTTATTGCAGCCCCCTTCCCTCCTCCAATTCTTCCTTGCTTCACACAGCTGCTGCTACTTAGGAAATTTCAAGGCTTTGATATACAAGGGGAAGAAGATTATAATATATATCTTTTAACTTAAGTTTTACTTAAAAAGCCTAGTGTTAAAATATTTTGGTCTGTTTGTAATGCTAATACTACTTATGGAACATTTTACTAAGGAGTTGTTACTTGGTACTTCTCATATAATGACAACCCCTAATTATACTTTTTCACTTTATTCCAACAACCACCTTTGAGATTGCAAAAAGCCAGGATGTGAACACTGATCTGCCTAGTTCTAAAACTTCTGAACACTGCAACAACTTTCCTAATATTTGAATAGGATTTAGAATTTAATGAATTTGTTCCAGGAAAATTTGTAGAGATTGTTGTCAGAGCTAGTTTTTTTTGGCAGAGCTAGTTTTAATAGTTACCTTATAGTTCAATTAATTTCTGCAGTTAATGTGAGAACAGTAAGAGATTATATTCATGAGACAATGGCATCAGTATACTGTCTAAAAACATCATGGACACCAAATATTGTAACATCTTTAAATGTTTTGTTACAGATTGCTCGTTGTAAGCAGCTCATCTGTGACCCTAGCTATGTAAAAGATCGGGTAGAAAAAGTGGGTCAGGTGATTCGTGTTATCTGTATTCTCAGTCACCCCATCAAGAACACCAATGATGCCAACTCCTGCCAGATCATTATTCCACAGAACCAGGTCAATCGGAAGTCAGGTAAGTTTTGGAGATAAGCCAGATGTTTGTAGAATTTTGGTAGACAAAATTTACTTTGTATTTTATCCAAAGTTCCCAATTTTATTTGCTCTATTATAGTGAAAAAGCCTTATCTTTTTAATACATGGGAAACAAAGTATGATGGATCCCTTTTAGTTGAGATTCTAAATCATTACATTAAATGGACAAATTAAATTAGCCTAGGAGTCCTGCCTCAGGTTTGTATTCACTGCTTTGGACCCCCGATTCCTCATCTGTGGAATTCAGAGGCTGAACTAAGATGAGTTCAGTTTCTCCAGTTCCAACATTATGTGCCTGTAAAGGCTTAGCTTATTAGTGACCTGACACCACTATTTTGAGATGATGATAGTGGTGCTTCTCTGTCATCCTATCTAATAATAGAGAAACATGGTAATTAACTGTAACTTCGCTACCCTTCCCATTGGCTAATCAGTGAGATATGCAAATTAACTGCCAACCAAGATTGCGGCCAGCATCCAGGCAGCTGAAGCGAACAGGAGGCTTGCTTGCTCCAGTGACAGAGGAAGCCAAGGTTCCCCGCCTGCCGCTGCTGGCCTCTGAGCTGCACTCTAAGCAACTATGTTGCAATTATAGAAGTTAAACAATCCCCAGAAACCTGCTTTCAGCCGGCCGGCCTCAGAGCTGGAGCTGAAACAGTGTTTCAATTATAGAAGCCAAACAAACCAGATACCTGCTTTCAGCAGCCGAGGTCTCAGAGCTGGAGCTGAGCCTCAGAGCTAAAGCTGGCTCTCAGTTCCAGTGACAGCCATCGAAGGTAAATAAATCCCAGAATAAAAAAAGAAAAAAAGGAGAGGTTGGGAGCTTCAGTTGCCCACCAGCCTGAAAACGGCCCTCAGCCCCTCACCCAGACTGGCCAGGCACCCCAGTGGGGACCCCCACCCTGAAGGGGGTGCAACCAGATGCAAACAGCCATCATCCCCTCATCCAGGCTGGCCAGGCACCCAAGCGGGGCCCCCACCCTGATCTGGGACACCCTTCTGGGCAAACCAGCCAGCCCGACCCATGCACCAGGCCTCTATCCTATATAGTAAAAGGGTAATATGCCTCCCGGCACCGGGATCAGCGGAGCGGCAAGGCCTCCTGGCCCCTGGAGCAGCGTGACGGGCAGTGCCCAAACCCCCTGATCGCCCTGCGGCTCTGTGTGTCACAGGGGGCGGGCCACAACTTCCGTATCCGCCCTGCTCTGTTCGTGACAGTGGAAGGGCCCCAACCCCCTGATCAGCCCTCCTCTGTGCCTGATAGGGGCGAGCTCCCCAACCCCCTGATCGGCCCTGCTGTGTGTGTGACAGGGTGCGGCACCCCAACCCCCCCATGGGCCCTGCTGTGTGTGACGGGGTAGAGCCACAACCTCCCCATCGGCCTTGCCCTGTGACGGGGGAGTGCCCCAACCTCCTGATCGGCCCTGCTCTGTGTGTGACAGGGGTAGCTCCCCAACCCCCTGATCGGCCCTGCTCTGTGCGGGACAGGGGGAAGCTCCCCAACCCCCTGATCGGCCCTGCTGTGTGTGTGACAGAGTACTGAGCCCCAACTCCCCTGATGGGCCCTGCTCTGTGTGTGACGGGGGGTGGTGCTGCAACCTCCCCATCAACCCTGCCTTGAGTGTGATGGGGCGGCACCCCAACCCCCCCCAATCAGCCCTACCCTGAGCGTGACTGAGGGTGGCATCACAGTCTCCCAATCCGCCCTGCTCTGTGCATGACGGGGCGGCGCCCCAACTCCCCAATCGGCCCTGCTCTGAGCCCGACCAGGGGCTGCACCTAGGGATTGGGCCTGCCCTCTGCCACCCAGGAGCGGGCCTAAGCCAGCAGGTCGTTATCTCCTGAGGGGTCCCAGACGATGAGAGGGCACAAGTGAGGCTGAGGGACATCCCCCCCACCCCCCGCCAGTGCACAAATTTTTGTGCACCGGGCCTCCAGTTATTTATAAACTTATTAGTCTCTAAGATCAGGATTTCTAAAATTGTAATTCCTGATTTATTTGCTTTAACCAGCAGATTTCATCTACTACCTCTTCCTGAAGTCCTAAATCTTTTATCAAAAATTCAACTAAAAAAAGTTTTTTGGCTTTGAAAAAGACAATTAAAAGCCATCTGTATTTAATTTTTCTGTATAGGAATCCCAATCACAGAAGATTTATTACTAGAATAAAGGGAGTTGTACTCAAGTAATTTTTAAAGGGTTCCCAAGCGGAACCCTGGGTTGGTGAAAGTAACAAAAGGGAGCCCAGTAATTGTTTACTGTTTTTGAAATTAATGTAGTTACTTAGTGGTATACAGACAACTAGACCTATGGAATTATATGAGTTTATTATGCCAACTCAAGAATAGCTTTTGCTGATTTGTAGTTTTATAGTAAATATGTGAGGACTCAATATAGAAGGTCCCCACTTAACAATGGTTTGACTTAACGATTTATCAAGTTAGTGCAAAAGTGATTAACTATACAACCATTGTTTTTTCTTTTCAGCACAGTATTGAATAAATTGATATACTCAACACTGCTACAAAATAGACTGTGTTAGATGATTTTGTCCAATTATAGGCTAATGTAACTCTTTTGAGCACATTTAAGGTGTGCTAAGCTAAGCTATGATGTTTGGTAGGTTAGGTGTATTAAATGCATTTCGACTTCCGGTATTTATGATGGGCTTATCAGGATATAACCCCTCTGTAAGTTGAGGAGCATCTGTACTTAATGAAACCTTTCTTAGCCATTCAAAACCTTTTGCAATGCAATGTTTAGAGAGGCAGAAGACCTCAGAGCAGTTAACATGGTTTGCCAGGTTTCCACAGTTAGCTGGGACAATGCTGGGAAGAGAAATTTCATTCTCAAGTCCAGCAGTTTACTGCCACATAAATCCTTGATCTCCGAAAGGCTAAAAAGTTGCTGAATATTGGCATATTCTATGTATGACCGTTGCTTCCATATACATAGAACTTAAGCTTAGAAGCTACTGTCTATTCCAAGTAATTTTAATTCACACCTCAAAATACGGGTGAGACTGAGTGCACACACCCGATGCCCACGTTTTACAAACCTTGGCAGTGAGATGGCATTACTTGTTTCCAGATATCTATGTCTGCATGATCTCCTCTGCACACAATGTGGCAGCACAAGGGAAGTACATTGCCATAGTCAGTACAACTGTGGAGACCAAGGAACCCGAGAAAGAAATCAGACCAGCTTTGGAGCTCTTGGAACCAATTGAACAGAAGTAAGTGACATGATCATTTATATCAGCTAAAATCCTAGATTAATTTTGGATTTTGCTCCATGGTGGGGCAAACCCAATGAGAAGCAAGCAAGCAACCATCATCTCCACCAATCTCATCCTTTGGGTTTTGAGTTTCAAGCAAAGCAGTGAATGGGTGTGGGATCAGCTCACCTGCTCACTTAATTCTTTTTCTCCTTCAGATTCGTTAGCATCAGTGACCTGCTTGTACCAAAAGATTTGGGAACAGAAAGCCAGGTGAGTGTGGTGATCTGAAAAGGGTATTATCAGGTTTTATTGGGAGATTTCCTTAGTTTCAAGTCTTTCTAATTTTTATTTTCAGATCTTTATTTCCCGTACATATGATGCTACAACTCACTTTGAGACAACCTGTGATGATATTAAAGACATCTATAAGAGGATGACAGGATCAGAGTTTGACTTTGAGGAAATGAAGCGCAAGAAAAATGACATCTATGGGGAAGACTAACAGCAGTACATGTTATCATCTAATTAGGACAGACTTAAAATTGGCAAATAATGCATATTGTATGAAATCAGTATTGTAAGGCCTGCTTTTATAATCCAAACTGGGAGATTGCAGAGCACTGCACCAGTAAATATTCCTCCCCTTTCTAATATCATGTATTAACTTGTATTCATGGAGTGGCTGTTCAGAATTGGCAGGTGACCATATTCTGTACTGTTTAACCAATGCTGGCTTTTTTTTCTAGTGAAGGATAAGTTTTAAAAAAACATTGTGATACTGATACAAAGATCTTGATACAGTATTTGTATCTTTTAATCAGTGTAGCCTTTACAGTTATGTGCTTCTGCTGCTCAAGAGCTGGATCAGTACAATTTGCGTGCCATCTGTCCTTAATATTAAGGAGATTTGAAATCAAATATTCCATAATTTGGGAAAGCATATCGAAGTTTTCACTATAGATTTACATTTTGGTCCTGTCAAGTATTATGATAGTGTCTATGTAGCCTCACCACAGGTTTGGTTTATGTGGGCTTAAAATTCTGAACTCCAGACTTCAGTAGTCATTTTGGGGGAAACCTGTGTGTGTGTTTTAATCTAATTGATGAGAGCAAAGGAGATAGAAAACTATCATAAAGCAGGTAAATGTAGAAGCTTCTATCATATCCCAGGTGTGGCCTTTTCAACGGACCAAGCTGCAATGCAGTATTGATTTGACAGAGCCTCTCCTTCAATGATGTCTGCCTCAAAATGGCTCCAAATGATTTCTGTACTGCAAAATAAAGCCAGACTCTGGAAACCAAGTCCCTCTCGATTGGTCTGTTTGTGCCCTGATGTTTAAGAGCTATAAGTATTGTGCTGGCCATGATGCAGTTGTTTATTCCCTCAGTAGAGCTGAAACTGATGCTAGGAGAGATGCTGGAATGGAACTGTGCTCAGTTACTGACAGCATGTGAAGCTTCAAACTTGGACGGATAGAGAATCAAGTCTGGCTTCATTGTGAGTAAACCCTAAATTATACTCTTGACTCAGTATTACTGTGAAACTCTTGATATTCTTTTTTTTTTTTTTTTTTTTTTTGGTTAATCCACACCCAAGGATATTTTTCTGTTGATGTTTTAGAGAGAGTGGAAGGGAGGAGGGGGGAGAGAGGGAGAAACATTGATGGGAGAGAGATTGGTTGCTTCCTGAATTTGTCCCAATCAAGACCAGGGATGGGGTCTGGTACGTACCCTTGATACGTATCCTTGACTGGAATCGAACCTGGGGCCATTTAGTCTGAGGGCCTACACTCTAACCACTGAGCAACTGGCTAGGGCTTAGATATTCTTAGTAGTGGTTAACAAGTACTCTTTTTTTTATTCAAATGCAAATTACTGCCTTTGATAATTCTGCTTATAGGTAGCATTTGTAAGAGAACAAGTTAATTATCAGATGGATAGGTGCTTTAAAAGATTTTCATGTAATGTAAATTGTAGTTAGAAATTGTTTTTAACTGGGACCTCCTCTCTCTCTTAGCATTATACAGTAATAGCTACCAGACGAATGAAGACATCTTAACTGTATTCTTATAGGCTGAATTTGATTCTTACAGTTATGTCTAAAGGACATATTAGGACACATGACTAATCTGTTAAAGTAATTAGGATAATAATTTAGATTATTATTCAGATTATCTGATTTACTTTAGCTCAGTTTCTCAATCTCACACTACTTGTTTTGGCCAGATACTTCTTTGTTATGGGGGACTGTCCTGTGCATTGTATGATGTTTAACAGCATCTCTGACATCACTTCTAGATGCCAGGAGCACCTCCCTAGCCCGAGAACCAAAAATGTCTCCAGATGTTATAACATATCCTAGGGGACAAAACTGACAGTTGAGAACCACTACTTTATGTCAGGGGTGGGGAACCTTTTTTCTGCCAAGAGCCAAAAGGATATTTCTAACATTATTCTCAGACCATACAAAATTATCAACTTAAAAATTAGCCTGCTATATAGTCAAACATGCAAAATGTACAAACTGGTTAGTATTAAATAGAAATCAAAGATATCAGGACTTTATGTCCCAGGCCAATGGGGTCCAAAAATGATGAAGGCACAATTTCTGTACCATTGTTCTGTGACTTGGTTAAGTGTTAAAATAAAGAAAGGGTGGTATGGGACTGATGGCCTTGGGGTTGGATGTTGGAAGGCTTTTCAGTAAGGGGAGATGAACATTTGAGGTACAACTTGAAAGATGACTATGTTGGACAGATAGCACCTGACAGGTGGTAGTAGTAGGTGCTCAATAAATATTTCCTTTTCCTTAGTAATTTCAAATCAACTCAGTGTTATGATCCTCTTATTAGAATCTTATCCCTGAGGTAAAAAATGGGTTTCTAAGCAAAAGCTAGTGTCAAATAATTAAAACTTATAGTGAGATTGGCACTTTTGTTTGGGTAAGAAGTATACAAAGTAGATGAATGGCTTTTGAAAGAAGTTTCTGTATAGTTCTAACAGCCCCATAGAAGGGCAAGATGGAAAGTCCTATGAATGCCCTTTTTTTCTATGGCTTGCAGCTCAGTGCACATGACCTTGGGAGGGGAAAACAATGGGCGGGTCTGCTGGGACTAAACTGACAGGTGAGGGCCAAAATGATATAAGTGATAGTATTCCTCTGGAACCCAGTCATTCTTGCTTAAGTGGCTTAAGTGATACAACTCTCCTGACAAACTCCAATTTTTGCTATGAAGTCCTTCCAGAAACAATTGACTTTTTAGTTGTCTTTATTAGAAAAATGAAACAAATTAGTTATAAAAACCTGTGTTCCAAATTGATGCTAAATGTCTTACAAATGTTTTTTGCTTGGTTTTCATGTTTAAAGATTTTAATTATTTCTAACATCATAAATAAGTGATTATTCTCAGAGTTGATTTTATAAGTGCACTATTTACAAAATAAGTGGAAAATAACAGTTTATAAATTGGACAATTTTGGAAAAAAGGTTAACTTCATGTAGTGTTTGAATAATAGCAAATGAAACACTTAAGAGATTATAGTCTTTACAAGGGTAATAAAAGCCTTTAAAACAGACTAATATGCATTTCTTAAGTGTTGCTGACATTAACATGCAAAAATAAAGCTATTGGTTAAAATAGACTAATTTTTGCTACAACTGAGTTAACATGTTTATAAAATTATTTTTAAATTCAATTAATAGCTTTAAATTACAATTTAAAACAAAATATTTAACACTGCAACCCAAAGTGAATGTGTCATTGTAAATGAAGCCAGACATTTAAACAAAATGTAAAAAAATGAAAGGAATTTTCCCCTAAGTTGTAGAACATTGATTTGTTTCAATTATGAGAGGGAAGACTTTTTAATGTGTCTTAAAGTTTTTTAAAGAAAAGGGAAAATACTAATTTGTTGTTGGCATCATTGATGTCTAGGCAAGTTACAGTTGAATAACCTGGGTAAATAAAATTGATAATTTCATCTTTAAAACAAAATAACCAACCATTTTATAAATAGTATGCTACCTAATGGGAAAATTTCTATGCATTGTAAAGGTTACATCATCTGTCTTGGTGATCAGGATGAACTGCAGGTGAAAATGCACATCACAGAGAAAATGGGTAATTGGGTTGGTTATTTCATTAGTGGATACTTTAGAATTTCATCCCTAAATAGAGTTATTTTTAATTTACAGCATGATAACACATAAGGTAAAGAACAGAGTTTTTGAACAACTGTTTGCCTCATAGACACAAACGTCAGTATCTTCCCTTAATTCCAGCTGACATGGGAGAGTTGCAGAAGTGTTCTTACCAATAGCTACTCCTAAATGGAGCTGCTACTTTTTGTATATTTTCAATAAAGTTATTTACATCTGTAACAAGGATGCCACTATTTTCAAAGACTTCTCTGGAGACAGGCTTCTCTGTAAAAAGAAAAATATCCTTTTTTTGGTAAAAAATGCATTAATGTACTTTCTAAAAAGTATCATTGACATATAATATTATATTAGTTCCAGGTGTATAACAGTTATTCAACATTTAAATGTACCTTTTTAAAAGTAGCAGAACCCCCTTTGTTTAAAAAAACTTGTGTGAAAGTTCCTAATGTGGGAGGAAAAAGGAGTCTGGTTCTAGTGGGGAAAAAAAAAAAAAAAAAAGTTTGAAGCTTTGGGAGCAGCCCCTTCCATGGGAGGTGGGAAGAGTGCTGGGAAACCACTGATAAATGACAAGAGAGTCATTCCTTAATTTTTAAATGTTTGGTGAAGATTCACATGAAACATTAAAAATTAGGGATTAAGTATAAAACTAAGTAAGGAGATGATGAAACTTAATAGAAAGAAACTGTCTGAGGACTATTAAATAGACAGTACCCCTCACCCAGCCATTATCAGGCTAACAACTGATCTTGGATCTATATCCACATTTATCTTATGGCATTCAATGACTCCTAGAGTTGACCCATTTGGGCATTAACTGATTGATGATATAAAACTGAGGCAGTACTAAGTCTGTATGACTTTACCTGTTAGGAAGACAGCAAACCTGGCATGGATATGCTGAATTTGCAGGTTTAGGAGACATTTTAAATGTTCTGCTTTTGTTGATGACCGAGAGTCACACTGGTGATAATGAAGCAATTCAATGATATTTGCACTCTGGTAGGATTTCAATATTAAGTTCTTCTTATGTGCAATTGAATCCACTCTGGAAAATACATAGAAATGTTAAATTCAGATTCAGTGTAAGTTTCTTTTTTACTGTATCTTAATTTTGTTTTATTCCTAAATCTTCTCTTGCCTTCACTATACTTACATTCCTAGTTTAACTACTTCCCATAAAACCAACTGAGATCCTTTGTCCCTGTTCTTTTCCACCATACACTGGCCTTCCTAGAAGTCATTGTCTTGATGCGCTCTTCAAAACATTACAGGCGCACTATTTTTGCAAATACAGATTAAAAGAAAAAATTGCGCCCTAACCGGTTTGGCTCAGTGGATAGAGCATCTTGCGGACTCAAAGGTCCCAGGTTCGATTCCGGTCAAGGGCATGTACCTTGGTTGCGGGCACATCCCCAGTGGGGAGTGTGCAGGAGGCAGCTGATCGATGTTTCTCTCTCATCGATGTTTCTAACTCTCTATCCCTCCTCCCTTCCTCTCTGTAAAAAAAAAAACAACACAATAAAATATTTAAAAAAAAAAGAAAAAAAGAAAAAATAGCATTCTGATTCCAAGCCGAAGGGACATCTACACATTTATCTACCACCACTTCCAAAAATGTCGCCAGGCAAGCTTCATAGGAATTTCTAGTGGACCTCTTAATGCATTCTTTATAGCAATGGTTCCAAATCTGTAAGTTTCTTTAAAACCCCTGCTCTATACTTCTGATTAAAACAACATAGCAGCTAGATTTTCCTTAGTTTCTCACCTTCTTTTAAATCTTCTTTCTACCTTTTTTCTTACTTTTTTAGAGGAAAATGTTTAACTTTTAAACATCGCTACCTCTGCCCTTGATTCCATCTCTCTAGTCAGTCTTTTCTATCACATTCTCCTTCCTGTTTGCTGGAGAAAACCAGATCATACGTATCCCACCACTGAAGCGACAAGTACTGTTCACATCACAATGGTGAATTTCCTTCCAGACTTATAAGTCAATTTACAATTGGCATCATACTGTACCTAGTTTTAAGATACCAACTTTTCTGTTATATTTCTTATTGTTATAAACAGAAACTCTTTGTATGTTTCTATTGACTGTGTTAAGTTTTGTGTGACATTATTTTGCAAATATTAAAAAATCAGACCCTGGCTGGTATGGCTTAGTGTTAAGAGGGTTGGCTAAGCACAGAAAGGTCTCGGGTTCCGTTCCCAGTCAAATACGTGGGTTGTTTGATCCCTGGCCCTGGTTGAGGCGTGTGCAGGAGGCAACCAATTGATGTGTCTCTCTCCTCACAACCCCCTCCCCTCCCTTCTAATCTCTCAAAAAATCAGTGGAAAAATTAGGTAACAACATTAGCCTAGAGATGGAGTTGAGGCTGGTTTTGTAGTTATTGATAACCATCAATGGCTATAAACCCCTTTGTGATCTTTAAAAGCTAGGGTTTTCTTTTTGTTTTAGTTGTAGATATACTCCCCCAACGTTGAAAGAATCTGATAAGTTTTCTGATGAGCTCTGTTTATGCCAGGTAAGTACAATTTGAAGAGCATGTTACTGTTTTGGCTAACTCTCAGTGAATGCATGGTTACAGCCTGGGATCCTGTTAACTCTTGGTTGTCCTCCTGTCCTAGTGCCTCCTAACTATGAGCCTTTTCTGAACTTCTAAGCCACCTTTCAACATCTCATGCACTTCCATAATTTTGGCTGTTTCATCTGAGGTTTGTTTTCCTTTGGAGAAATCACTATGGTTAAACACAATAATGGACATTTCAGAGATGAACATCCTGGAGTTAAAGCCTTACAACTAACTGACTCCAAGTTTGACCTAAGTCAGGCCTGTCATTGTGTACTCTGTATGAAGTTAGGGCAAGATAATTGAAGTAAAACAGCTAACAGTGCCTGAAACAGTCATTTAACAAATGGCTTGTCAAGTCTGTTCTTTTCCAGTCTGTCTCTGAGCTCCAGGCCTTCCTTTCCCAGTCTCATTAGAACCTGGAGGCACATCTTTTTTAAAAATATATTTTACTGATTTTTTACAGAGGAAGGGAAAGGGATAGAGAGTTAGAAACATCGATGAGAGAGAAACATCGATCAGCTGCCTCCTGCACACTCCCCACTGGGGATGTGCCTGCAACGAAGGTACATGCCCTTGACTGGAATCGAACCCGGGACCCTTGAGTCCGCAGGCCGATGCTCTATCCACTGAGCCAAACCGGTTAGAGCAGGAGGCACATCTTTGATATGGAGCTACTCTCAGACCCAAGTTCCTTTAGCCAAGGAATCAATAAATACTTTTCTTTAAAACAATCCCAGCTGTAGAATGGCAGGGTGGCTCAGTTGGTTGGAGTGTCCCATACACCAAAGAGATTTTGGGTTTGATTCCAAGTCAGGAATAGCGATCTTAAAATATCTATAGTTAAGTTCAGACTCTGCTTACGGGAGGCCATCGATAGATTTTTCCCTCTCACATCGATATTTCTCTCTCCCCGAAGATTAAAAAAATCCTAGCCATATATTTAAGTCTACCAGACCTGAGGCACTGAACCTAACTGCCCTATACCTGGGCTCCTGAGAATTAAAGAGAAAAAACCAACATGATATAGAAAAATGTTAGTTACATGCAAACAAGTGGCTAGAATAAGATGGAACTTGGAGACATTGTAGAAAATAGGTCTACCTTTCATCTAGCGCCAGTATTCCACTTTTGTGTGGAAATTACCTAAAAATCGGTACAGCGGTCTGGTAGGGTTAAAGAGGCTTGCCAATTGGCAATCTATTGTTTAAGGGTAAAATTCAATTTTCCATCCTAGTTATAACTGAGGCAACTTAAAAAGCATTACTGTGGCAAGCCCGTAGTTCAGTTTACTTTTTGCAGTTCATGGTAGCAGAGTCTGAATAACTATAGATATTTTAGGATCCCTATGTCTGACTTCTGTTGGTCTAGAGAGAGCGCTACTCACAGTATATGCCTATAAACTTTTGAGTACAACACAAAACTTTCATTGAATAATATGCCCTGCTATAAAAACAAAATCCCAAAACCAGCCAACAGATCTAAATACTATGTTTAGTGATGCAGGTGATTTCCATTGCAGTACAAACTTAACCTTGAATAATACCAGTCCAGACCACATTGAATATTTCAGGGTGAATCACATGGTATTTCCATATCCCCCTGTCAAAGGGAAGAGAAGGACCCCCGCCCAAGCCCTCACTTGCCATCAGGCCTTACCTTACATCTTCCTTTAGCTTTTTATTTTCCCTGTAGTGAAGCAACCATTTCCATCTTCCATTTCCATTTAGTTTCTCCAGGGCTTTCACAATTTCCTTCAGTTGAACTACAGGATAGAATAAATTGTGTTTTAAGATTTTTGGTTTTCTACTCAAAGGCCAGAATTTATTACTTGTAAAAAAAAACACCTGTGTTTGAGTGTATACCATCATTGATTGCCACTTGTGTGGCTGTATAGGACCCCATATTGCATTTCAAAGATACAGCAATCTATGGCCCCTCGATTCAGCCCTACCTACTCAGACTGCAGTAGGAGAGAGCTCTGCAGAGAAAGCACTGCAATTCCTAGCAATTAAAGCTTTGAATGTACAGAGATCACATAGGAGGTTTAGTTGCAACAGCAAAGTCCATGTTTCTAAATACAGAATCTACAAATATTTTTCACCTCCAATTTCCATGTACCATTCATGTTTGAGCTAGGCAGGTTTTGATCTTACATAAAAGTGTCTGCTCTGTTCTGACAATCTCCTAGGTCAACTCAGGGTTAGGGTCATTGACTGCCCACGCAATGGATTAACTACATATAACTTAAGTAGATCCCCTACCCTGACAGATTCCCAATCTCCAGTTGACCCTTGAACTGATCAGATAAAGTATAAGTAGATGCACATAGCTCAAACTCACGCTGTCCAGGTCAACTATATGAGTGTTCAAGCAGATAATTAACACGACTTTCAGTAACCATTTTTTCAGATTTCCATATCAATAAGGTAGTAAGTGTGACAGCAACAGAAATGGAAGCGGGCTGATTCTAAACAAAATCTGTAGCTGACTTCATTTGGCAAGTGAAGGAATCAAATTTAACAAAACCTCAAATGTGTATGACTATTTTAGCCACAATCCTGAGAGAAGGAACTTAGGAGCTGGTTTAGTGGTAAGGACAATCAGTAAAACAAGGGAGGCTAAGAGCATGCATATTGGGAATGAGAACTATATAAAAAACTGCTTAGCATAGCATAGAGCAAAAATTAGCCTTCTAAAGGTAGAGACTGACATTATTTTGAGTTGATATTTTTCATGAAATAGAACTTAAGAAACAGGAAAGGAAATTAAAAGGCTAACCTAATGTTAAAGTTTCTAATATTCTGTCATCTGACACCACAAAGCCTCCAGTCCGAAACAGCTCTTGGAAGGTGTAATTGAGAACATCTTCAGGGCTGTCTACTCCAGCGAAGATGACACTGGGAAAATGCTTCAGCTTCAGCAAAGAAGGAATCTATTAAACATAAAAGGATCCCACAATAAAGATAAATTTATTGGGTTTTGTCACTTTTCATCTGAGGGTTTCAAGATTCAGGACAGCTAAAAATACTTTGACCTTGATGACTGATAGATAATTCTACCACACATAAGGAATATTAACTCAGTTCATCATAAAACATGTAAATACAGTCTCTATAACTGCTAAGGTTGGAGACAGGGAAGAGTACACCTGAGGCTTTAGGGACCTGTAATCAGGCAGGTAACAAGCTAACACCATCATTCCCTGTCTGCGGCTTCACTTGGTGTAGGTGCTGTAGGGATCGGTTACTACCTCCTGATAGGCTATACCCATAAGTTAGATCTTCTTGGAAGAAGCAATTACTTTTATTCAACTAATAGGTAAATATAACAGAGTTAAGAAAAATTTTATAATTCCTATAAAAGAAAGATTTGTTACTATTAGATGAAAATTTATCAGTATCTTTATAGTTCTGTCTTGGTTAATTATTATGAGTAAAAAAAGGCAGTGACAAGTCTGATAATTATAGAGTAACAAAGGCCTGGAATACATTTCTTTGTAAGAAAAAGGTTATTTTCAAACCTACTTGATGTAAATGTGATGAGATATCTTCATTTTTGATGATGACCATTAGCATATCATTCTCTCTGTGAAAAGCTTGACAGAAGTGCTGAGGTTCAATTTCTGTATGGCCTCCTTTCCTCAGAATATTCTGAAAGATTTAGAAATAGCCATTACTAAAAAAAAAAAAAAATGAATGCACAGAACTTTTATAATTTACCAAGAACATAAAAAAGCACATCCTATTTACTAAATTATATCCTAACAAGGCAACAATAAATGGCAGTTTGTCTTATACTAAGTGAGCTTTCACCTGTGAAAGAAATGACTCCTCAGTATCACTAACAGTTGGGTTTTATAAGTTTATTTCAAAGGCAAAAAAAAAAAAAAAAAAAAAAGCCTTGGCCAGTGTGGCTCAGTTTGGAGCATCATCCTGTGCACCGGAAGATCACGGGTTCAATTCCCAGTCAGGGCACATACCCAGGTTGCGGGTTCAATCCTTGGTCTGGGCACATATGGGAGGCAACTGATTGATGTATATCATATATCACATCGATGTCTCTTTGCCCTTCCTCCCTCTCTAAAAATCAATTTATAAAAAATGCAAAAAAAAAAAAAAGCACTATAGGGTGTTTTATGTCCATAAAGTATCAAAGGCTGATTTTTTTTTTAACCACCAGACTAATATATTGAGTCTCACCCTCTTCAAGGGGATTTACCTTGGGCATACTGTGATGCACTAAAAAATGTTTCTGGTTAAAATGTTTCTAGAACATACTCTTGATTATAATACCCATAACAGCTATGTATTATTTCGAGTATCATTAAATGGATATTGGTTGTGAGGTGAGAGAACAGTCTCTTGATGTGGAGACTTGACCATGAAGATATATGTGCATGGTTGTTAGGCAATGCTGTTACACAGAATAGGGCTGTAATAGCCTGCTTGGGAGAGGGTAAGGTCATTTAATAAAAACATTAACTTTGTCCTTTGTGATTTTGACAGTTTGTTTGAAGGATTCTGGAGGTTTCCATTGCACACCTTGATGTTCCTAGTTATATAAGAAATACTGTATTTTGACTATTTCAGTTCATCACTCAAAATGTATGGGCCATGTATTTTCAAATAAATTCCTACAGGCAAGATTTCTTTTAATGGAGCCCACTAAAATGTCTAAATATAAATCTTTAGCCCTCACTTATTTTAATAATAAATTATTTGAATAAATACATTTTCTGTTCAACATTTTCACCAAACACTGTGGCATTCGTGTTGTGGGCTCTTGTCATGCATTCTGAATTTTGATAGATCTTCCTCATCTTACATATAAATGGGTCATGACATCCCATCATCAACCGAACGCTTCAGGATTCTTCAGGACTGAAGAATTATAAGGATAGCTTTGTGAGCTTTTAGAAACATTTTGCTTTAACAAGATTTTAATCCTGTTTATTTTGTGTCAACTTTCTCACTTGGAGATTAGTTTTATCTTTGCACACAATTTGTTATTTTCTGTTGTAAATAGTGGCCACATGATAAGATATTATGAAACGGCACATTCACTGTTGAAACAGGCATGATGATATCTTGAAATATTCCTACCAGACCTATGATCTCTCCATATGAAAACCATATCATCTGTGCTCTATAAAGGGTGTGAGAACTAAGATATTGCACTGTTGCTTTTGAGAAGGAAGCAAAAAGAATTTAAGTATTCTGTTCAAGGTGGCAAAACAGGGATATAGTGATGATGCTAACTCAATCTGACTTATTTTAGGATATGTTTCAGGAATTATTAGCCAAATAAAATTACAGTACACCCTTAATTTTTCAGACCCTGATTTAATGGACTTCAGATTTAAAAGACAAAATTTCTGGTCCATTTGTCATATGAGTGTCACATGTGAAAATTAACACCTTGTTAATTTTAAAATGCTTTTAACTAATAATTAAATTAACATTTTTTTGTTATTTCATTTTTAGCAAATAGGCCATATGTTGGGAAAAAAACACTAGTGATTTTGTTGACATAAATATTACATAGTTACAGCTATAGTCTAATATTTAAGTCCAAGTGTCACTGCTCATAAACAATGCTGGGCAAATGATTAGCATGTGATCACACCACATCTTGCGAGGTAACTGGGTTTGTTAGCTCACTGTGTGACTTTCTGAAGTAGTTATATAACTCATGCTGGCTGGTGTTCCAATGTGTGCTAAGCCACACCCCAGCTGTGTGCATTTGTTTACTGGAGATGACTGGTGAATGCACACATTTAACCAGACCTATTCAGTATAAATTTAAAATTACAGTAACACATATAGAAAACTTTTCTGTGAAATTAAAGTTTTCATACATAGTTAAATTTAATTACACAAACATGTCTACATAAGTAAAAACGGGTTAACAAATTTGTCAATATTTTAACATACACATTCAGAAAACCTACTTTAATATATAACGGACTTTCTGCTTTAACAGACAGCCCCTTGCCTGAATTAGTCCATTATATTGAGGATTTTACTGTAACTTTAATTCAAGGTAAAAAGGAAATGAATTTTCAGGTTACTTTTGGAGGCTAAGCACCTTCAAAAGGATTGAAGGCTATTTAATACTTTTTCAATAATACTTCTTACCAGAATGGCATGTAAACTGGAACAAAAACTATGGGGGTTTGGGTAGGTGGGTACAGGGATAAAATCTGGCAACCATTTATGAAGTACCTTGGAGAAGAAAATAATCCTCAACAGGAAAATAAAATCTGTTACACAGAAAGATCAGACTCCATAAATTTGGAATAAACTAAATATTTTAAGATCATAATTAAATTACACAAAATAGGAGCCATAAGCTATCTTGAAGAAGAAAGTAACTAACAATGGATAGCTTCAAGTTAAAGCTTATCATCTATCATTTTTCCAGTTCATGCTATAGTCTAAATGCCTTAGCATGATTTCTATTAAGGCCCTTCTAAAATGGCCCTTTCTTGCATCTCTAAACTTGTTTCTTGACAGAACACACTATGCTCCAGGCATGATGACCAGCCTCTTCACTGGGCCCGTGTACTCTTATGGCCCTTTCAGAAACCCTCTCAGGGTTCCCTTATGCTTTTCTTCCTGCAGCACTGAACCAATGACTAAAACTGCCTGCTGTCCCTCTGGGCAGACTTCCAACCCCTGAAGGGAGTGTCTGTGTTACATCCACTGCATCCTCACACCTGCCTCTGGGAAGAGCAGGAAGCTGCTTTACATGTTTCATTAGCATCTACCTGATGTGCCCCTCTGATAACTGTCACACTCATCACATACAACATCTTCAGATGTCTAACGTTACTCAGTAACTCAACATTTACGGACTTAACCAAGTGACAGATAATCTGAAATACAGGACTTCTCAGAAGTACTGACATAAGTGAACTATAAAACAAATCTAGCCAAACATTTAGAACCAGAACACTTACTAGTCTAGCCTTCCACACCTTACACAACAGGTCAACCTTGCTAACTTTAGTAAAATATCCCTGACTCTCTCAAAACAATTTCAAAGCACCTGCACCAATATACTTACCACATTTAATTTTACATTTACATTTATTTTTGTTTCTTTTATCAGTGTTTTTCATTTCCCCTCATGTGTACATGTTAGGGCTCTAAAACAGACACTGAGAAGGACGACTGCCTTCATTTGAACTGGCTCCTGCCACCAGTGGAGGGGGGGTGGGGCATGCTTTGGGCTAGCGCTCCAGGCAGGTGAAGATGGGGCTGGCATGACCAGGGCTAATTACACTTGGGGTAGGAGGTGAGCCAAACAGCAGGTACAAAGAGGGCAATTGAGAACCCTTACAGCTTGAGAAGGAACTGCAAGTGTGACAAAGGTAGAATAGACCTGGTGGTACTGGACTGGAATTGGGGAACAGTGTGCACCTATTTTTATTTTAAAAAGAAACATACAGGTGTTATTTGTACATATAACAGATAGTTCTTGGCTGTTTGCTTGATGGATGTAGATGCAAAGGCATCCAGTAGCACTGAGTTCACCCATTGCCAAGTCTTGATTCTGTGGCAGGCAGTTAGACAGACATGAGCAGAGCAAGGATGATGGGCCAGATACACAAGGTCACCAGGGTGGAAGGTCCCGGGTGCCTAGCAATGGACATTTGTAGGGTCGGATCTCGTCCCCAGGGTGACCTTTCCTTCCCTAGCATATTGTTGGTTTAGACTCCAATCCCATGACATTTCTTTCCTAGAGATAACATCTAGGCCTCAGTTGTGACTCAGGTCCAGGCCCAGGAAAGCAGCAAAACCAGACAAGCAACCCCACAGCTGACCTTAAGACCGGATGCATTGGAGAATGATCCCCTGCCCTGGCACCAACTAACTAATCAGTCGGGGGAGACCTAGACCCTGAAAGGACACACCTGGAAAGCTGATGAATATTCTACTGAGATCTTCCCTTAGGACCTCCCCTGAAATCTCCACCCTTAGGACTGAGGACCCAGCATGCTCTCCCTGGAGCACACCTGCTATTTCCTTCCCCAGTCCCTTCTCTATCCTTCCCAGGCACGTCACCTTTACCTTCCTCAAGGTAAAGCTCCAAGGGCCCTTCCTTTACCTCTATAACTTGTTTTCTAAGCCCATTTCTTCTATGAAACTTCTGCCTCTCTGATTTTCCAAATGAATGTTCTCTTATAGTTTGAGTCTTGGCTCTGAATTCTTTCCTAGCTAGAACTCAAGTTCCAAGGTTGCTGAACCCAGATCTGGTCTGACCCCACTGGTCTAAAACCTGGTGCCATTCTTGCTGCCCACAACAATTCCAAATGCGATTCTTCACTAAAACGAATCACAGCTCCTTGGAGAAGTGGCTGACTTCAAGGCTGAGTGAGGAAATACACAAAATAAGCCTGTAACATCACATGGTACCACAAAGGGAGAAGTTAGCCAAAGAATTATAGGGACTTGTCTAAAGGACACAGAAGCCAACTCTGAAAGGGACTCCCACTAGCTGGGTCTGGGACAATCTGAGCATTAACATAATAATAACCAAATGATAACTTTTGAGTAAAATAATATGGAACATGGGTTCACACTGATATAAGCAAAAGAACAAATGGAAGGGAATGAAAAGATCTATCCTACAGCAGAAGGCCAACTAAGGAATGTACAAGGAATGACAGAATTAGAATACCACGATGTGGCAACCATCACAATATCTGGTTCAGACAAGAATCAATCTGGTGGGTGAAAGTCTCAAGAAGAATAGGATATTTACATAGTCTATTGTATCTCCCACTTACTAATAACTACAACATGCTTATTAACTGTATATTGGAAGGAATTGGTAGAAACTATCAACAAAATGAAAAATGTTAATGCAGTAAAACCTTAATATAATGGATTAATTTGGGCAAGGTGGTGTCTGTTAAAGCCGAAAGTCAGTTATATATAACTAGAGGCTCGGTGCACGAAATTCGTGCACTGGGGATGGGTGGGGGGTCCCTTAGCCCAGCATGTGCCCTCTTGCAGTCCGGGACCCCTCCCTTGTTACTGCCCACCTGCTTGCTTCCTACCGCTTGGCTTGCTGCTCCTTAGTGCTGCCACGAAGGCCTTGGGTCTGCTGGGTGCCGGGCCTGCGGGTTTGTGTCTCTGATACCCCAGCAGCCCCAGCACCAAGGTGGCGGGCCTTGGGGCTACTGGGTACAGGCCCCCTGTTGCGTGTTTGTGTCTTCTATCAGGCCCCCAGCAGCCCTAGCAGCCCCAGCACCACCTAAATAACTTAAGGGAAACTATTTAGTCTTCTTTTAAAAGCAATCTAGTCTAAAAATGAGTTGCAGTTAAGACAGAACAAAGAACATGGTACCTAAGAGTGAGACAGACTGACAGAGGAGAGGCTGGGCACTGATCAGGGGCTTACATGCCAACTGTTCTCCACCTGGGAAATGATGTAAAATCGGTTTCTTTAGTTTTCTGCTTAATGGTCTTCTCCAGCACCAAGGTCAGAGGAGCCGCCTTCCAGCCTGCAGGCTGCTTCTCAGAGTCGAAAATTTTGCCATAGGCCTCTGCCTAGGACAGGACCTCTGAACCCCCAGGGTGCATAAACACACAGGGCTTCCATCAGGCTCCGCTGATCCCGGGGTCGGGAGGCCTCTCGGTTCCGCTGATCCCGGGGCCCTGAGGCCTCTTGGCTCCGCTGATCCCGGGGCTGGGAGGCCTCTCGGTTCCGCTGATCCCGGGGCCCTGAGGCCTCTTGGCTCCCCTGATCCCGGGCCTGGAGGCCTCTCTGCTCTGCGGCTTCAGTGCTGTTTGGCTTCGCTCTACCGCTTTGAACCTGAGTATGCAGATTAACCGCCATCTTTTAGCTTCTATAATTGAAACATTGTATCTTTTGGAGCTGTTGCTTCAGGAGTTCAGAGCCCCGCAGCTGCAGGCGGGAACCTTGGTTTCCTCTATCGCTGGGGCAACCAAGCATCCTGTTCTCAGCTGCCTGGCTGCCGGCCGCCATCTTGGCTGACAGTTAATTTGCATATACTCACTGATTAGCCAATGAAAAGGGTAGCGGTCGTATGCTAATTACCATGTTTCTCTTTTATTAGTGTAGATAAAGCAGGATTTCCAAATGTGTATGCTAAAAAATTGACAAATTAGTTTACTTGTTTTTACTTATTAGACATGTTTGTGTAATTAAAATGAAATATGTATAAAAAATTAACTTCACAGATTTTCTATACTGTAATTTTAAATTTATCCTGAATAGGTTTAGTAAATGCATGTATTCACCAGTCACCATGAGTAAACAAATGCACATAGCTGGGGCGTGGCTTAGCACAAATCAGAACACCAGCCAGCATAAAGTCACCTGAGAAAACAGAACCAATCACCTCGAGAGATTCAGTGTGATCATGTGCTAATCATTCTTCAAACACTGTTTATGGTGACTCTAACTTAAATATGTAGACTTTAGTTGTAGATATGTAATAATTATGTTGGTGAAATTACTAGTGGTTTTTCCAACATATGGCCTACATACTAAAATTTTGTTAAAAATAACAGTGAATTAACAACAACAAAAATAACCTGTTAATTATAAGCAAATTTTGATTAAAAGCATTTTAAAATTAACAAGGTTTTATTTTTCACATATGACATGGACTGGAAATTTTGTCCGTTAAATCTGAAGTCCTTTAAATTGAAACCTGCAAAATCAAAGTTTTATTGTACAATAGGAATCTGACAAAAACAGACACATGACAAGCAAAGACAGTATGATACTGAACTTAAGATGGGGTCTGTGGACTGAACTAGCACAGTGCATTAGTGCTCAGGTCCTGATTTCTAGGGTTGTGCTGTGATCATACAAAACAGTGTCCTTCTTGTTGGGTAATATACACAAGTTGCTTCCTTAGTGCAGCAGTCTCATATGAAGGTAATACATATGTATTAAGAGGTAATGGGACATTATAACTGCAACATATTTTCAAATGGTTCAGAAATGTTAACAATGGGGCATCTGGGTGAAATGTAAATAGTAAGGCATCTTTTAACATTCAGAAATGTTAACATTTCTGCAACCTTCATGAATTTGAAATTATACTTTAAAAGTTAAAACAAAAGAGAGAATACTGTATTTTCTAAAAATTAAGAGAAATTATGAGGGGATAAAATGAGGAAGCTCATGGTAAATGGAGACGGATTCTGGCTCCTGTGAAGTTAGAATTTTACCATGGTTACATCATTTAAAATTAAGTATCATGTTCTTACGAGAACATCAGTTATCCTAAAATTCAAGAAAAAAATACATCTAAAACAGTGGTTCTCAACCTTCTGGCCTTTTAAATACAGTTACTCATGTTGTGACCCAACCATAAAATTATTTTCGTTGCTACTTCATAACTGCAACGTTGCTACTGTTATGAATCATAATGTAAATAACTGATATGCAGGATGGTCTTAGGCGGCCCCTGTGAAAGGGTCATTTGACCGCCAAAGGGGTCGCGACCCACAGGTTGAGAACCACTGATCTAAGACCAAAAGAGGTCCCTCTCAATTATCCATATTAATAAAGCAGTTTTAATTTAAATTATATTTTTATTGATTTTAGAGAGGAAGGGAAAGATAGAAACATCAACGAGAGAGAATCATTGATCGGTTGCCTCCTGCATGCCCCCTACTGGGGATCGAGCCCACAACCTGGGCATGTGCCCTTGACTGCAATTGAACCTGGGACCTTTCACAGGTCTATCCACTGATCCAAACCAGTTAGGGCTTAATAACGTAATTTTTAAAAATCTGCATTTTACCTAAGAACATATTTGTATTTGTATTTGAATTTAAGTATGTCTATACTGGTAACTTTTTGTGAAAATTAGTCATTCCATTAATTCTGGAACATCATACGTATCTTCAAATATAGTACCAAAGATAGATAGATCCTTGCAGCATAACATTTGGTATGCAGATAAAAACTGAGCTGTGAAACTCAAATACCACTTCATATATCATCTTTTTCTGAAGCCAAGAATGCTAAATTTATTATTTTAAGCTAAAATTAGATAGCAATCAAAATAATATAATCTATAAGTAAAAAATCTGTCACCTTACCTTTGTTCTCACAAAGAATGACTTGTCCTCAGTCTCAACGAGGTAAAACAGAAAGGTGCTTTTGCACGCCTCTTTCACGACACTTTTTAGTTTGATGTGCAAACTGTTACACAAGTCTGTAATCATGTCTTCATAGGAGGCTGATCTTCTTGGGGAAGATGAATACATTTCTTGAGATGTGGCTTCTCCAGAACCAACATTTGACTCTTTAACTCGCAAACTGACTTGATTGCCATTCATCACCACCTTGTTGAATTCCGCATATTCATTAAGAATAAGGGAGATATCATTCCGGGATTCCTTCAAAGTACTGTTATATTTCAGTTTGTTGAGGTGGAAAGAAACAGTCTGATTTCTTTTAGAATTTGTAAGATGATTTCTCCTGCGATCACATCTTTCCTTCCAAAAGGAAGAACTGTCTAATTTGCTGGACCTGTGGTGTCTCGGGTGCTGACTCTGTGGCCTGGAGTCTGAGTGCATGATTGTTACCAAGAGGGTACTTGTGCTCCGGGATGGAGGATGGAGAACTGAGGATTCAGATGTTTTTGGCAAAGGGAAAGCTTCAGAGGCAATTTGGAGAGGTGGTTTCTTCAAAAAGTCATTGGTGGAAGACAGAGAAAGCTGGGAATCTCCATTCTTTATAATTTGCTTCAGTTTCTGTTGGAAACGCAGATATTCCAGATCTAAAGTGTTCTGAGTAAGGTTATCTTCTATCTGCCAAGTATTTGTCCAGGAGCTTAGCAAGCCATGTTTAGCAGTGAAATTGCGCTGCCTCCTCAGGCCATGCAAAGTTCTCTTGGTACCTTTGACCTCTTTAGTTATAGTAAAATTAGTGTAAGTCCTGGGGATACCATGGAGATCTCTGATTTGGATGTAACATGGCACGCTCTTTTCTTCATTCTTTGATCCATCAAACCGGTTTCGGGGAGGTATGCTGGTCTCCAACTCTGAAACCTGGGTAGAGTAGGCCCAATCGTCCTTATGACTATTGGTTAGGCTCAGGAAAGAGTCATAACCATCTTTCAAAGCACCTTCTTTCTTGTGACTACATCGCAAAGCACAGGAACTCTCCATGTCTAATTTGAGATTTCTACAATCACCAAAAAAGTCTTGATCAGAGTCTCCGGAAAGTGGTTCATAATGGAAGTCAGAATTCACACTAATATCCATGTCTCCCCCCTGGGTTTCAGAGTCCTCCTCAGTCCTGATCTCCTCACCAGAGCTTTTATTTTCCACCTGCTCTTTAGAGACTCCACAAACAAGAGGAGCACAAGATTTGGGAACAAAAAAGGCAGAAGGCTCTTTATTGACATTTTCACTGGTGACTGCTGTGTTTTGATGAGAATCAGCATATAGATACATGGGGGAAAGTCCTTTATTCGACAGATCTTTTGTTTTGCATGTTGACATATCTTGTGGCATATGGGTGGTTTTTTGTTTGCCTTCTGGAGATGGGGCGTTTGATTCAGAGTCAACACCTCCTAGGTCTATGTTGTTTTCATGTGATTCAGCTTCGGTTTCACTATTCTTAAGCAAACTGGCCATTCTGACTACTGATATTTCCTGTGTTTGAAACCCTGTCTCTACGTTTATGGGTCTTGTAAAATGGGTTACGGTAGCACCACTAGAGGAAAAAGCAAGGTTGGGGAGCTCTGGGTGCCTGTGTGCCTGTGTATTATCAGCTTCATCGACTGAGTCAGAGCTCAAGGACTGAACTTGCATGTAACTGCCTTCATTTATTTTCAAATCACTGCTAAAGAGACACTTAATGCTTTTCGGACTAGTCTCCTGTTTTAACGATACATTCATTATTTCACTTGGACTATTTGTAGAAATAAATGTATCAACCAAAGACTTATTTTCCAAAATCTTTCTAGGACTATATGGGGGCTCACTGGTCTCCAAGGCAAGGTGATTTAAGCCTGAATTTCTGTTTTCTATACTGATTTGCTGCAATGGATTTCCTGACGTTACCAATTTTTCTAGAGAAGTCTTGAAGTCAGCTCTGTAACTGCCAGTTGAGGCAGGCTGGTTTAATTCTTTATTGCAGCATGGCACCTTTTCTGAGAAAGAGAAATCCTCATCATGTTCACTTGGGACAATTTCCTTAGTTACTTTGCCCAGAAGGGTTAAATGCTTATCTTTTCTTCCTGGATGATTATTTAATAGTAGAGGCATTTCAGCAGGAAGTTGTATTTGTGGTACCTGAGTTAGGTTATTTTGTCCCATTGGATGGATAGGACCAAAAGAATTTTCCTTTTCTGTTATGGCCAAATCTACTGATTCAATGTGAGAGAATTTGCGACTTTTCCCACTCTGTGCATCGGGATGTTTTAAACTACATGGAGACACATCCCGAGATGGCTGTATTTCTTCAACTGGTATCTGGGGGTCAGGACTAGAAGCTGGTGACACTTCTTCAATTAAAGAACCAAAGGGAAAGTCTGAAGTAACATTAACTTCCTCTGTAAGCTCAAGGGCAGAAGTATATTTAGCAGAATTCACTTCTTGTGGCTCAATTATGTCTTCATCTATATCCTGGAGTTCTAAATTTGGTAATGGGGCCCCCTGATGTTGCTCTGTTTCACCCGCTGGCATTTCTTCTCTGGGACTTGTAGGTGGTGATATTGTGAGAGTTAGGTCAATGTCAGAATCTTCCTCTAACTCTAGGCTTACCTCCTCTCCATTTATAGATAGGCTGGTTTGTTTAGCAAATGCGGACTTAAATGATTCAAAATTCCTATTTTCACTGTTTAGACCACTCTTGTCACTTTTTAATTCTAAAGAGCCATTTGAAGTATTACTTCTTGATGGAATGCAGCTAAGTGAGTAATTTTTTTCCAACATGGCAGAGGCTGATGGTGAGGCTTCTTCAATCTGTGATGGCTCCAAAATCTCTTCTGAAGATATGCTTAAGAGACTCTTAGGTTGCAGAAAAAGTTCTTGAGAGAGTTTCATTTCTTCTCTGGGTAATGAAGAATTAGAACTTTTAACTAATGGTAATGCCTCCTTTTCCAATGAATTATCAGTTGGCAATGATGAGCCTGGAACAGGAATCTCTTTCTGTAATGAACACATTTCATTATTAGCTAGTGTCTCTCCACTTACTGAGGAGGCACAGAGGTACTTAGTGCCTTTTTCTCCTGATGTTGCTAGAGATAGAATGTCCTTAAGACCTTGTGTTTGTACCTTTTCAAATGTGGATATAGGAAGTCTAAAACTTCTAGCAGGTGATACTTGTTTAAGCAACTCCATATTAAAGACTGTAGGTTTATCAGCTCTATTTGCAATTTCTGCCTGTATTGGTATACATGCATTTTTTTCAAAAGTAAGAGTAACTGGTTCCAGATTAATCATTACATACCCCATATCATCTTTCTTTTCCTGTGTAGGCTGACATTCTTTGTTTTGGGGGCTGCTATGCTCGATAAGGGTCTGTAAACCACTTGTTTTTGCTTGCACTGTTGCATGGAAATTATCGACTTTGCTTTCAAGGGTGCTATACACAGATTTTTGACAAATCACTGACTGATTGCTGATCCCATCACAAGTCTTGGTGAATGTGGTTTGTGTGACTGTATCAAAAGAAGTCACTCTTGTGCTATCAAGTGGCTCAAAGGTTTTATCTTCACCAGGAATAGAAGGCCCATTAATTTGGATACTTCCAGTGTTAGAAAGCACAAGATTAGAAGTCTCTGTTTTATCCGATGACTCTTGTTTGGATTTCCCCTCAATGATCTGAAATGACAAAAGTAAAAAAACAAACTCAAGAGTCAAACAGATTATTTTAAATATTTATATGTGAAGAACAGAATAGAAAAGGATTAATTTGAGTTTGTCCATGCTTTTGAATTTTCTACTCTGTAAGAATAAGACAGGGTAAAGATCAAACAAATCCAACTCTTTTTAGACAGGCTTAAAATACCCCACACATAGGAATTTGTTTTCTTTAAACATAAAACACACAGATGAGATCTCCAAAACTTATTTCACAGCCCATTTTTTAAAAAGGACTTTTAGGAAGAAAAGTGGCTAGCCCACTGACAATTTAAAGACTTGAAAATCTCTTATTCCTCAGCTATCTTCTTTGCTTATAACTGGAGATAATTTCTTTCTCATTGTAATAACTCCTATTCAACAGAGCACAATAAAACATAGTACAGTTTGCATGAATAAAGTGAACCAAAGGGACTGATGGTGAATGTGGATCTGGGTTAAACATTAGGAGAATTACTTCTGGATAATTTTGATAACCTCATAAACAGGTTTTTTTTTTTTTTAAAGGCTGAAACATAGTCTTGTCCAGAATATAATAAAATGGACTGATCATACAATTAACCATATATATTAACCATATATTAACTTTTGGAACATTATGATCACAGACTTCCTGCCATGTCTTGTGACAATCATGTTAAAAGTCAGGACCTGGGTTTCAAACCTCATTAAAAACATCTCTGTCTTAACAGAAAACACTGAGCTGAGGAACTGGCAGTGTGGGAACTGACTACAGGTGAAGTGTAATGTTTCTAAAGCAAAGTGTGATCATTTAAAAGAACTGCAAAATTAAACACACAACTAAAAGCAACATGGCTATTGGTTTCTAATGCCCACTGTGCTGGAATTCTTTTGTGTCCTAGTTTGCCCACTTGTAGAACAAAGGAGTGGTATAGCATTTGTGTGTGCATCTTTAAAGTAAAGGCACAGTATCCAGGAAGATGATGGAAGATTTTTAAATACATGCTATAGAAATTTTTAGAAATCATTAATTTTAACACCATTACTTCCTTCTTAATACTCTATTTTATGTTTGCAAAGATAATTTCTAAAATTAATACTGATGATAGTTAATTACATATTACCACAACAAAAAATACTTTATAAGTAGTACATATATATCGGCCTGACTAAACTATATTTTCTTATTCTAAGGCAGTAATTCTTAACTGGATTTTATGTATCTTTGAGAATCATATGAAATTTATGAACCCCATCAGGAGAAAAATCATATACACACAGAAAACTCATGTATGTAAGTATACACATAAACACACACATATGCACACAGAATTTAACATTAAGAAACAGACCAGTGGTTCTCAACCTTCCTAATGCCGCAACCCCTTAATACAGTTCCTCATGTTGTGGTGATCCCCAATTTCATTATTACAAATTGAACATAATTAAAGCATAGTGATTAATCACAAAAATAATATGTAATTATATATGTGTTTTCCAATGGTCTTAGGCGACCCCTGTGAAAGGGTCATTCGACCCCCAGGTTGAGAACCGCTGATCTAGATGGTATAAATTTGAATCCTGGCTTGACAATTTGCTAACTATATGACTTCAGGCAATTTCCATACTCCTCTATGCCTTAGTTGTCTCATCTATAAGACAGAAAGGAATGGTCCTTACTCATCGGGTTTTGTGATAATTAGCTGAGTTAATGTGAGCCAAGGGTTCAGACCATTATCTGGTCCATAGCATTACGTACATCAGTCTTCATTATGATGAAGACGATGAGCGTCAGGAGACATTCACAGACCCTCTGAGGCTCACCCCTGTACCTGCAAATGCCCAAGTAACCCCAGGTATAGAAACACTGCCTACTCATGTGAAGACAGGCATTAAAGGTAACCAAAACCACACAAAATTATTCTGAAATAAAAATGAGCTGAAAGTTTAAAAAGGCAGGCATTTCTGTCAATCCATTTACTTGGAATTTTGATATACAACTTCTTTGCTCCAGTTAAAATTTGGTGATCTGGCCTGTATTTTCTTTATTTATAAATAGTTATCCACAGACCCATGAGAGGCCTGGCATTTTATTTTCTGTGACAGTATTTTTTTCAAATATAATTTTAATATATTCAATTTTAATTTAATGCTTATCAAAGATTTCTAATATTTACTATTACCACATCTGATCCTTAAACACTACTCTGGGTAAAAGACATAATGAATATTATTCGCCTCTTTTTATAAGAAAAATAAGCTTAGAGAGCAGGTAATTTGTCTCAAATTATACAACAAACAAGTGACATAATTATGGTTGGTTACCAGATCATCTGAACCCCATTATTTTTTACTTCTGTTTCTTCAATCAGGATGACAGATAAGCTCCACCTGCAAACTATGAGCAATACTCATGAAGACTAAGTTTTGGGCATTATAATGACTTACAAAGCTAGAGAATCTACTTCCCTAAAATAAACGAATTTGTTTTGAATGTAATTTTATATATAAAGAAGAAAACTTAAAAAAATGCCAGAATTTGTAGTATTCAGCTTTACTTACCTCATTATTACAAGAATAGATGAAATTCTGCTTTTCTGGAGTATCTGGATGATCCTCTCTTACAAAAACTTCTTTCTGTTCATTCTGTACCCAGAGTTCCAAGCCTCTTGCAGGTGGTTTAATGAAAGGAAGCAAGGAGTTAGTGTCAGGGAAGGACACTTCAGCACTATGACCTCTGGGAGCTTCCTCTGTCTCCAACAAAGGGCCTACAGAACCCCTTTCCACACTGGGGGACTCCTCAATTTCACTGAATTGAAAAGATTCTATTGTGGTATTGATAGACACATATTTGGCAGGGTTGCTGTGTTCTACTACTTTTCGGGTTGATCGTATGACTCTGTTTTGATTGCTGTAAAACAAAGCCACCCACATATGAAGTAAAAGCTTCACTTCTTCCACGTTATCAGGTAAATCAGTGTTCCAGGGCCTGAGATTTTAAAGAAAGAACATACAAAAATCATTGAAAATGGTTACTTTATTATTAACATAAGCAAGTGGCCTTCATTATTAACCTTAATTTTTGAGTTTATTTTTATTTTAAAAATTACACAGACATGCAACAAATAAGTTAAAAAATGAAGTTCATTTAACAAATACTTGCAATGAACCTAATCTACTCGTTTTACTGAGACAGAGAAGAAAACTGAAAATCAAAGCTTTAAGTGACTTCTTTCAAATCACAAAACCCCTAAGTGTTAGAAACATGATAAAAACAGATCTCCCAACAGATTTTTCTTTGATAACATGCAAACTCTCGTGGACACAGTATACCTATTATCTAGATAATGGTTTTAGCAACTGACTTTGCTAAGTCTGGCTTACTCATTTCTACTTTTGTATCTCTCTTCTAATAGTTGGGAAAGTCTAAAAATTAAAATGTATCCGTGGGCAATTCAGTGGAACTATACTATTTTCAGATTATAGTTCTGGAAAACCTCCTGAAACCAAAAGGGGTGACACAAAACAGTTCTGGCCACTGCTAGGCAAAACGATAGCAGAGAGCTGGATTGGGATGAGTCAGAGGGTCTACCAAGCTAGGCTTCAGTTAAATAGGATTAAGGCTCAGAAAACGACCTCATAAATACATGGGAACATACCAGTAAATGTATACTCTTATGAGTGTGAGCTCATAACTCCAGTCAAGGAAACAAATTTGACACAATTTAGTCACTCACATATGAAATATTCCACTAACAGGTAGTTCAATATCATTTCATACAGCTAATGCTTCCTGCTCTTAGTCTATTCATTAGCATGTGCCAGTCACCAAGCAAAACCCAAATGCATGTAACAACTGTTGGCATCGCCTGGAAATTTGTTAGGCCTGTAGATTCTCAGGTCCCATCCCAAATAGACTGAGTTAAAATCTGTAGTTCAGTGAGATCCCTATATGAGTTGTGTACACAATAAAGATTGACAGTCAGTTTCTGAAGCACAGGAACTTCTGGGTCACAGAAGCTAGTAAGTGGGAGAGCCCAAATGAAACACCGCATTAGTCCACACTCCAAAGCCCACACTTTCTGCCACTCTATTACTGCCTTGACCACTTTTTGAGGAAAATTACAGAACCCCCCGCCCCCCCCCATGAAAAATTGCTTACTCATAGCAATCTGATCAGCTTTACAAGCTAGAAGTAATTCTTTGAATGTTTCTTCTGGAATTCAGTCTGTAAAGCATTATTTCTATATCTCACTATTTTACATTATGATCTCATTTAAATATTATAATTCAAAGACTGCAAAGGCTTATGAAGGAGCACCTCAAAATGGCAAGCTATTCATGAGGCTAAAGTTACCTTGCAAAAGTTCTCCATGTGATCACAGATGGTGGCAGAACCAGCCTCATATTCTTTGGTGTCAGTAAACACAACTGCTTGATATTATTGAATCACTGGATTTACGTAAAATACTGCTTTCTCCTTTCCCACAGTTTGGCACAAGTATCTCTGCTCATTATACTTTTTCAATAGGAAATTTACCTCCATTTCATAAAGTGTTACTCCTACTTACCCATGTAATGCTCTTAGTACAGTTTTCTCGAGTGGGTTGTTGGTATATTTGCTGTCTAAGCTGAATACATAGTTTGTTTCACATTTGAAAGTGACCTTGAAGGAGCCGTCACAGCTGAACACAGTACGAGAGCAGTAAAAGTCTCTCAGGCTGGAAGACAGCAATCTGCTCCTGCGCTTGAGTACTGGGTCCTCAGGAAGCTTCTGAATAGGGGAGGTGCTCAGCTGATGCCGAAATGGCATTACTTTTCCCACTGGGGTTCCTGCTTCAGGGCCTTTTGTGCCATTCTTGGTGAAGGCAGGGCCTGGTAACCCTCTCTGCTGTAGCACCTTCTTTGAATGTTCTGCAAGGAGCAGGGCATAGGAATGTTCCACAGCAACAGAACTTTGGCTTGCATCTGAAGTTTCCATTGTTTCCTCAGGAAGTGCCGACTGGGCTTCAATAGGGGTCTGACTGTCAGGAACCAAGCTCTCTTCCTCTTGGCTGACAGTGGAGTCTGATGTCAGATTACTCTTCTTATCAGAGGGGGGCTTAGGTAACACTCCCCTTTTTTTACTTTTAACTCCTCTATGATATTCATGGTCAGATGTATTGCTCAGAGAATGTTCTTTAGAAAGCAAAACATTGCTTTGTGGCAATTCAGAAGAGCAAGGAAGGTTTCTGGGCTCAGATGGTGGTGTGGTAGAGGTAGCAGCGCTTAATGCGAGATCAGCTAACAGGTTTAGGGCCTGGGAGTCACAGTTGACAATGGAATTCTCAGCTGGAGCTTTCTGAGCCACTGTGATGTTTTCTGGTTGAGCTGTATTTATGCCAATAACATCTTCTTGCCCACATAATGACATTTTTGATTGAAGCTGAGAAGCAGTTTCTCCTTTGGCTTCAATATAAAAGAAGAAAAAAACCATAGCATTTGATTTCATAAAATTAATTCCTTGCCATATTATTGGTTAAGTCAATATATTCAAGAAAAACATTGATATGCTGCATAAACTTTATATTAAAATTTTACCATCAGACTGAGGTCTCTTTCTAGTCTCATATCTATTATAATGTAATTACCGGAGGAAGAAGGAAGTCCTAAGGAATGTGCATATTAACAAGAAATCACCCTTTAAAAATGCATGTACTGAACCACACACAAGGCACCCTGCTCAGCTAAAGGAATATACGAACAGCAGAAAATAAGAGTCTTGCCCTCAGAGAGCTTACAATCTTGTGCAAACATAAGAACTTCAAAGTTTGAATTGTATATTATAGTATGATAACATACTTCCTTAAATTATTTCCTTTAATAAGTGATTAAAGAAACCACCTAAGTTCAAAATAGAGATGATTTTAACCATGTTGATATTTAATTATAATATGCAATGATATGAATAAAAAAGTTTAAAGTCATGAGTATTCAGAATAGCTAATTGATTTCATTACCTTTTAAAACTTTAATTTCTACACAAACATTTCCTCTCTACTCTATCTGCAAAGTAGCAAATCTCCTTATCTATTGGTAATTCTTCTCTCTGCAGATAATTAAATCTACCTACTCACTTGTCTTTAATCAGAAAACTGACATTCTTAAGTGGTTTACTTGTATTGTCAGGACATAAATTCAGCTTTCTTAAATGCGGTTATCATGAAGGACAAAGTTCATAACAGGTGTTTTGGAAACATGAAATTCACTTTATGATCTAATGTGTTTATTGATGCTAATTTCACTTTATCTTTGTTAACAGTATGGCTCTTATCACCTATGAATAAGGTGAACACAAAGTATATTGTGTTGAGTTCCAAAGGGTTTGTGTTAATAAATAAGCATAAGCATTTAATTACTGAGTTGCTAGAGGTTCTCAATCATTGGAAATATGATCTAATAATCTATCTTAAGAAATACAAGTAAGAGAATGCCAAAGGAATTACATAAAAAATATAGAGTTCCGTTACCAAAGACTATATTGAAAACTTTAGAAAGAACAGAAAACCATTAGTTTCAGTAACAAAAAGATTGATCCCTCTTAAACTCATATTTCAAGTATAAAAAATGAAACAGATTAGTATAGACAATTAAGAAATAAAAGAAAATTAAGAGATTATTTAAGAGGTGGTAATCTTAAAATTTTAACTTGGAATGTGGCTGCACAATATATACAGACATTTGCAATACAAATCAGCCTATTTTTGAATACACATTTTCAAAACTTCATTTTCTGGACTCACTTTTCTGTCAATACTCAATTGCATACCTTCTTCCTATTAATCAATTAGTCTATAACTACCTGAGAGCCAAAATTCAAATGTCATGGCTAAGAACATAGGTATTATATAGGTATCTATACTCATTTATAAGCTAATTGTAAAGACAGGATCAAACCACATCAAATGATTGAAAAGCAGGATAAATTTAATTCCATAATGTTCTAAAAAACCCAAAAGGAAATGAGAGAAAAGCGAGAGATCAGAAGATCAGAGAAGGAGGAAACCGGGACTGGTGGAGGGGAAGGGCACAGGAGTGAAAAGAGAAGAGGTATGGTGTCTGTGAGGAGGCACTGGCAGGAAAGGGACAAGTTAGGAAAGAGCAGGAGATAAATATGGACCCGAGGAGTAAGTAAGAACACATTAACTGTCTTGAGAGACAAGCAGAGTTTTTTGTATGGATGCCAAAATTACAAATACTGCAGGGCCCTAGCCGGTTTGGCTCAGTGGACAGAGAGTTGGCTTGTGGACTGAAGGGTCCTGGGTTCCATTCCAATCAAGGGCACATGCCCTGGTTGTGGGCTTGATCCCTAGTAGGAGGGCATGCAGGAGGCAGCCGATCAATGATTCTCATTATTGATGTTCTATCTCTCTCTCCTTCTCCTGCTCTGAAATTAAAAAAGAAGAAAAAGTGGGGTTTGCAATATGGTGAGCTTTAAAAAAATATTTAGTCATCAAACAGTATTTTAAAAAAATTTAGAAAAGAAAAAACAAAGTCAACCCATAATACCATTACCCCAACAAAACCGTAGTTTCTTTCTTTGAAATCTCACCAAAAAAGATTTTTTTAAAAGCTAAAAAAACATTAAGAGAGAAAGGAGATCAGGGAAATTAGACAGAAAATTGATAGAAATATAAAGGTATGAGAAAATAAAGTCTTTGTTAAAACAAATTTAAAAAGAAACAATAGGACTCAATACTGGAGATAAAGTAAAATTTATAGATTTTGCAGATTGGAAGAACTGCACTATACAGAGAAAGGAAAAGTTAAGAAGGGACATGGACCTGGGAGAAGAGCTGGTGTGTGTTCAGTTTCAGAGATAAAGTTTGCAGAGAAAATGGAACTTTCAAGTAAAGAGGGTATGCCTAGCATTCAAATCACAGAACTAAAGTAGTCAGCTGACTGTACATATAACTAAGCTTCAGTATCCACTTTGCAAAATTAGGAAAGTAAAACTTCCTTTAAAATAAATTTAATGCCTTTTAAAACCAAACATAGGATTCTGGATTACTATTTTGAACACTCTCTTTAAAACTCCCCTGGGACAAATAAAGTTGCAATTCACTTTTTATAACCAATTATAGTCCAGAAAAATAGTGCTAGATACTACTTGCTTGTGCATTTAGTCATAAAAAAAGGCAAGTTATAACTTTTGTAGACAGTTTATGTTTAGGATTTATGCAAACTAGTAAGTAGGTTTATTTTGTGATACTTGAATCTTTTGTAATTTCCTAATTTACAATGGGAAATCAAGTTACTTGGTCCTATTAATGTTTGAATTAAAGAATATAGGAAGAATTATTGATAGGTTTTTTAACTGTTCTTATATTATTTCCACACACTATATATATTGCAACCTTGATTATTCAGCATGTGGTGTTAAATTTACAGGAAGTGTATTTCTTACCAGGTTGTGGCTGCTTTCTGATTCTGGGATTCTGATTGCCTTTTACTATATTTACCCTCTGTTTTTGTGGCGATTTCTTCACAGGTGGTTTAGCCCTCGGAACAGTTTTGACTGGAGATTTCTCTTGTTTCCTTGCCCTTTTAGGAGTCGTTGCAACTGGAACATCTTTAGAAATAAGAGCTTCTTGGTTTTTCGTATCCAATTTGGTTGTCTGTACAAATTGTGCAGTCAGCACCTCAGCACCTTATATAAAAAAGACACCATTTTTTTAAGGGTAAGGGGGCTCAAATATTTATCAGCGTAGCTTTTCCTTTTATTTATGTTTTTATTTTAGGGCATAACTATAGTGATGGGAAATAAAATTTTGGGTATTTCATTAAAACATACATATTTTAATAAAGCAAGAGTTAAAAGTTTTCATATACATATGAAAATATGAACTTGCTAATGTTGGTCTATATCCCTACTAGGTGGGGAAGAAAAATATTAGGGTAATAACTTTATAAAAACAAGGTATGACTTCAATTTTTCTAAAAATCTCCATGATCTTTTGTAAAGTAAGCCTGGATATACTAGTTCATAGCACTGGGAGATAGATAATTCATTGTACACAAAAGCAACACAGCCCCTAAGAGGTGATATGGTTAAAACTATAACCACACCACATAAAAGAGATTGTATATTCATAAAGTGCCATCTTACATATTTTACTTTACTACTCGTAAATATCTAAGTCTTAATACTACCTCAAAAAATCATTTTTTAAAGACAAGACAGAAAAAAGCACACTGGACAAAGTGTTCACCTGATTTAATTTCCTATAAATCTATTTTAACTGCTCATCTCTTTTAGAAAATGCTCAGCTTTGCTTCTCACATGGAAGGAAGGAAATAGCTAAAGATAGAGGCACAAGAGGAAAACAAAACTAGCGACTATCTGCTTATATAACACAAAAGAAAGTGTTTCAATTTTTTAAGTTAAAAAAAATATAAGTGCTCCCTTTGAGCACTTATTAGTATGTTTTACCCATTTGCTTTGTATAATTTCAGTTGTTTCGCAGCAAAAAAAAATTTAGCCCCAAAGGCATCATCCTATATAATAAATAGGTAATATGCAAATTGACCACCACACCCTCGCACAAAATGGCCGCCCCCACGTGGCCATAAGATGGCTGCCCCCATGTGGTCACAAGATGGTCGGCAGGGGAGGGCAGTTGCGGGGGGGGGGCCAGGCCTACAGGGGAAGGCAGTTAGGAGCGACCAGGCTGGCAGGGGAGGGCAGCTGGGGTGGGGGGGGGTACCAGGCCTTTAGGGGATGGCAGTTAGGGGCGACCAGGCCGGCAGGGGAGGGCAGTTAGGGGCAATAGGACTGGCGGGAGCACTTAGGCGTTGATCAGGCTGGTAGGGGAGTGGTTAGGGGATGATCAGGCTGGCAGGCAGAAGTGGGCAGGGGCAATCAGGCAGGTGAGCAGTTGGGAGCCAGCAGTCCTGGACTGAAAGGGGTCTCAGATTGGAGGGTGCAGGCTGGGCTGAGGGACACTCTCCCTGCTCCCCACCCCCCCACCCCCCAGTGCACGAATTTCATGCACCGGGCCTCTAGTATAAAATAATCACACATAAATATTGGCAAAATTTTAAAATTACATTATACAGAAAACAATATTTCTAATTGAGAACAGAAAATAATACTAAACAGTTTAAGAAATTGGGATGACTGCTGATGAAATGTAGAGAAGATACCAATTTATTTCTTGGGGGTTTTAGGAAAGCTTTAGAATCTCTTAATATTGTACATGTCTTTGGGTCCAATTATTTCCCTCCCTAGTAAACTATTACACATAATAAAGCAGCATATATATTTCTTTAAGGAATAAGACCTAGCATTCCGTTATACATTTTTAGTATAAAGGAATATAAATACATTAAGAATACAAATCAAGTAGGAAAACAATTATGTCTAAATCAAGAGAAAGAAAATAAGGGTAGATGACCAAGACATAGGAGAAAGTTTTAAACAATTGCACAAACAGAAAGGGAAGATCTCTCACAATCCTGAGAGGAAAAACTGAAACATGAACAAGGTGTCCTGCAGGGACTTTTCTGTTAGTGTCACTCAATGCCATGTTTCTCAAATTGCATTCAATAATCCATCGATGGATTATAAAATAAAGTTAATGGGTTGCAACCAGAATTCTTTCTTAAATGAAACAAAGTGGAAGAGAAAATATCAGATTGTATTACACATAGGGTAAATGTCTTTTGAAATTTTTGTTTCAGTCATGTGTGAATTTGTGTGTACTGACTACAAAATAAAACATTTCTTTTTTTATATATTTTATTGATTTTTCACAGAGAGGAAGGAAGAGAGATAGAGAGCTAGAAACATCGATGAGAGAGAAACATCGACCAGCTGCCTCTTGCACATCTCCCACTGGGGATGTGCCTGCAACCCAGGTACATGCCCTTGACCGGAATCGAACCCGGGACCCTTCAGTCCGCAGGCCGACGCTCTATCCACTGAGCCAAACCGGTTTCGGCAAAATAAAACATATTTCTTATAGTGGATGAAATTTAAAACATCTGAGAAACAGAAAACATATGTTGAATTACAGATAATTTATTTAATATCTTAAAGTAAACAGGTTCATACAGAGCAGAAACAATATGGTTGGCCTGGAATTTATTTGTAAGTAGTTGTTTAGTCTGATTCACTGCTTTCTATTGTCATAATTTCCAACATTCTCCTAAATACACACATATACATCATTTTCTCAAACTGTAACAGGCCAAAAATAACTATTTGTTGAACCACAGCGTAAAATCTTAATCATCTAGAATCCTGGGGCTCTGCATATCCCTGATATTTCTTCTCTAAGCACTAAAATTTCTAGAATCAAAATACTATTGATAGGGTGGCACACCTTTTTTGTGTGAAGGGCAGACAGTATGTATTTTCAGCTTTGAAGGTCACTGTTTTTATTCACAACCACACATCTCTGCCAAAGGTATACAGCTATGATGTATAAAGCTGTGATGTAGCCAGAGACAACTGCTTGAGGAGTCCATTGATTACACTTTGCTGACTCCTTCTCTAAGGGGTCATACAGCATACAGTTCCCTACTTTTCAACAAAATACACTACCTATAATCTGAGATGGCTCTAAGGCAAAATCGTGTTGTTTGTTGTGCTATGTTCACTAAAGTGCATTTAACTAGAGACTAAATAGCTCTAGCCTCTGATTATTACTCAATTTTCAGGGGGGCAACAAAGCCACTTGTGGAACTGTCTCAATACAGGCCACTGGATATTCTGACTCAACAGATCTATGGCAGGATCCAGGTGACTGTTTTCAAACTCTGACACACATAAAGGATTAGAAATCCTACCCCAGACTATTTTAGTTTTGAAGGTTCTAGGTATTTCCCCCACCTCTTTATACATGTATAAGCTACTCGTTATTACTTTTTGCTGGTTTTGGTATGCCTGATTTAAATTTTTAAAATTTATTGATGAGAGAGAGAGAGAGTGAGAGAGAGAGAGAGAGAGAGAGAGAGAGGGAGAGAGATCGAGAGAGAGATCGATTTATTGTTCCACTTATTGATACATTCATTGGTTGATCCTTATATGTGCCCTGACCGAGTACTGGACCCCAAATCTTGACCTATTGACGACACTCTTAACAACTGAGCTACCCACAGGGTAAGGGTATGATCTTCATCTACTTTTATTTGTCTGTGGGTAGATAAGACACTGGATAACAATCTTTCTAGAATGGTACATAAATAACTGACAGCTTGAGCAGTTTTAGAGTGAAATACGGCTTTTGGTGGGTGGGCTTTTGAGGAGATATCTTACAGTTTTTTCTATTTCTTGTTTTTAATCTCTACCTTAAACTTAAGCATGCAGACAAATCACCTGGAGAGAAATGTTGTCATTTCTAACAAACTTCTGATACTGCACAGCTGCAGTCCAGTGATCAGACAGGAACAGTGTTAGAATACAACAGTTATTACTAACTCAATCTCCATAAATTGTGCTTACCTCTTTTTCTTTTCTGAGGAAACTGTCCTTTAACTAATTTGAGAGTTGCTGGAGGGGTTGAAGCCCTATTTGCTCTAGCAGGAGTTCTTTTGGGGAAGGGACAGCACAAGTTCACTCTTTTACTCTGTACCACAGGTGGCATGCTGGCCTTCCTCTTTGGCTGAACTCTCAGATTTGATGCTGAATTTAATGGAACTATATTTCTCTTCCTAGCTTTAAACATTTCTTCAGAATTCTTTTTTGTTTCAGTTTCTCTTCTTACTTCTGCTTCTGAGTCAAGAAATTCAGGATCTGGAGTCATAACTAAAGAAAATCCAGCATCACAAATTCCATCTGAAATACAAGGAGACTGTGAACGCTCTGCCAATAAATCTAACGCTGTAGATACTTCCAAAATGTACCCACTAGGATCTGAAAAATAAGTCTTCAACTGAGTTAAAGACTGTACAGGGCACTTTTCAGCTGGAGGAACCAAGTCAAAACCATTGGACATTTTGCCAAAGAACGCAGTCTCTTTTACTCCATCTTGAGAAGAAGTTGTCAATGGATTTCTCTCCATCTTGTACAATTCTTGGAAATTACGCTTTACTAATGTATTTAGACAGATTCCTTCTTCAGTAAATGATTTCCTTGCTTCTAGCAGTGCACAATTAAGGGCAGGTAAAATAGGTATCACCTTCAATGAGATGTCATCTTCAACTTTCAAGTCTTTCAGCCCTAAAATATATGTATATACATTAAAAACCTAAAATTATTAGTCTTTATTTTACAAAAACATGCAGAAAAAAATGCTTACAAAATTATGGGATGGTTAAATATAACACAGTGCTCTCAACAGAAATCTAAACGGAAATTAAAAGACTATGGGTACATTTAATGAATACATTTATCTCCATATATATGTAAATCACATGAGAGAGGAGAGTGGGAATAAGAACTGGAAAAGAATCACTCAAATGCAATCACCAGGTTAGAATGAGGAAGGCTGACCTGCCTCTAGCTCCATCTTATCTGATGAGGAGCTCAGCATGAGCTCAATGTATCATCAAAGCAACAGCAGTGATATTTAGAGTTGGCAGATTTGCTTTTCTATTTTTCAATGAACATTTTCTGCTTTTAAGTGTCTTATTTTATCTCTACCTTATATAATTGACTTTAAAATTTTTTAAATGTATTGATTTTTAGAGAGAAAGAGAGAAACACTGAGTTGTTGTTTCACTTATTTATGTATTCATTGGTAAATTCTTTATGTGTCCGGAGTGGGGATCGAACTCAAAACCTTGGTATATTGGGATGACGTTCCAACCAACTGAGCTACCCAGCCCAGGCTGTTTGAATTCGTTTAAGTTACAAAGCTAACCAAGTGAACTGAAAAAAGTAAAGCCCTTAAGTAAACCCCAAATTCCATCACTCTATCAAGTAAAATTTTTTTAAAAATTAAGTAATTAAACCAAGTAGTCTGTGTTTCACTTTCTCTCCTTAGCTAAAGGAGATATTAGAAAAAAGAATAGAAAGATAAATAAAAATAAACAAAAAATGTGGGTAGAAATTAAAAATTTCTTTCTTTACAGCTTATTAACTAAAAAGTAACAAGTGAAGAAAAAAGGTTTTTATGTACTGCTAACAGTTCACACTATAGTAGTATTCTTCCAGAAAATTTTCATTATTTTAAGAATTTAGAAAGAACCCAGAATGATCTGTAATAGACTATTATAAAATCTATGAAAAAGAACATTTTAAATCTGCTAAGCAAAGTATCTATCATTTAAAACAGATAACCATAGCTAGGACCCTGATAAAAAATGACCATTCACAGAAAATGTCTTAATGAACTAGAGGAGGAGGTGTACACTATAACACAACACTGCAAAATTTATTTAAACAAATCCTGTGCTGTTCAACACTGAATGGTAAAGGCACTAATGTTTCCTATTTATTTCATAATAAAATGAAGTCAGAGCTCTGAGAGAAGGAGGCAGTATGGGATAAGAGTTGGAAGCCAGGTAGAGAGTTAGTTGTTTGACTGTGGGCAAGCTTAAGTCTCAGTTTCCTCATCTTTGAAATAATAATATCTATTTTAAGGGCTGCTAAGTTAGTATACTTAGCATAATACCTAACATAGTAGATGCTTAAAAAATGCAAACAGCATTATGTTGTTATAACAGGTAATGTTTTGCTTTAGTACAAAGAAGTGATGCCCAAGACAGTGCACTTCTCTGCTTTGGGTAACTGAATACGTAAAATGTTAAGAAATCAACTTTAGGAGAGAATCAAGATGGCGGCATAGGTAAACACCTGTACTTGCTGCCTCCCACAACCACATCAAAATTACAACTAAAATATAAAACAACTATCATCCAGAACCACAGGAAAGCTGGCTGAGTGGAAGTACTACAACTAGAGAAATAAAGAAGAAAGTGTATTGAGACTGGTAGAAGGCACAGAAGAGGCTGGCACCTGGGTGTGTCGCTTTTTTAATTGGGAGGGAGATACAAGCTCCCACTTGTTCTGGGGGGACCCAGACACATACGGGAGAAACTAGATTGTCTGGCATCGGGGCAGGAACACGGGGGCGGCTTTCTTCCAGACAGAGGTGCTCGAAGAGGTCATTGTTCCTGTGCTGGGACCTTCCCGGTGCAGGGCTGACTGGCAGCCACTGCTGTTTGCTCTGCCCTGGTGATTCCCTGAGACCCTGCCCCACCCAATTTACAACCTCAACCAAGCTGCATGCAGCGGCTTTTGCATATGAATGGCCTGTCCTTTCTCAGTCTAAGACCTGTCAAACAACCTACAGCTGGGTCAGGGAGCCCCAAAGCTATCAAAAAAAGGCCCAAAGCCTGTACCAGCAGCACCCTGCCTTCCTTCATTGCTGGGCCTCACCTGGGCCCTCTTTGTATTGGGTTTAACAATACAAAGAGGAGGAATCTGCAGATCTCTCTGTAGCTCCTGCTGGGTGGCCCCAGGCAGTGGCTGACTTTGCATCTCCTTGGTGGTCCAAGAGTCAGTGTACCCAGTGGTCAGTGCTAGACTATACCAGATTACAACTCTTCACACCCATAAATGACACACTCAAGGGGCAGACTCAGTGAGCACTAAAGCCCCACTGAAGCAAGTCCTGCCCCTTATAAGGGTGTCTTCTGTACAGCAGCTCTTCCACTGTAGACACAGTTGGTCCTCATAGCCAATTGACGTGGAGGTCAATTCCTCCTAGTAATACCAACAGCAATCAAGGCTCAACTATAACAAGACTGTGCACACAGCCTACAAAGGGGTGCACCAAGAGTGTCCACCTCAGGTGATTGCGGAGGCTGAGCCACTGGGCCCTATAGGACACCTACTACACAAGGCCACTCTATCAACTCAAGGAGACTTAGCAGCTACTCAATACATAGAAACAAACACAGGGAAGCAGCCAAAATGCAGAGACAAAGAAACATGTCACAAATGAAAGAAATGGAAGAAAGCAAACTATTGGATATAGAGTTCAAAACCACAGTTATAAGGTTACTCAAGAATTTTCTATAAACCTCTGAGAAACTTAGTGAGACCTTCAAGGGTCTTAGTGAGAATGCCAAAAAAATGGAAAAGGACCAGTCGGAAATTAATCATACACTGACTGAAATAAAGAATAATATACAGGGGATTCAATAGTAGATTAGAGAATCCAGAGAATCAAATCAATGATTTGAAATACAAGGAAGCCAAAAACACCCATCCAGAAGAGCAAAAGAATCCAAAAATATGAAGATAGTGTAAGGAGCCTCTGGGACAACTTCAAGTGTACCAACATCCGAATTATGGGGGTGCCAGAAGAAGAGAGAGAGCAAGATACTGAAAACCTATTTGAAGAAATAATGACAGAAAACTTCCCCTACCTAGTGAAAGAAATAGACTTACAAGTCCAGGAAGCGCAGAGAACCCCAAACAAGAGGAATCCAAAGAGGACCACACCAAAACACATCATAATTAAAATGCCAAGGGCAAAAGACAAAGAGAGAATCTTAAAAGCAGCAAGAGAAAGAAAGTCAGTTACCTACAAGGGAGTACCCATATGACTGTCAGCTGGTTTCTCAACAGAAACTATGCAGGCCAGAAGGGAGTGGCAAGAAATATTCAAAGTGAAGAATAGCAAGCACCTACAACCAAGATTACTCTACCCAACAAAGCTATCATGTAGAATTGAAGGTCAGATAAAGAGCTTCACAGACAAGAAAAAGCTAAAGGAGTTCATCACCACCAAACTAGTATTACATGAAATGCTGAAGGGTATTCTTTAAGAAGAGGGAGAAGAAGAAAAAAGTAAAGGTAAAAAATTATGAACAATGAAGTGACAATGAATACATGTCTATCAACAAGTGAATCTAAAAATCAAATGAATAAAAAATCTGACGAACAGAATAAACTGGTGAATGTAATAGAATCAGGGGCATGGAAAGAGAGCTGACTGACAATTCTCGGGGGGGAGGGGGTGTGGGAAGAGATTGGACAAAGATCTTACATGCATGTATGCAGTACCTATGGATGTGGACAGTGAGGTGGAGAGGGCCTGGGGTGAGATGGGAACCGGGTGGAGGGGAGTTATGGGGGGAAAAAGAGGGACATCTGTAAGAATCTCAACAATAAAGATTAAAAAAAAAAAGAAATCAACTTTAAAAGCATTTTTATATTGGTTATAGCTTTATAAGTGCTATACATAATTTTATGTTTAAACACATAGACTGTGATTATAAAATAAGAAGGAAAATTTCCTCATATGACAAAAACAAATGACTCATTTAATTTATTGTTCAGCAAACATTTATTATTTTTTATGTGCCTGGCCACTGCTAGGCCATAGGCATACAGTAGAATACAGGAAAGGCAGGCATTAAGTCATATACAAACAAATATTTAAATTCAATTGATAAGCCTGGGGTTCTCACTGAGGTGAGGAATGATGATGGGAATCAACAGTGATATTTAAACTGACACCTGACAGACCTGAGTAACAGACTGGACTAGATCAGAGCTTTACCTGATTTTATTCATTATCCCCAAAATTTTAATACTACAGATAAACAACATATCTGTTTATATATTGTCTGATTAATATCTTTTGCCCTATGGGGGTAAACACCACCCAATAAAAGGGAAGGAGAAAAGTAGTCCAGACAGAGAACTGTAACTGTGCAGACCTTGAGTCCTACTTAGTTGGTAGACTATTATAAAAATTATCTCCTCGCTGTTACAGTTTTTTAAAATATATATATATTTTTATTGATTTCAGAGAGAAAGGGAGAGGGGGAGAGAGAGATATAGAAACATCAATGATGAGAATCATTGATTGGCTGCCTCCTGCACGCCCCACACTGGGATCGAGTGCAACCCTGGCATGTGCCCTGGATTGGAATCGAACTGTGACCTGGTTCACAGGCCAATGCTCAACCACTGAGCCATACAGGCCAAGTTGTAGGTTTTTATTAAGATGATTTTTAAATTAAATTTCAATTATAGTTGACATGTGATTATATTAGTTTCAGGTACATAACTTAGTGATTCAACATTTATATACCTTGCAAAGCAATCACCATTAAGTTTACTACCTTTCACCATATAGTTATTACAGTATTATTCTCCTATTATTGTTCAATACCAAATATTCAGTTTTGAATAATGCTGAATTTGAGGAACATGTGAGACATCTTAAGTGAAAAAGTCAATAAACAGGTGGATATCTGGGTGTGAAGCTTAGGGAAGGCTAAACGTGAAAAGAAGAACCAACCAGGGAGATTAAAGAAAGAGTTATTTAAAGAAATAAACTACATTAGTTACCAGGGTTGAGAGGTTAAGCATGATGAGGATGGAAAAATATGTGACAGATTTAGTAAACTAGAAGTCACTGCGCCCTTACCTGCTGACAGGGATGAATGGAATAAATGTAATGCATGTAGAACCATCGGCTCATCTCCAAAATCTATATAGGATGAAAATTAGAAGGAAAGTTAGGTTGCTGACCTTATAAAATAAAAGTAAGCATTCAAAAAAACTGTATTTTAAAAAAGTTGTCCTTACTTGTTTCTGAAATTAAGGCTGATGATGTAAGTAAAATGAAAACCTCCCGATTTTCTAAGCATTTGATGAGTGCCTTAAACATTAAAAAAAAAAAAGATTAAATTCCTCCCCTCACTCTACCACACCACAAATTCAGTAAATTTTGAGCTCATGAAAAATAAACAAATATGCAAAAAATTTGAAATGTTAGTGTTTATGACAGTGGTTCTCAACCTTCCTAATGTCATGACCCTTTAATACAGTTCCTCATGTTGTGGTCACCCCCAATTTCATTGTTACAAATTGAACATAATTAAAGCATAGTGATTAATCACAAAAACAATATGTAATTATATATGTTTTTTCCGATGGTCTTAGGCGACCCCTGTGAAAGGGCCGTTCCACCCCCAAAGGGGTCGCGACCCACAGGTTGAGAACCGCTGGTTTATGAGAATCAGGACAATTTTGCCTTTAGTATCAGAAACTGCAAGTTCCTTCACACGCAATTAATCTTGGCCCTGTTAGGACTACATATAGTAACTAGAACATTAAGGGTTAATTTTAGGATAGTTTTTAACTACATAATAAACCTATCAAAAAAGAGTAATTTCATTTTTTTATTGAGTTGCTTGATATTTCATACTGCTGCCTAAACAATCAATCTGTTACCATTTAGCTACTACAAATGTAAGGTAAATCAGGCCTATGATTAGCATCTTAAGCTCATGTTTATATACAACATGTCATAGAACCCCAGAACTAGGAAGACTGGAAGATCCTATGTAATAAAAGAATCCTTTCTATAGCATCTGAGAGATAAAAAATAATAGAAAATAACATAATTAGCTGATGCGGCAATGAAAACATGCAGATGAAAATAATTTTTTCTCTTTTTTTTTTCCCTCCACCACAGTCTTCAGTGGAATCTTGATCTAAAACAAAACAAAAAACAACTCCCAAACAAACAACCTTTAAAATTTTAATGTTTACAGTAAATTGGGGAAATTTTGTCCCCAGGTCAGGGCAAGTTATCTAAAAGCTATCATTCTAAATTATAAAAATAACAGTTTCTCTTTTTCATTATGCATCATTTTTAAAGCCAATGCTCATGCACTTTTTAAGTTAAAAAAAACCCAACACACCAAACTAAAAATAATTGTTTTATAAAATGATAAAACATTCTATTGAAAAAACTGATAGGTTAGAAGCCTAAAAATATGGCAAATTGATAAATTAATCAATAAACACTTCAAGTATGAAAAAAGACTTATTTTCTAATTGTTTTAGAACTAAGTTATGACATTGACAATTCACTATTGCAAGTTTCTATAATCTTCTATTACTGCCCTTATGCATTTGATAGTTGACATTTCTGTCTTTTCACAGTCTTTTTAAGTTCCTTGATGGTAGGGACTATTTTCTCTTTTTGCTTCTGGCACCTAGTAAGCACTCAAGAATTACTGAATACATATACCAATAACTACATATACCCATAGCTTTGATATCTATTAAGTTGCAAAGAGGTAGAACTCTTGTTTCATTTTCGATTGATGTAGCAAGTGAAAGTGACAAATTAGCCTCTACATTGTTCTGCATTTTAGTTTTGTAAAATAGATGAAAAATAAAATCCCTATTTACTTAAAACCATACATTTCTATCTTCCAAAAATATGTGCAAACAGAATAAAAATATGCAGTATATGAAGCAAGAAAAGCATGGAGTACTAAGGAGAAAGAACTTAAAGTGATATGTAATTCCTATAACTAATTACTACTACTAAACGGGTTTCAATACTACATCAGGTCCTCGGGTTACGTCGGAGATCCGGTTCTACAGTGTGGCATAAAGCGATTTTCGCCATAAGTCAGAACCCACCTACAGAAGCACCTACGTCATTCACATGGAGCACATACACAGCAGTAATGAAGTGATACAGTAAAAATATTTAAAAGAAAGATAACAATTCCTGACCTTTACTTGTGGTAAGTAAATAATAAAAAACATAGAGCACATATGTACATTCATAGAAATGACAGAACTTTTTTTTTAAAAATAAATGGGAGATGGCGAAATAACCACGAAATGACGTACATCGAGTCCAACGTAACCCGTAACCCAAGGACTGTCTAAGTTAAGAGTGGGGAACATCTGGCCCGAGGGCCATATAAGGCCCAAGAAATCATTTGAGCTGGCCCTCCCATGGAATTAGGGGTGAGTTAATTAAATGTTTGACCAAATATAGCAAGCTAATTTTTAAGTTGATAAATTTTGTATGGCCCTCGAATGATGTTATATCCAAATGGCCCTTGGCAGAAAAAAGGTTCCCCACCCCTGCTATAAGCACTTACAAGTAGTCCCTTCATGAATGCATTTTTTCAAAGTATCTTTGGACTTTATTCCTTTTAGTTTCCAAATATAAAATGGACTATGGTACTTTAAAAACCATAGCCTACAATCCTATAGTAGTTAGTTATCCATTCAGCATCCAATGTCGCCGATTCTAACATTTTGCTGTGGAGCACCACTCCCTGTAGATTGAGTGGAACTAACCTCATACCCAGTTCTGGTAAATGGGTTCTGAATGGTCTGAGCTAATTAGTGTAGTCCATTCCCTTTGCAGTTACTGATTGAGAGATGTGCAGAGATCTCTCTCTCCCCCTGTCTCTCCTTCCCGGTCTATCTTCCTCCTCCCCCCTCCTTCTCTCTCTCTCCCTCTCCATTCCCCACTTCCTCCTCTCCTCTCACTCTCCTCCCTCTTAACACCTAGAATGGAAAAGTTAAGCCTATTAAATCCCTTTATTGTTTAATCCAGCTTAGGTTTCTGTTACATGCAACTTCAAGTACGTTCAAAGCTGCTATACATGTTCGATTTTAATTTATTAATTTTTTTGCTACCTACTATAGGGTCCAGTCCATCATGTCACTAAAGGGCTCAGAATTTGTTTGGTCACTCTCTTACACCTACACCATCTCTTCTGGGATGTTTAGAAATCACTCACTATAGAATCAGCATTTATGCCTACCCTGACACTGAGGAACCCTGATTAACATAACAGAGAGGTCTTTGGATGTTTTTTATTTCTCAGTAGTCTTACTTTCTATACTATAAAAACAGTAAAAACAGCAACTTTTTCCCCCTTTTTTAAACCTATGGATTGACAAAGGTCACTTTTAAAGAGCTATTTCACAAGTGGTCCTTTGATTAATTCAAAAACACTGGGATCTACTCAATTCTGTCATAAAACAAAAACAACAAAAGAATGAGAAAAATTGTCCTCTTATTCTTAAAATTAGGAGTATAAACTGACTAGTGAAACACAAACTAAGATAACAAAGAAGATGAAAAGATCAGTCAATAAATATTATATATATATCAATAAAAATTAAAGGATAAAAATCCTTTCAGTAAACTAGAATAATTTAATCTAGATGCAGCAACTAATAATTAGATATCAAAATCTCAATTTAAGGAAAAAATAATTATTTTAAATTGATTCTTACCAATTGCTTATTTTTAATGACTTCGGTTAGTTTATCTATTTTGTCTCCTTGTTTGTTTGACAATTCCACTTCATACATATTGAAGTACATATCTTGGCAACAGACTAGACAAAATCAGAAAAACAGAACATTTCTTATTTTAAATGCTATTTTATTTTTTAAAATAACCAATTTATTCATTTTATATAATAAAAAGTCAGAAAATTAAGAATACAATTAAAAAATTATCATTCAATGTCCTTGGTTATAAAACACCTTAAAAAAAGTTATACTGTATAGCCTGGCTGGTGTGGCTCAGTGATGAGCATTGACCTATAAATCAGGAGGTCACAATTCAATTCCTGGTCAGGGCACATGCCAGGATTGCAGGCTCGATCCCCAAAAAGGGGCGTGCAGAAGGCAGCTGATAGATGATTCTCTCTCATCACTGATGTTTTTATCTTTCCCTCTCCCTTCCTCTCTGAAATCAATAAAAAATTGAAAACAATGCTCTCATTTATACTGACACGACTATAACAAGGTAAATAAATACTATATAAATAATATAAACATCAATGTTCCATGAATCAATCTAAATGATAGAGAAATTTCCTTCTCGGGTTTTCTGCTTTTCTCCCTTTACTTCGAAGTACATAACTAAACTCTGGGTGATGAGCTAACAATGCAATATACAGATGATGCATTATAGTACAGCACACTTGAAACTTATATAATCTTATTAATCAACTAGAGGCCTGGTGCATGAAATTTGTGCACTGAAGGGGGGGTGGGAGGAGGTGGTCCCTCAGCCTGGTCTGCACCCTCTCGCAGTCCGGGAACCCTTGGGGGATGTCTGACTGATGGTTTAGGGGGAGCGGGCCTAAGGGGTCAGTTGAACATCCTTAGCACTGCCATGGAGGCAGGAGAGGCTCCCACCACCACCGCTGCGCTTGCCAGCTGTGAGCCCGACTTCTGGCTGAGCACTATTCCTCCTGTGGGAGCACACTGACCATTAGAGAGCAGCTCCTGCGTTGAGTGGGATGGTGCCAAAACCGGCTCTCCAACATCCTCAGAGGGGTCCTGGATCGCAAGAGGGCACAGGCCAGGCCGAAGAACCCCACTGGTGCACAATCAGGGCTGGGAAGGGATGCAGGAGGTTGGCCAGCTGGGGAGGGACCGTGGGAGGGCTATAGGGTGTGTCCAGCCCATCTTGCTCAGTCCCGATCAGCCAGACCCCAGCAGCAAGCTCACCTACCGGTTGGAGTGTCTGCCCCCTGGTGGTCAGTGCACGTCATAGCGACTGGTCGACCGGTCATTCTGCCATTCTGTCACTGGGCTTTTATTATATAGGAAGGATTAAAGCTAGACTTTGCAATCTTACATGAAACTACTTTTCACAGTTTCTAGTTGGCCTCCAAGGAACTGAATCACATAGCAACTCTGCATCTTTTACAAATGGCCTTTTTAAGAATCACTTAAGGCAAAACAAAAATGTGTGTATAAGAGGGGGAAATAAATGGAACAAAGCCCAGCACATACACAGTGTATCATTACATTTGAACAAACCTTTTTGCTCCAAGTAATTCTGTTTTCTAAATATAGCTTCTGGTAGTCTTTTTTTCAGAGACGACACTTTCATTACATACTTAAAATCTAGTTCATGTGGTCTGGAAAACAAAACAATATCATATGATGTAATAATCATTGAAATTATATACAGCTTCATATGCAGTATTTGGTATTCTAACATAAATGCTAATAAAAATATTGTCAACCACAAAAAAATTCTTAAATTGGTGAAATCCAGGTCAAATAATACACACACACACACACACACACACACTCTAGAGGTCGGGTGCATGAATTTGTGCACAGGTGGGGTCTGGCTGGCCTGCCAAGATGGGGCCTGATCAGGCAGTGCTGGTGGGTGGAAGGGGCCGCAGGAGGTTGGATGGCCCTGCCCCCGATTGGGGGGACGGGGCTGCTGGGGTCCAGGGCTGGCGGGGGTGGGGGGGGGGGACACACACACGAGAGGTTGGCCAGCCAGCCCTGTCCCTGATCAAGGTGATGGGGCCTATTGGGGGTGGGGCCGGCCGGGGGGGAGGGGCCACGGGTGGTTGGAGGGGGCCGATCGGGACCCCAATCAGGCCAGTTGGCCGCTGTAGTGCGCATCATAGTGACTAGTCATTCCGGTTGCTGGGCTTTTATATATATAGATATTTATAAATATACATTTTCAAATATATGACCCCATAAACTGTGGTCTGCAAATATGTTCACATTTTCTGAGTACACGTATTTTTGGTATAACCAAAATATCCAGATGTATGGAATTATGCATACTGTAATGAGAATTTGCTATGCAAGGGTTGAAAACTTTTGACAATATTGCATTGCCTACCATGCAATGTCACATCCAAACTTTTGTATCATTTCACCTAAATTCTTTTTTCTTCTTTAAAACTAATTTTGAAATATTTATACACTTATAGATGCCTTCTTTTCTCTTAAATATTTCTGTGTCCTTAAAAAAGGACATTTCCTTATAAAACCACAAAACAATGACCAAAATCAAGAAATTAACAATGATATAACACAATTAATTTACCTACAGACCTTATTCTGCCAAATGTCTCACTAAGGTCCTTTATAACGAAAGAAAAACATTTTGTAGTCCAGGGTCCTATCCAGGATGAAACACTGTATTTAGGTATGTGTGTTTAGTCTCCTTCAAGCAGGAACAGTCTTTGTCCTTCTTTAATGACCTTGATATTTTTTTAATATAAATCATTTATTTTGCAGAATGTCTCAATCCTGGTATATCTGTTTCCTCCTGATTAGAGTGGCAGGAATACCACAAAAATGATATGTGTTATTCCATGTGTTTCTTGATGTGATGTACTGAACTTTTAATTCCATTCCTGATGACGATAACTTAACCACTTAGTTAAGATGGTATCTGCAGTTTTTTCTTTCCATTGTAAAACCTATATTTTTCCCTTTGTAATTATTTAGTAAGTTGTGGGGAAATACTGTGAGGTAAGTAAATACCATCAAACTTTCACCTACTATTTTAAGCATCCACTGATTGTGATGTTGCCAATGATGATTTTCTAATTCCATCATTCTGTCTATACTTATTAGTTGTACTCTATAGTGAGGAAGAACTTTCTCATTTATTTATTCACAGAATACTTACTTTATTTTATGGGTTATAATCTCTCTCTCCTTAAAAAAGGCCAATAGAAAAAAAAAAGAATTTTGATAGCACACTAGTTTTGGTCTTATATTTCAATTAAACTATATACACCTATCAATCGTTTTCAGTACAAATTAAGACCAAATTAAAAAAGATTTCATAAAAAATTTCAGAAATGCTCTTCATTATTCTCCAGAAGAAAATACTATAATGTAAATACATAGAAGCTACTCTATTTAATACTACAGTAGTCTAGAAAACTCAACGTGAATATTAGAAAATCAGATACGGCAAATCTTAATAAAGACTTGGTAATATAATTAAGTGGTTATAATTTGCTGTATCTGCTCTAGGCAAATCATTTGGGGGGGGGGGGGGAGTCTAACTTCTAGTACCAAATCATTCTCCTATGTATATATTAAAATACTAAAATTTAAAAACGGAGTTGTCAAAGATTATAAAACAAATTTATTTAAGGCCAAGGTTAGAATTTAGATATGAATTTAGGTCTCCTGAATCATGGTCCTAGATGCTCTATACATCTGACCAAAAAGTACTATAATCCAACACCAAGTACAATTGCTGTATTTCACACCAGTGCCAACAAGCAAGAACTCAAAATGAGAATTTAAAAAAGTATATAAGCAGTAGTAAAGAACACAAATTCAGTACTTACAGCTGGATGGGAACCACTGTACCATAAGAGGACCAAAGAGTTATGTCACACAGCAGACAGCCTTTAATAATTAATTTCCCATTCCATGGGGAGATGAGAACTTTAAGAAATGAGGGTAAGAAAAAAGCAAATTATTTTACTTATGAACAAAACATTTACTTAAAAAAACCTAAAAGAACCAATTAAATAATTCCTTACCATTTTCACTGACCTCAAGTCTAGGGGGGGAAAAAAAAAAGCAATTTTATAAGAGCCAAGGAAACAAATACAGTAAAACAAAATATGTACAGAATTACTTACAAGCTTTTATGAGCTGGTGCCGCCATCTTTTTAGGTTCCTTGTACTGAAAAGCTACAATTACGTAAGGATGAATCTGTCTAGGTCGCTCAATAACAGTGGTACCTGAAAGCTCATACAAGTAATACTAAAAGAAAAAGAATTATAATCAGGGTAACACTATAGTATTCTGTATGCACCAAGTTGATCTCAACCCACCCAGTACTGAAACTTAAGGCATTAGAGGCAGAAATGTATCTTAGAAATGATTTATACCTGACTCAGTTCAAAGGCGCGAAAATGACTCGTCTTGTGAGAAACCTTGTTAGTATTTGCAGCCACATGGCAATCATAGCCAGAAGATGGGCTAATATAGTTAGTTGTATAATTCTCAGACACAAACTTGACTTTTCCCTAGAATAAAAATATTAAGACTAATCAGATGTTTTCAAATAGCAGTAATCTTATTCTAGGATTCATTTATAAGTAGCTTAATAAAGATTTCTATGTATTTCAACTGTGAACTGTGTTAAGCATTAGAAGTATGGTTCTTAGAAAATAATCTTTAAGGCCAACAATAGTTTTAATTATCCATGAACCCCTTAAAATTGCATTTAAAAATCAGGTATGTTTGGGCATCTTTCTGAGGCAGAAGTCCGTTTCTTTTATCACAATATCAAAGGAATACAAATTTAAGAGAACTACTCCCCCCCTTTTGTTAATCCTCACCAAAGGATATTTTTTTTAGACAGAGTGGAAGAGAGGGAGGAAGAGGGAGAGAGAAGGGAGGAGGGAGAGAGGAAGAGAGGGAGAGAGAAAGAGCGAGAGAGTGTGAGAGAGAAACATTGATGTGAGAGGAACACATAGATCAATTGGTTGACCCTGGGGCTGGGGACCGAGCCTGCAACCAAGATATGTGCCCTGACCTGAATCAAACTCAGGACCCTTTGGTTCTTGGCTGATTCTCTACCACTGAGCCAAACTGGCTAGGGCAAGAGAACCATTTCTTTAAAATAAAAATTATATAGCTTACCAAATAGATTGATTATTCAATAACTATAACATAAAAGATGACAAATGAAATCTAAAATTTCAAAAGATGAGTTTTCAAACTGAGTATTAAGTTATCAATTGTAAATTACAGACCAAGATATATCTATTACATCAGGACCCAGAAATTCACCAAGTAGCAAATATATACAAGTGCTTAGCAGACCACTGGCCCGGACTAGTCAATAGTATTTCCCATTATAGACTTGTCTTCATCAAGGTTACATGTCTTCCAGAAAAAGAAGAAAAAAAGCAGTCAAGTTTTTTTATTTCATATCATGAAATAGCATGATTTTAAAAGCTGTTTTAACAACATGATGATACAGATAGGAAAAATAAAAATATACTAAATATATACCAAAATGAGGATGAGATTACAAATTTTATTTTTATTTTTACAAGAAGAATTTAATTATTTAAAAGATGTTTTGTTTTGTTTTTTGCTGTTAAGATTCTGCCTCTTTATTTATAGGACCACGAAAGGCAATTCTCTGGTCAAAGAAGCCAAAGAATGTAAACAGTAAGGAGGGCTGAGAACATGCAGGCAAAAACTAAACAGCAATATCCACCAAACAGAGAGGGGATACAGGGACAGCAGAATTACGGTACTTATTGAGCAAGAGAGGGAAAACTAAGAAAGGAAAAGCAGTGATGAGTGCCAGTGCAACACTAATTTTCCTCTAGTTCTTGGGGACAAAATTTTGAAATACAACATATTTACACTCTTTTAAAAATAAATCAGTTGTTAGATTTATAACCAAAGAACTCAGAAAGCTAAAACAAAAGCAAAAACAAAAAGACCACAGAATATGTCTTCAAAAAATCTACCAACCTATAAAATCAGCACTTTCCTACTACTTGAATGAAAATTCTAATTGCAAGATTCATTCATATTGAACTATTAAAGGGTGTTTAAGAATTTCGAGATCATCAAGTTATAGGTGCCACATAAAGATATAAACAAGGTCTGGATGTTTTAGGGATAAAGAAAATAAAGATTTCTTATTGTGACAATTTAAATCAGACAATAAATGTTTTCTAAATTCATCTCTTTTAACTGTAAGCACACTGTTTTACAAGCAGCTACCTGTTTTCTGTTATTTAATGTCTAAAAAGTGGCATTGTGGCCAGGCTGGTGTGGCTCAGTGATTGAGCCTCGACCTATGAACCAAGAGATCACAGTTCGATTCCCAGTCACATGCCTGGGTTGCGGGCTCAATCCCTACTGGGGTATGCAGGAGGCAGCCAGGCAATGATTCTGTCTCATCATTGATGTTTCTCTCTCTCTCCCTCTCCCTTCCTCTTTGAAATCAATATGTGTGTGTGTGTGTATATATATATATTTTTAAGTGGCATTGTGGGACAGGAGTGAGAGGAAGACTTCACTGAGTACTGTGAAGTCTTTAAAGGTTGTTTTTTTAAAAATGTAGATCATATATTAAACAAACAAAAAATCTTTGTCTTTAAAGGAAAGCAGAAATAGCAATTTAATTTTCTGATTTTGAATAGCTGTCTTTGGTGAGGAGTATGTGTAGCAAATGATCTGCAAATAACATTATCACAGACTGATAACCTTTACTTTTAAAAAGAAAAATTATACCGAAGTACACATTGGCCTTACCTTAATTAGATTACAAATTATAATATAACCAGACTTTCCATGATACCATGGTCTTGCATGAAGACAGTCTGAGTATTTGGAAATGTATACACCTATAAGAGCATAAAATATAGATTAATTTACACTTTTAAAATATTGTTTACACATATACAATTCCAATGTAGGTCTACCCGTAGCTGAACAAGACAAAAGATAAATAAAAGTCAACATTAAAAACTGTTTTGAAACTGCTTACTTAAAAAAAAACACACCTTTATAAGTTATTCTAATGGTATAGAAACATTAGAGCTAAGTAAGACAAAACATATGTAATTGATAACCAATTTTCAATTAGATTCCCAATAATGAAAAAGAAAGTGTCACACATTTTTGGAAAATTCTGTTTGTTTTTTCTCCATGTAATCATCCAGTAAAACGATCTATGGTAATCTGATTCTCAAGTTATTTTCTTAGTAAGTATAGTAACCCCACCTTATCTACAGAGGATACTTTCCAAGACTCCCAGTGGATGCCTGAAACCGTGTATAGTACTGTACCCATATACTGTTTTTTCCTGTACATATATACTTACTAGAGGCCCGGTGCAGGGATTTGTGCACCAGTGGGGTCCCTCGGCCTGTCCTGCACCCTCTCGGAATCCGGGACCCCTTGGGGGATGTTAAGACTGCCTGTTTCGGCCTGGTCTGCGGGGACTGGGCTGAAACTGGCAGTCGGATATTCCCCAAGTAGTAGTGCACGAATGGCAAGAGCCGAGGAGTAGTCCAAACGTGGGCTGGGCATTGCGCTGCTCCTGCTCATCCCCGCCCGGCTGCTGTTCCTGCCGCTGCCACCACGGCCCTTCAGTAGCGCTGCCTTGAAGGTGGAAGAGGCTTGCGTTGTGGCAGCTGACTTGCCAGCCGTGAGCCATGTGTCTGGCACCCGCCAGTCAGCTGAGCGGTGCTCCTGCTGTGGGGGCGCACTGACCACCAGGGGCAGCTCCTGCATTGAGCGTCTGTCCCCTGGTACTCAGTGTGCGTCATAGCGACTGGTCAACTGGTCGTTCGGGTGTTTAGTCATTTGGTCACTTAGACTTTTACGTATATAGATGATAAAGTTTAACGTACAAATTAGGCAGAGTTAACAGATGAACAACAATAACTGATAATACAATAGAACAATGATAACAATCCTATCTAATAAAGAGGGAATATACAAATGCTGCGTGGTTGGATGTGAGGGCAATCTGGCTGCGACATCTGTCACCGCATTGATCGCCAGGGTTGATTCAGCTGATCTGGCTGGCTAGGCGGGTGTCCCCCTCCTCCCTCACCGATCCATGTGCGTCCCTCCCGAAGCTGCTAGGTCGAAGAGGACGACCTCCCCCCCCGCCCGCCCCCCAGGAGAGGACCGGTCTTTGGTCAAGGGTATACAAGTAGCTGCGCTCCCCTACTAGAACCTCCAAACAAGCTCTCACAAATGCTGCGTGGTGCTGGGCCAGGGCAGGGGACCTCAGGCCGAAACCCTGCCCCGGGGCTGGGCTGGCGACCTCAGGTCGCACCCCCGCCCGGTGGGGCTGGACAGGGGACCTCACGCTGCACCCCCCCCACCAGGCGATGCTTGACGAGGGATCTCAGACTGCGCCACCTGCCTGGCGCGGCTTGATGGGGGATCTCAGGCCGCATCCCCTGACCAGCAGGGCTTAACGGGGGACCTCAGGCCACGCCCCCTGCCCTGGCACCGGGCCAGGGAACCTAGGTCTGTGCACCGAGCCCCGGCGCCAGGCCAGGGGACCTGATGGTGCACTGGATAACCTGAAGCTGCGCCCCCCTGCCCAATGGGGCTTGATGCAGGACCTAAGACTGTGCCTCCCACCCTGCGGGGCTTGGCAGGGGTCCTGAGGCTGCACCCTCCACCTGGCGGGGCTTGATGGGGGACCTGAGGCTGCGCCCCCTGCCTGGCGGGGCTTGACAAGGGTGGGGCCAGCCAGGTCTGGATTTTGCCCAATGCGGGTGGGGTCAGCTGGGTCTGGGTCTGGGTCTGGGTCTCGAGTGATTTTGAGGTGCCACTGGTGGGCAGGGACTTGACTCTGGGTCCCACGGCGCACCCCAGACTCTGACAGGAGGAAGATTTTCATATACACTTTACTAATTTTCTTTCATCTTTGACACATCTATTGTAGAGAAAGGGCAAATAGCAATATTAAAATATTTCCTCTAATTAATCCCCTTTTAATGTGCACGAATTTCGTGCACCAAACCACTAGTTGATTATAATAAAGATTATGTAAATGTGGTCTTTCTGCTCTCCAAATATCTTCTTGCACAGCCACACCTTGTTTTATTGCTCTTTGCTACATTATGCTTCACAGATATTGTACTTTTTACAAATTGAAGGTTTGTGGCAACCCTCCATTGAACAAAATGATTTTTTTTAAACTGTGTTATTTATTTATTTATTTACTTACTTATTTATTTTTAATTTCAGAGAGGAAGGGGGAGGAAGGAATAGAAACATCAATGACAGGAGAGAATCACTGATTGGCTGTCTCCTGCACACCCCACACTGGGGACTGAGTCCGCAATCTGGGCATGTGCCTTGACTGGGTATTGAACCGTGACCTCCTGGTTCAAGGGTTAATGCTCAATCACTGAGCCATGCAGGCTGGGCCAAAATCTTAAAAAAGTAAAAAAAATGTTTTTATTGATTTCAGAAAGAGGAAGGGAGAGGGACAGAGATAGAAACATAAATAATGAGAATCATTGATCAGCTGTCTCCTGCATGCGCCCTATTGGGGATCAAGCCTGCAACCTGCACAGGAATAAAACCATGACCTCCTGGTTCATGGGTCAATGCTCAAGCACTAAGCACTAGCTGGGCTGAACAAAATCTTTTGATGCCACTTTCCCAACAGCACATGCTCTCCTGGGGTCTCTGTGTCACACTTTGGCTAATTCTTATGAAACAAAGTGGGGCAAAAGGAGGTTTACAGTTATACATGAACGCACACAGAGTTTATTCTTGTATTATTATATTATTTTCTATACAAACAGCTGTAAACCTACTTTTACCCTACCCTATATTTCAAACTTTATTATTACATTTGTTGTTTATTTGTGATCAGTGATAGTTGATATTACTATTGTAATTGTGTTAGGGCACCATACACCATGCCCATATAACACAGTGAACTTGATAAATGTGTGTGTTCTGACTGCTCCACTAGCCAGCCATTCCCCATTTTTCTCCCTCTCTCCTCAGGCCTCCCTGTTCCCCGACACAACAATATTGAAATTAGGCCAATAATCCCATAATGGCTTCTAAGTTTTCATATGAAAGGAAGAGTCACACATCTCTCACTTTAAATCAAAAGCTAGAAATGATTAAGCTGAGGAGGCATGTCAAAAGCAAAGATAGGCCTCTCACACCAAACAATTCGCCAACCTGTGAATGCATGAGAAAAGTTATTGAAGAAAATTAAAAATGAAACTCCAGCCCAGTCAGCATGGCTCAGTAGATTGAATGTCATCCCATGTACCAAAAGGATGCTGGTTTGATTCCCGGTCAGGGCATATGGCTGGGCTGCAGGCTCGATCCCCAGTAGGGGGCGTGCAAGAGGCAACTTATCAATGTTTCTCTATCATGGATGTATCTATCTTCTCTCCCTCTCCCTCCTCCCCCCTAAAAAAACAAACAAACACAAGGAACAAAAAACACCAACAATAAAAATGTATTACAAATTATATATATACTAGATGCCTGTTGCACGAAGAGATTCGTGCAATAGGCCTTCTCTTCCCTTGGCTGCTGGCACCGGTTTGCCTCTGGCACCCGGGACCCAAGCCTTCGCTCTGGCTGGGCTCCGGCCGGAGCCGGCCCCAGAGCCATTAAGCTTCGCTGCTCCAGCCCCGGGGCCATCAGGCTTCGCTCCGTCGCTTGGAGCCTAGGTATGCAAATTAACCGCCATCTTTGTTGGGTTAATTTGCATGCTCCCCTGATTGGCTGGTTAGCGTAGCGAAGGTACGGTCAATTTACATGTTTGTCTATTATTAGGTAAGATATATATATATATATATATATATATACACACATACACTATACTCCAGTGAACACACAAAAGATAAGAAAGCGTATTAGCCTTATTGATGATATAAAGTTTTAGTGGTCTAGGTAGAAGATCAAACCAGTCACAACGTTCCCTTAAGCCAAAGCAAGACCCTAACTTTCTTCAATTCTATGAAGGTTGAGAGAGATGAGGAAGCTGCAGAAAAGTTGGGCTAGCAGAGGTTGGTTCATGAGTTTTAACCGTTTGAGTCCCAAACAGCGCGATTGCGCTGCTAAGATTTTATGTCGAGAAAACATACGATTCGTTTGAGTCCCAGGGGGTATTGAAAAAACACTGTCGAAGAATCCCAAACAGCGCAACCGCGCTTTCTCTAAATGAATACGAAAAGACCCAAACAGCGTGATAGCACTTGTTTTATTTTATGTCGAGAAATACCAAGCAGCGCGATTGCTGTTTATTTGTGATCATCCATAAGCGATTGCGCTGCTTGGGACTCAAACGGTTAAGAAAGAAACTGTTTCCTTAACATAAAAGTGTAAGGTGAGCCCTAACTGGTTTCCTCAGTGGTTAGAGCGTGTGGCCTGAAGGGCCTTGGTTTGATTCAGGTTAACGGCACATACCTTAGTCACAGGCTCAATCCTCAGCCCCAGATCAGGGCACGTTAAGGAGGGAAGCAATTGATGTGTCTCTCTCACATCAATGTTTCTCTCTCTCTGTCTCTCCCTCTCCCTTTCATTCTCTCTAAAAATCAATGGAAATAAATATCCCCTGGTGAGGATTAACAACAAAAACAACTAAAAGTGCAAGATGAAGCAGGAAGCACTGATGAAGAAGTTGCAGCAAGTTGTACAGAAGATCTAGCAAAGATAATTAACAATGGTGGCTACACTAAATAACAGATTTTTAATGTAGATGAAACAGCCTTATATTGGAGAAAGATGCCATCTAGGACTTTCATAGCAAGAGAATAGAAGGCAATGCTTGGCTTCAAAACTTCAAAGGACAGGTTGATTGTCTTGCTAGAGGTTAATGCAGCTGGCGACTTTAAGTTGAAGCCAAAGCTCATTTATCATTCTGAAAATCATAGTACCCTTAAGAATTATGCTAAATCTACTCTTCCTGTGCTCTATAACTGGAACAACAATGCCTGGAAAACAGTTTAAAACATGTTTTACTGAGTATTTTAAGCTCACTATTGAGACATACTGCTCAGAAAAAAGATTCCTTTCCAAATATCACTGCTTATTGACAATATACCGGTCACCAAAAGCTCTGATGGAAATGTACCATGAGATTATTATTATTTTCATGCCTGCTAACACAACACCCATTCTGCAGATCATGGACCAAAGAGTAATTTCAACTTTCAAATATTCTTAACAAATATATTTTGTAGCTTTGTAAGTTAGGTACTGGAGCTGAGTTGTCCAATAGAACTTTTTGAAAAGATGGGGGGGAAAAGAAATACATTTGTAAGGCTATAGCTGCCATAAATAGTGATTCCTTTTGATAGATCTGAGCAAAATAAATTAATAGCCTCTGGAAAGGATTCACCATTCTAGATGCCATTAAAAACTTCTGTGGTACATGGCAAAAAGTCAGAATATCAACATTAACAGGAGTTTGAAAGAATTTTATTGGAATCCTCTTGGATGACTTGAGTTCAAGACTTCAGTGGAGGAAGTAACTGCAGATGTGAAAACAGCTAGTGAACTAGAATAGAAATAGAACCTGAATCGCTGCAATCTCATGATAAAACTTTAGCAGATAAGTTGCTTCTTATGGATGAGAAAAGAGAGCAATTAAAAAAAAATATATTGTTATTGATTTCAGAGAGGAAGGGAGAGGGAGAGAGAAAGAAACATCAATGATGAGAGAGAATAATTCATTGCCGCTTCCTCCCGCTGCCTATTAGGGGTTGAGCTTGCAATCTGGGCATATGCCATGACTAAAATGGATTCCATTCTTGGTAAAGATGTTGAGGAGATTGTTGATAAAACAGTGGCTGGGATTGAAAGGATTCATTTCAATTTTGAAAGAAGTTCTACAGTGGGTAAAATGCTATCAAACAGGATTGCATACTACACAGAAATTGTTTGTGAGAAGAAAAATCAATCTATGTGGCAAACTTTATTGTTGTCTTGAAGATTACAACTGCTTAAGACTTAGATGATGGTTATTATTTTTTAGCAATAAAGTATTTTATTTTACTTTTTTTGTTTAATATATTTTATTGATTTTTTTTTTTTTTTTTTACAGAGAAGAAGGGAGATGGATAGAGAGTTAGAAACATCGATGAGAGAGAAACATCAATTGGCTGCCTCCTGCACGCCCCCTACTGGGGATGTGCCCGCAACCTAGGTACATGCCCTTGACCGGAATCGAACCCGGGACCCTTCAGTCCGCAGGCCAACGCTCTATCCACTGAGCCAAACCGGTCAGGGTTGCAATAAAGTATTTTAAAATTAAGACATATACATTGTTTTTTAGACAGTGCTATTGCACATTTAATAAACTATAACATATCTTTTACATGTACTGGGAAACAAAAAAAATTTATGACTCGCTTTATTGAGATATTCTCTGGAACCAAATCTGTCTCCAAGGTATGGCATTACTCACCCTTCTTCTTGTGATACAATGGTGGAACCATTCCATAAACAAGATGGCTATTACCCACACTTTATGATTATGTTGCCAGAACACAGGCAGATAATTTTTCTGTTTTTGAAAGCGTGTGGGGTTCTTGGTTCTGCACACCATACCTGGCTTTATCACATGCCCTGCAGCATTACCACATCATACTAGAGTTAATCTGTCCTTTCATGTTTTATACCGTGGTGCCTACTTTGCATTTTTATAAATGTGGGTCCTATTGGGCATCTTTTTCTAGACAAGTCTGGTTTCATCAAAAGTGAAGGTTTGCTTTGGATGGTATACTTTTCCTTAATCAACTTCTTCCATTTTTCTGGAAATGTGGCAGCAGATCCTTCACAGGCTAATGTAGCCTCTTCAGTAATTTTTTAAAATTTCAGTCCAAACCTATTCTTGAATCAGTGTAACCATTCCTTACTTGCAGTAAATGGCTTGGTGCCACTCATTTCAGGGGGTCCCTTGCTAAAGTCTTCATATAGGCTAAATGCTTTCTTGCACAAGACAGTCCCATCGGTTGGAACACATTTTCTGTTCATGTCTCCCACCCACAACTTTAATGCTTTTTTTAATCTTAAGCACTTACACATTGCCTATAACTTTTGCAGTTTGAGGTGTGACAGAAAAACTAGCACTAATTGTTTTGTCCCTTTTCACAATTTCACAGATAGAATATTTGTTCTTATCATAGGTTTTAGTAACCTCAGTATATAACTTTTTTCTTTATTAAATCAAGAACTTTCATCTTCTCACTTAAAGGCAGCATTTTAGGGCTTCTCTTTGGTATATCTGAATTGCTGATATCACTACTCTTAGCTTTGGGGCCATTATTAAGTCAAATAAGGGTTACCTAAACACAAACATGATATCATGACAGTTGATCTAATAACTGAAAGGGCTACAAAGTGACTAATGGGCGGGGAGCATATACAGTGTGGAGATGCTGGACAAAGTGACGATACATGTCATGGGTGGGATGGCACAAAATTTCGTCATGCTGCTCAGAATGATGCAATTTAAAACTTAGGAACTGCTTATTTCTAGAATTTCTCATTTGACAGCAGGTAATGGAAATCATGGAAAAGTGAAACTGCAGATAAGGGGGACTATTATACTCTTATTTAATAACATGTACCAAGGTTTACTATATGGTACGTCTGTGCTAGGCAGCTGTGATACAAAGGGAAATAAAGGAAGGTCCCTGTCTTCAAGCAGCTTATTCTGCTAAACTGTAAATTCTAGTAAAACAGGGGTTATATTTGTTTTGTTCACCATTGTACTTACATCATAGCTCAAAATGTAGTATGTACTTAAGTATTTATCAGACATATTAGAGGCCCAGCATATTGAAAAGAAATTAGAAGGTGGCCTAGCCTGGACATGCCGTGGATCCAACCTCTCGCGGTCCCTCCCTGGCCGGCCGCACCTGGGGCAGCACCGACGCTTAAAGGGTGTCTGTGGACTGAGCGAGGTTCTTCTGGCAGGTGGGGTCCCTCGGCCTGGCCTGTGGGGATTGGGCCAAAACCTACAGTCCAACATCCCCCGAAGGGTCCCAGAGTGCAAGAGGGCACTCTGCAAAGTTGCTATTGCTTGGCAGCTCCTGCATTGAGTGTCTGCCCCCTGGTGGTCAGTGAGCATCACAGCTGGTCAAATGGCTGAACAGTCGGATGGTTGCTTAGACTTTTATATATACAGATATCACATTTGAGGACACACAGAAGTAGAACTAATTAAGTAATTAAATCTGCCTGAGAAAGGAGTTCTTTTCTTTTTTAATTTATCGGTAATATATTTCTATTGATTTCAGAGAGGAAGGGAGAGGGAGAGAGAGGTAGAAACATCAAAGATGAGAGAGAATCATTGATTGGCTGCCTTCTGCATGCTCCCTACTGGGGATCAAGGCCACAACCTGGGCATGTGCCCTTGACTGGAATAGAATCCAGGACCCTTCAGTATGCAGGCCGATGCTCTATCCATTGAGCCAGACCAGTTAGGGCGAGAAAGGAGTTCTTTAGACAGAGAGAGGAAAACAATTCTAGGTAGAGAACAGAGTGAACAAAAGTATGAAAGCATAAAAAATCATAAATTGTTTATAACAGTAGGCCAGTGTTGAAAGCAGGAGAGAAAGGGGTGAAAGCTGAGGTTGAAAAGAAAGCTTAAAACTATATAGTAAATATCCTATCTAATAATAGAGAAACATGGTAATTAGCCGTAACTTTGCTACCCTTCCCATTGGCTAATCAGCGAGATATGCAAATTAGCTGACAGCCAAGATGGCGGCCGGCAGCCAGGCAGCTGAAGTGAACATGAGGCTTGCTTGCTCCAGTGACGGAGGAACCCAAGGTTCCCCGCCTGCCACCACCCAGCTCTGAGCTCCTGAAGCAACAGCTCCAAAACCTACAATGTTTCAATTATAGAAGCTAAAAGATGGCAGCTAATTTGCATATACCAGTTGCGAGGGAAGACTGAGGACAACATGGAGGCCAAGCGGTACAGAAGGGAGCTAAGTAGAGGCCTCGAGGACAGAAAGGGAGCCAAGGCTGCGGAGGTGGGAGGTGGGAGGGAAAACCCAGCCACAGCGGCTGCGAGCAGGAGGGGCAGCAGCTTGGAGGGGAAGGGGCAGAGCCTGGGAGCGGGAGGGGAAACCCAGCAGGAGTGGCTGGGAGTGGGAGGGGAAACCCAGCAGGAGTGGCTGGGAGCGGGAGGGGAAACCCAGCAGGAGCGCCTGGGAGAGGGAGGGGAAACCCAGCAGGAGTGGCTGGGAGCGGGAAGGGAAACCCAGCAGGAGTGGCTGGGAGCGGGAAGGGAAACCCAGCAGGAGTGGCTGGGAGCAGGAGGGGAAACCCAGCAGGAGTGGCTGGGAGTGGGAGGGGAAACCCAGCAAGAGTGGCTGGGAGCGGGAAGGGAAACCCACCACAGAGCCTGGGAATGGGAGGGGAAACCCAGCAGGAGTCGCTGGGAGTGGGAGGGGAAACCCAGCATGAGTGGCTGGGAGCGGGAGGGGAAACCCAGCATGAGTGGCTGGGAGCGGGAGGGGAAACCCAGCAGGAGTGGCTGGGAGTGGGAGGGGAAACCCAGAAAGAGTGGCTGGGAGCGGGAAGGGAAACCCGCCACAGAGCCTGGGAATGGGAGGGGAAACCCAGCAGGAGTCGCTGGGTGCAGGAGGGGAAACCCAGCATGAGTGGCTGGGAGCAGGAGGGGAAACCCAGCAGGAGCGGCTAGGAGCAGGAGGGGAAACGCAGCCTCGGCGGCTTGGAGTGGGAGAGAAGCCTGCCTCAGGGGGTTTCGCTCCCCTCTGCTTCGCTCCAGCCGCTGGAAGCCCTATTCTTGCAGGAATTTTCCTGCAACGGGCCTCTAGTTTTTGTATAATAGCTTAGACTTTATTTTGTAGGCAATAGATACTGATCAAATCTGAGTCTCTAAAGGGGAGAGACAAGAACTAAACCAAACAGAAAAACAATTATAGGAGTTGAGAAAGGAGAGACGGATCCCCCCCAAGGCAGCAGAGCAGCAGTGAGGAGGAGGAAAGGACAGATTTCAGAGATATTCCTGAATGTAGATCTCGCACTTGAAATGTAAAAGACAATGGTGAGAACACTTTGATATAATCAAAGAATAACTAACTAGTGGTCAGAAGTTTAGGTTCCAGTTCCAAGTTTTCCATTTACTAATAACAACCATGTGACTTAGGAGTATGTTACTGAAGAGGGAGGTGGCCTTGGAACACAGATACATAAACCACAGGGTTCTCAAGAAGAGAAAGAACAAGAGCCTCTTAAAATTATATAACACTACTTTAATATAAAGTACTAGAGGCCCGGTGGCCCTGTCTGCACCCTCTCCAATCTGGGACACGTCGGGGGACATCCCCCTCACAATCCGGGACTGCTGGCTGCTAACCGCTCACCTGCCTCCTGCCTGATTGCCCCCCTGCTGGCCTGATTGATGCCTAACTGCTGCCCTGATGGCCCAATTGCCACAAACTGGCCTCCCCTGCCAGCCCTATCGTCCACAACTGCCCTCCCCTGCTGGCCTGGTCGCCCCCAACTGCCATCCCCTGCTGGCCTGGTTGCCCCCAAATGCCCTTCCCTGCCGGCCATCTATGGCAGCCATCTTGTGACAATGTGAGGGCGTTGTGCGAGGGCACAAGGACCACTTAGGCTTTTATTAGTATAGATTACTATTACACACAGAACAACCCATTTCAACTTGAGCCCAAAACTATAAAATACACAGAGGCAGTGGTGCAATTTTATTAGCACCAGTATATGTGTTTAAGAAGAATGTGTATTTGTTAGGAATCTACAGCTTCCACTCAACCACCCTATGAAGCCAGCCTCTCAAAAATCATCAATAAAACCATGGGATTGTAGAAAAATGGCCTTACTTTTTAGTGATGTAAGCTGAGGTATTTACTTGTAATTTACTTTCAAATCCTTCAGCAAAAAAACACACAAAAAAAACAAACAAACAAAAAAAACCACCCAAAAACTCAAACAAACAAACAAACCAAAAAAACAACCAACAAAAACCCCAAATTTTTTTTTAGGAAAGGAAGGGAATGATGCAAAACATCTGTTAGACATACATGATGGGTATATTATACCATGCTCTCTTCCATGGTAGCATCCTATCTAATAATAGACAAACAGGGTAATTGACTGTACCTTCACTACGCCTCCCATTGGCTAATCAGCGCGATATGCAAATTAACCGCCAACAAAGATGGCGGTTAATTTGCATACATAGGCTCCAAGCGGCGGAGCGAAGACTGAAGGTGAGCCGGAGCAGCGAAGACGGAAGACGGAAGGTGGCTCTGGCCGGGGCCATGATGACGGAAGAAGGAAGACGGAAGAAGGACGGTGGCTCTGGCCGAGGCCACGAAGACGGAGGATGGAAGGCAGCTCCGGCTGGGGCCGCAAAGACGGAAGACGGAAGGCGGCTCTGGCCAGAGCGAAGGCCTGGGTCCCGGGTGCCGGAGGAAAACCGGTGCCCACAGCCAGGAGAAGGGAAGGCCTATTGCACGAATCTCTTCATACAACAGGCCTCTAGACTATATATATAAAGAGCCAGGGTCCGTAATGACCAAAGGCTCGACACAACACCAGAAGTCAGAGCTGGGTTGCCATGGCAACCCAGCACTGACTGCAGCAGGTGCTGGGGCAGCGACCCAGCACTGACTGCCAAGGGGGCTATGGATTAGGCCCGGAGAGAGGCCTGCAGAGAGAGAGGCAGGGTCTGATATGCAGCCTCAGTTGTAGCTGTTAATCAGCCGTTGCCTCTCTTTTTCTCTGGGCTTCACCAGCAGCTGCACCTCTGTTTCTCTCCAGGCCTCTGTGGGGCTGCTGATCAGCTCCGCCTCTTTGATCAGGTCCAGAGATAGGCCCAGAGACAATGACTGGCATAGAAACTGACCAATAAGAACCAAATCTGGATGAAATACCAGGAGCCAATGGCTGCCTAGGAGGCGGAGCTTTTGACACGGACTGGCATAGAAACCGACCAATCAGAACCAAATATGGGTGAACTATAAAGGCAGAACCTAAGGTAGGGGCTGAGGAGGGATTTAAAGGGCAACAGCTGTTTGGTGTAAGGTGTAAGAAAGCGGTTCAATTTTTTAATGACCGCTTTGGCAGTATAGTGCATATGGCTGGCTATCAGTCCAGATATAGGGATTATGTGTTTTTGTTTGCCAAGAGCATCTCCTCCTGCTGAAAAAGGCCCCCCCCCGCCATTTAAGCAACCCTATCCTATATAATCTATCTATACTAATAAAAGGGTAATATGCTAATTAGACTGGGTCAACTGGCCATCTTCCGGACGTCCGACTTCCTTTCGGACAAAGCCATGGTGGTGGGGGCTGAGGCAGAGGCAGTTAGGGGTGATCAGGCCAGCAGGGGAGGGCAGTTAGGGGTGAGATCAGGCCATTGGGGAGGAGCGTTGGGGGCAAGATCAGGCTGGCAAGGGAGGTCAGTAGGGGGCGAGATCAGGTCAGCAAGAGAGGGCAGTTAGGGGTAATCAGGCAGGCAGGCAAAGGCAGTTAGGGGTGATCGGGCAGGGAGGCAGGTGAGCGGTTAGAAGCCAGCAGTCCCAGATTGCGAGAGAGATGTCCGACCGCTGGTTTAGGTCCGATCCCTGTGGGACATGCCCCAAGGGGTCCCCAGATTGGAGAGGGTGCAGGCTGGGCTGAGACCCCCCCCCCCCCCCCCGCCCCGTGCACGAATTTCGTGCATCAGGCCACTAGTTTTTCATAAAGGAAAGAAGGATGGGTGTGTGTGAAAAAGAATAGGCAAGAAGAAAGAGGTTTTATGTACCATAAAGTGCCACTGGGTTATGAATTTATCCCCATTCATGTCTTTTAGAAGAGCTGAATGTAAGTTTAAAAAATTTTGTTTTAGACAGTTACCACATGACCCAGCAATTTTACTCCTAGGTATATAACTGAGAAATGAAAACACACACCTATACAAAACTTGTCATGAATATACACAGAACTTTTTATAATAGCCAAAAGGTGGAAACAACCAAATGTCCATCAACTGATGGATTAAAAAAACATGGTATAACCATACAATGAAATATTATTCAGCCAAAAAGGGAATAAAGTACTGGTACATATACAACATGGATGAACCCCAAAGGACACTAAGCTAAGTAAAAGAAAAAAAGTCTCAAAAGATCATATATGACTCCATTTATATACACTATCTGGAATCGGCAAATTCATTAGGCAAGAAGTAGATTAGAGACTACCTGGACTAACGGTAGCTAACAGGTGCAGGACTTCTTTTTAGGGTGATAAAAACAGTCTAAAATTGTGCTGTTGGCTGCACTAAAAAACATGGAATCGTACATTTTAAATGGATATATTATCTGGTATGTTAATTTTATCTCAAAAAAGATATTTTAAAAAAAAAATCAGCAGGAATCTAGCCATGAAGCCCAATCATCTTTCTCACTCTGGATTCTGTAGCACCTGATACAGCTATATATCCCCCCACTTAGATCATTCTGTTTTCTGTAAAACTCTACCTTCTGATTCTTCATCCATTATACTGTTCTTGACTGCTCCTCCTTCTACACCTTCCCCATCCTCCCCTTCCCTCAGTCCCATTCGATTCAAAAGTTCTGTTCTTTGCCATTTTTTCCTTCTATATTGTTCTATGTAACATTATGTTTGGCTTCAACTAACACCAACCCCCACCACCTTGACCTGAAATCTCCATTTCTAATTCCTTTTCCAATTATTCTTACCACCACTACGATATCTTCCAGAAATGCTTATGAAAATATCATTATTTTTCAAATTCAACTCATAAAAGTAGTAGTGTCCAATTACTGAGAGTTTACTAGGTTTGTGCTGTTTTCAGTACTTTACAGAAGCTCATGTATTTTCACAAGAAATCTAGAAGACAGTTTTACCTATCCTATATAATAAAAGGGTAATATGCAAATTGACCGAATGGGGGAACGACCGGTTGCTATGATGTGCACTGTCCATCAGGGGACAGACGCTCAATGCAGAAGCCAGGCTCAAGGCTGGTGAGCGCAGTGATGGTGGCGAGAGCCTTTCCCCCCTCCGCAGTAGCGCTAAGGTTGTCCGACTGACATCCTCTGAGGGCTTCTGGACTGTGAAAGGGCACAGGAACCCCCCCCCCCCCCCAGTGCACGAATGTCGTGCACCAGGCCTCTAGTCTTATATATGATAAAATTGAAACTTAAAGAAATTTAGTGCTAATTTACATTCTCAATCATATGATTTACCTCTTTTATCAGCTTCCAACCAATCTTCTCCCCTTCTGTGTCTCTTTTCTATCAGTAATATCACTGTAGTGTAAGTTTAAATCTTTATTTCCTTTCTCTTACTCCTCACATTCCATAGTTGCCAAGTTTAATTAGTTCTATATATTCTCTATTCCTATTGCCATTATGATAGCATAGAAGAGAGCCTCACTAATCTGAATGACTATAATAATCTCTGGGCACTAAAAGACACTTTCAGTATCTTTTCTAGTCCAACCAACTTTTATAAACAAATTCTGATCATGTAACTTCTATTGGAAAACTTTAGGCTCAAAGCTCATTTATATGATACAGTCTATTCTAAAGATTATTATTTATCATTAATGAAACTGGCTTTTAATGTGGGTATCTTATGAAATAAACTATACCCTACTTCATTTTGTAAAAGAAGAAATTCTTTTTTCTTACCTTTTGCTGGGTCACCCAGAGTGGTAATAGCACTGCTGCCAATACAGAGTCCACGCCGACATACTAATTTTGCCTTTAAACAAAAGACAGTACTTCACTTATCACATTCGTCTTGGGAGAGGTAATGAATGAACACTGTAATCTATAGGCTTTCAAATAAATATAAAATCTTTACACTATACATATTTATGGCACAAGGCAAGTTTATGTAAGGCTACCGCATCTGGTTAATAGTTCAAATTTTTTCATGAAAGCCACCATTTCTGTTAACAAAAATGTCACCAGCAAAACCAAATTAAACAAGATCACAGGTAAGTCCTTTCTTAAAGTTTTCTTTTTCAAATATAGCTTTTGAAATGTTTTACTCCCAAATGTGTTTTGTAGTACGAATCCATAGCACATCTTATTTGGAAGTAGTTGATTAAATAAAATATCCTGGTATTACTATAATATCTTTATATTATATACTAATATTAAACATTCTGTAAGCAAACCTACCATTGTTTTTTTTTTTTTTTAATAATTTTTTTTAAAAATATATTTTATTGATTTTTTACAGAGAGGAAGGGAGAGAGATAGAGAGTTAGAAACATCGATGAGAGAGAAACATCGATCAGCCGCCTCCCGCACATCTCCCACTGGGGATGTGCCCGCAACCCAGGTACATGCCCTTGACCGGAATCGAACCTGGGACCCTTCAGTCCGCAGGCCGACGCTCTATCCACTGAGCCAAACCGGTTTCGGCCTACCATTGTTTTTAAAAAAACCATTAACCCTACTAAAACATCACCTTTGAATGATGTTAAAATTATCTCAAGGTGCCAAACACATCTTTGGGACATACCCTGCACACAGTTTCCTTCTCCCACAAGTCAGGTAAAAGCAACAATATGGATGTTCAATCTTCAAAGATGGGAATGAAATAATTCCAACTAACTAGAATGCTGAAAGTGTCCATTTTATCTCCAAAACTATATCATTTAAACCTGAAAAACCTCCATAAAGAATAGAAAATATCTATGTAAACAATGATACATAATGGAGAAATAGCCATTCCTTCCATTAAAAGGCATTACTGCTACCTAAGAAACCTGTATTAATCCACATCTGACCAGTTTACAAATGTATTTAAGATAAAACTAAAATAGGCCTATAAAAAGTTGCAGAAATCAAATCTCTTTCATAACTAGCTTCACTGTCATTTACATTGCTACTAAACTAAGTAACAAAAAAGGTTGATGAACTGTTAATCTTATAATACTTACTTAAAGTAAAAAGCCAATACTTAAGTTTAATAATTTATTTTGTACATTAATTCACAAATTTAATTTTATACTACCTAATTCCCTTACCTGATTTTCACTTTCAAACAGAAGAAACCCGTAAGTTTCTTGAAGTTCTTCCTGAGTGTAGTTACTGGCTTTTTTTTCTTGGTAAAAAGTTTTGTACTATATAAAGAGAGAATAACCAAATGGTATAAACATGTTATTTTGCCTTGCAAGTTAATTTTAAAAAATGTATCATCTGAATTGCTCCTGCTAAAAGACTAATAAAATTTATTTTTCTATTCTTTAGATTATTACCTTCCAAGTGACTGTTTCCAAGAGTCTTTTATCTAATTTGAAAAGAGCTTAAAAGAACTAGGCTTATATACCCCAAATGATGGTTCTTTAAAGCTAAAATAAAATTAACACACAGACACACTGTGTACCAAGCACCTCACCTCATTTAAGAAAATGTCATTTTTCACCAAAGTCACTTGACTGTATTGAAAACCATGCTCAGATGCAGAGTCCAAGTAAGAAGTATGGAGAATTGAAACTGCCCTCTGGAAGAGAGAGTCTGAACTCAAGGACACTGTCTCAAAAACTGTAAAACACAAACAAAAATAATGCAACTGTTTAAGATAACCAAAGGAAGGGATTAAAAGTGATACACTAAATACTTCATCTATTTCCTTCCTATATAACTGAGACTTTTACCATGTGCTTTGGCGATCATATCTTAATTTAAAAGACCTCTCACATGAAGAAAATAATCTAAATGAATTACAATTTAGGGTGAATTATTTTCAATACAAGAGTAAAATGTACCCTGCCAGATCCCTTATTGCTGTGGTTTAAGCTGGATGTTATAACGTACTGTTAAGTTGGTGGTCAGACCAATGTTTCACATCTTTATGATTTTTTAAACCTATGTCATTATTTTGATAAATTTACCCTTTCCGTCTTCTCATCAAATCCCCACGTGCATCAGTTGAGCTCTTTTTAAGGAGCCTACTATTGCACACTCAGCAAACATATTAGAAATCATTGTATCTTTGGGGTTTCCTCACAAGCTGAGATATGTCTATTGAACAGCTTATGGTTTGTATTATAAAATCATTTTTTCATTTTACAAAAATAAAACTTTATTACTTTTTTAAAGTGCTATTTTCAAACCATACTCATGTGCTATCCACGATATTCTGATATGTCCTTCCCATGAGAGGCATGTTTCCTAATTGAGAATTGCTGACTCAACCTAGTATTTCCCTTGATGTGAGCCTTTGTGCCTTTTGATTTTACAAGTCTTTAGCAAGAACTGAACCTAATAATTTCTCATAATATTTAACCATTTGATTTGTTTACTCCTTTCTATTTATATCTTCTCTACTTTCTTTAACAAGGCTGGGAAGGAGTATCCAAACTGATAATTTATAAATAAGAGAGAGAATGGAATAATTTATATGGCACTGTTAGGTTTTAGTCATATAGTACAAATAAATACATTAATGCAGCTTCCTACTTTTACCAGAACTCTGCAAGTTACAGTTCAAAAGTTAAAGGAAAAAAAAGCATATTATTATTATTATTATTAAAAAATATGTTTTTACTGATTTCAGAGAGGAAAGGAGAGGGAGAGAGCGATAGAAACATTAATGATGAGCGAGAACCATTGATCGGCTGCCTCCAGCATGCCCCCACTGGAGATCGAGCCCGCAACCCAGGCATATGCCCTTGACTGGAATCAAACACGCGACCCTTCAGTCCACAGGCTGACACTCTATCCACTGAGCCAAGCCAGCTAGGGCAAAAGAATATTATTTAAAATTAAATTATTAACAACAAGTAAGAAAAAAAGAAACTAGACTATCACAGAAATGAAAACAAACATTTCAGTGAAATTAATTTGGACTAAACTGTCCTAGCACTTCAATTATAAAGTTAGCTTAAAATGCTTTATAAACAAAACTTCCTAGTACAAACAATGAAAGGTTGTAAACAGCAAGGAAGGAAAGAAGAGAGGATGAAACACTTAAGAATATTCTGAAGTGGTATATCTGATCCATATCAATTCTGTTTTACTTTTTCTCAGTTTCACTTTCTCCTTCACTATTAGTATAATAGTGCTATACAAAATTCTAAAGAGATTAAAATAGCAAAACACCCATGATAATAAAAATTATGGCTTTCTAAAGCTGTATTACTTAAACTAGGAGGTCTATGCATTTGCAAATTCATCTTACAAAAGCTTAAATATAAACCAGAATTCGTTTAAAAATTATAAATTTGGAAACCCGTATTTAATATTTTAAAAAAGCAATATAATATAAAAAATGTAACTACTTTGAGGCTCAATATTTGAGAATATATTGCTTCCAGTGACAGAAACAAAAGTTATCACTGCTTTGAAAATGAACTTTCTATGACTATCAATTTCTCTAAATTCTACAAGATGTTAATAAATAGGCACGTTTTAAGTTTCATAAGTACTGAATACTACTGTATCCCTATTTTTGAGTGTTAAAACACAATAAACTGAAAACTGTAAAAGCAGTGCAATTGAAAAAAAACCACACCTAACAGTGTTTCCCAAATACATGCAGTCAGAGAACACTTTATACCAGTGAGCAGAGTATTGTTCCCAATAAAGCTATTAATAAAGATGATTTAAAATAAAAAAGAAAAGAAAGTAAGTAAAAACAACAACAAAAAATGTAAAGATACAAAAAAAAGGAGAAACAAGTAGGAAAAAAATTACTTTGTGCTTATATATTTTTATTTCTAAAACTATTTCTTTTTAGTTAAAAATGCTCCCCTTTAGGTCAGCATCTTCCAAACAGCAATATATATACAAAAGTAATTCTTTTATGGTTAAAAGGGAAAGCATGTTAAAAGCCATGGTGTTGAAAATCACAGTAAATCTTCAATCTTTCATGACTTCATAAATTACTTCAATTATACTCAAGAAAGCACGAGTTTCCTACTCTATATATAAGATAGTTGAGAATTTTATTGAGGAATCATTTAACAGTATCTCTTCTTACATAATATACTTTCGTTTAAGAATCTAACATAAAACATTATAAGCGGTAAATTAATGGTCTCATTTTTTGCTAAGCAATACACATTATTTATACATTCAAGGTTGTAAGAATATTAGGAGAATGAACAGGGGACTACTGCACAAAGAAACCTAATACATCTAAAAAAGTAACTTGAAAAGTACTTGCCTATAATGTAGAAAAAGTGTCCCTAGGGCTTCAGCGACCAATAGCGAGCACATGGAGAAAATTTAAGTTCAATCATAATGACTCTGGAAATTGAGTTAATATGCTTTCCTGTTGCAACGGGCTTTGGACACATTTCTCTGCTATTTGTGGATTCAATCTAAAATGTTAACTCAAGAGGAGGAGACCAAGATGGCGGCGTAGGTAAACACCGGAGACCGCTGCCGCAAACAACCATTTCAAAAATACAACTAAAAGACGGAACGGACATCACCCAGAACCACAGGAAGGCTGGCTGAAGAGAGACTCTACAACTAGAAGGAAAGAGAACAGCAAATCGAGGCTCAGAGGCGGCGCAGTGTGGAAAATACAAAGGTACCGAGATGCGCGCGCAAAGCGGGCTGGTGGCTGAGGGCGCGGTTGTCGTTTTCTGTCGGGAGTGAGTCTCAGACTCTGGGCTCCAGATCCGGGCGAGTCTCTAGGGACCCAGACTCAAACGGGAGAAGCGGGATTATCCGGCATCAGTTGGAACCTGAGGGCAGCTTTCTCTCCGAGGTTTGCAGCGGCTGCCGGGGTTCTGAGAAGCAGAGCCTCTGGGAACGGGACTGAGCGCGGCCATAACTGCTCCCTCCGCCCGCCCTGTTGAGCCCGCCCTGTTGAGCCCGCCCCGCCCAAACCCTGCGCACAGCCATTTGCCGATCGCCTCAGGCAAAGGCTGGATTAGCGCCTCCCCAGAAGGCAGACGTTTTCCATACAGCTGATTCCTATAGCCAGTCGGCCTGGTGGTCAAATCCCTCTAGTGTTAACTACAACAATTAAGGCTTGGCTAGAACAAGACTGCGCACAGAGACCACAAGGGGGTGCACCAAGAAAGCATAAAAGATGCGGAGACAAAAAAACATGACAGAAATGGAGGATATGGAGCAAAGAATCGCAATTTTGAGGGCTTGCCATAAATTTGTGCAGAGCCTCACGAAAACTAATGAGACCCTCGATGCTACGATAAAGAAATTAGAAAGTAAGCATACACGGACTGAAATAAAGAATATTATACCCAATAGCAGACCAGAGGAGCACAATAATCAAACCAAAGATTCGACAAAAAACACCCAACTGGAAAAGCAAAATGAAAAAAGAATCCGAAAGTGTGAAGATAGTGTAAGGAGCCTCTGGGACAGCTTTAAGCGGACTAATGTCAGAATTATAGGAGTGCCAGAAGATGAGAGACAGCAAGATATTGAAAACCTATTTGAAGAAATAATGGCAGAAAACTTCCCCCACCTGGTGAAAGAAATGGACTTACAGGTCCAAGAAGCCCAGAGAACCCCAAACAAAAGGAATCCAAAGAGGACCACACCAAGACACATCATCATTAAAATGCCAAGAGCAAAAGACAAAGAGAGAATCTTAAAAGCAGCAAGAGAAAAAAACTCAGTTACCTACAAGGGAATACCCTTACGACTGTCAGCTAATTTCTCAACAGAAACTTTGCAGGCCAGAAGGGAATGGCAAGAAATATTCAAAGTGCTGAATACCAAGAACCTACAACCAAGATTACTTTATCCAGCAAAGCTATCATTCAGAATTGAAGGTCAGATAAAGAGCTTCACAGATAAGGAAAAGCTAAAGGAGTTCATCACCGCCAAACCAGTATTATATGAAATGCTGAAAGGTATCCTTTAAGAAGAGGAAGAAGAAGAAAAAGGTAAAGATACAAATTATGAACAACAAACATGCATCTATCAACAAATGAATCTAAGAATCAAGTGAATAAATAACCTGATGTACAGAATGAACTGGTGATTATAATAGAATCAGGGACATAGAAAGGGAATAGACTGACTATTCTTGGGGGGAAAAGGGGTGTGGGAGATGCGGGAAGTGACTGGACAAAAATCATGCACCTATGGATGAACACAGTGGGTGGGGAGTGAGGGTGGAGGGTGGGGTGGGAGCTGGAAGGAGGGGAGTTATGGGGGGAAAAAAGAGGAACAAATGTAATAATCTGAACAATAAAGATTTAATTAAAAAAAAAAATGTTAACTCAAGCTTGACACAAGGTAGGATCTGTTCAAAGTACCCTGCATTAATCTCCCCTTTCTCAAAATCCATTAGAGATACTGAGTATCTGGTTTTGGGCACTTTTTTTTTTTTTAACTTCTAATAAAAGGGATCTGAAAATGATAAACCGATTTCTGATGGTATATCATAGGTATATTTTTCATTCTATAAGCATCTGGTCTGACATCAATTAATGAGATGAACTAATGCCAACAACTCAGGTGTCCCAAAACTCTGACAAAAATCAGCCACTTCTACGCCTCCCCAGAACTTTCATTACCACATCTCCTGTCTGTGCATTAAACAACAGCACTTATCAATAAGAGAAGTGCTCAGATATAATATCTGACATTAAAGATCCTTATCAGTATCCCCTACAGACGGATTGCAAACTACACCTCCTAATACTATCTATGCCTATATACTTTAAGTCTAAGCAGGCCATTTGATAGTTGTTGAAGGAATAGCCTACCCCTTAATCATCTAATTCTAAATGTATTACCTTTACTTTTAATATACTAAAGAATTGCCAGTTTAAGATAAATACAACTTTTTAGAACACAATTTGGTAGGACCTAACAAAAACTTAAAAATGTGCGTATCGAATAACCATTCCATTTATGAGAATCAACTCCTCAGAAACACTAGAGTAAGTACACAGTATATATGTACAAGGGTGTTTCATGCACCAGAATCCATAATAGCAAAAACACCGGAGATAATATAAAATTGCCATCAACAGGGAAACACAATGCATTCACTAAGTAAAATAAACTTGCATATACTGGCATATAAAGATATCTATTATATACTACGGAGTAAATAACATGCATTATATAATGTCATTTTGGTTAAAAACAAAACAAAACAACATTCCAAATTATGTGTTTGAAAGTATACAGATAAAAATCTAGAAACATGGGAAACCAATTTGTTAACAGTGTTTAAACCAATGGTTATTGAGAGTGAGAAATGGTTAAAATGGGAATTTACATTTTTTACTTTATACATACTTCTACAAATTTAGTTTTTTCCTATGTAAGCATATATTACTTCTAAGATATCTTAATTCAGAACCAAGTAAAATACATCATAATTAAAAAATACAAATGAGGAGTATGACAATTTCCCTACAATTTAAAAATTTAATCAATCACTTATCAGTTATGGACTAATGATTTAAAGAAATTTGTAGCTATTGAAAATTATAAATTTTTAAAGTTCTTTCATATGATTAAAATTAAAATTTAAAAAGTTATACTGGTCTACTTTGAATTTATTAGTAATAACTTATTGCATTTAGTTTAATACCCACTGTTTTCTGATATGAACCCTGTCCTGGTCTTCTCTAAGAAAGAATGTAGCTGGGAGGGTGGTCTTAATTCATTTTCACCAAGTATACCCCCAGAGTTCTTGACATAGTCCTGTTTTCTGTTAATGCCATAGATGCTAAAATGAAAAAAGAAAAAATTATATCGTAAAGTGAGTAGTTCGATTTACAGCATATCTACTATATAAACAAATAATTACTGGCATCTAATTTGCATTAGGTACAATTCTGTAATGGTTACCTCCTATGACAACTCTACATAACTAAGGGCTAAAGTTGCTATATAAGCAGTAACACAGATAAAATGAAATGCTTTTCCTTCAATATATTTTTTTAAGTTTTAAAGAAAATTTTGTCCACAGAAATAAATTATGCTAATAAAATCCCTTTTGCCTCTCTGGGGGAAAAATCCTTCAAAATGAAGAGATTATATAATCACATTTATATTCTACTGGTTGAAAATGGCAAAATCAAATAGAACACAAATAAAATATCTCCCCACACAATTTGGTAGTACCTAACAAAAACTTATAAATGTGCATATCAAATAACTATTCCATTTCTAAGAATCAACTCCTCAGAAATACTAGTGTCAGTGCACAGGACATATGTACAAGGGTGTTCCATGCACCAGAATCCATAATAGCAAAAACACTGGCAAAGTCATAAATTAGTCATATGATTCATCGATTCATTAAACACAATTATTACATACCCAATATTAGAAAAAGTCTCGCCGAAACCGGTTTGGCTCAGTGGATAGAGCGTCGGCCTGCGGACTGAAAGGTCCCAGGTTCGATTCCGGTCAAGGGCATGTACCTGGGTTGCGGGCACATCCCCAGTGGGGAGTGTGCAGGAGGCAGCTGATCGATGTTTCTAACTCTCTATCTCTCCCCCTTCCTCTCTGTAAAAAATCAATAAAATATATTAAAAAAAAAAAAAAAAAAAAAAAAAAAAAGAAAAAGTCTCTACAATGAAAACTATTAGACTAGAAAGAAACTAAGCCTGTAAAGAAACTAAGTACTATAAATGTGTAGGAGAATCTAGAACACAATAAAGTGAGTACATAATGGTACAAACAACTAATTTCATTGATATGTTAAGAAAGGTTTCAGAAAGGCAGAGATACTTGAGATCTGAATAAGTACTAAAAACAATAAGCCAAAGAAGGGCATAGTGTATATGTTTTCTAGGCAATGGAACAAATCCAGAGGTAGAAACAAGATACATGTAAGGAACAGCAAGTTGTTTTTTATTTGAGGAATTCAATATGCTTTACAAAAAGCAATTTAAAATCACATGTATCGTTATGTAATTTTACACTTTCCCCCTTGCAAAAGTATTTGAGTCGGAATTGTGTGGATATGAATAGTTTTAAGAAACAGTAGCAATATGATGATATTCATTCATTAAGCAAGTAGATTATATGAAGAAGGGAGAATTAAATTGGGAATCAGGATACCAGGATTCTACTGCAGGCCTATCATTAACTTGTTCTGACACCTTCCTGTGATATTACTGACTGCCTTCCCAATAATAATGCCCCTTTTTCTTCCCTTCTCCAAAACAAGCAATTTTGGTTAGGTATTAGGTGATCCAAAGCTTCAGGAAAGGCTTGGAAGCAGGGTGTGTGTGCATATCCCAAATAATCTAAGCTCATTATGCTAATTTCATTCTCTTTGGTTAGTGAATCTTTTAGGAATAAACACGTGACTCAACTCTGGCCAAGACTCTACAAAGAGAATTCTGGAAAAAGTTTCTTACAAAAGAACAGGAGGAAAAGGTGCACTCTTCCTGACTCCATCCTTTTCTAGCCTTAAGGCTTTATCTGAAGATGGGTTTATTGTCTGAACTCCCAGCACCCAAGATTAGATTGAGCAGCCAACACAATGTTGATGGAACCAAAAAGAAAGAATCTAGATCCTTAAGGAAGTCCTAGAACTGTTGAATGAACAGGAGCTGCCTTGCCTCTGAATCTTTTGACATGTAAAATTAGAGGCCCGATGCACGAAATTCATGCAAGAGTAGACCTTCCTTCCCCTGGCAGCCAGCACCAGCTTCCCTTTGGCACCTGGGACCTGGGCTTCCCTTGCAGCCCTGGCTTTGTCTTGAAGGATGTCCAGTCTACTTAGTATATTACGCTTTTATCATTATAGATTATAAATTATCCTAATTGTTTAAGTCATTTTGATTGGCAGCTGAAAGCACACTATGAACCTTGTTAAATTATTTGTTCTAAGGACTCATTCTATATAATAAAAGCCCAATATGCTAAGTGTCCAGTCGTCTGGTCAGCCATTCAACTAATCAAAGGATAATATGCTAATGATATGCTAAGGCCATCCAACCGCTCGTTAAGACCGTGCACTGACCATCAAGGTGCAGACAGTCGACCAGTCAATCAGTAGCTATGACATGCACTGACCACCAGTGGGTAGACGCTCCAACCGGTAGGTGAGCTTGCTGCTGGGGTCCAGCTGATTGGGACTGAGCAAGATGGGCTGGACATGCCCTGGAGCTCTCCCACGGCGCCCCCCGCCCCCCAGATGGCCAACCTCCCACGTCTCTCCCCAGCCCCAATCGTGTACTGATGGGGTCCATTGGCCTGGCCTGAGGGACCCTCTTCACCCCCAAGTGCACGAATTTCGTGCACTGGACCTCTAGTTTAGTTATAGTTATCTTTCTAAGGCACTTTTCAGTGCTAACACTGTGACTATAAATCTGCCTTACTGAAGGCCTAGTATGTCTGAGGCATTGGGAACTGCACTAGATAATTTATCAAATTCCTTCTTTATTTGTTGCTACAAAGAGACATTTATCCTAGTATTTATTAGCAAGGAAGCACAAAAGTTAATATAACTTCTGTGAAAACTTGAAACTTAAAATACAGCAAAACTTCAATATAACAGATTAAAAATGTTGAATCACTGTATTGTACACCTGAAACTAATATAACCAATATAAGACTGTGTACCAACTACACTTAAATAAAAACTAATTTAAAAATCTATATATCTAAAAGCCAAGCGACCGGAACAACTGGTTGTTGTGACGCACACTGTGGCAGCCAACTGGCCTGATCGGGGCCTTGATCGCTCCTCCCAACCTCCTGCGGCTCCTCCCAGGCTGACCCGGCCCCCAATTGCCCCCTCCCAACACCCTGATCGGGGGTAGGGCCAGCTAACCTCCCACGGCCTCACCCTGACTGGCTCTGCCCCCGATCAGCCCACCACCCCAATTGGGGGTGGGGCCAGCAGCCAACCTCCTGCAGCCCCTCCCCTCAGCCAGCCCAGTCCAGATTGGCCCCATTGGGGTGGGCCGGCTGGACCTCACCCGTGCACAAATTCGTGCACTGGACCTCTAGTAAAGTATAAAGAAGAAAATTTTAAGGCAGTATCACAAACAAAAATAGATGGTGGAACATAAAAGATACTCCCTTTAAAATTAGAAAGACAGTCCTAACCGGTTTGGCTCAGTGGATAGAGCATCGGCCTGCGGACTCAAGGGTCCCAGGTTCGATTCCTGTCAAAGGCATGTACCTTGGTTGCGGGCAGATACCCAGTAGGGAGTGTGCAGGAGGCGGCTGATCAATGTTTCTAACTCTCTATCCCTCTCCCTTCCTCTCTGTAAAAAATCAATAAAATGTATTTTTTAAAAAATGAGAAAGACAATTATCTCTATTAACACTTTCTAATTAATTCTAGGATTTTAGTTGTCAATTCCTTGGCTAAAGTTTCCCTTCTCATTTACTGATCAACTGGAGTTTGTCTTCTAGTTGTTTCAAGAAAGGCTTATATAAAATAGATCTGAAGCCTAGGCTGAAATGGCTCAGTTAGTTGGATGTCCTGTGCACCAAAAGGCTGTTGGTTCAATTCCAGGTCAGGGCATATACATGGGTTGTGGTTTGATCCCTTGTTGGGGAGTGAATGGAAGGCAAATGATCGATGCTTCTCTGTGACAATGATGTTTCTTTTTCTCTCTCCCTTCCCCTCTCTAAGCATGTCGTGAGGATTAAAAAAAGAAAAAAATGTATGAAACCATGAATGTTCAAAACTACTCATCAATAGTCATTATACCCAAAGGAGAGCTTGGCAGGACAAAAAAAAACCAAAAACCAAAATCCTTAGCTCATACTTTTCCTTGAGTATTTTGCATGTGGTTCATTGGTTTTCTGGTGTTGTTTCTGTTCTGCCACCAACCTGCTTTTCTTTTTTCTTTTTAAATATATCTTATTGATTTTTTACGGAGAGGAAGGGAGAGAGATAGAGAGTTAGAAACATCAATGAGAGAGAAACATCGATCAGCTGCCTCCTGCACACCCCCTACTGGGGATGTGCCCGAAACCAAGGTACATGCCCTTGACAGGAATTGAACCTGGGACCCCTCAGTCCACAGGCTGACGTTCTATCCACTGAGCCAAACCGGTTAGGGCTCAACCTGCTTTTCTTTCCCTTTTGATATAATCTTTAGAAAATAACACCTCACCCAAAGATATGTTTTTATTGATTTTAGAGAGGGAGGGAGGGAAGGAGAGGGGGGAGAGGTAGAGAGAGAGAGAGGGAGAGAAACATCAACTAGTTGCCTCCCCTACTCACCCCAAAAACCCACAACCTAGGTATGTGTCCTGACCTGGAATCAAATCGGCAATCTTTTGGTATATGAGAAGATGCTCCAACCAGCTGAACCACCTGGCCAGGACAATATGATCTATTGCCAGCCCAACATTTTTTACCAGAATGTATCTCAGTGCTGGGCCACTTTTCCTTGGAACATGATGCACACTTTCATTAGGCAGATTCAAATATATGTTTATTTATTTAAGGAAAAAAATACCTTCAATTACACATTGTTTTGTTGCATGGTTTTGCTTTTCTTCTTTGGGGGCTCCAGTTTTACATATTTTGGAACTCTTTTGCTGTCTTCTATATCATTACCTCATTATTTACTTTTAAAAAATATATGTTTTATTTCTCATGGTAGTTTTTTTTTTTCATTTTCAAACTGTGACAAAATATACCTAAGATTTCATTTCTACCTTGGTGTTCTTTGCAATGGTGCCCTGTCTCCCATGTGTATCTCATTTATTCTTTGTCTCTGGAAAGGTTTAATCTTTTTCTTCCATTTCTTTTCTGTTTTGCCAGTTCCCATTTCACATCCTCTACTATCTGACTCTTTCTTCCTCAAATTCTTATATTTCTGCTTTGTATCTTTTCACATAAGTTTTATGGTCATTAGTTAATTAATTAATTAATTTAAAAAAATGTTTGTTAACCCTCACCCGAGGATATATTTTTTCCATTGATTTTTAGAGAATGGAAGGGGGAGAGGGAGAGAGAAGGAAGAAGGAAGAGAGAGAGAGAAAAAAAGAAACACTGATGTGAGAGAGACACATCAGTTGGTTGCCTCCCACATGCACTCTGATCAGGGCCCGAGGTCAAACCTGCAACCCATGTATGTGCTCCTCATGGGGAATTAAACCCAAGACCCTTCAATGGGAGGACCAATGCTCTAACTACTGAGCCACGTTGGCCAGAACTAGAATATTCATTTTTAACACAACTTTATTGACATATAATTAACATAGCATGCAATTCACCCATTTAAAGTGTACAATTCCATGACTTTTAGCATATGCAGAGTTGTGCAACCCACTTTATCACCACTAACATTTTTAGAATACTTTCATTACCTCCAAAAGAAACCCTGTACCCCTTAACCATCCTCCTCACCCCTCATTGTTCCCTACCCCAAGGCCTAGGCCATCACTAATTTACTTTCCATCTCTCTAGCCTTGCCTATACTACACCATTTCATAAAAAAGGAATCATACAATATGTGGTCTTTGTGACTGTCTTAGGTTCATTCATTTGTAGCATGTACTTCATTCCTTTTTATGGCCAAGTATTTTATTTCATAGATATATCACATTTTTAATCCAATCATCAACTAATGAACATTTGGGTCATTTCTACTTTGGGGTTATTATGAATAATTGTGCTAGGAACATTCGTGTACAGGTTTTTGTGTGGGCATTGTTTTTATTTCTCTTGGGTATATATCTAGGAGAACTGCTAAATCATATGGTACATGTTTACGCATTTGAGGAAATACTAAACTATTCTCCAAAGTGGCTGTACCACTTTACATTCCCACCAGCTATACATGGGAAGTTTTAATTCTCCACATCGTTGCTGACACTTACCTTTCTGATTACAACCATCCTAGTAGGTATGGAAGTGATGTATTCATTTATTTATTTTTAAATGTATATTGGAATTTTAGGTTACATTTTTCACCTACTTGAAGAGGTGAAAAGATCTTTTTCATAAGATCCAGACAGTAAATATTCTAGGATTGTGAGTCAGACAGTCTCTGTAACAAATAGTCATCTCTGCTGGTGAAGCATAATAGGGGAGACCACACATGATCTACTTTATGGCAATTTTCCCCCCATCATTTGTAGAAAATTGTGGTTCCCCAATTTTCTACCTTAACCTTTTTTTGTGTATGATATATTTGTATCAATTAACTATTGCTTAGTAACAAACCACCCAAAATTCAGTGGCATAATCACAATCATTTACTGTTACATTTCTACAGTATTGGCTGAATTAGGCTTGTAGAGAGAGGAACTGTACACTTTATATCCCTCATCTACCAATAAGCTAGCAGGGGCATACTTTTCTCATGGAAATTCCAGAGGTACAGAGAACAAGTGGAAATACCCAAGTACTGTTAAGGCATATTAGACCTGAAACTGACATGCTGTCACCTCTACCTGATATTGACCAAAGCAAATCACATAGCCCAGTAGTCGGCAAACTGCAGCTGACGAGCCACATGCGGCTCTGTGGCCCCTCAAGTGTGGCTCTTCCACAAAATACCACGTGCGGGCGCGCATGTACAGTGCGATTTAAACTTCGTGGCCCGTGTGCAGAAGTCGGTATTTTGTGGAAGAGTCACACTCAAGGGGCCAAAGAGCTGCATGTGGCTCGCGAGCCGCAGTTTGCCGACCACTGACATAGCCAAACCCACAATAAAGAGGAAGGGAAAGATACCCTTAGTGAGAGGAACTGCAGAGTCATGACAAGAATACAAGTAAAAGCCTGGGGTCCATAACTAATAAAAAATGGCTGGTGTCGCACAGTGGTTGAGCATCGATCCATGAACCAGGAGGTCACGGTTTGATTTCTCGTCAGGGCATATGCCAGGGCTGCAGTTTCAATTCCCACTAGGGGGGTATGCAGGAGGCAGCTGGTCAATGATTCTATCTCATTATTTTCTATCTCTCTATCCCACACCTTTCCTCTTTGAAATCAATAAAAATATATTAAAAAGAAAATGGTGATAGTTGTATGACTTGGTGTATATACTAAAAAAAAACCAATCCAATAAATTGTACACTTTTAAGTGGTGAATTTTTTGGCAGGTAAATGATACCTTTAATAAAAACATGTTAAAAGAACAAAAACCAACATTGAAATGCAATCTACCACAGGATCATATAAATATTGGACATATTTTTGTTATTCTTATGTACATGAGATGACCCTGGACTATTGGCAGAAGGCTCGGGCTGTAGGGAAAACAGCAGTTTTCAGGTTTCTTAGCGTAATAATTTCCTCCTCTGTTTCTGCTTCCAAAGATTGTATCCTATATAATAAAAGGCTAATGTGCAAATCAACTAAATGGCAGAACAGGTCGCTATGATGCACACCGACCACCAGGGGACAGACCCCTCAAGCAGAAGCTCTGAGTACAGCGGCAGTGATGGGAGCCTCTTCTGCCTCCACGGCAGCGCTAAGGATGTCCAACTGACAGCTTAGGCCCGTTCCCTGTGGGCCTAAGCCATCAGTCGGACATCCCCTGAGGGCTCCCGGACTGTGAGAGGGTGCAGGCTGGGCTGAGGGAACCTTCCAAATGCACGAATTTCGTGCACTGGGCCTCTAGTTTTTAAATATGGTGCCTCTGTTGCCACTCCTCTTCTAATTTGCAAGTGAAATCTGGCTCAGGAGGGACTTTACTTCCAGCTTTGGTTTCCTTTTAAAGACCACTGTCATTAAGAGAACTTATCCTTGCTTCAAAGAGCATATACTCACTTCTAAGAGTACTTTGCTAGCATGTTCTAAGAACTCTGGGCTGCCCAAGCACTTCCCAATTCCTCCCTTTCTGTTTTCCTTAATGGATACTATACAGCTGTTCAGTCTTAGGCCAGTATATAGCAATTCTCTCTTAGTCCTTATCTGGGACTGAAGGGTTGCTGGAGATTTCTAAGCCATGCCTCCTCTGCACAACTCTTATCTTTCTCATAGAACTGTTGGAACTTCCTATCATGGCTTTCTGATAGCACTTACAGATAATTTAGAATTTACAGGGTTCTTTTTCTCCTCAATTTGTTCAAAATGCAGTATGAGAGCTGCCCTCCTCCCATTGTTCTTTTCATAAGTAGAAAGATTAGGAACTAATCTGGTCTTTTTCCTTTTGGAAGTGTACATTCAGTTTGGTGGTTTTGTTTAGTTCTCCTGTTTTCTTATCCAGGGCACCAGATAAACAGTCTCTTTCAATGTAGAAACTCATATTCTTCAGTTCTGGGATACAGAAAAATTTCTTTCTACTGTATTAGATGAAGGACCTCATTGACTGGTCTTCTAATTTTCTTATGTTCTCACTCGTTTTTTCTAATTCTTGTGGCTGTTCTATTTTTGGGGAGAGCTTTTCAGGTTTATTATCCAACTTTGTATTAAAATTTTTTTTTTAAGTTTCTGCTGTAAGCCTTATTTTTGCATATAGTAGGTGCTTAATAATTGTTTATGGAATGCAGTTCAACTGGATTGATTTGCTTTTAGGGGCACATCTATATACATTCATGCTTGCTGGTTTAAATCTAGGCATATTAGCCCTTCATGTGTTTCTCCCTTTTCTATCTTAAAGAAAAAAAAAAAAAAAAAAGATGAAGCAAACATTTATTTCCTATTCTTAAGAATTTAAAAATTAAGGATATAAATTGGTGCCTCCTTTTTGGAGGGCATGTTAGTGTCATAAAGCAGCATGTAAAATGTACTGAGGTTGTAAACCAGTAAACTTAACCCTAACAATTTATCCTAAGGAAGTAATTATATATTTCAGAGAAAGATGTATGTACAAGGAAGTTCATCGCAATATTGCAGATAATATTGAAAATTTGCAAACAATCTTAAACGTTCATGGGTAGGTAACTGGTTAATTAAAGAATGGTATGCCCATCTAGTGTGGCCATTAAAATGATGATTCCACTCTATTCTTATTCATGAGGAAAACATCTATTGCATATTGTTAAGTGATAGAAACAGATTATACATGTGTTTGCTATTTTTATCAAATTTTATACATAGGTCACTATATGTATATAATAATAGGTATCTGGGAGAAATTTCATCAAATATTTAAAATGTTTATTTCTTCACGATGGATGATTTTTAATTTCCTCTTGTATTTTTTCATATTATTTACATTTTTCTGGAGTACATATTGAAATTATTTTTAAAAAACAATAAAATGATTTCCCTAGTTTAAAAAAATAAAACTCTGCTGTTACAGACCTTTTTTCTGTTTTCTGAATAATTTATCTCTTTTAAAAATAGAACTTCGCCCTAACCGGTTTGGCTCAGCAGATAGTGCGTCGGCCTGCGGACTCAAGGGTCCCAGGTTCGATTCTGGTCAAGGGCATGTACCTGGGTTGCGGGCACATCCCCAGAAGGGGGCGTGCAAGAGGCAGCTGAATCGATGTTTCTCTCTCATCGATGTTTCTAACTCTCTATCCCTCTCCCTAACTCTCGGTGAAAAATCAATAAAATATATTTTAAAAAAATAGAACTTCATCTCTTTTCTCTCTAGATACTATAGTTTTATTTTGTTGAAGTTTTGTTCTTTACCTGCAATGAATCTATTTCTACCAAGTTCCCTTTATTTCCTACTTGTCTTTTTTCTAAAAACATTTTTATTGATTTCAGAGAGGAAGGGAGAGGGATAGATAGAAACATCCACAACAAGAGAAAATCATGGATTGGCTGCCTCCTGCACGGCCCCTACCGGGGATGGAGCCCACAACCCGGGCATGTGCCCTGACCGGGAATTGAACCGTGACCTCCTGGTTCATAGGTTGACACTCAACCACTGAGCCACGCTGGCCAGGCTTTACTACTTGTCTTTTATGTTGACTTCAAATGGCTAGTGATCCTTAGATGTTCATTTCTGTTTAGGTTGTAGGTACTTCAAACTGGCTGAAAGTTTCATGCACAAAGAGTGCTTCTTGACCAGCAGTCCTCATTCCTGATGGTGATGCAGATATTTAATCAAGTGAACTCCAAAAGTCTTTATCTGTTAAATATTTTGCCATAATTTCCCTGGAAAAGAATCCTTTAATACTTTGATTAGGAGGAAGCATAAGCTACTAATTCTGGAAGCCACACAGAAAAAGGAAGATCTGACTTCAGTTCAGTATGTAGACTTTAACTTCATCCTCATTTTCATTTAGGTGCTTCACGCCTACCCCAGCTGTCTAGAGCCTGCCTAGTTAATGTCTCCTGAGTGTAAACCTTCAGTCTTCTGTCAGGGTAGAAGAGTGGTAGTTGTGTGGAATGGAGAAGGGGATCTAGGGCATCAAAATGACAAAAATCACCATCAACCCTTCTATTTCCACTCCACCATGTGTTGCTGCCATGAGAAGTACTTTGTACATCCAAATCCTGAGCCTTTTCCAGATTCTGTGGTGGGAAACAGCTGGCATCTTGTTGGCTTCTCTCTCTTCAGCCTTCTCCAATCCACTAAGTCATTTACTATGTCACATCTTCTTTCCCGTTTCCCAAATATTGATTTCACCTATCTTTTCCTCTCTCATTCTCCTCATCTTTCAGGATTTGTATCTTTATTCTTTTATTAGAATCTTAGTGGGATTTCCAGAGGGGATGTACAACTGAACACATTAAACTAGAAGTGACTAATTAATCTAAGTTTTAATTTCTTTGTTCAAAAAATGTGGAATATACCACCTACTATGGCAGCTACTATTACCATTATTTTTTATTTTTACTTTTACAAATATCTCATTTTATTTACTTGTGTATTTACAGACCTAATTACACATTAAATCTTCAAGAAATACTTGATTAACTTAAAAAATAATTAGCTTTTAGTGTATACATACTCAATAACTATTTACTAAAATACATAAGAAGTACAACCTAAAGTAGATTTTCAATGATAGCCTCTCAAAGTACCTTCTTTTCTTTCAGAGTACTTATCTAGTAACTAGAGGCCCGATGCACAAAATTCGTGCACGAGGGTGTGGGGGAGGTGTCCTTCAGCCCAGCCTGCACCCTCTCCAATCTGGGACATCCCTCTCACAATCCAGGACTGCTGGCTCCCAACTGCTCACCTGCCTGTCTGCCTGACTGCCCCTAACTGCTTCTGCCTGCCAGCCTGATCACCCCCTAATCACTCCCCTGCCAGCCTGATCGACGCCTAACTGTTCCCCTGCCGGCCTGGTCGCCCCCCCAATAGCCCTCCTCTGCGGGCCTGGTTCCCCCCAACTGCCCTCCCCTGAAGGCCTGGTTGCCCACAACTGCCCTCCGCTGCAGGCCTGATCACCCCCAACTGGCCTCCCTTGCAGGCCTGGTCCCTCCCAACTGCCCTCCCTTGCTGGCCATCTTGTGTCCACATGGGGGCGGCCATCTTGTGTGTTGGAGTGATGGTCAATTTGCATATTACCCTTTTATTATATAGGACTATATATTTACTAGAGGCCCAGTGCATGAATTTGTGCACGGTTGGGGTCCCTCACTCAGTCTGGATCAGGGCCAGCCAGCCGGGGGAGCACACTGACCACCTGGGGGAAGCTCCTGTGTTAAGCTTCTGCCCCCTGGTGGCCAGTGCGCATCATAGCAACCAGTCGGCCGGTCATAATGGTTGCTTAGGCTTTTATATATATAGATGACTTCATTAATACCTATTTTTCTAATAAATCAAGCTCTATGAGGGCAGAAACCATGTCTATTTTGTTTACGTCTAATTACCCAGCATCTAGTCCAATGCCTGGCACATAGGTGTTTAGTAAGTGTGTATGTTGTAAGTGAATGAAAGCATAATATTTATGCTACTTAATCTGTTCCAAAACTAAAAGGAATAAAGCTTCTCAATTCTTTTTTACAAAGCAGTCAAATGTTAATACTAAAATCTGACAAAGAAAGCACAGAAAGGAAACTACAGGCCCATCTCTTAGGAATCCGATATAATAAAAGGGTAATATGCGAATCAACCGGTTCTATGACATGCACTGACCACCAGGGGGCAGACGCTCAATGCAGGAGCTGCCCTATTGTGGTCAGTGCGCTCCCACGGGGAGAGCGCCACAAACCAGGCTGACGGCTGGCGAATGCAGCAGCGGGTGGCGGGAGCCTCTCCTGCCTCTGCGGCAGCTCTAAGGATGTCCGACTTTGGCTTAGGCCTGCTCCCCGGACATCCCCCAAGGGCTCCCTGACTGCTAAAGAGCACAGGCTGGGCTGAAGGTGCACAAATGTCGTGCACCGGGCCTCTAGTATTGATACTAAAATATATGTACAGCAAAGAAAATCCATCAAGATATTAATAACTGAAATCAATTAGGGTTTGTTCTGGAAATGTAAGAACTGATTCGATAAATAGGAAAACCATAAACTAACCACACTAATAGGTCAAAGTAAAAAAAAAAAAAATCACAGAGGAGCTGCTGGGATAAGGGATGAATTAAGAAAGCCAGCCGAAACCGGTTTGGCTCAGTGGATAGAGCGTCGGCCTGCGGACTGAAAGGTCCCAGGTTTGATTCCGGTCAAGGGCATGTACCTGGGTTGCGGGCACATCCCCAGTGGGGAGTGTGCAGGAGGCAGCTGATCGATGTTTCTCTCTCATCGATGTTTCTAATTCTCTATCTCTCTCCCTTCCTCTCTGTAAAAAATCAATAAAACATATTTAAAAAAAAAAAAAAAGAAAGCCACATGTCAGACCTTCAAAATAAAGTTACTACATAATTCTTTCCCAAAAGAAGCCTTATAATATGTAAATTTTTGTTGCTGTACAGTATTTTTTCAGTTATGATTTTTGCCATACTTAATCTTAAAAACAAAATTAAGATGTTCCCAAATAAAAGCTGTTCATTTAATAACATAGAAAAATGTCTTACCATAAATTGATTAGGGGAAAGAAAAGCAGATTACAAAAGAGAAGTATGTGTGTATGTAGTCTTAAAGAGCATGGACCACAATTTAAACAATGGTCATCTTCTGCATAATACCTGTCAAAATCTGATATTTTTCTTGGTTTATTATCCTCCCACCATTTGATTATTAGCTTCACGAATAAAGGAATTTGTCCTTTTCCAGTGGTCAGAATAGTGCCTAATACACAATAAAGTTTCAATAAACATTTATGGAATGAATGAATCTATTTGTTTTCCTGATCACTTCATTTCTCTACTTAAAACCCTTCCGTGGCTTCTTGTTGCTCTCAGATACAATGCACACTCTTGCCATAACCATGTAAAATGTGGCCCCTGCTAATTTCCTACACTCACCTTAATCCACCTTCCCAAGTTACTTCTAGCTACACTAATCTTTCAGATTCAAGCTCTTTCCTCTCTTCAGGCCTTTGCACTGGTTGTTATTTCTGAAGGGAATGCTCTTTCTCCCATTTTGCCCATGGCCTAGCTCCCTCTCTTCCTTTAGTGTAATCTGGAAGTTATCCCGTTAGATAAACCTCTGAACACCCCATCTACTAGTAAACTAGGTGTTTTCTTTAAAGCACTCATTATAACCACAATTGTTTTATCAATTTACTTTTCTGGGATCTATCTTCCCCAAAAAGTAAATGTACGGTCCATAGAGGTAAATACTCTTTATCTTATTCACCAAAGTCCCCCTTGTCCAGCAGAGCCCCTAGCACCACAGTAGATATTCAATACTCTACTCGGGTTGTCTCTGGGTGGGTACAGATAATTTTTTTAAACCTTTAAAACTTTATGTACTATTACCTGAAATGTTACATTCGTATAAATACAATCTGGGGGAAGTAAAGCTATTTTCATTTTGGAAAACAAGATCTCTCATAGTCCTAAGTAGCAACAAGTTAGTTTATTAAATGACAACAAAGTAGAGAAAACAAAATGGAAATAGCACTTCTCATAAGCCAAAACAATAATAAAGAGACCTATAAAACAAAGTGTCCCCATTAAAAAACAGAAACTACAAAAGAAAGAACTCATGTACATGGATGACAGTGTGGCGATTGTGGGAATAAGGGGGGTGGGTGGAGGTGAAAGAGGGTATATAGGGGGGATAAACGGTGATGGAAAAATAATAAAATAAATAAAAAACAGAAAATACTATAGAATGAGAAATGTATGATATTCATAAAAATTTTTAAATGTTTGTCATATACAAAAGTTTTACTGTTTTCTAATATCAAGATAATCATGCAGAGAAGTAATAAAATCTAAGATATACTGGTTGTTATCTGCAGTGCAAAGCCCATTTGGAGTCAGTTTTATATTTCAAAAGATGACCCAAAATATAACAAATCTACACACACAGAAACGCTGTAAGAAGTGATGCCATCTCTCTGGCAGTTCTGCAAGGGTTTCCCCACTACCATACTCACAGAATCCAATAAGGAGTTAGGAACAAAGGCACTCAGTAAACCTTCAAGTACCATACAACCGTGTGTGGCATGTGTCATCACCTCTCTCATGTCGATGGCCCCACCAAAGTCACTCCCTAAAGCCCCCTACAGGTACGGCATTTTAGCCTGTTCCTTCTCTGTCTCCTCGGTACCCAGCGCTTTGGTAGGCAGCTCTGACAGGCAGCTCGCCACCATTTAGGCGCCCCAGGCAGCAGAGGAGAGCCAGAGCTGGGGGTAGGGGCCCGCCAGCCCTCCTCACCTCATGGTGAGTGGGGGAGGGGGCTGTGCCGATGCTCCACCGGACCTGCCGCCAGTGAAGTCCAGTGAGGTGGCCAGCCGCGGGACCAGGCTGCCACGGGGCGGCACGGGATGGCGCCTTTTAAAACTCAACGAGGGCGGCCAACCGCGAGCTGACGAAAGACCTCGGTAGGGGCGTCTTGGGGAGCTGCAGTGTGGTCTGAGTGCAGGCAAGCAAGCATAGTGCCTCTGGTCCTTTGTTTTTGAGGTCCTCCAATACTCAAAGGTGGACGTTATTTTATAATGACCTCTCCAAGCTTCAATTTCCTAGAGGGTCTTGTCCGCAGGCACCCACTAACAAGGTCAGTGTTAATCCCAGACCGAATCTGAAATCCATGTCTTTTCACTACAGTGACCCGCTATTATTCTAACTCATTGCCTCTATTAAAGTTTTACATTATCTTCTAGTAAACTCACAGCTATAGTCATGGGGCTTTGTTGTACAATTTACAAAAATAAAAGGCCTGTTGAATATCCCCAAGAGATGTTAGTGCCACCAGCACATGGGGTTGTGGTGGGGATGCTAGTCCTTCCCACTAAGCAATGCGGCCTTAATAAAACTCACCAAAAATAAAATTGAATGGGGAGGAAAGAATTAAGTATTTGGCCTGATCTAAGGACATCTTTACTATTAACTCATGTTTTAACCAAGTAACTCAAACATCAACATGCATTTGCTAGACAGCATCTGCATTTGCTAGAGATATTTAGTATATCCAATGGTGCCTCTTTTAGAAAAAATGTTTTTTGGAATTATATCTAACTGTGTAAAATAAGTTATAGTTATAAGTAATATGACTTTTTCATTTAACTGTGGGTTACTTTTGTATTTAATATTGTTTTAACATTCTAAAATCCAATCCAACTGCAGCAAGTATTTTTGCATATCAAACACATACTTATAATCTTTTATCTACATTGTATAAAAAGTCAGCAGTTTCTTTGGAAACCACACTTTTCCATGTAAAAACCTTTCATTAGAATCACTTCAAAGTTTACATAGTGACATTTTTAGACATTTTTATATATAAAGTAACTGACCTTTGTTCTGGCTCCCCATTTTAAACTTGGCTTATTAATTTGTGCTTTAGCATTAAACTATCAGTCTGCAATGAAATGGCTGCATTAATGAATTTATTACCAAGATATTAAGAAGTTTTTCCCTCTTACAAGAAAATTTAAGAACAAATTTCTCTCACAATTACATTTTAAGACCTGCTTTGAATTCTTTTAATTATTACATCTGACAAAAGAGAAAGTGATACCTAATCCATGCCACAAGGAAGCTTTTTGTTTTTGAAATTGCAACACCCCTAGATACACTCCATCTCAAACGCCCTGTACACAGAATAGTCCTGTTCACTAACGGTGGCTCACAAAGAAGCAGAAGATAACCACAGGGTGAAGCAGGTATTTGGACTGGTGAAGCCAGGCCTCAAGAATTGGGGTCTTAAATATTCTTTCTCCTAATGAGGGAGCAAGTGTACCCAAAAGTAATAAACAGTCTATTTCACCATGTCTTCACACAGAATATTAGCTAGGGATTTAGTTATTCAATTAAGTATTATTAAAATATTAAGAGAAAACAGAAAGTATGCCCCAGACACCTATCTTATAATGAAAGTAGTAATTTAAAAAAAAGGGACAAATTTAAAAACAAAAAATCCCAACTGAGTTAATCAATAAAAACAGAAGCTGGTTCTTTTGAAATATACTAGATAATCTTTTAGCAAATATAATCAAGAAAAAATTTAAATATCAGGAACAAAAAGAAGGATATTACTACAAATATAGGGAAAAGACTTCTAAAATTAGCATACACTATTTATACTAGTAAATTTAAAAATGTAAGAATATAATTTATCAACACTGGTCTAAATGGAAGAAACATTGGAATAAACAAATTATGAGGAAAAAACGATTAGTCATAGTCCTACCCCTTCTCCCAAAAGACAATTCCCAGAGTTTTATATTTTGGTTTTTGTTTGTTTTTTGATAGAGAGAAAACATCAACTGGTTGCCTCCCATACCCACCCAGACCCAAACCAAATTGCAATGTAAGCATGTGCTCTGACTAGGAATCGAACATGCAACCATTTGGTGTATGGGACAATGCTCCAATCAACTGAGCAACAACACCCAGGGCAAGTCACCAGTTTTATTATCAAGTTTTACTTTTCACTTATCAGATTATCAAAAATCCATAAGTTTGGTAATGCATTCTTTTGGGGAAGCTGTGGAAAACAAAGTCAAAAGCAAAGCAAAAGACCAGCAGAAAAATATATACTATGTTATTTAGCAAAGATTTATTTATACATTAAGATAGATAAGTCAATAGAATATAAAAATGGAAATTCACAATTCAGGAATTATGAATAGCCAATAAATACATTTCAAAGCACCTCCAATGTATAGATTTAAGAAGCCAAATAATCACAAGCAAGGTAAGTACTACAGCAAAACAGCAGAAAACTAAAGACAAAGAGAAAAAAGCAGCCAGAGAAAAAGGTAGAGAGCCTGATACCTGACCTTTCAATAGCAATAATGAAAACCGAAAGACAGAGGAATGAGATCTTCAATGAATAATAGAGAAAGCAGTAAAAATGTGGGAAATGTACTTAAGCACTGACTGTAAAACACAATAACAATTCTAATCAGGTCTCCCTCTGCTAAGAATATTTTTAAAAATCCTATATAATAAAAGCATAATATGCAAATTGACCAAATGGTGGAATGACCAGTTGGTGGGGGGCGGGGCTGGTGAGCAGTCAGTGCCAGGCCAGCCAAGGTGCTTGCCAGCAGGCAGAGGGAGGAGACGGCAATGGGGGGTGGTATTGGACAGCGGTGACCAGCTGCGGCAGAGAGGCAATGGGGGGGGGGGGGGGCAGGGCCAGCCGCCTGGTTGTTTCCCATAGAGGGAGGCCAGACTGTGGCTTAGGTAGGCCTGCTCCAGGAGCACAAATTTTTGTGCACAGGGCCTCTAGTTTAAATATATGATAGTAACACATAGTCATGAAGGGTTGAATGAAGTTCAACTTCTAAGATTCTTATATTGTCTCAGAGGACGGTAGAGATATCGGCTAATTTTAGATTCTGAGTAAGTCAAAGATGCATATTTCTAGGATAACTATAAAATGAAAAAAAGTACACTTTCCAAACTAGTATAAGACAAATATGGAATGATAAACGATATTAAGTCAATATTTAAAAATAAAAAAGGAGAGAAAATAAATATAGAACACCCAGGACAAATAGCACAAAATAGGAGCTATTGTAGTAAATGTAAATAGGTTATATGTCCCAGCTAAAATTGTTTTAAAATTGCATTAAAAAATTCCCACAGATGCTCTTTAAGAGTGAATATGTGGCTAAAGCTCTCTCAGAATACAGTAATCCCTAGATTTTGCATGCCTCAATTTAATAGACTTCAAATTTAATGGTGTAGTTTGTATCTTATGTGAATAATTACTGTTAATTTAAAAATGCTTTTAACCAAGATTTGCTTATAAATAAATAGGGTTTTTTTGTTATTATTTCATTGTTATTTTTAACAAATTTTGGTAAATAGGCCATACTTGGAAAAAAACCACTGTAGTAAGTTCACTGACATAACTAAATATTACATATCTACAACTACAGTCTACATAAATGTAAATCCAAGAGTTTCCACTTGTAAGCAATGTTCAGTGAAAGATTAGCAAATGATCAGCACGTGATCACACTGCATCTCAGGAAATAATTGTGTCTGCTGTCTCACTGTGTGACTTTCTGCAGCAGTTTTTTAAAATTGATTTCAGAGAGGGAGAGGAACAGAAACATCAATGATCAGAGAAAATCACTGATTGCCTACTTACCGCATACCCTCCACGTGACCTCCTGGTTCATAGGTCAACACTCAACCACTGAGCCAGCCAAGCATCTGCAGCAGTTTTAACTCCTGCTGACCTGGTGTTCCAATGTGTGCTAAGCCACACCCCAGCTATGTGCATTTGTTTACTCTCAATGACGGTGAATGCACACATTTAACTAGACACACACAGCATAAAGGTAAAATTACAGAATACATATAGAAAACTTTTTGGTGAAATTAAGCTTTTCCACATACTTAATTTTAATTACATAAACTTGTCTACATCTAATTTGTCAATTTTTTACCATATGCATTCAGAAAAACTACTTTATTATGTAACTAGAGGCCTGATTCACAAAGATTCGTGCAAGAATAGGCCTTCCTTCCCCTGGCTGCCAGCACCGCCTTTGCTCTGGCCGGAGCTGCCTTTCCGCCTTCCCATGCTGCCCAGAGGCCCGAAGTGGCTGGGGTGGTGCAGAACGCCTGTGTTGTCCTGCCCCCGGCGGCGGCTCAGCGCCTGCATATGCAAATTAACCCACCGGGTTTTGTTGGGTTAATTTGCATATTCTCTCCTGGTTGGCATCACGAAGGTACAGTCAATTTGCATATTTCGCTTTTATTACTGTAGATAGACTTTTGGCTTTAATGGACACCCTTTGCCCAAATTAGTCCGTTATATTGAAGTTTTACTGTATTTTAAGTTTCAAGTTTTTACAGAAGTTATATTAACTTTTATGCTTCCTTGCTAATAAATACTAGGGTAAAAGCCTCTTCATGGCAACAAATAAAAGGGAATTTGATTAGTTATCTAGTGCAGTGCCCAATGCCTTGTACATACCAAGCCTCCAGTAAGGCAGTTTGTAGAGTCACAGTGTCAGAACTGAAAGGAGCCTTAGAAAGAGGCTTTAGTATATGTGTTTTATTTTTTTAAATATATTAACACACACAAAAAATATTTGATAGAGATAATCACAAAGCCAAAAAAAAAAAAAATTCAATGAGAAGATAATCCTAACTGATAAGCTACAGGCAAGATGAATTATCAGAAAGGGGGGAGGGGAAACCGGAACAAAAATATGCAATATTAGAAATAAAAAAGGAGATATAATTACACATGCTTCAGACATTGATAGTAAGAGGGCACTTTTAACAACTCTGTGCCAATAAATACTAAAAATTTAGACAATATGGACAGAGTCCTAGAAAAATCTAACTTACGACGACTGACAAAATTTAAAAAAAAAAAAGCCTTAACCAGTTTGGCTCAGTGGATAGAGTGTCGGCCTGCGGACTCAAGGGTCCCTCCCAGGTTCGATTCTAGTCAGGGCATGTACCTTGGTTGTGGGCACATACCCAGTAGGGAGTGTGCAGGAGGCAGCTGATTGATGTTTCCCTCCCATTGATGTTTCTAACTTTCTATCCCTCTCCCTTCCTCTCTGTAAAAAAATCAATAAAATATATTTAAAATAAAAAAAATGAGTCATCCTGTAACCATTAAAGACATTACATCATCACTAGTCAAAATCATCTGCTAGCAAAACTTCAGACCTAAATGGATGCAATGGTAATTTCTACCACAACTGATTATCTACAAGAGAAAAAGTTCAATTATATTTATATTCCAAACTACACACAAGTAACAATTCCAATAATTCCAATTATACAGACATGAAATAAAAAAAATTTTAAATCCAGAACTTCTCATAAAAAAAAACCACCATAGAGAAAAGATATTTGCAACCAACTTCATATACTTTAACCAAAACAATATGCTGCAACAGATTGAATGCAGAAGCAGAACAGACTAGTTATTAAAGATATTTTCAAAAATGTAAAACAAAGCCACTCTTGTCATTAATATATTTTGTTTTGGAAAATAGTTATTTTACATTAAAATGTTATTTATGTTAAGGTGTAATGGATTTATTTTTATTATTGGTGTAAATATACCAAAAGATGCTAGATTCACTTAAAACTGGCTAGTTTTAATGTCTAATATGATATAATCCACGGAAACAACAGGTCTTTGGGGTCCTCAATAGTTTTTAAAAGTGTAAAGGAGGCCTGAGCCCAAAAGTTTCTGAATTACTGAACTATGGGCACATGTTTAATATTTAACAAAAGTAATTTACAGAATATACAGTATGGTTCTATTTAAATAAAGTTGAAAAACAGATAAAAGTAAACAATACAATAAAACTATAAAGGAAGGCAATGGAGTAATTAACACAAAATTCAGAATGACCATGGTGATGGGGCAGAGAATACTTTGCTTCTAGGGAGAGGCACATGCTAAAGGCTTCTAAGGTACTTGCAGTGTTCTATTAATCTGAGTACACATATAATTGTATATTTCACAACAAAAATTATAATATAAGAAACAAGGAAACATACCTATTCTCTTAGAAGGAAAAACTCAAAGGATGTCTCTTCTCAAATTAATCTATGAATTCAACGCAATTCAATATCCCAACAAGATTTTCTATAGAACTTGAAAAGATGATTCTAAATTTCATCTGGAAGAAATATGCAAAAGAAGCGCCCAAAACCTTTTTCAAAATTAAGTATCAAAATACGTTATAAAGTTAGAATAATTAAAACTGTGGTAACAGATATATAGGTCAAAGAAGAGTTCAGAATCCCCCCCCCCCCCCCCCCCCCCCAATAAACAAGCAAAGGATATGACCTGGCCAAAAATGTTTAACTTTCTTGTTACACAAGGAAGATAAAAATTAAAATTAAATTAAATTTAATTTAATTAAAATATTATTTTCAATTACTAGAAAATTAGTAAGATATTAAAGAAATAAAGTTACCATCCAGTACTGACTAGCAGAAAGATAAAAACACACCTTTTGAGCGAATATAAAAGCTACAATCATTTGAGGGCCAGTTAACAGTATTATTATCCAGCATTCTCATAGGGAATCAATTCTACAGAAATATTATCATGAGCATATAAAGCATTGTTTATAATAGCAAAAAAGACAATCACTGCAGCATCCTTATGGAGAAAAAACTTGAAAATAACAAACAGTTCATAAAGGGATGAAAGATTGATTTGATAGATGCCATATCTACTTAATTATACTAGATAGATACCATACCGCATTTATTTATCAAATGGCTATGTCTTAAGCAAGTCTTTAGGTAATGCAGATTTTAATTCATTTAAGCAACCATGTTCGGATTACAGGAGATGCTCATAATACAGCTTTTAAAGAGAACTGGTTATATCCGCCCAGCCATTGTGGAACCATGAACCAAGAGGTCAGGGTTTCATTCCCAGTCAGGGCACATGCCCGAGCTGAGGGCTCGATCCCCAGTAGGGGGCGTGCAGGAGGCTGCCCATGGATGATTCTCTCATCATTGATGTTTCTCTCTCCCTTCCTCTCTGAAATCAATAAAAATATTTTTTTGTTTTTTAAAGAGAGAACCTGGTAACGTTTGGGCAAATGTCCTGAAAACACTGCTCTTTGTCTTTGTGTACAGTCATTTTTTTATTTTTCTTTAGTCTGGGTTATTTACTTATGTACTGAATATACTGTACAGTGCTATCTAGTTCCAGAAGGCAGTTTTTCAATACAAGAGTATTCTTACACTATCAAGGAGTATCTGCTTTGTTAAAAACCTCCTGAGTAGGCTTACTACCAATCTCAGATCCTGTAATATTAAATATCATATACACACCCTTTTTTCAGGAAAACATTGCGGGCCCTCAAATCACTAATATAACTACAATAACACCATAAACTTGTACAACACCTAAGTTTTACCTTACAGGGATAATAAAGAAGGATCAGGGAGGTATATTTAAATTTTTGGATTTCAGACAAACGGTGATTACATTAAACCTGAGTATTTTCTTCAAATTTTGAGGTTAATCTGCCAAGTTCTCCCACAAAATGCGGCTTGGTGCCACTCTCAGACAAACAGCTGGGTTGCATGTACCAACCAACCTAGTATTAAGACGCTACTTCGGTTGTTTGCTAAATAACCCTCCCCATGGACAGACGTCTTCCTTTTACACCTACTTTAAAAAAGAAAGGTCACACACTGCCATGACGTCTCCACAGAAAGCACGTGTGGTTCGGGGTTTATAGAGAACCTTTCGAAAATGATTTAACAGCCAGTCCAAACCAAATAAGCAAAGCTTTAACTGTTTATTATAATGCCCATAAAGATGAAACTGTCCTCTAACAAGCAACTCAGAGGAAATGCTTATACCGTTACAGACTTTCTGCCTCAAAATGGAGAAAGGTAAATTCTGAAACACCATCTATACCAACTTGTAAAATGCTGACTTCCTAGAAACAAATTAGGATGATACTGAGAATGGCCGCAAGTGGTTAAAAAGGGGGAGACATTTAAAAAGCAGCGAAGCAAAAACGACTCTGAAAACTCCATCCTCTCCTACCCCACTCACCCTAGAGCAGGGCAAAGAGGCAAGAGTGCGTTAGTCATTAACCATTCACAAAAAGCATGCAAATACAATTTAAAATTTTTAAATTGCAATAGCTAAGCCACAAACGCCCAAGCAACTGCGCCATGCACCGCAGCCCGGTGTCTAGAAGGTCCACAAAGCGTCCACACCGGGGGAGTTTTACCTGTCCTTTGTGCTGCCGCCGCTGCCGAGATTCTGGGATTCTTCTTCAATGTCTTCCCCATGCTTGTATATGTTTTTTCCGCTCCTCACACTCGCGCTTCCTTTCTCTCGATCCCACCCAGCCACATGTGACATATATTTTCGGACCTTGTTAATAAGCCGCTTTCTTTGTCTCCTTCCCGGCAAGGGAGCCTTTGAGTCTCCTTTCAGCGGGATTCCCCTCCTCCCGGAGAGCCAATGGCCCCTCGACTCCCGGGTTAGCACCAGCTCGTCAGAGGCGCGCAGGACCCTCCACGTCGCAGCCCGTCTCTCTATCCGCCCTCGTGCTTCAGGAGGACGGCCCTGGCCTTGCAGGGCGGGTCCGATGCGCCGGCGGGTGGGACGCGGCCCGGCGTCCAGGCTCGGAGCCCGCCTGAGCTAGTCAGCCAAGCGTCGCCCCTCCCTCAGAGGATCCCAGAAAGGAACCGACCCCGGAGACGCCTCGCGACCTGAGGGAACAAGTCGACTCTCGGTGACGGCGCGGGCCACCGGAAGTAAAACCTCACGGCCTCAGGAAGGGGGGCGGGGGAAGAGAAAGTGAAAATTGAACTGCGGCGTACTTACTGAAGATAGAAGCCAATCACTGAGAGGAGAAGACGCGCAGGCGCAGGCTGAGACTGACGTCCACGCGGCGCTCGCTTTTCGCCTCTGCGCAGGCGCAGTGATGCAGAGCGCTCCGGGATTGGACTACGGCGCGCACAGCGTGCGGGCGGGTCTTCTCGCGGGGCTTGAGCGTCGTCCATCGCGGAGGCGCCCCTGTGACGGGCTGAGGGAGTCCCTTTCCCTATGGTGTGGTCTTTGCCTCTCCTTCGTTGCTCCCTGAAGCTGACCCTGTGAGGCTTGTTTTATCTTGCTTGAAAGTGCCATTTACGAAATCTAGTCCTTATAATTTAATAAATGTTAAATCTATGTAATATTTGTTTACGTGGTTGTTGCTTAGGAAAACACCTCTAGAAGTTTATAATCTGCAGAGAGCCGAAGGGACTACAAATAGAACTCATTCTACACGTGACACCATGAAACAGGTCCTGTGCCACATGTTGGGTGTAGAAATATTCATTAAATGGCATCTCTTCCTGTTTACTGTGGCCAGGTGCTTAATTAGTCATGCACAACAAAAACAGAATTTCATTGCACAAGGCTGCTGTGAAACCAAGCTGGCAATGTTGAAGGATGGGGTTGGGGGCTGGAGGCACAGATACAAGACCTCACTGAAAAGGACATTTCATGTCAAACTTCAATGATAAAAACAGACCAAACTAGTCCTTGGAAGATGTGGAGGAAGAGCTTTTCAAGCAAAAGGACAAAAGCGCAAAGTCCCTAGAAGTGAAATTGTGTTCAGGAACTGAAGAAGGTTGGCTGTAGAAGCAGAGAATAAGATAGATATTGTGAAATACACAAAACCAAAATATACAATTCTGTGCCTTATCACTTATGAAACCACCAACCTGGTCAAGAAATAGGACATTGCCAAAACCCCAGACGCTCTCTCTTGTGCCACCTCCCAATTAATACCCAACTCCTTTCCCTATCACCAAACCAAACCACTACTCTAACTGCCATGGTAATGTCTTCCTTAACTTTTTTATTTTTTTAAAATATTTGTATTGATTACAGAAAGGAAGAGAGAGAGAGAGAGAGAGAGAGAGAGAGAGAGAGAGGAGAGACATTAATGATGAGAATCACTGATTGGCTGCCTCCTGCACGGCCCCTACTGGGGATAGAGCCCAAAACCCAGGCATGTACCCTGTGGGAATCAAATGGTGACCTCCTGGTTCCTAAGTCCATGCTCAACCACTGAGCCACACAGGCTATTCCTTACCTTTCTTAATCGGTTTTGTGGACCCTGAGAAAGAAGGTACCTACTGGTCCCTGAGAAGGACTTTCTGGTAGCTTAACCAGGCTTACATTTTTTAAAAAGCAAAAATATTTAAAAAGCTTAACAGCCTTTTTCACGTGGGGCCTCTCATGCAAACTGCACTTCAGGGAGAAGCTTGCACTGAACCACCTGCCTGCACTGTGTTTCTGCCATCTGAGCCAACCTTTACATAGGAGTTCCTGAAATCCTATTTCAATCAACAGCACTGAGGCTTTCTCCATCCAATAGGAGCTTTGTAGCTATATGTCTATCAGCTTCTTCATCCACAGTTAGAGTGGCTCTATTCTGACCAAAATCGTGACAGGAAGGGGAGCAGGGGGGAGAGAAAGTGAAAGTGTACCAATCAAACTGTGAAGATTTGGAGTGCTCATTTGCATAAGGACAGATCAATCAGGGACTAGGAGTAGAAACTTCTGTCTGTAAGTCAGCTTCTCTCTGGCTCTGGGGAAGCACTTTCTCTTTCCAATGAAGACTGTTTCCCTGGCTGAGCTGAAACACTGAACATCTTTGTCCGAGTAGAGGGACTCAGACCAGGGAGGAGCAGAACAGAGCTATCTAGCTGGAGAGAGGCCTGGTCCCAGGGCTGCCTCACAGCTGTGCTGTGCAAAATTTAGTTGTTTTGCACTGAATCAAGTTTCCTTCTTCATCGCACCCCAAATTGGGGATTCCTGTTGGGGTTGAACGGGCACCAATGAGCATCTGTTGACAGTTTTCTGCATAATTGTATATCCCTAAACTTTATCAGTTAGTGGTTTCAAATTTATGTAAATTGAATGATTTCGTGCTTGATTTCTTTGGGGTAAATTCTGAGACTCATAATTTTGTGTGTACTTATTCTTTCATTTTCATTAGTATACAGGTTATCTCTCACTTGCAAATAGTTTGCATTGTGTCACTTCACTTTTATAAAAGACATCAGTACCTGTTTTCACTAAAAAAATAAAAAGCCATTAGTGTACTAATGTAGCAGGGTGAAATATCATGATGTTTTGGAAAGTGGGGGATTCTCTTTACTTCTCACCATTTCGGCTTATGAAAGGTTCCATAAGGAACATTTTACTCTTTTAGTGGGGGAAATCTCTAAATGTAAGTGTGGATATAGCACATTTTCTTTATCCTTTCTACTGTTGATAGGCATTGGGTTATTTCCAGTTTTTGGCAATTATGAACAATGCTGCTTGAACATTCTTACTCATATATCTTAGTACACACATGCATTTCTGTTGGGTGTATGGCATGTTGATATACTGGACATGATAACTTGGATTTTTATTTCAACAAATATTTCTTTTCTTCCCCCTTCCACGGTTGGCCAGACTTCTCTACCCCATTGATTTGCTTTTGGCCATGTAAATTTTTTGATGGATAGAATATGAGCAGACATGATATGAACAGGAGTCTTAAGGGTCCATGTATAGTTTGATTTGGCTCTTGAGTTCAGATGATGCACATGAGAAGACCATGTATCATGTGCCAGTCCAGTGTGGGCTCTCAGAACAACCATATTTGGAGCAAATGGGAATGCAATCCCATTTACATTAGCAGAATTTTAGATAGCCAAAGATTAATGAGTATGAGAATTAATGCTGTTGTCATAAGCCACTAAGTTTGGGGTAATTTATTATGCAGAATTATTGTGGCAATAAAGAAAGCATATGTTACACTTTAATAGATAATGCCAAACTTTTTGCAAATTGGTTTTACCAAGTTACTTTTCCACAAGCAATGTATGAAAATTCTAATTGCTCTATATGTTTGCCAACACTTTTTTATTTTAGGGACTGTTATGGTTTGAATTTGCATTGCTTCCAACTTTTTTCTGTTTTAAATATGTTTTGCTTATTCTCTTTTAAATGTCTGTATAAATTTTAGATTAAGCTTATAATTTCTACCTAAAAAACAACAACTGCTAGGATTCTGTTTGGGATTGATTTAAATATATAGTTCAATTTGAGAAGAATTAATATCTTAATATTCTATCTTCAAATTCATGAATATAATCTCCCTAGATCTTTAAAAATTTATCTGAGCAATGTTTTTAGTTTTCAGTGTATAGGTCTTGCACACATTATCTTTTTGTCTTGGTGATATTTAAAAGTTTTAATTTACAATGGTTTGTTGCTAGTATATAGAAATAAAATTGACTTTTCCATTTTAACCTTATATCCTGCAACTTGCTAAACTGACATATTAGATCTCATCGCTATTTCTGTATTTTTTTCTTTAATCCTCAATGGATATTTTTTTCCATTGACTTCTAGAAAAAGTGGAAAGGAAGGAGGAGGAGGAGGAGGAGGAGGAGGAGGAGGAGGAGGAAAAAGAAACATCGATTGGTTGCCTCCCACACGCACCTCTACCAGGGCTGGGGAACCTGCAATTGAGGTACATGCACTTGACCTGAAATTAAACCTGTGACCCTTCCTTCTGCAGGCCCAACGCTCTAACTACTGAGTCAAACTGGCCAGGGCTGTATTCTTTTTTTCTAAGACAAACATGTTGATTGCAAATAAAAATACTTTTTTGTTGTTTCAAATCCTATGTGTGTGCACTGTACACTCCTGCAATGGTGCACATGGATCACATATCTGCAGTGCTGGATGTGAATTACTCTCCCACTGGGAAAGAGGTTGTGTCCGCTAGTTTTGATAAATCTATTCCTGTGGACAAAAGTAGAAGTGGGGAAATATAACAAAGAGATACAACATGTTATCTATGTAAAATGGACTGCTGACAGCCAGTACATTATATGTGGGTCTGATGAAATGAATAGTCATCTATGGAGAGCGAATGCTTCTGAAAAATATGGTATGCTTACATCACGAGAACAGGTAGCCAAAGATTATAACTAGAAATCGAAGAAGAAATTTCAACATCATCCTCATATAAAATGTATTACTTGTCACTGACATCTACCAAAAATCCACCTACAGCCAGATTCAAGAACAGCGCATCATGAAAGTAGCTCATTGACAAAGGAAGTGAATGGTATCAAAGAGCAAGACTGGATCTGTGTCAATCATGTCAGAGAAGAAGAAGCAGCTCATAGTAGCAGTTATGAAATAATATTTGGTATTCTTACTAATACTGATGTGTAATTATTTGTTACATTTTGATTTGCAAACTTTACAAATAAAAATATAGTTAATCCTTGAACAACTGGCCAGAGCCACTTAAATGCCACATTTTTAAAAATAAACATACAGTTGGCCCTTCATATTCCCAGGTTGTGCAACCATGGATTTAGCCAACCTTGGACCATAATAGTATTTTCTATCCAAGGTTGGGAATCCGTGAATGCGGAGGGCCAACTGAAGTTATAGGTGTTTTTTTTTTTTTTTTTAAAAAGTTTCTTTTAAAATTGAATTTAGAGAGAGAGGAAGAGAGAGAGAGAGAGAGAGAGAGAGAGAGAGAGAGAGATTGGTGTGAGAGAGAAATATCAGTTGGTTGCCTCCCATATGCATCTTACTTGGAATGGAACCTGAAACCTGGGTATGGGCTCTGACTGGAAATTGAACTGGCAACCTTTTGGTGCACAGAGGACACTCAACCAACTGAGCTACATGGGCCAGGGGTATATGTAGATTTTTGATTGCTCAGGGGGTGGGTGCCCCTAATTCCCAAGTTGTTCAAGGGCCAGCTTGTAGTATAATGAGCAGTTATACTAGTGTAGAGCTTTATTATTGCTCATTTTAGCTTCCCTGAAAAATTATCTTTAAAAGGTGGCCTGGTTGATAAGACTATCCAACATTATATCCTTCATCTGCTTCCTTATTTCATTGAAGAATACAGAGTATTTAAAATTAACTTATTTTTTTCTTGTTAGAAATTGCAAATATACTTTCTGATCTATTATTGTAAACACTACACATATAAATTTACATTTAAGACCAACCTCTCTTGTGTTACCTTTAATATTACTTTGGTTAATTTATTGCAATGATTCTTTCTAAGATTTCACATAACATGTAGAAGAATTATGTCAGTACATTTTCAATGGAATTTATTTTCTGTGTTTTATATTTGGCTTTTTGATAATTTAAAGATGATTAGTCTGCATTTATGTAACTTTTATAAATGACTAGAGGCCCGGTGCATGAAGATTCGTGCACTGGGTTGGGGGGGGGCTCAGCCCGGCCTGCCCCCTCTCAAAGTCCAGGAGCCTTCAGGGGATGTCCTACTGACGGCTTAGGCCCGCTCCCCCTGGGGAGCGGGCCTAAGCTGCAGTCTGGCCTCCCTCTGCGGAAGGCGACCAGGCTGATCAGGAGAAGGCGCCGCCCCCATCACCCTGCTGCTGCTGCCACTGCTGGCCATGGCCACGGTGGCTGCAAGGCCTGAGCCCTGGGCCTCGCAACCCATGAGCCCACGGCTGCCATGAGCCCCAGGCCTTGCAGCCACTGGGGCTCATGGATGCCTGAGCCCTGGTCCTCGCAGCCACCGGGGCTCATGGCTGCCTGAGCCCACGGTTGCTGTGAGTCCCAGGCCTTGCAGCTGCTGTGGCTTTGTCCGGATGGACGTACAGATGGACATCTGGAAGACATCCACCCTAATTAGCATATTACCCTTTTATTAGTATAGATAATAATTATAACATTATCAAGTCACCATATTAAAACATCTTTTTTTTTTCTCAGCTAAACAAAAAAAAAAAAGAAAAGAAAAGAAGAAGTAATACTATTTCTAGTTTCAGATTATATGATATGGTATATAGAAAATCCTGGAGAATCCCATAAAAACCTACTAGTTGTACTAAAAGTTCAGCAAGGTTGCAGTATACAAGATAAATATACAGAAATCAATTGCACTTGTCTATCTTTGAATGAACAATCCGAAGATAAAACTAAGAAAACAATTCCACTTATGACAGCCTGAAGAATAGAATACTTAGGAGTAAATGTAACTAAATCAGTGCAAAATGTATACTTTCAAAACTACAAAACATCTTTGAAAGATATTAAAGAAATGTAAATAACTGGGAAAACATCTCATCTTGGATCAGAAGATTTATAATGGTTAAAATGGCAATACTCACCAGGTTGATCTACAGATTACACACAATCTCTATAATATTCGAAAATGACTTTATTGAAATTGAAAAGCTAATTCTAAAATTCATATGAAATTTTAAGGGACCCAGAATAGCCAATAAACAAGTCTAAAAAGAACAACAAAGTAGATGGACTCATACTTCTTGATTTAAAAAGTTACTGCAGCCCAGCCAGTACAGCTCAGTGATTGAGCATCGACCTATGAACCAGGAGGTCACAGTTCCATTCCCAGTCAAGGAACATGCCGGGTTGCAGACTCTATCTCAATGTGGGGCATGCAGGAGGCAACTGATCAATAATTTTCTCTCATCATTGGTATTTCTATCTCTCCATCTTCCTTCCTCTCTGAAGTCAATACAAAATATATTAAAAAACAACTTAAAAAAAAAACTTACTGCAAAGCAATGATAATCATGACACTGAAGAAAAGGAAACCCTTGTGTAGTATTAGTGAGAATGTAAATAGGAATAGCCATTATGGAAAACAGTAGGAAGGTTCCTCAAAAATGAAAATAGAATTGCCATATAACCCAGCGATTCCACTTTTGGGTATTTATTCAAAGGAAATGAAACCACTTAAACTTGATAAGATATATGCACCCCCAAGTTCATTGCAGCATTATTTATAAGAGTCAAGGCTTTGAAACAACTTAAGTGTCCATTGATGGATGAGTGGATAAACAAAATGACACACACACATGCAAACACACACCCCACTGGAATATTATTCAGATATTAAAAGAAGAAAATCTTGCCATTTATGACAACATGAATGAATCTTGAGGGCATTATAACATGTGAAACAAGCAAGATAAAAACAAATATTGTATGATCTCACTTATATGTGAATATAAAAAAAACACACAAAAAATGAATTAATAGGTACAGAGAACCAATTGGTGACAGGCAGAGGAAGGGGGAGGGGTGCAAAGTGGATGAAGGTGGTCAAAAGGGCACAAACTTTCAGTTATAAAATAAGTCATGGGCAATGAAAACACAACAATCCAAAACCTATGGGACGCAATGAAAACAGTCCTGAGAGAGAAGTTTATAGCTCTACAGGCCTATCTCAAAAAACAAGAAAAAATGGTAGTAAATCATCTAACTCTACAACTCAAAGAATTAGAAAGAGAGCAACAAGAAAACCCCAGAGTGAGCAGAAGGAAGGAGATAATAAAGATTAGAGCAGAAATAAATGACATAGAGACCAAAAAAACAATACAGAAAATCAATGAAACCAAGAGCTGGTTCTTTGAAAGGATAAACAAGATTGACAAACCTCTAGCCAGGCTCACCAAGAAACAAAGAGAGAGGACCCAAATAAACAAAATCAGAAATGATAGAGGCAAAATAACAACAGACCCCACAGAAATACAAATGATTGTTAAAAAATACTATGGACAGCTCTACTCCAACAAACTAGACAACCTGGAGGAAATGGACAAATTCCTAGAAAAATACAACATTCCAAAACTCAATCAGGAAGAATCTAAAAATCTCAATAGACCAATAACTATGGAAGAAATTGAAGCAGTCATCAAAAAGCTTCCAGCAAACAAAAGCCCAGGACCAGACGGCTTCACAGGGGAGTTTTACCAAACATTCAAGGAAGAACTAAAAGCTATCCTCCTCAGACTATTCCAAAAAATTCAAGAGGAAGGAACACTTCCAAGCTCATTCTATGAAGCCAGCATCACCCTAATACCAAAACCAGGTAAAGACAACACAATGAAAGAGAATTACAGGCCAATATCCCTCATGAACATAGATGCCAAAATCTTCAACAAAATCTTAGCAAATCAGATCCAGCAGTACATCAGAAAGATCATACACCATGACCAAGTAGGATTTATCCCAGGAATGCAAGGATGGTACAATATCCACAAATCAATAAACGTGATACATCACATAAACAAATTGAAAGAAAAAAACCACATGGTCATATCAATTGATGCAGAAAAAGCATTTGACAAAATCCAACACCCTTTTTTGATAAAAACTCTCAGCAAGGTGCGAGTAGAAGGATCATACCTCAACATAATAAAAGCCATATATGACAGGCCCACAGCCAACATCATACTCAATGGACAAAAACTAATACCATTTCCCCTAAGAACAGGAACAAGACAGGGATGCCCACTCTCACCACTCCTGTTCAACATAGTACTGGAAGTATTAGCCATTGCAATTAGACAAGAAGAAGAAATAAAAGGCGTCCAAATTGGAAAAGAGGAAGTAAAACTGTCCTTATTTGCAGACGACATGATATTATACATACAAAACCCTAGAGACTCCATCAAAAAACTACTACACTTAATACATAAATTTGGCAATGTAGCAGGATACAAAATTAACCCCAAGAAATCTGAGGCATTTCTATACACCAATAGTGAACGTTCAGAAAGAGAGATTATAAAAACAATCCCATTTACCATCCCACCAAAAAAATTAAGCTACATAGGAATAAACTTAACTAAAAAGGTAAAAGACCTCTACTCAGAAAACTACAGGACGTTGAAAATAGAGATAGAGGAAGACATAAACAGATGGAAGAACATACCATGTTCTTGGATTGGTAGAATCAACATCATTAAAATGTCCATACTACCCAAAGCAATCTATAAATTCAACGCACTTCCCATTAAAATACCAACGGCATACTTCACAGATCTAGAACGAACGTTCCAAAAATTCATCTGGAATAAAAAAAGACCCCGAATAGCTGCAGCAATCCTGAGAAAGAAGAAAGTAGGTTGGATCTCAATACCAGATATCAAGCTGTATTACAAAGCCACTGTTTTCAAAACTGCCTGGTACTGGCACAAGAACAGACATATAGATCAATGGAATAGAATAGAGAGCCCAGAAATCGGCCTGAACCAACATGCTCAATTAATATTTGACAAAGGAGGCAAGAACATACAATGGAACCAAGATAGTCTCTTCAATAAATGGTGCTGGGAAAATTGGACAGATATAAGCAAGAAAATGAAACTAGACCACCAACTTACGCCATACACAAAAATAAACTCAAAATGGATAAAGGACTTAAGACGGGAAACCATAAAAATTCTAGAAGAATCCAAAGGCAACAAAATCTCAGACATATACCGAAGCAATTTCTTCACTGATACAGCTCCTAGGGCACTTGAAACTAAAGAGAAAATGAACAAATGGGACTACATCAAAATAAAAGCTTCTGCACAGCAAAAGAAACCATCAACAAAACAACAAGAAACTCCACTGTGTGGGAAAACATATTTGCCTACGTCATATCTGATAAGGGCCTAATCTCCAAAATTTATAGGGAACTCATACAACTTAACAAAAGGAAGATAAACAATCCAATCAAAAAATGGGCAAAGGACCTAAATAGACACCTTTCAAAAGAGGACATTCAGAAAGCCAAGAGACATATGAAAACATGCTCAAAGTCACTAATCATCCGAGAGATGCAAATCAAAACAACAATGAGGTACCATCTCACACCTGTCAGACTGGCTATCATCAACAAATCAACAAACGACAAGTGCTGGAGAGGATGTGGAGAAAAAGGAACACTCGTGCACTGCTGGTGGGAATGCAGACTGGTGCAGCCACTATGGAAGACAGTATGGAGTTTCCTCAAAAAACTAAAAATGGAACTCCCATTTGACCCTGTGATACCACTTCTAGGAATACATCCCAAGAAACCAGAAACACCAATCAGAAAGGATATATGCACCCCTATGTTCATAGCAGCACAATTCACCATAGCTAAGATCTGGAAACAGCCTAAGTGCCCATCAGTAGATGAATGGATTAGAAAACTTTGGTACATCTACACGATGGAATACTATTCTGCTGTAAAAAAGAAGGAACTCTTACCATTTGCAACGGCATGGATAGAACTGGAGAGCAGTATGCTAAGTGAAATAAGCCAGTCAATGAAGGAAAAATACCACATGATCTCACTCATTCATGGATAATAGAGACCATTATAAACTTTTGAACAATAATAGATACAGAGGCAGAGCTGCCTCAAATAGACTGTTAAACTGCAGCGGGAAGGCCGGGGAGGGCTGGGGGGCAGGAGGGAAGGGCTACGAGATCAACCGAAGGACTTGTATGCATGCATATAAGCATAACCAATGGACATAAGACACTGGGGGGTAGGGGAGGCCAGGGGATTATCAAGGCCAGGGGAAAAAAAAGGTCACATGTGTAATACCCTTTGTAATACTTAAAGCAATAAAAATAAATAAAATAAAATAAAATAAAATAAGTCATGGGGATGTAATGTACTGCATGGTAAGTACTAGTAATAACATTGTTTTGTATATTTGAAAGTTGCTAAGAACCTATATCTTAAAAGTTCTCATCATAAGAAAAAATTTGTAATTGTGGGTGAATGTTAACTAGACTTATAGTGGCGAACATTTTATGATATGTACAAATATTGAATTATTATGTTGTATACCTGAAACTAATATATTATATGCAAATTATATCTCAATAATAAAGAAAAACAAGATCATTGAACCTAATAGGAGGGCCATTGGGGGTGAGATCAGGCCCGCAGGGGAGGACAGTTGGGGGTGAGATCAGGCCATCAAGGGAGGGCAGTTGGGGGTGAGTTCAGGCCAGCAGGGGAGGGCAGTTAGGGGTGATCAGGCAGGCAGAGGCAGTTAGGAGTGATCAGACTGGCAGGGGAGAGCAGTTGGGGGCAACCAGTCTGGCAGGAGAGGGCAGTTAGGGGTGATCAGGCAGGCAGAGGCAGTTAGGGGTGATCAAGCAGGCAGGCAGAGAGGTTAGGGGCGATCAGGCAGGCAGGCAGAGGGGTTAGGGGCAATCAGGCATGCAGGTAGAAGCAGTTAGGGGCAATCAGGCAGGCAGGCAGGTGAGCGGTTAGGAGCCAGTGGTCCCAGATTGTGAGAGGGATGTCCAACTGCCGGTTTAGGTCCAATCCCACAGGGACATCCCCGGCGGTTGGACATCCCCTAAGGGGTCCCCGATTGGAGAGGATGCAGGCTGGGCTGAGGGAAACAATCTCCCCCTCCCCCCTCATGAATTTCGTGCACTGGGCCACTAGTATCTCAATAAAAAAGAAAAATAAGATAATTGAACCTAATAGGCAATAAAAGGATATTAACACAAAAATAGACAAATAAACTATTATTTAATGACTATTTTAAGAACAATTCTGTTTCAGTTTAGAAAAAAATTAACTTGGATCCTATATATTGCAACAAATTCCAGATGAATTAAAAGTCTTAATAACAACAAAATAGAGTAATATACGTATTCTGACTCTTGGTGGGAAAAATATATTCTGAATATTGAAGAAAGAGGAAATGCCTTCACAATATATTTCTGAATACAGAAAACAGGGGTGGGGAAACTTTTTTCTACCAAGGACCATTTGGATATTTATAACATAATTCTTGGGCCATACAAAATTATCAACTTAAAAATTAGCCTGCTATATTTTGTCAAACATTTAAAAAAATATGTCTTTATTGATTTCAGAGAGGAAGGGAGAGGGAGAGAGAAACATCAATGATGAGAGAGAATCATTGATCTGCTGCCTCCTACATGCCCCACACTGGGGATCGAGCTCATAGAGAGCCCACAACCTGGGCATGTGCCCTGACCTGGAATCAAACCTGACCTTCTGGCATAGGTCGACATACAACCACTGAGCCACGCCAGCTGGGTTGGTCAAACATTTAATTAACTCACTCCTAATGACTTGGTAGGGTCAGACCAAATGATTTCAAGGGCCTTATCAGCCCAAGAGTTCAATGTTCCCCACCCCTGACATAAAAGCTTAAAAAAGGTTTTCTGCAATTAACTATTGAAATCAAGTAACAGAAGGAAGAAAAATTACAACATAATAAGCTAATAAGGAATATTTGCTTTTTAATATTTTAGCAAATATTTGCATGCATATATATAGACTTAAGTATATAAATATAAATTTATATTGTATTGCTGATAAATATATATGATATATACACATAAAAATATAAACATATGATCTATACTCATATCTGGATGCTTTGTCAAGGAAGAAATATTAAAGAAAATGCAAACATACAAGCACATGGCATTGTCATGGGGAAAACATAACATCCCATGACAAATGTATTAATTACAAAATGTACTACATTTAGTAAATAAACTTGCAAAGAAAATTCAAGAGGCTAATTGTGGTAGACAAATGGAAAAAAGGGTACAAACACACATTGCTAATACACTTGAAATGTCATTCCTAGGCCTGGAGTTCTCAATTCCAAGCAGCTTTGAATTATAACAGGGCTCCAACCCTGCTCAATACAGTGCCTGTTGACTGGACTGGACATTCAAGTCCTCAGAGAAGCCTCTGCCTGGGCAACCCATCAAACTTTCTGCTCTGTGCTTGTCCTTATGTGTTTCCAGACCGGGGCAATTCCTGATATTTTTACTTTCCAGCCCAAACTAACTTCTACATTTAGTAGGCTCAGGGCAGGTCAGGGTGGGTTAAAGAAAAAGCTCCCTTACTCAGTTGTCAACTGGGACTCATTTGCAAACAGGTTATTCATTACTGTCATGAGACTTGGAAAGGCTTGTTTTTTGTTTTTATTTTTTAACGAATGTGAATGATTTGGAATTTATGACTTCCTGTCAAAAGACGAAAGAAACAGGGAGTATGTCAGCTCCGGCAGGAAGTTCATTTTTAAAGCATGGAGGAACGCTGGAGATTTGCAACGCAAAGCACGGTAGTGCGTTTTAGCAGCTGGTCACGTTTTGCTCTTGGACACATATTTTGCACACGGGCATATGTTTTGCCCAGCTGAGCGAGGCGGCAGCGACGGTGCAGTTGGACCCAGGTGACCACGACGTGGCGCTGGCCCCGGGTCCCGCGAGGCGCGCCCGCACGACCAGGGAACTACAACTCCCGACGCTCACGGCCATCTCCGCAGGAGGCCCTTGTCCCCAGCGCAGAGTCACCCGGATACGGAGCTGGGGGTGCGTGACAGCCAGCGGCATGGAGTCCCGGACTGCAGACGGTTGCTTCCTGGGCGACGTGGGTGCGTGCGGGGCGCCGCGGGTGCTGCGGGCGCGGGGCTCGGGCACCCCGGAGCTGGGGGGTTGGAGCTGGGGGATTGGCAAAAGACCGAGGACCGCCGGAGCCGGCTCTTGGCTCTCGGGGACTGTTGAGGTGCATCAGATGACACTGGCTTTGTGATCGATGATGCGCCCTCTGAATGTGTCTTCTGGGGCGGTTTGATGAGCCCTGTTTGGAGGGTCGTGTCCTTAAAGGAGCGGGGTCCGGGGATCCCATGCTTTCAGACGTGATTTCTGTGCCCCACCCCTTGTCTCCCCGCCGCCCCCCCCCCCCCCCGCCCCCGCCCCAGCGCGTCCCAGGGCTGGTCATCATCGTGACGCAACAACAGTGGGACTTCTGAACTGCAGACTCACCACTAGAGCTCTGGCAACCTTGAGGATACCCAGCGGGATGGGGTGGGGTGGGGGTGGGGGGTAAGGGTGGGAGGGTGGGTAGTCATTGCCAAGTCCGAGGAGAAACTAGGAAATGGCCATGATGGACCAAGGGTAGGGCAGCCCTGGTGGGAGCTGGAACATCTTCCAGGAGCTGCAGAGAAGGCAGTGCGCTGTGTCCTTAGCATCTCCCACACACACCCTGGGTGACAGAAGGAATCAGCTCCAGAGGGAGGATGTGACCTTGAGATGTTGTCACACTGTAAAAAATGAAATCTCGGTTCTTCACTGATTCTTCTTTACCATTTGGGCTACCCAAGAATGAAATAGAGTTGAGGGCAAAGGACATTCTTTCTGGGAGCAAACTTTCCTGCCTCTGAAGTTAAGACTATGGCAGTGGGTGCTCTTCCAGCTTCCCCAGTGAGGCCTGCCCTCCTGCACCTTCTTGGGCCATGCGGGCCAGCTCTAGGATTCTTCACATCACCTTCTTTCTGCCTCCATCCCAGAATCACTGTGAAATGTCATGATTGGCTTAAAGTGAAGGAAATAAAAGTAAAATCACTTTTGGGGGGGGGGGGGGACGATGGCAAATAAAATGAACAGTGAAAGCCTGGAAAGAAAACAAGATCTGAAGTATTTCTACACTGGTAAAAACAGTAGTGGGAGTAAAAGTGAGAAGTCTTGAAGGTAAATTTAGCTTAAGAGGAATTGTGGTCATAGCAAGGCAAATATATTTCAATTGATTTTTGCAAAAGAGCCATCTGCAACATGATCAAAAGCATTTACTAAACATTTATTTTTACGTGGCATTCCACCCCAGACAGACACAAGACTTTGAGCCTGCCAATGTGGTCTATATTTGATTGGATCAGTTAAATAAGCAATGAACAGCTAATCACTGAAGCTGATTAAATTTTTTATTATTTTTATTCAGGTAAAGCATTCAGTAGCACGATATAACTTCTGAGCAAGTGTTTGTGTGTGTGTGTGTGTTTTGCAGAATTTAAGGAATGTGACTTTAAAAGAAAAGCACACTCTAAACTAATAGATACACAGCTTCTGGAGTTCATGGATATTTTTTATTGTTTTACTATATTTCTCCAAGATATGTCCTGCTGACATTTCTATTCTCAACACTAATGAATAAACTGAATGTGTTCAATCCAAAACAACACTGCTATCCCAGCAGAAGTATAGGCCCATCATAGGGTCGTTTTAACATTCTGATCTCAAATTCTGTATGTGTATAGTGTTACAACCAAAGCATGTAAATTTTCCAGGTGTTTTTTTATTTTATTTTAAAATTGATTTTTAGAGAGCAAGGACAGGAGAGAGAGAGAAAAAAACACACGAACATGAGAGAGCTAAACATCCATCGGCTGTCTCCTGCATGCCCCACTCTCCCGACCACTTCCCCCGACCCCACACACACATACTAGGGATCTAGCCGGAAACCCAGACATGTGAACCAGCAAACTTTTAGTGCATGGGACAATGCCCAGCCCACTGAGCCACACCGACCAGGGCAGTTTCCCAGTTTTTAAAATAACACCTTACAGAGGTAAAGATTGTAGAGTCTTACAATATGGTTTTGTCAATAAATACAAAGAATTTAGGACAAGTCACATCCTAAGATGAATCTGGTGTTTATAACATAGCAAATGTAATACAGTGCTATTGACCCAAGATAAGTGTCTATTTGCAAAATTGTAAAGATTCCTGTACTCAGCATTTGTCCTCAAGAGCTTTTGACAGAACTTAATCAGTGTAATCTGATAGAATCAGATAGAAAGAAGGGAGGAGGAAAATGTTTTTCTTTTCCTGTTTCTACCTTCCTAAAGATTTAAACAGCACCAATTGCAGTCTGAAACAGTGTACTGAAGCAAAGGTTGAAAAGTAAGTTCTTGGAGATACACAAATAACTAGCAGTCTTTTAAGGAGCAGTCTTTTAAGGAAATTTGCCTTGGCAAATTTCATTGCATGGTTCCAGAGAACAGAAATATAGGGGAAGAGGGCTCTAAAGCTATGTTTCATTCCGTGTATAGAAGCCCCTACAGTGCCAGAAATGGTGGCCTGCCAGGGATAGGGAGGGATGTCAAGGGATCACTGAATATCACAGATGTAGTGATATGAAGGATCCTATCACTGGTGCTTAATTCCCAGTTCACTGGTGCTTAAGTATGAGCACTACTGGTTAAAGGTATGGGGAGGTCAGTGTTTTCTATACAAATAATTTGAATTCTCTGAATTGCCTTTCATGGTCAATGTAAGTATGAATGGAGATTAGGCCACTTGTAGGCAAAAGCTGAGAAAACACTAAGTTCATTCTCTGAGATCTGCCTTGTTCCCTAGCATTTTAATATACCTACCATTTAAAATGGCCTCTTCCACCTGCTGAGGCTAATGGATGTTCAGAAAGTAGATTAGAGTGAGTGCATCTGTTTCAACATGATTGCTATCAAAGTGGCATAAATATATATATATATATATTGCCTGGTGCACAAAATTTGTGCACTCAGTGGGAGGCGTCCCTCAGGCAGACCGGGAGCCCTCAGGGGATATCTGACTGACAGCTTAGGCCCAATCACCTTGGGGAGTGGGTCAAGGCCAGCATTTGGATATCCTTAGTGTTGCTGTGGAGGTGGGAGAGGCTCCCGCCACCACTGCTGCTCTAGCCAGCCATAAGCTTGGCTTCTGGCTGAGTGGCGCTCCCCCTGTGGGAGCACACTGACCACCAGGGGGCAACTCCTGCATTGAGAATCTGCCCCCTGGTGGTCAGTGCGCATCATAGCGACCGGTTGTTCCACCATTTGGTTGATTTGCATATTAGCCTTTTATTATATAGAATATTTCAGAGAAGAAGGGAGAGAGAGAAATATCAGTGATGAGAGAGAATCATTGATTGGCTGCCTCCTTCATGCCCCCCACCAGAGATCGAGTCTGCAACCTGGGCAAGTGCCCTGATTGGGAATTGAACCATGACTTCCTGGTTCATAGGTCGATCTCAACCACTGAGCTACACCAGCCTGGCTAAAGAAGTATATTTTTAACACACACACAGAAAAATGCATCCTGCTGTAAGATAACATGGAATTCTGTGGGTTGGGTAGTTTGGGATCTCATTCAAAGGTATTTACAGCAAGTCAAATACCAAAAGGGCCCTTTTATTAGGAGTTTTCTGCTATGTGAGACAAATTTCATTGCATGGTTCCAGAGAACAGAAATATAGGGGAAGAGGGCTCTAAAGCTATGTTTCATTCCGTGTATAGAAGCCCCTACAGTGCCAGAAATGGTGGCCTGCCAGGGATAGGGAGGGATGTCAGGGGATCACTGAATATCACAGATGTAGCGATATGAAGGATCACTCAGAACCCACTGGAAAAGAGAACAGGAAGAACTTGTTCAAGGACACAAACCTGAAGTTACCTGAGCTTTTTGTATGTATTAACATGTAAAAAAACCCCAGTGAAATCCATTAGATGTTTGTGAGTTATCAAGCTTTGAGAATTTGACTTTGATGGGTTGGAAAAGTATAGCCAGAAATGAGTATGTCCTGTTTGGGTTAGAGTATATTTAATATGTTTATTAGGGGCCAGAGCCAAGAATTTAACTTTTTTTTAAGGAGCCAGAGCCAAGAATATTAGAGGTGCTGAATGACCTTAAATGGTTTTTGGTTTTGCATTGGGACAGGAAATATATGCCATGTCCAGATGGACCAGTTCCTAGATATGGGACACCCACAAACACACACCCACAAACCTGATGTGGTTTGAGGAGCAGGGATTCCTATGCTGTGTGATCTTAAGCAAGCCTTTTGCTCTGTTTTCTAAAATGCGTTAAATGAGAAATTACAAAGAATTTCTTATTAGTATTTAAAATATAATATTTTATAGATATACTGTACATGGTTTTAAAAAATTAAACGGAACCACAAGATTTACCAGGAAACATTTCTGTCTTCTTCCAACTCCTCCTTGATTCCCACTACCTAGAAGCAACTACTTCAACTCTTTCAGCTGTTTATCTGGTTTACCTCCATTTGTCTAACTAATATGCTCAAAATTCAATTTCCCGACTTTCAAACTTGACTCTCCCAGCAGACATCCTGTTAGGGAAAATGAAGCCCTCACTCACTTGGTGCTCCTCCACTTCCATATGCTTCCCTCCAGGATCCTGTAATATAATTACTTTTTAAAAAACTCATTATCTGGGGTTCACTTTATGACTATGAATATTGCCCACAGCTGCACTCTTTGCTATCCTAGGATTACATTTCTTTCTTTGTATAACTTTTTGCGTTTCTTAGAGGTAATGACTGTTCTATTTGTTTAGTTTTCTATATACACAATTACTAATTCATCCTCAGACTGTCTCTTGGTCTGCTCAGGCACCTCGGTCCGCTGTCTTTCTTGTCTCATGGATGACGGGGGATATAACCTCTACAGCTTGCCGCTTCGTGCTCCATCCGTGCAGGGTGCTCCTGAGACTGCTGCCCACCTGTCATCTTGGAGCCTGCCTTGACCAACCCCTGGGAATTTACATCACTTCTCTTCCACATTGAACCCTAGGTCCCATATCTCTCTCTCTCTTGATATAACTCCCTCATTTCGATGGAACACATCTCCAAGGAATGTGTCCAGAAAGAGTGACGAGGAGGCAACTTATTTGAAATCTTGCTTGTTGTTCCCAAATGTCTTGATTCTATTTCCACACTTCATTGGCAGCCTGGCTCGCTTTGGAATTCTGGGCTGGAAATCCTTTTCTCAGATTTTTTTTTTTTTTTCCAGAGAGGAAGTTAGAGGGATAGAGAGTTAGAAACATCAATGAGAGAGAAACATTGATCAGCTGCCTCCTGCACATCTCCTACTGGACTTGACTGGAATCGAACCTGGGACCCTTCAGTCTGTAGGCCGACACTCTATCCACTGAGCCAAACCAGTCAGGGCCCTTTTTTCAGAATTTTGAAGACACTGCTCCTGCCTCGAGTTTTCAGAACTGCTTTAAGAGATCAGATGCCATTCTGACTCCTGGTTCTTTATTTTATTTTATTTATTTCCTTTTTATTGAATTTATTAGGGTGACACTGGTCAACAAAATTATACAGGTTTCAGGTGCACAGTTCTACAACACATCATCTGTACACTAATGTGTGTTCACCATCCCAAGGCAAGTCTCTATTCATCACCATTTATCCCTATACTGTCTTCTATCTCCTTCCTCTCTTCCCCCAGCAACCTCATTTTTTTTAAAAAAAATATATTTTATTGATCTTTTACAGAGAGGAAGGGAGAGGGTCAGAGAGTTAGAAACATCGATCAGCTGCCTCTTGCACACCCCCTCCTGGGGATGTGCCCGCAACCACGGTACATGCCCTTGACCGGAATCGAACCTGGGACCCTTCAGTCCGCAGGCCGACTCTCTATCCACTGAGCCAAGCCGGTTAGGGTAGCATCCTCATTCTTTAAATGGGATTTTTCCCTCTCTAGAAACTTTTAGGGTTTTTCCTTATCCTTGCAGTACTGAAATTATTTGGCAGTGTGGCTTGGTGTGGGCCCTCTTTACTATATATTAGTATATCACTCAGGCTTCTCACTGGACCCTTCCCATCCAGAAATCATCCCTTTCAATTCAGGGACTTTTTAGTGTAATATCTTTGAGGGTTCTCTTTTTGGCACCCCTGTTAATTGGGCTTTAGACTTCCTGAATGGATCCTTTGTTTTTCTAACTATTTTTTCTTACTGTTTCTATCTCCTCCTCCCTGTTTTGTCCTACTATCTCCCAGATTTTCTGAACTTCATTTTCCAATTCTTAGTGGATTTGTTTTTAATTTTAACTATCATATTTTTTATTGTCAAAAGGTCTTATTCCCTGAATTTTCTTTTAAAATGCTTTTTGCTGTTGTTTCATATTTTCTTTCCTGTCTTCTGAGGTTTCAAAATAGTTTTTTAGATGTTTTTACCTACATTGAACTGGTTTCTTCTGAATTCTTTATTTTTTGTTCGTTCTGATCTCTTTTCTTTTCATATAAAGCTTGGCTGTGCATTTGCAAGAGGCACCACAGAGAATGTTGGGAGGTAGGCTTATTGATTTGATTTCATGCAGGGAGTTTGGGCAGGGACCTGTTTCTCTCAGTGAACTGGAAGCTCTCTGTACACTTCAGTGTCATCATCTGTGGGTATTCCTCCTGCTCCCCCCTCCCAAGCCACCTGGGTATTTTCTCATGGGTGGAGAGTTATTTAGAGCCTGAAGCTTGTCCTAAAACTGGCCTTTAAATAAGACTTGTAAACACACAAACTAAGAAGCCTATTTAGGGCAAATGGAGGTATTCGAAGATACCACACGTAGTGTGAGTTACAAACCCTTACTGAGTACTTTTCTGGGAAAATTGTTGCACGTCATTCTCTTATTTTCTCTATTTAAGGACACTGTGAAATATGATCTCCAATGATAAGAAACTGACACTTAGATGATTTCAAATGAGAAACTTCCCAAAGTCCCTAGGATAGAGTGGGGAAGGTGGAGGATGACCGCTCAGTGGTTAGGATGTAAAGCCCTCACCCTCTGTGCTCTGTGGTTAAGGGAGGAGGAACCAGGGAGGGGATGAGCATTGGAGATGAGCGGCTCTAATTGTGTTCAGGGAGAGCTGCCTGCAGAAAGACTGTGCTGGTCACTAAGAGGCCGCCTCCTCTTAATACCTCTTCCTTTTTTCCTGGCTGCCTTTCTGTTTTTAGCAATCTAGTTTCCTTTCTTTTCTCTTTCTCTTTTGCTTTCAGTTATTCTCTTTCACTTTCTTTTTTTCTCACTTACCGAGTTCTGACTGTTTTGTCCCTATAGGAAGATAGCGTTTTCTATTTAATTTTTACCTAATTTAACATATCTTAAAACCACACTGTAGGCTGTTTGACTCCATGTTTACTGACAAACAATATTTTGGGTATTCATAATTAAGACATTGAAAAAGAACTTGCTGAAAAATCTCTTAAAAAGCAACAGAAAATTTAGCCCCATTTCCTAAGTAAGCGTTTCTACATATAAAAATAAAGATTTCTGTTTTCCCTTGAAAATCAAGGTGACTGCTAATTCCCAGTTCACTAAAAGTTTAATTCAGACTGCACTATTCAAAATTGGTGGCCGTGATAAGCATCATTAAGCAAGCACCCACTTTGTGTAAGGCTTTTCACATATACTAGTGACCCAGCACGCGAAATCATGCAAGACCCTGACCCTCGGGAAATTGCGAGAGACCCGGGACCCAGAGTCAAATCCCCGCCCACCTGCTCGTGCCTTGCTATACATGCAGCACTGCTCACCTGCTTGCACCTCGCCACACACACAGCCTCCTGGTGATCAGTCTTTGGTCGTTACGGCATTAGAGCCACTGGGTTTTTATAATATAGATTGTGTCGTTGGTTCTTATAGCATCTTGCAGAGTAGATATTGTCATCCTTAGACGCTGGACTCTTTGTCCTTATAGGTTTATGACCCTTTTCTTTTTTTTACTCCTTTACCATCAGAGGGATGGGTATACTTTGCCATGTTTTTCTGGAAGTGTTGATTGTAAAGGATTTCTAAGGCCCTTTCAGTTCTTAAATTCACTGGTAGCTTTTACACACAGCTCCTTGTCCTTTGGGGACCTTGTGGGATGAGTCACTGGGGACCTCTGACTTTCCCCTGAGACCTGAAGTTTAGTCCAGGGAGCAGGCCTCAGAAAAGCAACCGTACTATGACTTTAGTGTTCGTTCTTGGCTGCTACGTCTCCCACTCTGGGCTCCTCTGCAGGAATGGCCTGCCCTCCCTTCTATCTAGCTCTGCCACCATTTCAAGAATGTTTACTGGGTATTTGGGAGAAGGGCGTATGCCAGAGCTGGCAGATTATTTTCCATCTGTAGCTGTGGCAGAGAAGGACCTTTCTGCAGCAAGGACCCAGGCTGCCCTAATGATGTACTTGAAACAAAATTCCTGGCCCAAGCAACATCTAAAGGTGCATGGTGGATGTTGACCCCAACTAAACCCAGTGTGTTGGATCAGTTTTGTAGTAAAGGTATTCTCTGAGGCATTTGGAAAACAGTCTGTTAGAGCAGGGCTGCTGTCCATGGAGAGGCCAGCCCAGCTGGGGGAGGAAAGGCCTGGAGCAGGGCCAGGCTCACAGAAGGACTAGAAAAGACAGTGTGGCTTGGGTTCTGGTCTCTGGAGAATTTAGTGGAGCCAATGAATGCTCTGATCTACCTGGGCAGGGGGCCTGCCAGGCCATGTATATCATAGACACAGGCTACCTGGGAGGGCAGGTGGGCCATTGGCTGAAGAGCTGGTGTTTGGACTCAAGGAGCAGGATTCTGGTCTCTGGCTGACTAAGTGGGATGCTGGTACAGTGTCTCTCTGGAAAAAAAAGGGGGGAGGGCAGAAAAAAGGAATACAAACAAGATTCTGATTTGCTGCTTTTCCTGTTGTAAATACTCACACCATGGCTGACTTTGAGCCCCTAACAGTTTCTGGCTGGTGAAATTCTTGGATATTTAACAGTTGGCTGTGTAAGCTGGTAGGAGCTGGTAGGAATGCAGGCTGCAGTGTCAGAGGGCCCAGGAACTGTGCAGGTAAACTCATTATGGAACAAGGCTCATTATGGAACAAGGACAGATGGAAGGGCTGGGACCCAAGACCCAACAGGACTAGCAAAAGTAGTCATGATGATGATGCCATCATAGTCATAGTGTCTGTCATTTACCGAGTGTTTATAATTGGCTGGGAACTGTGAAAAATAGCATCCCTTCAGTTTTCACAGCCACCCTATGGGGTAGTCAAAAATATGTACATTTTATAAGGGAGAAAACAGGCTCTGAGAGGGTAAGTAACTTGCACAAGGTCTCAGAGATTACTGTAAGTGACAGAGTCAGGTGTTGGGTGATTCCTGAGGCTCCTCGTCACCATATAGGTTCTCCCTCAGGGCAGCTGATGCAGAACCACTTGAAGAACTCAACTGGGGCTTTTTGATTCCCAAAGGATAGACTTGGGCCTGGGGCCTTCAGATGTGAGGTGTCAGGGGCCCAGATAAGGCACAGAGGGTGTTGGAGCTGGGAGCCAGAAAGGTGCACATCTGGTGCACAGGCTGAATTAATTAGGTCATTCTGGGGGGTAGAGAGGTAGCAAAAGTGTTTCCAAGCACTGATCATTCCTCCTTACATAACCCTGACTGCCGGTGAAACTCTCTAGTTTTCAAGAGGAAGGCCTTCATTTAGCCCTTCATGAGCTTGGGCTTGCTAGCAGCTGGTCGACCTGAGGAATGACAGGTGTCACTATGACCTCCAACCAAAGCCCAGGCAAGAGGCAGGAATAAGCTGGATGCAGCTACCAGCCTGGAGCACAAGTGCCCAGATGCTCTTCCAGGACTGTGACCTTGGCTCTTGTTACAACAGACTCCTATGTAATTGATGCTCTGGCGCCTGGCTCAGTGCCAGGAGCTGGGCAGGCCTGTGAAGGGCAGGGAAGGTGGTTATACTTTGGCAGGTGGGAGGTGGAGGGAGGGCAGACACAACTGCAGGGGGAAGGCATTGTCTGGCAAGTCAAACCTGCTCTGGAGAGTATTTACTCATCCCATACCTGTGTGTCAGGTGCCCTGCTGGAACCAGAGGGTGGGCTTGTCCTATCCTAGAGATGCTTGAGGAGGGAGGGGAGAGGAGTGCAAATGAGATGCAGTTGTGAGGGTGTGCACGGCTAATGGTACAGAGATGGAATAAAGAAGGGAGTGGGTGGGTGGGCTGCACGCTGAAAGGCTTCTGAAGGAACAGACGTTCCACTGGGTCTTACTGGGTGAGGAGGATTTACTCACTCAGGCAGAAGCTGTGGTATGGGAAGCTAGGGAGTGCATTTCCATAGGGAGGCAGGGACAGCAAACACAAAGGCACAAGGCCTGACCCTCTGTGAGCTATGTGAAGTTCATTATAATTAGAGACAATTGTGTGTGTGTGGGGGGGGGGGGGGGGGGGGAGCAGGTGATGGGAGGGACAAAGGTGGTAGTGGGGAGGGGAGAAAGACTAAGAAAACAGGTCAAGACTCCATCCTGGAGGGCCTGTGTGCCTGGCTTGTAAAGGAGTGTGGATTTTATCTTGAAAGAAGGGGCAATTGAAGGGTCCTGAGGAGGCCCCACACGATCCACTTATGATTTAGCTGCATCAGAGGGAGGGGGTGAGGGGAGGGGCCCAGGGGAGGTATGGGAAGACTGGAAGCCGGTGTGATGGGACTGAGGGATGGTGATGGGAAGAGGGAAGCTAGGAAACCAATTAAGTGGCAGGGCTGGGATTTAGGGGAATGCTCATCCCTGAGGGAACTTGCCAGAACAGGAGTTCTCAGGTTTCTAGGGTGGCCCCTCTCCCAGGGGGATGGGGCATCATGTCACAACTGGGGTTCAGGCACAGGGCTGGAAACAAAGCCTGAGGTCAGGCCTGGCAGTGGCCTAATGTGTAGTGTTTTCTCGTGCTCTCCCCACTGAAGGCAAGCAGATGCATCTCTTTGCTTATGGTTAATAGGTCCCCGCCTTTTCATGGGGGAAAGCCGAGCTTTCCCTGGAGGGAGGGCCAGCGCTCAGTCACACTGCTTCGTGGGGCACCATGCAGCCCCACATTCTTTATGTGCAGGTGGTTCTCCCCTCCCCTTGCTTCTCAGCCCTTCCTAGAGGCTGTTGAAGTCACATTCTTCCCCTCATCCCTCCCCCCCCATAACTGTCCCCTGTTGATGACAGCCTGTGGTTGGTACCAGCTGCAGGTGACAAACTCCCCATCCTCAGGGACTCCACCATCTTTTTGTTACTTTAAAAAAAATACAATTTTTAAAGTTTTAATTGTGGTTTAAAAAAACCACACAGAAATTGTTAAGATGCTATAGTTTAAGTGTACAGTTTAGTAATGTTAACTATGTGCACATCGTTGAGCAACCGATATCCAGATCTTTTTCTTCTTGCAACAGTGAAACTCTGCACCTGTGAAACTGCCTTACTCCCCTCCCCTTGGCAACCACCATTCTACTTTCTGTCTTATGAATTCAATGACTCTTATAAGCGGAATCATATAAGTATTTGCTTTTTTATGACTTTTTAAATTTAATTTAAATTTATAAAAATATTTTTATATTTATTTCAGAGAGGAAAGAAGATGGAGAGAGAGATAGAAACATCAATGATGAGAGAGAACCATTGATTGGTTGCCTCCTGCACACCCCCCACCAGGGATCGAGCCCACAACCCAGGCATGTACCCTGATGGGGAATTGAATTCTGACCTCCTGGTTCATAGGTCAACGCTCAACCACTGAACCATGCTGGCCAGGCTTTTTGTGATTTTCAAAAAATTTTATTTTTAATATGTTTTTATTGAAGAAGGGAGACGGATAGAGAGATAGAAACATTGGTGAGAGAGAAACATCATTGATCAACCATCTCCTGCACAACCCCTACTGGGAATCGAGTTCACATCTTGGGCATGTTCCTTGATCAGGAATTGAACCCATGGCCTCCTGGTTCATGGGTCAATGTTCAACCACCAAGCCAGACAAGCCAGGCTCTTTGTGACTTTTTAAATATCACTTGGAATAATGTCCTCAAGTTTCATTAATGTACCATGTGTCAGAATTTTCCTCCTTTTTAAAAGGCTGAGTAATATTCCATTGTATGGATAAACCATATTTCTTTATCCATTCATCTATCCATGGCCACTTGGGTTGCTTCCACTTCTTGGCTATTGTGAATAATTCTGCAGTGAACATGGGGGTGCAGATATCTCTTCAATATCCTGCTTTTGGTTCATTTAGATATATACCTAGAAGTGGGATTCCTGGGTCATATGGTAAAATCTTTAATTTTCTGAGGAACCAGAATACTCTTTTCCATAGTGGCGGTACCATCTTATATTCCTCACCAACATTTATTTTCTGGTTCTTTTCGTTTGTTTGTTTGTTTTAATAGTGGACATCTTAATGGATGTGAGGTGATATCTCATTGTGGTATTGATTTACATTTCTCTGATGATTAGTGATGTTGAACATCTTTTCATATACTTGCTGGCCATTGTATACCTTCTTTGGAGAAATACCTATTTAAGTCTTTGCCAATTTTTAAATTAGATTATTTATGTTGTTGAGTTACAGGCATTCTTTATATATTCTGGATATTAACCTATTCAGATATATGATTTGAAAATATTTTCTTCCATTCTGTAGGTTGCCTTTCAATCTGTTGATCGTGCCCTTTGATGTGCACAAGTTTCTTTTCTCTGCTTTGTTATCGCACCTCCTGCTTCTGATCTCTGCCCTCCATCACTGCTGCTGGTTACCAGTAAGTTGCATTTCCTCTATAGACTAATCATAAAGAAAGAAAATTCAATTTTTTTTAAAAAAAATTATGTCCAGACTTTATAGTTTCTTTTAGTAATTCCATTCATTCATTCATTCATTCAGTTCATTCAACAAGCGGGTGGATATAAGCATCTCTGTTAAGCTATATTCTGTGACAGATGCTGTGAATGCAAAGCCAACAAGTGATGTTTGTCATAGACTCACTGCAGCCCTTCTCCTCCGTGATGCTTTCCTGACTGGCTCTGGATGCTTGGGTGGTCCTGCTTCCAACTTCCTTTAACTTGAAATGTTCCTCCAGTGTTGCAGTCATCATGCTTTGAATTATTTGTACACCTCCCTTGCCCATGACAGTAAACTGCTTTTTGTCACATCTTATTCATCTTTGTACACGACAGTGGAAGTTGCTACATCTCTTTAGGTAACTGCTGGATGGATGCATGTGTGAGCCATGCCAGGCTGCCCACCACTTAACCACAGGTCTCCCCAGTGCCCAGCCTTTCTGAGCAGCACCTCCCTTTCTGCTGCAAGACCCAGGGCCTCAACTTGCTCTCTTCATTTTAGGGTTGCAATTGCTCATTCTGCCGTTGGAACATTGCTCCCCTTAGATTCTCTTTAAAGTGATCCATAGCCACTTTTCGTTACTTCCCAAGACAGGCCTGCAGGTGACTGTCAATTACCTGGGAAATATGCTGGGGCCCTTTCTTGAGATGGTAAGTAGAAAGTACCATAAGCCTGGCTTATATATTTTTGTGGAAATTAAATATTCCGCCATATTTCAGCTCTTTCTTTGTTTCTCCCATCCCCTATTATTGAGTCCTCATTTCATGGGGTTACATAGGCTCTCTGGCTAAAGGGAAAAGTAGATAGGTACAATTAATTGTGGGGGGGGGGGGGGTAAAATACTACAGATCAATAGTATTTATTGGGGGGGGGGGGAGCTCAAATGGGAAGCTGCTAACCCAAAGTGGACTGAGGTTTCAGGGTGGGCAAGGCCTCCTGGAAAAAAAATAACCATTGGATTTCAGTCAAGAAAGGTGCAAGTAGGTTATCTAGAATGAGTGGGGAGAGGTGGGGGTGGAGGGGTCGGGGAGAAATGAATTAAAGAAGTAGAGCTGGGGAGCAAAGGGGTTCTTTTCAGAGGAAAAAGTATTGTCTAAAGCAGTGGTTCTCAAAGTGTAGTCCCCAGACCAGCTGCATTGGCATCATCTGGGAGCTTGTCGGAAATTCAGGTTCTCAGGTTCCATCTGAGACCTACTTACTCAAAAACTCTGGGGGTGGGCTTAGTCTTCTAGGTGATGCTGGTGCTTAAGTATGAGCACTACTGGTTAAAGGTATGAGGAGGTCAGAGTGCTGTGTTCTGTGTACCTCATTCTCTAGAGCTGAAGGTAGGTGTTGGGTAGGGAGTGATGAGAAGAGGCAAACTATTGCATAAAAAAGAGGGATCGGAGTAGTGCCATGCTAGTTGAACATGTATTTTATGAGATTAGAATGCAAAAATAAATAATTGTAGTTTTAGGTGATTGAAAATGAAAACACAACACACCAAAACTAAACAGATGGAGCTCAAGCAGTACTTAGCGGAAATTTATAGTAGTAAACACCTGTATTAAAAAAGAAAGATCTCAAATCAATGACCTAACTTTCCATCTTAAGACATTGGAAGAAGAGAAAACTAAACTTAAAGCAAACACAAGGAAAGAAATAAAGATTAGAGAGGAAATTAATGAAATAGAGACCAGAAAACAATATAGAGAATCCACAAAACCAAAAAGTTGGTTCTTTGAAAAGATCAACAAAATTGACAAACCTAACTAAACTGATCAAGAAAAAAAGGAGAAAAGACTCGAATTACCAAAATTAGAAATGAAAGAGGGACAGTACTGTGGACCTTACAGAAACAAAAGGATCATAAGGGAATACTATGAACAGTGGCAGATTAGTCAGCTCAGGCTGCCATAGCAAAAAAACGACAGATTGGGAGACTTAAACAACAGACACTAATTTCTCACACTCTGGAGGCTGGCAGTCCAAGATTAAGGTGCTAGCAGGGTTGGTTTCTCTTGAGGCCTCTCTCCTTGGCTTGCAGATAGTCATCTTCTGTCTATGCCCCTACAAGGTTTTCCTCTATTCATGGACATCCTTAGTGACTCTCTGTGTGTTTTAATTTCATCTTTTTATAAAGGCTCCAGTCAGGTTGATTAGGACCCATCCCAATCGTCTCACTTTAACTTAATCACTTCTATAAAGGCCCTATCTCTAGATATAGTCATACTAGAGGCCCGGTGCACAAAAATTTGTGCACTCGGGGGGAGGGGGGACCCTCAGCCCGGCCTGTGCCCTCTCGCAGTCTGGGACCCCTCGGGAGATAACGACCTGCTGGCTTAGGCCTGCTCCCGGGTGGCAGAGGGCAGGCCCAATCCCTAGGTGCAGCCCCTGGTCGGGCTCAGAGCAGGGCTGATTAGGGGTATGGGGCACCGCCCCCTGTCATGCACAGAGCAGGGCAGATCGAGAGGTTGCGATGCCACCCTCAGTCACGCTCAGGGTAGGGCCGATTGGGGGGTTGGGGCACCGCCCCCTGTCACACTCAAGGCAGGGTCGATGGGGAGGTTGCGGCGCCACCCCCTGTCATGCACAGAGCAGGGCCCATCAGGGGGTTGGGGAGCTCACCCCTGTCACGCACAGAGCAGGGCCGATCAGGGGGTTGGGGAGCTCACCCCCCCATTAGGCACAGAGCAGGGCTGATCAGGGGGTTGGGGCACCGCACCCTGTCACAAACAGAGCAGGGCGGATAGGGAGGTTATGGCCCCGCCCCCTGTCACACACAGAGCCACAGGGCGATCAGGGGGTTTGTGCGCTGCCCCCTGTCATGCTGATCCTGGTGCCGGGAGGCCTCACGGCTCTGCTGATGCAGGTGCTGGGAGGCATATTACCCTTTTACTATATAGGCTAGAGGCCTGGTGCACGGGTGGGGGCTGGCTGGTTTGCCCTGAAGGGTGTCCTGGATCAGGGTGGGGGTCCCCACTGGGGTGCCTGGCCAACCTGGATGAGGGGATGATGGCTGTTTGCATTTGGTCACTCACCCTTCAGGGTGGGGGTCCCCACTGGGGTGCCTGGCCAGTCTGGGTGAGGGGCTGAGGGCTGTTTTCTGGCTGCTGGGTGACTGAAGCTCCCAACCGCTCCTTTTTTTCTTTTTTTTTCTTTTTTATTCTGGGCCAACTTTAGCTCTGAGGCGTGGCTCCAGCTCTTAGGCCTCAGCTGCTGAAAGCAGGTATCTGGTTTGTTTGGGTTCTATAATCGAAACACTGTTTCAACTCCAGCTCTGAGATCCTGGCTGGCTGAAAGCAGGTTTCTGGGGTTTTGTTTGGCTTCTATATTTGTAACAATGTTTCAAACTGCAAGCTCAGAGGCCGGCAAGTCAGGCGGGGAACGTTGGAGTCCTCCGTCACTGAAGCAAGCAAGCCTCCTGTTTGCTTCAAGCTGCCTGGCTGCCGGCCGCCATCTTGGCTGGCAGTTAATTTGCATATCACCCTGATTAGCCAATGGGAAGGGTAGCAGAGTGACACCAATTTGCATGTTTCTCTTTTATTAGTGTAGATGCTGAGGTACTAGAGCTTAGGGCTTCAACATTTGAATTTGGGGGTGGTGAGGGGGACATAATTCAGTCCATAAAAAATTGTATGCCAACAAGTTAGATAACATGGATGATGTGGAGAGATTCTTAAAAAGGCACAAACTATCAAAACTGACTTAAAAACAGAAAATATGAATAGATCTATAATAAATGAAGAGATTGAAGTAGTAATTAAAAAACTTAACATAGGAAAGCCCAGACCCAGATGTCTTCACAGGTGAATTTGACCAAAGGCCCTTATATGCCGCCAAAGACCAATTACATTATTCTTCATAAATTCTTCCAAAAGTTAGAAAAGGAGAGAATATTTCTCAACTAATCCTAGTATTGCCTTTATATCAAATCCAGACAAATACATTGATCACAAGAAAAAGGACGCTTATGAACACAGACACAAAAACCCTCAACAAAATGCTAGAAAAGCAAATCTAGCATTATATAAAAAATATTATGCACCATGAGCAAGTGGGATTTATCCCAGGAATGAATGGTTGGTTTAACATTTGAAAATCAACATATTACCCCATTTTAATGGAATTAAGAAAAAAAGCCTGCATAATTATTGCAATAGATGCTGAAAAAGTATTTGTTAAAATCCAGCACCCTTTCACTAGAAATAGAAGGGAACATCCTCAACCTGATAAAGGTTATCTACACAAATCCACACTAACATCATCTTTAACTGTGAAAGACAAAGCTTCCACTCCAAGACCAGGAACCAAGCTTGGATATTGGCTCTCATCACTTCTGTTCAATATTGTGCTAAAAGTTCAAGCCAGGGCAACCAGGCAAGAAAAAGAAATAAAAGCATTCAGATTAGAAAGAAAGAAGCAAAGCTATCTCTGTTTGCAGATGACATGGTTTTGAGTGTGGGAAATCCTGAGGAATCCATTAAAATTGAGTCACTAAAACCTGGTCCTTACTTTCAAGGCACTTCCAAGCAAGAAGGGGGACAGTGTGAATGAGTATACATGTGTGAGTATTGTGGGAGAAGTGTTTCCCAGAGAGGAACATACTTCATCTGAGTTCATGTAAAGTATGTAGGTGTCTAAACAGGAGATTGTAGGATGGATGATTGGGGTGGGGAGCAAAGGTAGGTATTTCAAGCATAGAAGAATATATGCAAGGAGACTCAATGTGATGAAGCAGGGTCAATAATGAGCTGTGAGTGTGGCTGGGGAGTTGGATTTGTGAGGCAGTGTGGGAGATAGGTCAAGGAGGTGAACAAGGCCCTTATATGCCTCCAAAGACCAATTACATGATCGTGTGCGGTGTCTGGGTTTCGTCAAGGGTCTCTGGACTTGTACTTGTGTTCATCTCATTTGGATAGAAGTGGTGTGATCTCAGCACCAGGTCTGTCTCTTTTCCAGGTTTCTGGGTAGAGCGCACCCCTGTGCATGAGGCTGCCCATCGCGGTGAGGCCTTGGAGCTGCAGCAGCTGATTGAGAGTGGCGCCTGTGTTAACCAGGTCACAGTGGACTCCATCACACCCCTGCACACAGCCAGTCTGCAGGGCCAGGCACAGTGTGTGCAGCTGCTGCTGGCTGCCGGGGCCCAGGTGAGCAGCCCTTTAGGACACCCATGGAGCCTGGCTGTGGCTGTGGGCATAGATGGTACCAGTTCAAGGGATGGATAGCGGGAGGAAAATACAGGGTTTGGGATTTGCATCCTGTGATTTGCAAATGCACCAGGAGCAAAGAAACCACTGCAGAAGACTGAGCAGGAAAGGAAGGAGGAAATCAGAATGGGGTGTGGTGGGAGCCCAGGGAGGGGAGAGGAAGTCTCTGTGTCAACTGCACACTCAGACCAGTAAGTATGGTCATGGGCTTGGCTGTTAGGGGGTGACTGGTGGCTGAAGAGAAGGCAGTTTTAGCAAAACGGTGGAGGGTGTGCCCTCCTCTGCACTAGGAAGGGGGCAGGCTGTCTGGAGGGCTGGCAGGACCTTGGCTCAAGAGCTGCTGTTTGGGCTCAGAGAGCAGGATGATTAAGTGGGACGCTGGCACATTTCCCTGGTAAAAAGGAAAAAAACAAGATTCTGATCTGATTTGCTGCTATCCCTGGTGTAAGTACTCATGCCACACTGATTTCAGCCTCCAGTGCTTTCTGGCTGGCGGAATTGCTGGATGTTTCATAGTGGCTGGGTGAGCTGGGCCGGACACCATTGGGCTGAATGGTGTTGGGGCTCAGAGTGAGGCTGAAGTGAAGATCGTGCACTGCTTACTCTTTCTCAAAGCTTGGCATTGAAAGCAGGTCAAGAGGAAGTGGAATAAGCTTCCGCATGTAACCAGATAGCAGCTGAATTTGAATAAGTCCTTAGCAGAATCTGCCAGTTGAGAGCTGCCCTTTTCCTGCCCTATGATTTTCCAACTAGAGGAGGCATGTTAAGCAATTTCAGGCACTCCTAGCTGAGGCTGTAATTAAAGCCCCTTTTTATGCCCTGCCTGCTTCAGCTGGAACCTGGAGCTCTCCCTACTGGCTCTGTGCATATTAGGTGCTGGGGTGGTGGTAAGAGTGAGTCTGAGTTGATTCTGCCCAAGAAAGAAAAGAGCCACAGGCTTAGGAGGCTAGTAGGTGATCCCAACCCTAGTTCCTTTGATCCCTAACTACCTCCCCCACCTGACACGGCGCCTCAGCACATACTAGAAAACCCAAGAACTTCTTAGAAAAACTAAGAAGTGTCTTTGCCCAGATGAATGTGCATCAAGATGAGAAAGCGCATTTCCTCCTTGATCCTGTAACACTTATTTCTCCCTCCCCACAAGGTGGATGCTCGGAACATCGATGGTAGTACCCCCCTCTGTGATGCTTGTGCCTCTGGCAGCATCGAGTGTGTGAAGCTATTGCTCTCCTATGGGGCCAAGGTCAACCCACCCCTGTACACAGCCTCCCCACTGCACGAGGCCTGCATGAGCGGTAAGTCAGGTGGAAGGGAGCTACATGGATAGGAAGTGGGAGCCATTGGCTGGCCCAGGAGAGCTGCTGGTATCTGGCTATTGGTTGTTCCACCAAGGAAATGCTCATCTTTCCTTCTGGAGATATAGTCCTCACCCAGGACTAAGGGGCTGTCGTTTCCATGATAGGATTCTATTTCTTAGCAGATGCTCAGTGACTCTCAGACACTAACACTGGAGATGGGTCTACTCTGCAGTCTCTCAGTCTTTGCTGTCATGTTGCCTTGTGAGCACCTAACCTAGTTAGGAGATGAGACCCAGACAACATCTCTGAGGACAGGTACTCTTTAGAGGAGGGGAAGCTGGTCCTTCAGGCTCAGGGAGCAGGTGGGATTTCAACTGCTCTCCAAGAATGGATGGACTTCAGATGGTGGAGGATAAGAGGAAGGCTGTGCACAGGAAAAATGACATTGAGTCCCATTGAATCAGAAGCGCCCAACAGACAAGCAACAACAGATAAGACTGGAAATTTAGGGCAAGGCCAGCTGGTGGAAAATTTTTAAATGACAGACTAAGGATTTTGGATTCCAGTCTTGAGCAAAGGTTGCAAACTTGTAGCCTATATTTTGATTGACCAGTACAGTGTATATCTTTGTTGTATTTCATTGGGGTGTGTGGTGTGTCCTCCTCTGTGTCTTCATGCAGGGACACTGTTCTCTGCTGCCTCACACCCAATTCCCATAGCTAGGTCCCCTTTCATCATTCTCAGGCACTAGGGATTACTATAGGCAGCTCTTGAAGGTTTCGGAGCAGATGTTGAATGACTGGAAAACAGCATTTTTGAAAGGTTAGTTTAGTGGCCACCCATGTACAGTGTAGAGGAGGAAAAAATTTAATCTATCTTAGATTCACTGGCTGGGCCCCACCAATTAGGTGACAGGGAACCGATTAACAAGAGAAAACAGAAGTTTGTTAATGTGAGTAGTGCATTGTGGATAGGCATGGGAGAACTTGGCAAGGTGTCACACAAAGGGGTGGTTAAAGTTTGGGCTCATAGAACAACTAGAGGCCCGGTGCACGACATTCGTGCATGATGGTGGGGTTTCTCAGTCCAGCCTGTGCCCTCTAACAGTCCGGTACCACTCGGGGGATGTCTGCCTGCTGGTTTAGGCCCACTCCCCGGACATCCCCTAAGGGGTCCTTAGCACTGCTGCAGAGGCAGGAGAGGCTCCCTCCACTGCTGCTGCACTTGCCAGCTGTGAGCCTGGCTTCTGGCTGAGCAGCCCTCCCCCGGTGGGAGCACACTGACCACCAGGGGGCAGCTCCTGCGTTAAGCATCTCCCTCCCGGTGGTCAGTGTGCATTATAGCAACCGGTTATTCTGACATTTGGTTAATTTGCAAATTAAGGTTTTATTATATAAGATCAATTTTTAGGAAAATGACAAGACAAAGGAAAAGGACTTTGAGCTTCTAGGATGTCAGGTTGTGGGGAGGCAAATAAATGGAGGAACTAATGGTAGATGGGGCTAGTTTTAGCAATTCTAACTAAAGTTGTCTCTGGTGATTATCTTTTGTCCTTCCTGGTAGATAGGGGAGGGAGACACCTTTACAAATATATATCCTTATTTTAGGCAATTTGGGGGAGGGCAGAGAGCTTTTCTTCTATCTGTTTCTTCTCAATTGTCATAAGCTCAAAATAAACATTATGCCAAAATCATATTTTGGGTTACCCTTCAATAGACTGAAATGATGGTGGTGGTAAGGGATATCCTGGGAGTGAAGAGATGAGTTGGGAGTCATCACAGTGATCCAAGTGCAAAACTCTTAGAGTCCAACTGGATGGATTCATTTATAAAACAGAGAAGAATTAATGGGCTTGATATAAGGGAGAGGAAAGCATGGGGTCATAACCTACTCAAGGTTGAGTAGGGAGTAATGGCTGAAACAGAAAGGCTGGGAGGATGTGCCCCTAGGGAGGGGTGAGAGAGGGCCTGGTAGTGATAAGACATCCAAACAAGAATGGCCAGCAGACAGCTGTAGATGAGGGGCTAGGTTTCAGGACTAGAGGTGGAAACTCGGTAGCTACTAACTGGTGGTGTGATCAAGAGATGTGAGAGGATGAAATCTTGTACATGATGAACCTTGACCCTAACCCATGTTAAAGATACCTGGAGAGGAGCCAAGGGAAGAGGCAGGAAAGGTGTCCATGAGCTGGGAACCCCTGGTAAGAAAGTTTAGGTAGCTCACCGAGGAGGCTTGGACTGGGGGATGCCAGCAACTTTATGTCAACAGCTTGAGAGGCAGCCCTGAAGGGGGAGCACTTTCTCTCCCACTGAGGAACTGGGGAGCAATGAAGAGAGTCTTCTCTGGCTGTTCTGAAGTGGTATTTCCCAAACTTTCTGTTTTCCCAGCAACAGGGCCAGCTGTGCACTCCCTGTCTGCTGCAGCCAGGCAGGTTTGGGGAACTGTTGTGCCTTCAGGAAAAAGGACAACTATCCACTTGCTCTAGGGCCACATGGGATCATGAACTGCTCTTAGCTTGTGATGTAAACCTGATTCTCCTCTCTGCCCCTGCAAGCATGGGGCTTACCTGTTCTAGCCATCAGTTCTGTCATGCTTATTATTTCTAATGTATATATTAGTGATATTCAACCAGCGTGCCCTAAGAATTTTTAAAACATGCAATACCTGACTATTTAGTCAAGGGCACTGACCTCTTTTCCTTTAGATGGTCAAATAAAAAAAAACTGACAACAGCCAACACAACAATAGTCATCTGGAGTGAATGCCCTGTCATGGAAACATATAGATCATAGAATAGAGTTGCATTTTATTGGTCACATTACATAATAAGGTTGTGTCTGATTGGTTAATTCTTGGCACCAGAATCCTTATACATGTGCAGGCACCTGGTTTTTAAAAAGTCACTTTGCCCTGGCCAAATGGCTCAGTTGGTTGGAGCATCTTCCAGTACATCAAAAGGTTGTGGGTTTGATCTCTTGTCAGAGCATATATGGGAGGCAGTTGGTTGATATTTCTCTCTCACATCAATGTTTCTGTCTGTCTCTCCCTTCCTCTCTCTTAAAAAAAATCAGTAAAAACATATCCTTGGGTGAGGATTTTTTTTTTTAAAAAGTCACTTTGGAGCAAAAACTAGGTAATTACTATTATATATTTTTGGAAATTGATAAAAATTATACCTATTTTTTGGCAGATTGGCAAAAAATATAATTTATTTTTTGGTGTGCCCCAGAATTTTAGTTATTAGTTTATGTGTGCCATGAGATGAAAAAGGCTGAAAATCACTGGTATATACTATATATTCATTGACAGTTTTAATTGTTTTCCATTTCTCTTAAGGAAGTTCCGAATGTGTGAGGCTTCTAATTGATGTTGGGGCCAATTTGGAAGCACACGATTGCCATTTTGGGACCCCTCTGCACGTTGCTTGTGCCCGGGAGCATCTGGACTGTGTCAAAGTGCTGCTCAATGCAGGTACGTTGGTGTTTCTACCTGCTCTGTTCAATGCATCTGCACTGCTCAAAGCAGGTGTGTTGGTGTTTACCTGAGCTGTTCCATGCAGGTTTGTTGTGTTAATGTGCACAATGTGCCAGCTGAGAGCTAAATGGTGGAGTCAGCTAAGGTTTGAAACTAGCTCTCTCACTGACCAGCTGAGAACTTTGGCCTCAGTTCTATATTTGTAAAACAGGAAATATAAAAACCTATTTTGCGGGCTTCTTGGGATGATTTGTTTCCACAATACCTGGTGCATTGTAGTGCTCAACAAATGCTAATAATTATTTTTAGTGGCTACAGGGAACCACCCACAAGACCTGTCTAATCAAGTTGCTATCTAAACCAAAAAGAGATGGGGATCCAATGGAAAATGGGGTTGGCAGCTTTTGGAATCCAGGTTATTGTCAGGTGTTCTAAAAATACTCAGGATACTCTTGTAAACATGGTACAATAGGTAAACACTGTACTCACCTCCTCCAACGACCACCTCAAAATCATAACCAAATTATGGAACCCATCATCATTGAGAACTCCCTGAAGATTAGATGAACAGAAGTCCTGTAACTAAGGATGTACAGAAGAAACTACATCAAACTGTGTTGTAGGTGGCAGGAAAGGTACCAGGTGTTAGTCCAGTGGTATTAGACCAGACCTGGGTTCAGCAACCTCAGTAGTACTTGAGGTGTGACCAGGAAAGAATTCAGAGCTAAAACTCTTATGAATATAAGAGAACATCTATATATATAAAAGCCTAATATGCAAATTATCCCCTCGGGAGTTTGACCAGGAGACCAGGAGTTCGATCGCTCGCTATGACATGCACTGACCAGCAAGGGGAGGCGTGGAATGAAGGAAGGCCCTGGCTGACAGCTGGTAGCTGGGGAAGGGAGGCCCCGGCCGGCAACTGGAAGGCCCTGATCGGCCATGATCACCAGCCGGCCTAGGGACCCTACCCATGCATGAATTTTGTGCACTGGGCCTCTAGTTTATTTATAAAATCACAGAGATAGAAGAAGTAGTTTGTAGAAGAAGTGGACTGAGGAAACAAGTTATAGAGGCAAAGGAATGGCCCTAGGAGCTTGGGAGTGAGGAAGGCAGTGGTAATGTGCTTGGGGAGAAAGGGAAGGGAAAGGCACAGGCATGCTCCCAGGAGGGAGAATGTGTTGGGTCCTCTGTCCTAAGGGTTTTAAAGGTGGAGATTTTAGGGAAGGTCCCAGGGGAAGATCTGAATAAAATATTCAGCAGCTTTCCAGGTGTGTCCTTCCAGGGACTCCACTGATTGATTGATTGGCACCAGGGCAGGAAATCATTATCCAATGCAGCTGATCCTGAGGTCACCTGTGGGGTTGCTTATCTGATTTTGCTGCTTCTGGGCCTGGAGCTAAAATACAATTGAGGCATAGATGCTATCTCTAGGGAGGAAAGGTCAGAGGGTCCAAACTGCATAACCAGTGAGTCTTATTAACTTTAAGTTGTCACTTTTAAGTCTTTTCAGTGAAAAAGATTAATTTTGTGTAAGGCTGGTCATGGTGGCAGTTTTTATTGTTTATACAATGATAACATATTTAGATTAGAAACAGTCATAAGTCTTCCAGCCAAGCCACTGATCAGATGGTTGGATCCCACTTCTATCAGTCTAGGGTATCTATGTATCATTACTATTGAGATTTTAAAGATTTTACAGTGCAACTATCCTCAGCTTTTAAAATAAAGATTTGATGGTGCACCAACCTTCTGCAATCCCATTTTGCTTTGCAATCAGGATTTTGATAATGAGCAGAGTGCCTGGTATATATGTGCTCAGTACACCTTCATTCATGTTTTTAGTCCCTTTTGTACCAGAAGGAGAAGAAAGAGAGCAAGGGATTTAAAACCTATTTGAAGTAGTGGCTATAGGAGAAAGGATCAAATTAGTAGTTCTAATCCCAATATCCTCTCTGCAATAGTTAGGACTTTAGAGAAGTGATTTCTCCTTCATAACTAATAGGAGACCAACTCCACCTGGATGAGGGGCTTTATTTCTTGGTTCGGGTAACTGAAAGGATCAGAACTAGAGACAGTTTCAGGGTCAGTTTGACTCAGGGTTTCAAGCATGTCATCAATTTTCTTTGAATTTTGCGATTCTGCTTTCCTCAGTGTTCACTTGACCATACTTCTGGTGTCTCCAGTGGGATAGGATGGATACAGCAGAATTGGGCTGAAATCTGAATGCTTCACTTCATGAAGCTTCTGATAGCTTTCTCAGAGGAGTGAAAACTCTCCCAGATGTCTCCTGCACACCTCCCCTTATGTTCCATCAACCTGAATTGAGTCCAGGGTCCAAACCTTTTCCAGTTCCTTTGGCTTGACTCTGCAAATTCCAATTGACTTGGGTCTAGGTGGGAACAGGGATGAGTCCAATCAGGGCCCACAGGGAGCTGGAGGTTAGGTCATCCTGCTCACTCCCACCCCAGGACTGCACCCCACACTGCAGGGTGGCAGTTCAGTGGGGTGGGGTTGGAAAAAAGTAGAAAGGGGACCATATGGCCTGAAGCAGGGGACTTGGTAATTTTTAAAGGGAGTTTCCATACACCTGGGTGCTTGAGTGAGGGATGAACAGAATTCTCCTGGGACAGCTTGCAGTTGTTGACTGCCACTGTGCTGTCAGCTCTAGACTCAGTCCTTGCTATTTTCATCTCAGATGCTCTCCTGTACATCCTTCTTAGACCACATGCAGTCTTTTACTTATTTAACAAAACTAGTATTTAACTACCAGAGGCCTGGTGCACGAATTCATGCACATTAAAAGGAAATTAATTAGAAGAAATATTTTAATATCGCTATTTGCCCTTTCTCTATAATAGAAGTGTCAACCAAATTCACGATGGACAAAACACATGCATGCGATTGGCACAGTGAGAGCTTTATATATAGATAAACTTGTTTAATTAGACCTGCTTTGTGATTTAGCTAAACTTTTTCCAGCCCAGTGAAGCACCCCAACTTCTCTTTCAGGTAATTGTCAGCAACACAGCAGTAAATATCAACATGAAGCAGATTATTATTGTAGATCATGCAGGGAGAACAAAGGGTGAAATATTTAACTGCAGCAGTGTTTGACTATATTCTGCATGGTGAGAAAACCTAAGTCATTTTCAAGGTCCACCATTTCTTACTTTTTTCCAGTTGGGTCAAGTTTCTAAACTTTCTAGATCTCCATTTTCTGGCTAATGAAAGAAAATAGGATTCTACCAAGTTTCCTATCTACCTACTCCAGGACTTCTGTGAGGATCAAATGAGATGAGGCATGTGAAAACGCCTCACAGACATTTGGTTAAACTGTAAATGTTCGCACCTGGCTATAAAGCAAGTTGTGTTCCTGGGCTGAAGAAACTCCAAGGAGGCTAGTCGCTAGGGAGAGGAAACCGGGCGTGCTACGTGACATCATTACCCGGTGCCCACAGACACCGTTTCTGGTCTGGTCTGGTCTGTGGGCCGCATTTTGCACCACGGGGTCTTGGCAGTGTTGGCTGTGATTTGGTGGAGTGTTGCTCTAGGGTGGTGGTGGGGCCTGTGTCCCACTTGGGGGAAGCCGAGTGTTGCTTTGTTGGTGCCAAGTCCCTGGTGCCATTTCTCTGTAAATGGCCAGTGTGCGTCACAGCAGCTCCTGCGTTGAGCATCTGCCCCCTGGTAGTCAGTGTGCATCATAGCATTTGGTTGGATGGTCAGAGGGACACTTAGCATATTAGCCTTTTATATATAGACTAGAGGCCCGGTGCACAAAAATTTGTGCACTCGGGGGTGGGGGGTCCCCCAGCCCGGCCTGTGCCCTCTCGCAGTCTGGGACCCCTCGGGAGATAACGACATGCTGGCTTAGGCCTGCTCCCGGGTGGCAGAGGGCAGGCCAAATCCTTAGGTGCAGCCCCTGGTCAGGCTCAGAGCAGGGCTGATTGGGGAGTTGGGGCGCCGCCCCCTGTCATGCACAGAGCAGGGCGGATCGGGAGGTTGCGATGCCACCCTCAGTCACGCTCAGGGTAGGGCCGATTGGGGGGTTGGGGCGCTGCCCCCTGTCACTCACAGAGCAGGGCCAATCAGGGGGTTGGGGCGCTGCTCCCTGTCACTCACAGAGCAGGGACAATCAGGGGGTTGGGGCGCTGCCCCCTGTCACTAACAGAGCAGGGTCCATCAGGGGGGTTGGGGCGCTGCCCCCTGTCACTCACAGAGCAGGGCCCATCAGGGGGTTGAGGAGCTCCCCCCTGTCACTCACAGAGTAGGGCCGATAGGGGAGCTGGGGCACTGCCTCCTGTCCCTCACAGAGCAGGGTCGATCAGGGGTTTGAGGAGCTCCCCCTTGTCACTCATAGAGTAGGGCCTATAGGCGAGCTGGGGCACCGCCCCCTGTCACACACAGAGCAGGGCAGATCAGGGGGTTGGGGCGCTGCACCCTGTCACACTCAGGGCAGGGCCAATGGGGAGGTTATGGCTCTACCCTGTCACACACAGAGCAGGGCCGATCAGGGGGTTGGTGCGCTGCACCCTGTCAAACACAGAGCCGCAGGGCAATCGGGGGGTTGGGGAGCTCCCCCCTATCAGGCACAGAGCAGGGCGGATAGGGAGGTTGTGGCCCCGCCCCCTGTCACACACAGAGCAGGGCCGATCAGGGGGTTGGTGCGCTGCACCCTGTCACACACAGAGCCGCAGGGCCCATCAGGGGTGTTGGGGCTCTGTACCCTGTCACGCACAGAGCAGGGCCGATCAGGGGGTTGGGGCACTGCACCCTGTCACACTCAGGGCAGGGCCAATGGGGAGGTTATGGCTCTACCCTGTCACACACAGAGCAAGGCCCGTGGAGGGGGGTTGGGGCGCCACCCTCTATCACCCACAGAGCAGAGCCGATCAGGGGGTTGGGGCGCCGCCACTGTCACACTCGGGGCAGGGCCGATGGAGAGGTTATGGCTCTACCCTCTCATACACAGAGCAGGGCCGATCAGGGGGTTGGTGCGCTGCACCCTGTCAAACACAGAGCCGCAGGGCAATCAGGGGATTGGGGAGCTCCCCCCTATCAGGCACAGAGCAGGGCAGATAGAAAGGTTGTGGCCCTGCCCCCTGTAACACACAGAGCCGCAGGGCGATCAGGGGGTTTGGGCACTGCCCCGTCACGCTGATCCCGGTGCTGGGAGGCATATTACCCTTTTACTATATAGAATAGAGGCCTGGTGTACCGGTGGGAGCTGGCTGGTTTGCCCTGAAGGGTGTCCTGGATCAGGGTGGGGGTCCCCACTGGGGTGCCTGGCCAGTCTGGGTGAGGGGCTGAGGGCTGTTTTCCGGAAGCGAGTGACTGAAGCTTCCAACTGCTCCTTGTTTTCGTTTTCTTTTTTTATTCTGGGCCAGCTTTAGCTCTGAGGCCTCGCCTCTGAAAACATCGATACAATGTTGCTAAAGCCCGGCTGAATGAAAGCCGGTTTCTGGGGTTTTGTTTATCTTCTTATTTGCAACATAGTACATAGTTGCTTAGAATTGTAGCTTAGAGGCCGGCAGCGCAGGTGGGGAATGTTGGAGTCCTCCTTCACTGCAGCAAGCAAGCCTCATGTTCGCTTCCAGCTGCCTGGCTGCCGGCCGCCATCTTGGCTGACAGTTAATTTGCATAAGGATATGCTGTTTAGTCAATGGGAAGGGTAGGGGTAGTACGCTAATTACCATGTTTCTCTTTTATTAGTGTAGATAGATGGGAAATATCACACACACAAAAAAGTAGAGAGAAGAGGACACATATGGATTCTTTTCAAGGTAGTGATTCTTAACTTTGTGGGAGGCTGGTCACAGACCCCTTGGAAAATAAAATGATTTTCTGACCATGCCTCTAGAAACATAAGCATTTGGGCACTTTTGCACTGGCTGTATGAAAGGGTTTGTCCCTACTTAAGGAGCTAAGCTGGGCAGGGGAGGGGGGGGGGCATGTGTGCCTCAGGGGTGAATAGGAGGCTGTTGATCATTTGTGGGAAGTGAAGCCATGTTGCTGAGCTGCAGATGATTTTTGCAGAGGAGGAGTGCTGGGGAATGGGAAAGTCCTGTTATTACTGTGTGTAATTTTTAATCTGACAACTGGCAGTAAATATTTAACTCTGCTGGAGGTACTGCGAGGAGCTAATTGAGCAGAGTTTGCTTGTACCTTCCCAGCACAGGACTTGTCACATGTTTCTCAGGTAATGTTTCAGTCAGCATAGCACTGAGCTATGTGTGCCTGCTCTGCCCAGAAACTGTGTCAGGTTCTTGGTGTGCTAAGCTGGTGACAGCCCCTTGTCTTTGCTGGCTAAGGTTTTACTCAGCCCACTGCAATCCCATTTTGCTTTGCAATCAGGATTTTGATAATGAGCAGACTTTGACCCATTTCTCTGAAGCATGAAGTTGAGATTTTTTAATGCCCAGATGGCATTAGCGCTCTCTCTCTCTCTCTCTCTCTCTCCCCCTCCCTCTCAGTTCATGATGATCACTAGGCCCCACAAAGTCACTCTCCCCTTCCCCTGTTCCCCTCTGATGCTTCTCCCTTGCTTCTTTCCTCCGGTCCCCCATCCCACCATTCTAATGTATTCTATTTATATATGTTTTGTAAGATACACATTATTGAGCGAGGCATGTGTTTTTAATGGACATAAATGGTATTGTGTTATATTTCCTATTTTTTTCACTCAGGCATGTTTTCAAGACCCACCCATGTTGCCCTGTGTACCTCTGATCTGCTGTTTCCAGCTTCTGCGGAGAATGCCAGCTTCCCTCTTAGTCACAGTCCCTTCTTTATATCCAATCAAATAATGCCAAGAATACATTTTTAAGAGATCCTATTTTGTACCTTGGGATGGCCACCTCTTGGAAAGAGTCACCCTGCTGAGGCCTTGTATATTGAGAAATCACATGGGATAGAAGGGGAGGTGTGGTTTTTAGAGCTATTTCTAGGCATAGTTTTCTCCTTGATCGTGAGAATAGCTTTACTTCTCCTGTGCCCCTTTCTCTGTCACTAAGTAGAGACAATCTTTTTCATTCCCTATTGGCAAGAATATCTGTAAACTGCTCGTGGTTATGGATGACTTTGTTCTTTGCTTCTTGTGTTTTAAGTTTTCTAATATATGCACATGGTAACTGTTTAAAAAATAAATGTTATTTTGAAAACCTGGGGGAAATAAAGAAGAATATTGCAAGAATTAATGACCTGAGAGAAAGCTACTTGAATTTTAGATTTGGTAGACTTTACAATTTATTTTTCATTACAAGTTTGTGTTTAGCATTCAAATTCATATTCGCATTATGATTGCAACACTATACAATTTTTTTTCACATAAACAAGTATTGGAATAATACCCCTGATGTAGTACAGTGGTCAGACTGCAGGGAAAATGTTTCTTTTATTTAATGTATTGCTTTTAAATATTATTTTTATAATACACATCTGCCAAATTAAATAATTAGGGAATTTAGCTTTCTTTCTAATTGAGGGATTGTTTTTCCTCACCTGGCTTCTGAGTTTGGCTGTGGGAAATGGAGAGAATTTCTCTTCACTTGTGTTATCATGATGGAGTGCTTGCTGTATTCTAGGATCATACAGTGAACACTGTCATGAACAAGTTTGTATGTTTTACTAGGGGCTTGAAACTATTTTAAGTCAGAAATCAGAAAGAAGAATTTTTCAAATATTTTTGAGCAGTGGGACTAGAAAATTTAATAGCCTTATACGCTCTTAAATCTTCCTATTTTGGCCTTCTAAATTCATCCTTACATGGTCACATGCTGGTGACCTGATTTTTAAAAACCCCACTTTAATGGCATTTTATGATTATCATTTGAATCTATTATTGGAGGGAAAATGTCACTGATTCTGAGCTATTTGTTTGAGTTCTTTAAAATACTTTTCTCCAAGGAATCTTCATGCACTGATGGTGGGATTATAAATTGGTGCAGACACTATGGAAAACAGTATGGAGGCTCCTCAAAAAACTAAAAATAGAACTACCTTATGACCCAACAATCCCACTTTTTGATATTTATCCAAAGAAAACAAGAACACTAACTCAGAAAATGTATGCCCCCACCCCCATGGTCACATAGTCAAGATATGGAAACAACCTAAATGTCCATCAACGAATGGATGGATAAAGAAAATGTAATATATATATATAATACAGCCATAAAAACAAGGAAATCTTTCCATTTGCAACAACATGGGTGGACCTCAAGGACATTATGCTAAGTGAAATAAGTCAGACAGAGAAAGACAAATACTATATGATTTCACTTACATGTGGAATCTAAAAAATAAACAAGCAACAAAACAGAAACAAATTCATAGACACAGAACAAATTGGTGATTGTCAGATGGAAGGGGTGTTGGGGGACTGGGTGAAAAGATGAAGGAATTAAGAAGTACAAATTGCCAATTATAAAAATAGTCATGGGGATATAAAATACAGCATAGGGAATACAGTCAATAATATTGTAAAGATTCTGTATGGTGTCAGATGGGTATTAAACTTATGGGGGGAGATATCACCTCATAAGTTATATAAATGTCTAACCACTATGCTGTACACCTAAAGTAATATAATATTGCATGTCTACTGTAATTGGAAGGTCTGACCCCATAAATGCAAAAAACAAAAACAAACAAAAACCTTTTTCTTTTTTTTTTTTTTCTTTTTTTTTTAATTAAAAATTATTTTTTTATAATTAAAGAGACAATTCTGAGATGCATAAACAAGCATTCTGAATAAAAACCTTTTTCTTTATCCCCTTTCTCTATAACCTCCTTATCCACTTAGGAGCAAACTGTGAAGAACTTGGCACTTTCTTTTTATTTCTAAAAAAATGGAATCTATTGAAGTGATATTGGTTAATACAATTATATAGGTTTCCAGTGTGTAATTCTATAATACATCATCTGCATATTGTACTGTGTGCTCACCACCTCACATCAAGTCTCCTTCCATCACCATTTATCCTCCATTTATTTTACCCTCTCCCACCTCCCCCCACTCTCTGGTAATCACCATACCGTTTTCTGTGACTGTGAGGTGTTATTTTTTTTTTAAATTTTATTCCCTTTACCTTTTTCACCCAGCCGCCCAATGACCTTCCCCTCTGATTGCTGTCAGTCTGTTCACTGTATCTCTGAGTCTGTTTCTATTTTGTTTGTTAGTTTATTTTGTTCATTAGATTCCACGTAATACTCTCCAGGTTCATCTGTGCAGTCACAAAAGGTAAGATTTCCTTCCTTCTTTCTTTCTTTCTTTTTTTTACTTTATTTTTATTGTTGACACTATTACAGGTGTCCCTATTTCCCTCTCTTTTGCCTACCTCCACCCAGCCACTGCCACCCCCTTCCCTCTGACCATCACCACACTATTGTATGTGTCTATGGATTATACATGTATGCTCTTTGGCTAATCCCTTCACCTGCTTTCACCAGTCATGCCCTTCCCCTTCCTCTCTGACAGCTGTCAGTCTGTTCCATGTATCCATGCCTCTGTTTCTATTTAGTTCATCAGTTTATTTAGTTAATTAGGTTCTACATATAAATAAGATCATATGGTATTTGTCTTTTTATGACTGGTTTATTTCACTTAGATAATAACCTCCAAGATTTCTTTCTTTTTTATGGCTGAGTAGTATTCCATTGTGAAAATGTACCACAGCTTTTTATCCTCTCATCTACTGATGGGCACTTGGGCTGTTTGCAGATTTTGGCTATTTGTAAATAACACTGCAATGAACATAGGGGCACATATAGTCTTTTGAATTAGTGTTTTGGGTTTCTTCAGATATATTCCCAGAAGTGGAATCACTGGGTCATAAGGCAGTTCCATTTTTAATTTTTTGAGATAACTCCATACTGCTTCTCACAGTGGCTGCACCAACTTGCATTCCTACCAAAAGTGCACGAGGGTTCCTTTTCTCCACATCCTCACCAACACCTGTTGTTTGTTGACTTATTGATAGCCATTCTGACAGGTGTGAGGTGATATCTCATTGTGGTTTTAATTTGCATTTCTCTGATGATTAGTGACATTGAACATCTTTTCATATGTCTATTGGACATCTGTATGTCCTCTTTGGAGAAGTGTCTATTTAGGTCCTTTGCCCATATTTTAATTTGACTGTTTGTTTTTTTGTTGAGTTGTACAAGTTATTTATATAATTTGGATATTAACCCCTTTTAAGATATCTCATTAATTGCCGGAAGCTGGTCCTGGACCGGCTTCCGGCAATTAATGAATATGTTCTCCCATTCAGTGGGTTGTCTTTTCATTTTGCTGATGGCTTATTTTGCTGTGCAAAAATTTTTAGTTTGATGTAGTCCTGTTTATTTTTTCTTTTGTTTCCCTTGTCTGAGAAAATATATAAAAAATATTGCTACAAGAAATGTCTGAGATTTTACTGCCTATGTTTTCTTCCAGGATTTTTATGGTTTTGAGTATAACATTTAAATCTTTAATCCATTTTGAATTTATTCTTGTGTATGGTGTAAGAAGTTGGTCTAATTTCACTTTTTTTGCATGTATCTTTCCAATTTTCCCAAAACTATTTGTTGAATAGACTACCTTTACCCTATTGTATGTTCTTGCCTCCTCTGTCAAATATTAGTTGACCATAAAGGCTTGGGTTTATTTCTGGGCTCTCTATTCTGTTCCATTAACCTATATGTCTATTTTTATACTGCTAACATGCTGTTTTGACTACTATGGCCATATAGTGTAGTTTGATATTAGGTAGTGTGATTCCTTTACCTTTGTTTTTCTTTCTCAAGATCACTGTTGCTATTCGGGGTCTTTGGTGGTTCCATACAAATTTTTGAAACAGTTTTTCTGGTTTTTTGATGGTATCTTGATGGGAATTGCATTGAATCTGTGGATTGCTTCGGGAAATATGGACATTTTATTTATTTATTTATTTATTTTTTAAAAAATATATTTTTTATTGATTTTTCACAGAGAGGAAGGGAGAGAGATAGAGAGTCAGAAACATCGATGATAGAGAAACATCGATCAGCTGCCTCCCGCACATCTCCCACTGGGGATATGCCCGCAACCAAGGCACACGCCCTTGACCGGAATCGAACCCGGGACCCCCCAGTCCGCAGGCCGACGCTCCATCCACTGAGCCAAACCGGCCTCGGCATGGACATTTTAATAATGCTAGTTCTTCCTCTCTATGGACAATGTATATGCTTCAACTTATTTGTATCTTCTTCAATTCCTTTCTTCAGTGTCATATAATTTTCCAAACACAGGTCTTTTACCTCCTTGATTAGATTTATTCCTAGGTATTTTATTCTTTTTGAAGCAATTATGAATAGGATTTTTTTTTTTTAGTTTCCCTTTGTGATAGTTCATTTTTGGTGTATAAAAATACAACTGACTTCTGGATATTTATGTTGTATCCTACTACTTTACTGAATTCATTTATCAGTTCTAGTAGATTTTCTTTTTTATAAAATCTTTAGGGTTATTTATATCCAATATCAGGTCATCTGCAAATAATGATAGTTTTACTTCTTCCTTTCCAATTTGGATGCCTTTTTTCTTTTCTTGTCTGATCACTGTGACTAGGACTTCCAGTACTACCTATACTAATAATAGAGGAATATGCAAATTGTCTGAGATGCCTTCACAGTAACAGTAACGACCTAACAGCAGGTTGTGTGGGGCGACCAGGCCGGCAGGGGGGTTAGTGAGGGACGACCAAATGACTGAACAGTAGGCTACATGAGGCGACCAGGCTGACAGGGGGGGCAGTTGGGGGTGATCAGGATGGGTGTGGGGGCAATTGGGGTGACCAGGCCAGCAGGGGGACAGTTGGGGGTGACCAAGCTGGCAGGGGGGCATTTGGGGGTGACCAGGCTGGCACAGGGGGCAGTAAGGGGCAACCAGGCTGGCAGGGGGGCAGTTGGGGGCAGTAAGGGGTGACCAAGCTGGCAGGGGGGAGAGTTGGGGATGACCAGGCCAGCAGAGGGGGGCAGTTGGGGTGACCAGGCTGGTAGGGGGGTAGTTGGGGGTGATGTGGTTGGCAGGGGGGCAGTAAGGGGTGACCAGGCTGGTAGAGGGGGGCAGTTGGGGGCAACCAGGCTGGCAGGGGTGGCAGCAAGGGGCGACCAGTTAGGGGAGATCAGGCCAGCAGGCAGAGGCAGTTAGGGGAGATCAGGCAGGAAGGCAGGTGAGCAGTTAGGAGCCAGCAGTCCCGGATTATGAGAGGGATATCCGACTGCTGGTTTAGGTCCGATCCCCAGAATTGGGCCTAAACCGGCAGTCGGACATCCCCCAAGAGGTCCCGGATTGGAAAGGGTGCAGGCTGGGCTGAGGCCCCCCCCGCCCACCTGCACAAATTTAGTGCACCGGGCCTCTAGTGTTGAATAAGAGTGGTGAAAACAGACATCCCTATCTTGTTCCTGATTTCATTTGAACTCCAGAGTGTTTGGGGAACATCACCTATTTTCCCTTTGAGCTTCCCTTTTGTAAAATAATATTTCTATTTAAGGAACATTCATTCATTCATGCAACACACATTGTTAGAGCCTCTGTGTCTGTAGTGTGTGTGCATGTGTGTGTGTGTGAATGCATGTGCAAGGACAGGCAGGAGAGCTTGAGTAGTTAAACCTGAACTTCTAGTCAGGACCCATGGGGACAGACTGCATAGGGCATTAGCACTGCTTCATAACTTACAGGGAAGTTTTGTTTAATTTTTCTTCATTTTTGTTCTATTTTGAGTTACATTATTATTGACTAGAGGCTCAGTGTATGAATTCATGCACCAGTGGGGTCCCTCAGCCTGGCTTGCAGGATCAGGTTGAAACTGGCTCTCCGACATCCCCTGAGGGGTCCTGGATTGCAAGAGGGTGCAGGCCAGGCTGAGGGACCCCACTGGTGCACGATCAGTGCCGGGGAGGGATGTGGGAGGTTGGCCAGCAGGGGAGGGACTGCAGGAGGGCTCCAGGACATGTCCAGCCCATCTCGCTCAGTCCCAATTGGCCAGACCCCAGCAGCAAGCTAACCTACTGGTCAGAGTGTCTGCCCCCTGGTGGTCTGTGCACATCATAGTGAAGCAGTTGGGCAGCCTTAGCATATTATTAGCATATTATGCTTTGATTGGTTGAACCAACAACCGAACTCTTAGCATATTAGGCTTTTATTATATAGGATACCTTTCTTTAGCTTTTTATGTCATAAGAAAAAAAATAATCACTGCTTTTGGATTTTTGAAAAAGATTTTGTAAAGGTTGCAGCAGAGTCTGTCTTGATTTTGTTTCCTCAATGGGGATTGTTTTTGTAGATTGTGCTGGATGAAAAAAGTCAAAGTTGATGTTTATCTCGGCTCCAAGTTCTCTCCTTGGTGATACTTGTTTCTGTTTTACCGGCAGGGGCCAATGTGAATGCAGCAAAGCTTCACGAGACAGCCCTTCATCACGCGGCCAAGGTGAAGAACGTGGACCTCATTGAGATGCTGATTGAGTTTGGAGGCAACATCTATGCACGGGACAACCGGGGAAAGAAGCCCTCTGACTACACGTGGAGTAGCAGTGCCCCTGCCAAGTGCTTTGAGCACTATGAAAGTGAGGCCAGGCTCTCCTTGGTGTTTGAATGATGCAATGCATAGTAGAATAGCACATGACACTTATGCACCAAGCTCTGCTCTGACAATATATTAGGTCCTTTATGAGTAAATAAATAATCTCAGACTAAGTCCATATGAGGCTGAGAATGTAGATCCAACCCTCACTGTTCAGGAAACGATCTGGCTAAGGACAAGATGTCTTCTTTGTAAATAAATTTTTTAATGAGTTTACATAGAATTAGAGTCATAAGAGGCTTCAAACACCTATCAGTTGAAAAAAAATGATTTATTCAAATTTTTGCCAGCCCTTCCTAACTCAAATCCATTATGAACTTAGAGGCACATTCCATCCCTGTCTGTCAGCTAACCATTTCCTGGAAGATAATGTTTCTTTTACAAATAATTTGGGGGACAAAGTAACACAGGAAAATGAATTTCATCAGTAATTTTTTTTTAATTTTTCCTTTCAAAGACTATTGTATTTTAAAATTTTTCATAAATTGAGAAAACTCTCTCTGGTTAATTTATATTTTTGTCAAACACAGATCATTCTAAAAGGCAGGTCCTCAAGGCCAGGCTCTGTTTTGCAAATGTCCCTATGATTCATCTGCCAGGGACCTCCAGGTATCTTCCATTGTTGGCCCTAGCTTGCTCGCACTGTGAGCCCCAGCTCCAGGCTTGTCTGTGGTCCTGAGGTCCTGACCCTCTGCACTAGGATATGCATTGTGTACTCTGCTGGAGCTGGGATGTGCATCAGTTCTCCTGAGATCTGTTTGTGCCCTATAGCCCTCAGTGGCCTGGTACAGCAGGAGCTGGCAGCCTAGACCAGTGGTTCTCAACCTTCTGACCCTTTAAATACATTTCCTCATGTTGTGACCCCAACCATAAAATTATTTTCATTGCTACTTCATAACTGTAATTTTGCTACTGTTATGAATCGTAATGTAAATATCTGATATGCAGGATGGTCTTAGGCGACCCCTGTGAAAGGGTCATTCGACCACCAAAGGGGTCGCGACCCACAGGTTGAGAACCACTGGCCTAGACTATAAGTCTCTTATTTGTCTGGAAGTTTGACAAACAAGGCTACTAGCAGTAGATTGGTGCATTGCTGACAAATCCCTGTGCTAGGGTTATAACATTATGGGGCAAAAATCACACACACACACATGCACACAAAGCAAAAACCTTCACCCGCCCTCCCCCCCCCGCTTCAAATGAAATCCCTCTGGACATCACTGGAATTCCATTTCCTGCTCTTGTGTCCTTGGGCCCTGGCTGTCCTTCCTGGTAGCTTTCAAGAGAATGCTTGTACGGCATGTCCTATTTTTAGGGAAGGGAGGTGTTTCCAGTTCTTGATATTTTTTAAAAATATATTTCTATTGATTTCAGAGAGGAAGGGAGAGGGAGAGAGAGATAGAAACATCAATGATGAGAGAGAATCATTGATCAGCCTCTTGCACACCTCCTACTGAGCATGTACCCTGACCAGGAATCGAACCATGACCTGGTTCATGGGTTGACGTTCAACCACTGAGTCACACTGGCTAGGCCAGTTCTTGATATTTTTTAGGTTGAAGGATGTTAATCTATGTTCAACTATGTTAAGCTAACCTCATGCTCTTCATGTTCCCTTTTTACAGAGACACCGCTAACCCTGTCGCAGCTCTGCAGGGTGAGCTTGAGGAAGGCCACCGGTGTCCGAGGGCTGGAGAAAATCGCCAAGCTGAACATCCCTTCCCGGCTCATCAATTACCTTTCCTACAACTGAGCTGCAGGCACGGGAGGCAGGAGCAGGCTGGTGGCACCCTGGCTGCTGGCCTTGCCGAGCTCAGTGTTGTTTGTCTGAAGCCCTCAGTTCCTATAGATAGAACAACGTTCCCCGAATCCCCATTGACTGTTGAGCTTCATCTTCTCCATGGACTCCTGGAGAATACTTCCAAGGCATTGGGAAGGCCCTGCCATAGCTTCTGCTGGGGCCGTGGCCCTGTGCTGGCTCTTCTGGAACTTGGCTCTAACTCTGGCATTCCCAGCGTCCAGCTGTCCTCTTTTCACTGACCTTCTTTAGAAGGACACTCAGGAAAGACTGTTCTGGGAGCACATGGGAAGGCCAAGCAGGGCTGGGGCCCAGGCTACTGCTGTTGATTTCCACAGGTCTGGGAGGTCCAGGGGTGCGGTGCCATCTCTAATTCATTCAACACTACGCAGCCCGGGGGGCCTCAAAGGGACAGCCTGAGCCACAGGGGGTGGGCCTGTGGGAGATGAGGTCCTGACCACGTGGCCTGGGATGGATGCATTAGTGACATCATGCCACTTGGATGCTTTTTTTCTGGAGCCAAGGGTGGGCACTTTCCAAGGCCCACCTCCACCCAGGTGTACCCATTACTCAGGGACTTTGTACGGGTTTTATGGGAGAAGCTCAGGGTCTTCATTCCCCACAACCAGCACAGTGTTTCACAGGAAATTTTTCTTCAGTTTTAGGTCTCAACTTAAAACATTTATGTGAGGGATAAATAAATTTTCAGAAGATATGTAGGTATGTACGTAGGTAATGTGAAGGGGTGTTAGCACATTACCATGAGCAGTCATTTCCAATGTGAAAGATTGTTAGAAAATGCTTTGGAGATTATTTTTAATCATTTTATGGTTGCCAAATGAAGTCTTCCCTAAATTTTGTTAATTCCTTGAAGTTCTGAGATTGGTAGAAGAGGTTGCCAGCACCCAGTGGGTATTATCAACCATTGATTGGTGCATTCTGTAGATATCTGTGGAACATCTATTATGCTTATGGCATTTTCTCGGTGCTTTGACCTGGATAGGAATCAGACTCATTATTATAAGCTGGGGAAAATAGAGTTTTGCAATCTGTTCCTATAGTAATAGAAACAAGTAGTTCTACATCATAAGTCATATGGTGAACTAGTAAGAATATTCAGATTGCAGTTGTCTGCCTAAGATTCTGTATTGTAATAAAAGCAAACAGAAAACCAGGGAATGAAACTAGGTAATTTTGCATAATTAAGTTCAGGTATATTTGGTTTCTGGGGAAACAGAGAAGGTGCCACTTGTGAACACCCCAGAAATGTGGACGTTACCACATTCTTCCAGAGAGTGTAGAATAGAGTGAGCCTGAACTGTTGTCCAAGGTAATGCCAAGTGTGCTACACAACCAGGAGTGTCTGCACAGGGTTATTTGGGTGGGGCCCCAGATTTGATGGTAAGTTTCATGCTGGTTGTACAGTTATTTCCCATCTCACTGTTCCAGCCATGGTTACATCATTCTATGCTGAGAGTAAGAGCCAGTCCGATTTGGTTACAGGCTTAAATACAAGTTCTGGGTAAATCATTGTTTCTGTAGGTACTAATAACAATGGGGGAAAAAAAGCATTGGGTTCTGCCCTTTAATCTTTGTAACAGAAACTTGCCTCTAGCAATAAGCTGGTAACATTTCCATAAGTGGGTGCACAGAGTACAGAATCGCAGCCCCACGCTCGCTGCTCAATAAAAGGTGTTTAATAGAGTCCATCCTTGTGGTCATACGCTCTTTTCTTGTTGGGAGCAGAAACACTGGATGAGCTTCATCCTGTGTGGGTCCAGAGGGGCTGCTGTCATCTTCCCCATACTTTGGAAGATCAAGTTATACGTCTGTGCCTGTCTGATTCCCATCTTCCTGTCTCTCTCTTTGTCTCCTACTGCTGATCTCAGTGCCACCATCATGTGGGAAATACTGCCCAAAGGATCAGCTGATGAAAATTTTAGGCCTCCTCCCAGTCTGTACCCCACCCCCACCCCCAGCTTTACTGAGCTGTAATGGACAAATAACCTGCCTGCACCCTTAAGTAGAGGTGTGACTCTGGACAAGTTTTTCCACTCCTCTGCACCTGAAACTTCCCAGCTGCAGAAGAGGAATAGAAGGTCAGACTTTGATCATTAAAAGGATGTTGATGATCAACCACTAAATATTACAGATGAGAAATGAGGCCCTGCTAGCCTCATGGGTTTTTTGAGGCTGAAACTGGGTTATTAAAAGATGCTCTGAAAAGTATAAAGTGCTCCCTAAATCCAAAAGTTATATGGTTATGACTGGACTATGGTTTTGTTGGTGTTTATAGACCTTACAACTGTGTGAACAACTCCCTTCTGACTTTGGGATAGTGCCACATACTTTAGGAAGAATATGTTCAAAAGACCTTTCAGTTTACATTTTAAAATTCAATGTGCAGATTTCAAGAAGACATTTGCAACACAGATAAATGATTGGTAACCAAAATATATAAAGATCTCTTATAAATCATTAAGAAAAAGATTAACAACCCAATAGGAAAAAACAAAACAAAACAAAACAAAACCAAAAAACAGCAAAGACTATGAAGAGGAAATTTACAAAAGAAGAAGCCTCAAATGTTCCCTGACAGGACATTTGGTAACAAATGGCAAAAATGATACCATTACATACCATCAGCTTGACAAATATTAATAGGTCTGACAGTTGCTTTTTTCCCAAATTTAAAATCATTTTTATTTTTCAATTTTAGTTGATATACATTATTATATTAGTTTCAGGTATACACCCAGTGATGTAGAGATTATATAACTTACTAAATAATCATCCCATAAATAGTTATTAGAATATTATTGACTATACTAGAGGCCCGGGGCACAAAAATTTGTGCACTCGGCAGGGGGTGGGGGGGAAGGGGAGGTCCCTCAGCCCGGCCTGTGCCCTCTTGCAGTCTGGGACCCCTCAGGGGATGACCACCTGCTGGCTTAGTAACGCTCCCTGGGGGATTGGGCCTAAGATGGCAATCAGACATCCCTCTGGCAGCCCGGCAGCCCTCGGGGCGGGGGGCGGGGGTGTCCACTTGCCAGTGGGGAGCAGGCCTAAACTGCAGTCAGATATCCTTAGCGCTGCTGAGGAGGCAGGAGAGGCTTCCACCACTACCGCTATACTGGCAGCCATCAGCCTGGCTTGTGGCTGAGCAGAGCTCCTCCCATGTGAGAGCACCATGACCACCAGAGGGCAGCTTCTGCATTGAGTGTCTGCCCCCTGGTGGTCAGTGTGTGTCATAGTGACCAGTCATTCCCAGTCTTTCTGCTGTTAGGGTCAGTTTGCATATTACCCTTTTACTATATAGGATAGAGGCCTGGTGCACGGGTGGGGGCCGGGCTGGTTTGCCCTGAAGGGTGTCCTGGATCAGGGTGGGGGTCCCACTTGGGTGCCTGGCCAGCCTGGATGAGGGGATGATGGCTGTTTGCAGCTGGTCACATCTCCTTCAGAGTGGGGGTCCCCACTGGGGTGCCTGGTCAGTCTGGGTGAGGGGCTGAGGGCCGTTTTCAGGCTGGCGGGTGACTGAAGCTCCCAACCTCTCCTTTTTTTCTTTTTCTTTTTTTATTCTGGGATTTATTTACCTTTTATGGCTGTCACTGGAACTGAGAGCCGACTTTAGCTCTGAGGCTCAGCTCCAGCTCTGAGGCCTTGGCTGCTGAAAGCAGGTATCTGGGTTTGTTTAGCTTCTATAATTGCAACATTGTTTCTTAGAGTGCAGCTCAGAGGCTGGCAGCGGCAGGCGGGGAACCTTGGCTTCCTCCATCACTGGAGCAAGCAAGCCTCCTGTTTGCTTCAGCTGCCTGGCTGCCGGCCGCCATCTTGGTTGGCAGTTAATTTGCATATCGCCCTGATTAGCCAATGGGAAGCATGTTGGAGGTACGGTTAATTACCATGTTTGTCTAGTATTAGATAGGATTCCCTATGCTGTACTACGTCCCCATGACTATTTTGTAACAACCAATTTGTACTTGCCAACCCCTTCACATTTTCCACCCATTTTTCCTAACCTCCCTCCCATCAAAATACAATCTGTATCTATGAGTCTGTTTCTGTTCTGCTTGTTTGTTTATTTTGTTTTTTAGATTCAATTGTTGATAGATATGTATTTATTGCCATTTTATTGTTCATACTTTTTCCCTTCTTCTTAAAGAAGTCCCTTTAACATTTCATATAATACTGATTTGGTGGTGATGAACTCCTTTAGCTTTTTCTTGTCTGGGAAGGTCCTTTTTAAAAATATGTTTTTATTGCTTTTAGAGAGAGGGAAGGAGAGGGGGGAGAGAGAAACATAGATCTGTTTTTCCCCACGCCTCCTACTGGAGATTGAGCCCACATGTGGGCATGTGTCCCAATTGGGAATCGAACCAGAGACCCTTTGTTGCATGGGATGGTGCTCAACCAATTGAACCACATTGGCCAGGGCTTGGAAGGTCTTTACCTGTCCTTAGATTCTAAATGATAGCTTTGCTGGGTAGAGTAATCATGGTTTTAGGTCCTTGCTTTTCATCACTTTGATTATTTCTTGCCAATACCTTCTGACCTGCAAAGTTTCTGTTGAGAAATCAACTGACAGTCTATGGGAGCTCCCTCATAGGTAACTAACTGCTTTTCTCTTGCTGCTTTTAAGATTCTTTCTTTGTCTTTTACCTTTTGCATTTTAATTATGATGTGCCTTCCTGTGGATCTCTTAGGGTTTATCCTGTTTGGTACTCTCTGCACTTCCTGGACTTGTATGTTTATTTCCTTCACCAAGGTAGGGAAGATTTGGATCATTATTTTTTTCAAATAGGTTTTCAATTTCTTTTTTTTTTTTTTTAAACTTTTTATTTTATTTTATTTTTTTAATATATTTTATTGATTTTTAACAGAGAGGAAGGGAGAGGGATAGAGAGTTAGAAACATCGATGAGAGAGAAACATCGATCAGCTGCCTCCTGCACACCCCCTACTGGGGATGTGCCCGCAACCAAGGTACATGCCCTTGACCGGAATCGAACCTGGGACCCTTGAGTCCGCAGGCTGACGCTCTATCCACTGAGCCAAACTGGTTAGGGCGGTTTTCAATTTCTTGATCTCAGTTTCCTCCTTCCAGCACTCCCATGATGAGAATGTTGGTATGCTTGAAGTTGTTTCAGAGGCTCCTTCCACTATACTCATTAATTTGGAATCTCTCTCTCTCTCTCTCTTTTGAAGTTCTAATTGGGTGTTTTTTGCTTCCTTAAATTCAAAATTGCTGATTTGATTTTTGGCTTCACCTACTCTACCGTTGATTCCCTGTAAATTATTCTTCATTTTAGTTAGTGTATCCTTCATTTCTGACTGGTCTTCTTTGATGCTGTTGAGGTTCTCACTAAGTTCATTGAGCATCTTTACAATCAGTCTTTTGAACTCTGCATCTAGTAGATTGCTTGTCTTCATTTTGTTTAGTTCTTTTTCTGGAATTGTATTATATTATTTCATATGGGATGTGTTTCTTTGTCTCCTCATTTTGGTGGCCTCCCTGTGTTTGTTTCTACATATTAAGTAGTGCTGCTACACCTCCCAGGCTTGGTAGAGTGGCCTAATGTAGTAGATGCCCTGTAGGGTCCAGTGGCACAGCCTCCCTGATCACTCAAGCGGGGCTATGTATACCCTTCTCTTGTAGTTTAGCCTTGATTGCTGTTGGCATGTCAATAGGAGGGATTCATCCCAAGGTTAATCAGCTGCAAGGACTGGTTATGACCACTGCCCACTGACCTTTGATCACTATGGAGGATCAACTGTACAGAACACAGAACAGGACTTTCTTCAGCGTGGCTCTGGTGCCCACAGAGTCCACTCCTTGAGTTTGTCACTTGTGGAGGTGGTTGGGTGGTGATGCTTTGATGTGGTCTGAAGCAATCCACCAGGTGCGCTGGTTCTGGGGCCTCCAAGGAGGTACAGGCCAGGTCAACCACTGCCTGTGTTCTTCCTGGGACCACTGCACATGAGCTACAAAGCAATCTGCAGATGGCTGCTTCTTGTGCTAGGCTTGCAGGTTCCCAAGTGAGGCCAAGCTGCAAACTAAGGCCAGCTGGGGCTACTTAGTGAGAGGTATGGGGCATGCTGAAGCCAGATACTACTTGTTTGAGAGATTTTAGGAAAATCTGAAGCATGAGCCAACATAGGCCATTCTTATGGAAAAGCCACTGGAAACAGGTCAGGTGGGCCTGAAAGTTGGGTGGGGCAGGGCCTCAGGGAATTAACAGAGTGAGGTGAACAATGTGAGTCAGGTTGATGGAGACTCAGATATGGCACCTTTCTGCCAGTTCTGTGAGGGGAGAGCTCCACAATGGCCTCTGCCAGCACTTCTGTCTAGGAGAAAGCTCTTGCCCTGATGTCAATAATTCATTTTCTCCCTGAATGTCTCTGGTTCCTTTCAAGCTTCTTGCCCAGCACTGGAACTCAGGGGGAGTGAGTCCTAGTAAGTCCATGCATGGACCATTTAAGAGGAACTGCCTGGGACTTCCTCAGTGCTCCATTTCCCTGTCTCAATCCACGCTGGTTTTTACAGCCTTATGTTATGGACACTTCTCTTCCTGGCACTGGAACTCTGAGATGGGGGGCCTGGGGTGGGGCTGAGACCCCTTGCTCCTCAGAGTGTACCTCTGCAGCTGAAATATCTCTCCTGATTTTTATCTGCCGTGTGTTTGTGGGACTAGCTCCTTCCTAGTCCCTGCCTCTTTTACCAGCCTCAGTGTGGCTTTTTCTTTAATTTCCTACTTGTAGGACTTCCATTCAGCCAGATTTTAGGTGGTTCCAAAAGATGGTTGTTCTGTAGTTTAGTTGTAATTTTTATGTGGTTGTGGGAGGGGGTGAATAACTTATTTACCTATGCAGCCATCTCGACTGGAAGAGGTCTGACAGTCTCTTAATGTTGATGGATCACACGGGCAAATGGGAACTCAGCTTGCTAGTGGGGTATAAATTGATTCATGCATTTTGGAGAGCTATTAGATGATATCTAGTGTAAGAAATAAGGCGAGTCCCCCAATTCAGGGGTCCTGGTAGAACACAAAACATACTTGGGAGCCAGGCAGCAAGGCAAATATCTTCTATGTAGAAGGGTGTGCACACATGGTCTGGAAGCACACGCACACCGAGCAGGCGGTCTGCTCAGCTTTATAATCCCTGATGCACGTGACCTGTCCCTCACGCTTGATGGGAGCTCAGGCGCACAGTCTTGCTCGATTGGCTAACTCAAAAGGAGGGGTTGGCCTTTGCTGTTTCAAGATGGTGGCCCCAAGGGGAACTGCAAGTCATGCGGCCAACATGGCGGCTGCCAAGTCATGCAGCCCAAAACGGTGGCTGTCTAAACTGTTCTTTGACAGAAAAGATGATTTGTTTATTCTCACATCTAGTACCATTAAAAGTGCATAGCACATGTGCCTAGTACTTCTACTTTTGTAAACATACCTTAAAGAAACTCTCAGACATATCATAAGAAGAATGTGTAGATATTTAGTGCAGCAATTTGTAATAGTAAAAGACCCCATCAGTAGAAGAGAAGCTGTGGAAGCTATTTGTATAATGCCTATGTGCTACAAAAGTTAAGATGAATCACAGTTATGTGTTTTAATGCTAATAGATCTAAAAATTATAAGAGCAGATGAAAAAAGTTGTCAACCTATTTATACACAACACAAATCTATTTGTATAAATTAAAAGACAATACAGTGTAGGTATCTGAGGATACCTATGCTTGTAGTAAATGTATAAAATCATGGAACCCACACGCCAACATCCTGCTATGCTTACCTCTGGGTGAGGAAGGGATCTGTGACTTGGGAATAGAAACAAAGGAGACTTCATCTCCCTGTGATATTTCATTTCTTAGAAAAAGATAGGAAGCAAATATGAAGGATGCTGCTATTTGTTCCTGGTAGGTGGTGAATAGATGCATGCATGCCATTCTCCTTTTTCTTTTCTTTTTTTTTTTTTTTAATATACTGCTTTCCTTTTAATTCATGTTTCCTTCTTAGTTGCCGCTTTGGTAACAAATAGGTCCCCACCTCTCAAGAATATTGCATCTGAACAGGCTGAGCCAGAGCCAGTGTGAACACAGGCCCTAGACCAGGGCTTTTGGAATAACAAGAACAGCAAAACTAGCTTTTTCTTCCATTAGAAAGGGACTGTGAGTCGGAAGGTCCAAAGTTCTACTTTCTAAAAAGAAAACCTGGAGCTCAATATAAAAAAGAAAACCAAAATCTATCAGAAACGAAGCATAGTACCTCATATACTCAAGGTCAAGATGGTTTTTGAGAAATAAGTATCTGAGTATCTGGCCTCTTCTATTAGGAATAGCCCCATTCCAGCATTTTTAAAGGAAGATGTTTTTGTTTCTATTTCATTTCCCAAACAGGTATAAAATCTACTAAAAGGGAGATAATCAATCAGAATAAATCAGCTCACTCATGAGAGACACTCCTAGATAACGATTTTTGGTTGCTGAGAGTATTCAACACATTATTTCAGAGTGGCAAATTTAGAAATAATCTGAAAAGAGAATTTGAAAGTGGCAGCCACAGTCACTGATAGAGTTATGTGAGACACACAGACATATAACTCCTCTTTTCTTTTTAATCAGTGTATATGGCAAGGGGCCCAAACCCCTGATCATCAAAATAAGTTATTTCGTATATTACAGTGCAAGAACAATAGAGGGAAAGACTTTCTTGTGGAGTGACTGAAAGGCATTTGCAAAAGATTGATATCACTCTGAGATGGAAGGCCTGGAGCCAGTGCTGCAGCATGGCCCTCATTAGCTTGACCCCTCCTATTCTTTGGTTGTGGTGGCCTTAGTTAGAGCTGCCTTTTCTAAACATTCTGCTGGCTTCTCCTCCTCCTCCCCCTCCTCCTCCTCCTTATCTTGGGGATAGAGGTCCAGGTATTTCTGCATGCATTCCTGCATGGCCCAGAACTGGTCTACACAGTCTGATCCTTTGAGATCCTCCGTGCTATAGTGGAAGCAGGAACAGGCTGACTTGAACTGTTCCCCACAGGGGCCACTAGCCATTACCCCAAGGCACGGGCAGTACCAGTTAATGTCTCCATTTGGCAGGATCAACCCGTGCTCCTTGTATGGATCATTGGGATCGTCAGCCACCAGCTCTGCATTGCTTGGAGTTTCATGGTCTTCTTTGGTCACAAATATGATTTGATCCTTCCCTTCCTGCCAGCAGTAGGCCATGGCAGCAGCCATGTTTTGGTATTCTTTTTACAACAAAAAGAAAATGTACAGAGGAGGGATAAAGGGCAGAAATGTCTTAAAAACTAGAGAAAGATACCTGTGTGACAGTTGTAAACTGGATTCTGTTTAAGAATACCTTTCAGCTTTTTATTGGCTACAAAGTCATATTTTGGGTTAAAAGGTTTTGTATTCCATAATAGGTGCTGATGCTTTTTTTTTTTTTTTTTTTTTAAACCAACCTCATTTTTAAAATGAGGAAACAGGTTGTAGCTACTTTCTTTGATATGCTAGACTTTAAAAGCCCTGAATGTTCTCTGTGGCACACAGGGCCTGCTTGCATCTCAGAGAACGGAAGTGTCAGGTAAAGTCCCTTTTCCCTCTCTCTGGTTAGTCTGTCCTGCTTGGCATGACTCACTCCCTAGATGTTGTGAACCTTCTAAATGTGGCTTTGGGCCAAATCCTATCCCTTGGAGCAAGCATGTCAAACTCAAAGGCTAACATGGGCCAAATAAAGAAGGTTTAAGTGTATGTGGGCTGCAAAAAAACAAAAGCTTCAAGTTTCATAGAAACGTAGGTTTATTTCAATAGAGACATGCTGAATACAAAGGGCTGAAATAAATGAGTCATCGTTAACATAAAATAATAGAACATTTTAATAAAAATTAATATTTTTTTCTTGAACACTAACTTACCAGACACTGAATAACTGCACAAGTTAATAAGCGTAATGCAAATAAACCAATTTTTCTTGTTCTCTGAAAGTGAAATATTTCCTGTTGCACACACCAAACAAGTCATTCCAAGACTAATGACATCGCAGTCGGTTGCTAACATATTCGCTGCTAGTATTACTGGAGAGAAATGGTGTACCTGTGCGTAAGGGAAATGAATGCAACATGATTATAGTGATCAGTCATTAGTGAACGTTGTAGTTTGTTATTAATAACTAGTGGCCTGGTGCATGAAATTCATGCACATTAAAAGGGAATTAATTAGAGGAAATATTTTAATATTGCTATTTGCCCTTTCTCTATAATAGAAGTGTCAGAGATGAAAGAAAATTAGTAAAATGTATATGAAAATAATATACAAATTTATTAATAAATACATAATAACAGCATCATGTCCCCTGGCTGGCGCTGGGTGGGGGATGCATCCTTACATCCCCTGGCCTTGCTGTGCACGCAGCCCCGCCCACCCATGCCTGCCATGCATGCAGCATGGTGTGAAGGTGTCATGACCATTTGTATATTAGCTCTTTATTATATAGAATCATGTATAACAGGATATTGTAAAAATTAAGACATGAAATTTTATTAAAACATTTCTTACATACTGTTATATTGGCTGGGCCACAAATATTCATTGTGGGCCGCATGCAGCCCACAGGCTGTGAGTTTGACATGCTTGCCTTGGAGAGATGGAAACCAGTTCCTCTAAACTGAGGAACCATTTCACAGCAGGCAGACGCAGCCTGCTCTGGGCGCTGCCTGCCCTCTGCAGGTGGGGTGAGGAAGGTGTAGGGAGGAAGTGGGTCACCTAGCAGCACCTTCTCTCCTGTCATCCCTAAGTCCCCTCTGGTCCCCGGGGGAGGTCACTGCCCTTTCCCTAGCTGACATTTTCACAGAAATGCCACGTGTCATAACCCATCCATACTTCCAGATGAGTCTGCACAAAACTTTGAAGTTGTTTGGGACAGAAAGAATGCTTTGCATGTCCATTTCCTCCCCTGTTTTGTTAGAACTACTGTGCATGCTTTCTTTCCAGGGGGCAGTACTCATTACTTCTGAGCAGTTGAATTTATTTACAAAAATGACCCCAAAACTGGCTCTAAATACAAAGCCCACCAGCTCACTCATGTTATGGGCAGCTGTGCTGTCTTACAGACATAAGTTGGGATGGGATCTCAAGGGTATAGCAAGTTGGAAGGGCCTTCCCACCCTCTGGGCAGCACTGTAGCATTTACTGTTCTCCTATAATGGTCTGGAAAGTACTTCCAGACCCTGGAGTCTGCTTTTTCTCTTTTCTTAGTATTGGTGCCACATGGCATTGACAGCTAGGCCTCAGTTATGTTGTCATGAAAATCTTGTGATCTTTGGCAATTTGAATGAAAATATGTCTTAAGTTGGTCCAATCTAAATAGGGTGCCTCCTAAAAGCCGAATGTCTTAAACTCATAAAGATTCATGACAGCTCTCTCTCTCTCTTACACACACACACACACACACACACACACACACACACATTTATTTATATAAAACTTTACTTTCTAGCAGCTGGTCTCCAGGTGTGCAGTTCTTGTCAACCACAGACTTCAGAGCTGAAAGAGAATTTGCAACTGAACTCTGAGCCAGAATGTACAATTCGTTTAGCTCTGTTTTCTGTGTGATCAACAAGGAAACTCCCATTGCTTCTTGGTGTTAATTTGAATCCTGAGGCTTATTCTGCTGTTAGAGACAGAGGTTTAGATGAGATAAGAAGAACATTCACTCATTCCTTGGGCCGCTTTCTCCATCCATCCATCCACCCACCCATCCATCTATACGTCCATTTATCCTTTCTTTCTTGTTCTTCATTTTTAAGCAATAATTCTATTTTAGGTACTCTGCTTGGCACTAGGATACAAAAATAAAACAAATCAAAATGAAACAAACCAAAAAACCAACATAAACACAAATTTTGGCATTGAAGGACCTCATTGTTTCTCAGGAAGCAGACCAAGGACAACTGCTGTATCTAGAAATGAAGCAACAAACAGGAAGGAAGAGCTAACTCTGCTTTTGGGAGAGAACAGAGAGATGACCTTGATTCTCTTTCTCAAATCTTGGGATAATAAATTCAATTGCATAAAAAACCTGTATTTTTATATTTACAGTGCTGTGTAGTTTACAAAGCTTTGTAAGTGATATGGGAGGCAGTTACAGACATGAGCAGAGTAGGAACAATAGGCCAGGTACAGAAGGTCACCAGGGCAAAAAGCCCTGGGTGCTTAGCAATGGCCAAATTGAGAAGGCGAGTATTGTCAGGTGGGACCTCATTCCCAGGGTGACCTTTCCTCCCCTAGCATATCACTGGTCAAGCAGTTTGGACTCTCCCCTGACCTTTTCTCCCTTGGTAGATTGCTAGTCATGTGGTAGATCCCTTAGAGGAGGAGCAAGGGGGCCAGAGAATAGCCTCATATGACCCCCATACAAGCCCTTGCATGATCACTCCCTTAAGCCTTAGGCCCTCAGGACAATGAGGTTCTGGCCCGAATGAAATAATCTTAAGAACAAAGCTTCAGGTTTATTGACCACAAAGATAGGGTCAAACTAGAGATAACATCGAGGCCTCAGTTGTGTTTCAGCTCCAGGCCCAGAAAAAGCAGCAAGGCCAGGCAGGACAACATCATGGCTGATATCAGGACCAGCTGCAATGATTAATTACCACTTGCCCTGGTGCTGACCAATCAGTGGAGACCAACATCCTGAGAAGACACACCTGAAAAGCTGATGAATATTCTATTGAGACTCTCCCCTGTCACCTCCCCTAAAATCTCTGCCTTTGGAAAACAGATAAAACCCCTGAAGACAAGGACCCAGAGCATGCGCTCTCTCTTGAGCATGCCCACACTCTTTCCCCTCTATTCCCCCAAGTGCATTTTCTTTGCCTTTCTTTCTCATAAGCTCCAAGGGCCCTTCTTTCACCTCTGTAACTTGTTGCTGAATCCATGCAGTCTCGCTGTCTCTGTTCTACAGTTCATTTCTTCTACCTCTGTGACTTTATAAATAAATTTCACTTGTATTTGAGTCTTGCCTCTAAATTCTTTCTTAGCCAGAACTCAAGAACTGAGGTCTAACAATCTGGTGCCAGTTCACTGTTAACATAAGGACCTGGGTTATTGATGGCACTTCCTCAGAGTGAGTGTGAGATACAAAAGACTCATTGATGTAGCTTCTCTTTTGTTTCGTCCCTTTCCTTTCAAGCACAGAAATAAGAGAATGACATATATGCCCATTTTACATGTGTAAAGAGTTTACTGTAACCTCTTCTTATCCTTATGGTTTCCAAAGACCAGGAAGAGAATTTTAAAAAGGGCCAGATGGGCTATAACAAGGAGCATGGGGATTTTACCTACAGCCTGTGGGAATCTACACCTTGTGGAATATGTATGGGTGATTTTACATAATTGAAATGAAATGAGCCATGAAAAAAAATCTATCACAAGCCACCTTCAAAGGGTCGAGCGTTAGTTTTTCTTTTCTTTTGGAGAATCAGAGAGGTCCCTTGCTTCCTATAAAAAAGCAAAGAGCATAAAATTTTATTCAAGAAATATAGCAACAATATGATTTAGTTTCATATATCCCATATCCCAACTGGAAATGGGATAAGGAGGGTAGCAAAGGATGTAGGATGGAGACACTGAGGAAAGGAATGGAAGAGAGAGGGTGCTGATTAGCAAATGGGGGGGTGTGGTACTGGGCCATGTTGTGAGGCTTACCAAGTCTACTGACTGCCCTCTGTGGTGTCACCAGAGGAATGACAGCCAAAGCTCTGCAGGGATGGGAACTTTCCATTCAGAACAGGCTGATGTAGGGTGGAATTTTGGAAGGATATAGCGCTGATCAGGGCAATATTATCTGAAAGGATGGATGACTTCAACTCAGATCCCCACATCTGCAACTCCTAGGCCTAGGTAGCTGCACCTGAAATGCTATGAGGCCTCCCTAGATCATCTGACCTAGAGGTCCTAAAACAGGGTAGCACAATTGCCAAAACTTGATGAAGCAGAATGACACTTCTAATAAAAAGGAGACTGTGACCCAAGACAGGGCCTTTGGTTTTTATTGAAACACCAATATTTTCTTCATGGAAGCAAATATTACAAGTTCCTATGCTAGCCTACAACAACATATTTCTTTGCATTCCAGAAACATTTAATTGATTGCCTGTGATGGCTAGAGTATTCTGTAAGGATCTGCCTAAGTCACAGAGGAATAAAACCTGGAGGAAGGCAGCCAGCTAACTGCATACATGAAAGCTCTGCTCAGGGTTTCAGGAAGACCACTCAGGAGTGAGCAGCTACTTCCCATAGAGAAGTACATGGAGCCCAGAGGCTGGATGGTGACGGAACATGACCAAATCTACTTGAGACTATACAATGTAAAGTACTATTTCAAATATTGGCTTTTGACTTACGTTTTTAAAAAATTTATCTTTACTGTTGAAAGTATTATAGATGTCCCCCCTTCCCCCCATTGACCCCTCCAGCACCCCCGTGTCCCCCCCCCCCCCAGGCTTTCACCACACTATTGTCTGTGTCCATGGGTTATACATATAAATTCTTTGGTTAATCTCTCCCCACCTACCCCCGCCATCACTCTGAGATTCATCAGTCTATTCCATGCTTCTATGTCTCTGGCTCTATTTTGTTCATCAGTTTATTTTGTTCATTAGATTCCACATATAACTGAGATCACGTGATACTTGTCTTTCTCTGACTGGCTTATTTTGCTTAGCATAATACTCTCCAAGTCCCTCCATGCTATCTCAAAGGGTAAGAGATCCTTTTATTTTACAACTGCATAGTATTCCACGGTGTAACTCTACCATAGCTGTTTTATCCACTTGTCTACTGATGGGCAATTTGGCTGTTTCCAGATCTTAGCTATTATAAATTGTGCTGCTATGAACTCAGGGTGCGAACATTCTTTCTGATTGGTGTGTTGGGTTTCTTAGAATATATTCCCAGAAGTGGGATCACTGGGTCAAATAGCAGTTCCATATTTAATTTTTTGAGGAAACTCCATACTAGTTTTCATAGTGGCTGCACCAGTCTGCATTCCCACCAGCAGTTCCTAGGGTTCCCTTTTCTCCACATCCTTGTCAGCACTTGTCATGTAAATAGAAACAACAACAACAACAAAGCTGGGTAGCAATATTCATATCTGACAAAATAGACTTCAAAATGAAGGCTATAACAAGAGACAACAAAGGTCACTACATAATACTAAAGGGATAGATCCAATAAGAGGATATAACCGTGGTAAACATATATGCACACAATATAGGAGCACCTAAATATGAAAAAATACTTTTGGAGGATTTTAAGGGAGAGATCAACAGCAATACAGTCATAGTAGGGGACTTTAACACTCCACTGACTTTACTGGATAGGTCTTCCAGACAAAAAATCAACAAGGAACAGTGACTCTAAATGACACACTAGATCAGATAGATTTAATTAACATTTATAGAACATTTTATCCCAAAGCTGCAGAACATACATTCCTCTCAAGTGCACATGGGTCATTCTCAAATATAGATCACATGTTAGGACACAAAACAAGTCTCTACAAGTTCAAGAAGATTGAAATTATATCAAGCATCTTCTTGGATCACAATGGCATGAAATTAGACGTCAACTACAATAAAAACACTCAAAAACATTCAAACACATAGAGGCTAAATGGCATATTATTAAACAATGAATAGGTTACCAATGAGACAAAGGAAGAAATAAAAAACTTCCTGGAAACAAATGAAAATGAACACACAACAACCCAAAATCTATGGGACATAGCAAAAGCAGTCCTGAGAGAGAAGTTCATAACACTACAGGCCTACCACAACAAACAAAACAATTCGTTAAATAAACATTCTAATACTACAACTTAAAGGATTAGAAAGAGAACAAGAAAAGCCCAGAGTAAGTAGAAGGAAGGAAATAATAAATATCAGAGTGGAAATAAATGACATAGAGACTAAAAAACAATACAAAAGATCAATGAAACCAAGAGCTGGTTCTTTGAAAAGATAAAAAGATTGATTAACTTTTAGTCAGACTCATCAAGAAACAAAGATAGAGGACCCAAATAAATAAAATCAGAAATGAAAGAGGTGAAGTAACAATTGACACCACAGAAATACAAAGGATTGGAAGAAAATACTATGAACAACTATATGCCAACAAGCTGCACAATGTGGATGAAATGGACAAATTCAGAAAAATACAATATTCCAAACTGAATCAGAAAAACTGGATAGGCCAATAACAACCAATTAAATTGAAGCAGTAATCAATAAAATTCCCAGAAAACAAAAGTCCTGGTCCGGATGGCTTCACAGGGGAGTTTTACCAAACATTCAAAGAACTAACACCTATACTCTTCAAACTACTCAAAAAAAAAATCCAAGCATTATTGTAATTCCAAAACCAGATAAAGACACTACAAAGAAAGAGAATTACAGGCCAGTATCCCTGATGAACATAGATGCTAAAATCCTCAACAAAATACTAGCAAGTCTGATCCAGCAATATACTAAAAAGATCAAACACCAAGTGGGATTTATTCTAGGAATGCAAGGCTGGTACAATATTTGCAAATCAATAAATGTGATATATCACATAAATTGAAAGACAAAAACCACATGATTATATCAATAGATGCAATAGATTTGACAAAATCCAGCATCTGTATTCTCAGCAAAGTGGGAATAAGAGGAATTATACCTCAACATAATAAAGGCCATATATGACAAACCTATAGCCAACATCATACTCAATGGGCAAAAATTAAACTATTTCCCATAAACAAGACAGGGATGTCCACTTTCCCCACTCTTATGATTTATGTTGAACTTGAGAAAAAGCAGGAGGTGGTTGGAGAGGCAGGTAGAAACTTTGTTCTATCCAGGCCCTCAACTGATTGAATGAGTCCCACTTACATTGGGAAGGGTGCTCTACTGGGTCTAGCATTTACCAATTCAAATGCTAATCTCATGCAAAATCACCCTGACAGACACCCACATGATAATGTGCTACCTGGGCATCCCTTGGCCCAATCAAGTTGACACATAAAATTAACCAACACATTTCTCATAGAAGCTCATCCTTGGCATTGAAAAGGTTTTAGAAGTTTGTAACATGGGTTGTTTCTCTAATGTGACTTCAAAGTAGAGGTGATTCCTTCTCCTTGGCACAGGTGTGCTTCCAGGACTACTGTACGTCACCAGAAAGTGCAGTCTGGGGCCAAGAATGAGAAAGAGAGAGAGAGAGAGAGAGAACAAATGAATGAGAATGAAAAATAAGTTTCTCAAAGTTGGATGAGAAGGAAATGAGTTATGGATTAAATAGGTGTTGGAAATTTGGTCTAGCATAGCTTAGTTACTATCTGGAGTAATGGTCCAGGGCAGGATGCCTCAAGGTTGGTTAGGAGGCTGTTTCCCATTGTGGACCCTGCCCTGAGCTTCTCACAGGCTTCTACATCTGGAAATGTGCTTTGCTGATCTTGAATACAATTGTGTCTTTCTCTCTGCCACTATTTGTTTAGACTCCCAGCTGCTGCCAAGTATTTGATCCTCAGAAACTGAGCACCATAATTGTATGTACTTTGTGCTGACAGATTGTTGATTACCTCAGACCAGGTGTGAGTTATTATTTTCCACAGGACTTCCCAACCACAGGCAGAAATGATTGATGGATGGAAGAGATCCAAAGACACCCCCAAAATCTCTATTTTATCAGTAAATACCACCATTAATTGTTTTCTTTTCTGTTTTTTATACAGTAATCCCTTGGTATCCACAGGGGATTGGGTTCAAGTCCTCTGCAGATACCAAACTCTTAGGATGCTCAAGTACTGTTTTTTTTTTAATCCTCACTCGAGGATATTTTTCCATTGATATTTAGAGAGTGGAAGAGAGAGGGGAAGACAGAGAGAAATATCAATATGAGAGAAACACATCAAATGGTTGCCTCCTGTACAAGCCCCTTGATTGGAATTAAATCCGGGACCCTTCAAGTCTGCAGGCTGATGCTCTATCCACTGAGCCAAACCGGCTAGGACTCAAGTTCTTTATGTAAAACTAGAGGCCTGGTGCATGAAATTCGTGCAGGGGGGCAGAATCCCTCAGCCTGGCCTGCACCCTCTCACAATCTGGGACCATTGGCTCCTAACCACTCACTTGCCTGCCTGCCTGATTGCCCCTAATCACCTCTGCCTGCTGGCCTGATGCCCCTAACCGCCTCTGCCTCGGCCCTCACCACTGTGGCTTTGTCTGGAAGGACATCCAGAAGATGTCTGGTCTAATTAGCATATTACTCTTTTATTAGTATAGATGATGTAGAGTATTTGCATATAACCTACACACAAGCAACCTCCCGTCTACTTTATTATTTTAAAATATGTTTTTATTATTGATTTTGGAGAGAGGGGAAGGGAAAGGGAGAAAGGGAGAGAGAGAGAGAGACATTGAGTGAAACATTCCTTGCAGCAAACATAGATTGGCTGCCTCCTGCAGGCCCCCTACTGAGAGTTGAGCCCACAACATGTGCCCTGACTGGGTGGGAATCAAACTGGTGACCTTCTGGTGCATGGGATGATGCTCAACAACTTAGCCACACCAGCCAGTACTATTTTTATTTTTCAAGTCGATTCTAGAGAGAGAAGAAGTGAGAGAGAGAGAGAGAGGGAGAGAGAGAGACATTGATTTGTTGTTCCACTTATTTATGATTCTTTAGTTGATCTTGTATGTGCCCTGACTGGCAATTGAACCCACAACCTTGGCATAATGGGGACAACACTCTAACCGACTGAACTACCCAGCCAGAGCCCTCTGTATACTTTAAATCATCTCTACATTATTTATAATATCTAAAACAACGTAAATGCTATGTAAATAGTCATTGATACTATATTGTTTAGTGAATAATGACAAGAGAAGAAGTCTGTACACATTCACTATAGACACAGTCATTATAGGCCTAACTCAGCTGTGGGCAAACTACGGCCCGCGGGCCGGATCCGGCCCGTTTGAAATGAATAAAACTAAAAAAAAAAAAAGACCGTACCCTGTTATGTAATGATGTTTACTTTGAATTTATATTAGTTCACACAAACACTCCATCCATGCTTTTGTTCCGGCCCTCCGGTCCAGTTTAAGAACCCATTGTGGCCCTCGAGTCAAAAAGTTTGCCCACCCCTGGTAACTACACAGTACACGTCAGCAACAAGGTAGCTTTTCCCCCAGAATATTTGTTGATTCGAGGATGGTTGAATTGGCAGATAGAGAGGGCCAACTGTATTTCCAAGTGAATTAAGGCCCTTTGTCAAGTTTGGCCTCGGAGCAGCTTCATGAGGCGAAGAAGAGCAGTTGCCACCATCTTTCTGCACGAGAACACTGAGCGGTAGAGTGAAAACGTAACTTGGGAAGTGACTACATCCAAATTCATGGCAGGATGGAGTCAGTGGCTCTTCCTTTTGGGAACTTGCCAGACTGAGGCCTTGCCTGAACCCTATTTCCTCAGGAGGCTCTTTTGCCTAAACTGTGACATCTGGTTCCCTTAGGAAATCAGAGTGCTTACCTGGGCTTGTGGCATTTTCCCAGGTGGACACCGAGGAAGGCATTGTTTCTGACGGTGCTCAGGAAAGTACAGCCAGAGCAGGGACCCACCCCTGCCCAGTGAAGACAGGATTGTTTTTTCTTACATGGCTTCAATAGCATCCCCTACAAGGCCAGAGATGACAGCTGCTAATACTGTGTGTGTGTGTGTATGTATGTATGTATGTATGTACCATCTATCTTTCTATCTCACCTGTCTATCTATGCCAGTGGTCAGCAAACTCATTAGTCAACAGAGCCAAATACCAACAGTACAACGATTGAAATTTCTTTTGAGAGCCAAATTTTTTAAACTTAAACTATATAATTAGGTACATTGTTATTAACTTAATTAAGGTACTCCTAAGGCTTAGGAAGAGCCACACTCAAGGGGCCAAAGAGCCGCATGGGGCTCTCGAGCTGCAGTTTGCCGACCATGGGTCTATGCATTAATAGACATTATTGAATTCCTAATATATGGTCCTGAACTGGATACTGGAAAGGGGGATGGAAAGCTCCCCTCTAGGACCTGCGTATCTAGGAGGGGATAAAAGATGTGTAAATAGTATCAACACCAATCTCAATAAAAGCCAAAATAGAGTGGATGCCTGACAAGAGGATAAATGTGCTTCAGATTTTTAAAAAAAATATAAGTATTGGAAGATGCTTCATGGAGGAGAGAATTTTGAATTGAACTTTGAAAATTGGATAAGATTTAAATAGAGGAGGGGGAGAGTGAAGGGTGTGGGCTTTACTAGCACAGGGAATAGGGCAGGCAGACAAGGGTGGGGAATAGGAATGCTTAGGCGCTATCATCTAGGGTGTGTTGGACTGTGAAGAAACCCCCAGTCTCAAAGAGGAATGTATTCTCTGACAGAACAGAGTCAGCTGTGGGGCAGGCTCCAGGATGACCTGAGTCAATAGCTCCGGGATGTTGTCAAGCACATGGCCCTTCCCTCAGCTCTGCTTGGTGTCCCAGGTTGACTGCACCCTCCAGGGAGCAGAAAGCTCTGCAGTGATGCCAGCTTCACACCATGATGGACAATGTGCAGAGGAAGATGTGAGATCATCTCTTGTCTGTGGTCCTTGTAGGGTGGGAAAACTCCCTAAATCTTTCCAGTAGGCATTCCTCATATTTTTAAATTCTCACTTGAGGATATGTTTTTATTGATTTTTTAGAGTGGGAGGGAGGAGGGAGGGGTTATGAAGGGAGAGAGGGAGGATGAGAGAGAGGGAGAGGGAGAGAAAGAGACAGAAACAAACACTGATGTGAGAGAGAAACATCAATCAGTAGCCTCCCATATGCATCCAGACTGGAGATCAAACCAGCAACCCAGATATGTGCCTTGACCAGGAACCAAACCCACAACCTTTTGGTGTATGGGATGACATAGCATCCAATTGAGCCACTGGACAGGGCACGTTCCTTATCTTTTTACAGTTCCCTCACCCACCACTCAGCAGACATTGAGCAGATCTGTATTAATATCCACTCCTGGAACCAAGGTATTACTGAGATTTGCTTAGACTAATTATTGGGGTGAAATGGGTGTGGGGGTCCATTGTGGCCCCCACAAAGGGAGTGCTAGGGAAGAAAAGAAAAGACCGCCTACTGTGGCACAGTAAATATGGTGGCAAGGGAGGTGGGTCCTCAGTGCTGGCGGAAGGAGGCAGGGGAATTCTGACCTGGAGACAGAGGGGATTGTCTGAAGGATTTTACTCAGGGAAGGAGAGGAGTAGAAACACGTGTGTTTTGCAAGACAGGAAGACAAGGGGAGACTGGAGGCATGAGGGGTGTTAGAAGTTCTTTGAGGAGTTGCGGGGAGAAGAGGAGGAGAGATTGCAGAGAGGCAGAAAAGTGAAGGTTGTGTCTGCCAACTCAGAGACAAAATTGACTGGACTCAGTGACTATGTGGATTATGTCTGGGTGGTGTTGTTGGCCTCATAGATTCAAGTCTGAGTTTCTGGGGAAATGGTGATGCCATAAAAAATCGAAAACAGCCCTAACTGGTTTGGTTCAGTGGATAGAGCGTCGGCCTGCAGACCGAAAGGTCCCAGGTTCGATTCCGGTGAAGGGCATGTACCTTGGTTGCGGGCACATCCCCAGTGGGAGGTGTGCAGGAGGCAGCTGATCGATGTTTCTCTCTCATCGATGTTTCTAACTCTCTGTCCCTCTCCCTTCCTCTCTGTAAAAAACCAATAAAATATATTTTAAAAAATCAAAAACAAAATAAGGGAGGTCAAGAGATGGAGCTGTTTGACCAGTGGCCACCCCTCACTCAGCCTAGGACCCTGGGCCACTTCCCACTTGGCAAACACATGCTGTCCCCTGACTGGGGAGCTCTAAGTTCCTCATTCCTTGCTGATTCTACCTGTGAAAGTCATTTTGACATCAGAGGGTAGAGAGTGAATTTGGGGCTCCCAGCAGCCTCTCTTCAATACCTGGAGTTTCCTCTAGGCAGACGTATAGCTGGGGAGAGAATCAGATTTTCCCTTCAAATCCTGGGGACAGTCACTGACCCCCAGGCCACTCTCTTTCTGGACTTGGAGGTAGAGATCCTGCTATCCAGTCTTCCTTGCTCCCAAGATTATGACAGTCCTCTCCCCTTAACACCTCCAAGCCCAGGAGAGACCAGACTGAAATGTCAAGGAGAACCTATTGCAAGTTTGGTGATAATGGAAGAGCAGAGGTCTGCCTGTATCACTCCCAGGCTGCCTCTGGGGGGTGGACTCCCTGTCCCACTCCTCACCCTCTCACTCTCCTCAGATCTCCACCTCTCAGCCTTTCATCTGGATAGAGCCCCAACTAAAGAGGGAAGAGGAACTATTCCTCTGTTCCCACCAAAGGCTCGCCTTCCAAGTCCTCTCCCATCTAGAACAGGGATGTCCTCCCAGGACAATTAGTGAGAGTGGCCACCATCATTATGGGAATCCCATGCTACACACAGAGGTCTGACTGCTCTTAAGCTCCTGACAAGAAAAGCACAATAGTGTGCCTGGGGTGCACCTCCTAATAGTGTGGATTATTTGGTCTTGAGTAACACCATAGCAGAACATCCACAGCAATCCCAAGATGGGAACCTATCCAGCGCAGCCCAGTTTTTTCACTCTTTCCTGTAAAAATCCTGGAGCCGGTGCTGTCCTCTTGTGAGTGGGGTTGCTCAGGGTGGAAGGAATGGGACTCTCCTCCCTAAAAGACTAAGAGCTCAGTTTGGACCCTGTCCAATCCTCTATTCTTAAGTCTTTGTATTAGTCAGGAGACGCCAACGGCAGTAACAAACAGCCCCAAATCCCAGGGCCTTCATAGGAGAGTTTATTTTTCCTTCATGGTACAGAGAACATGAGTTCATGGGGAGGAGGGTGCTCTGCTCCTTGCCGCCATCAGGGACCCAGTGTTTGCCACCATCTGGGACCTTGGAATTCTTCCCTGAATCTTCTGGTCCACAGACAGGGGAGAAAACTATGTGGAGGAGATACCACTCTCACCTGCCTCAGCCTGGAGGTGCCACACATTGCTGCCACTTATAGCCTACTGGGGAGGACAGGATCTACCTAGAAGGAAGGATGCTGACAGTATCTGTATCTGGGTGGTAGGGCGATAAAAACACGAGTATGGGTAACAGCTAGTCTGAGTCTGCCACAGTCCCCGTATCAGGCAGAACAACATGTGTATCAAAGTGTGCAAGTGCGACCTCCTTCTAAAACTGCCCCCCGTTATGCTGGCCTGAGAAGATCCACCTTGTTTAAGGTCTGGACCATCCTCCTTGGTACCTGGTACATATGTCACATGGAAGGAAGAATAAGGATCTTCTCACCACAAGGGCCAAGAAGTGTCTGTGTTCTTTTTGGAGCCAGATTTTGTGTTGTTGCTGCTGTCTTCCATTTGGGGTAAAGCACAGGTGCCATTTTCCTAACCTAACACTGAGTTCCAGCCCTGTAGGACATTGGGTGTACGAGAGGACCAGGCCACCAGGCAGAGCAGAGCAGAGCCCATGTCTTCTCTGACATGGCCACTTGCCGACACAAGGAGAAAGGAGACAAGAGAGTAGAAACAGTCCCATCTGAGTTCAGGCTGAGAAACACTGTTTTCCCAAAATAACATAATCTCAGGAAATCAAGCATTAAAGGAAGACAGTCACTGACAGTCCAACACACTTCACCTGGAACAGTTCGGGCACAGCAGCATAAATGGACAAAGAAAGCTCTAAACTGTGCCTCATCAGTGTGTTCTTCTCCCGCACAACAGACGAGGGCTGTTTAATTTAGACCAGAGAGAAGAGGTTAGAGCAAGTGAATGTGCATCTCTCAGTCTATGCCAGCTTCTCAAATGGAACATCAATCAAGGAAAGTCGGGGGATGGATGGGCCACTCTAAACTTAGGGAACGTGCCGGCCACGGCTCAGCGTCTGAATGTCCTGTCCTCTAGGCCTGGGAGCTAAGCTGCTTGCTGTATTATGTTTATCTTCCTGGAACACTTACTCCAAAGCACTTTGTGGTGTATTTATATGCTGTCTGAGTTGGCTCAGGCTGCCATAACAAGATGTCACAGATTGTGTGGCTTATATAACAGGCATTTGTTTACTCACGGTTCTGGAGGCTGGAAGTCTGAGATCAAGGTGTCATCGGGGGCGGTTTCTCCTGCGGCCTCTCTCCTTGGCTTGTAGTTGGCGCCTTCTCCCTGCGTCCTCACATGGTCTTCCCACTGTGAATGCCTCTCTGGTGTCTCTTCCTCTTCTTATGAGGACGCCAGTCTTATTGGGTCAGGGCCTGCTGCCATAATTGTATAACTCTAAGTGCCTGAAGAGTAAGTACTATTATTAGTATATTCATCAGAAAGAAACCCGACTTCGTGTCTTACACATAAGACTGCTTATTTTTACATAATAATTCTGGGGATGGGCAGTTACACCTGTGATTTAGAACAGAGGTTGACAAATTTTTCTTTAAAGGGCCAGATAATAAATATTTTCAGTTTTTGGGGACCTATAATTTCTTACGCAACTACTCCACTCTGTCATTACAGGGCAAAATCAGCCACAGACAAATGAATGAGCGTAGCTGTGTTCCAATAAAACTTTATTTACAAAAATAGATAGTGGGCCAGATTTGATGCCCAGGCCATAGTTTGCCAACCCCTGGCATAGAAGCTCAAATATGCCAGGGTCAAAGTTTTTACAATTTTCTTGTCTTTCCCTCATGATTCCAATATAGCTGTTATAGCTCTAGCTATCATGTCTGTGTTCCAGGCAGGAAGAAAAGGAAAGGAACAGAGACAAAGGGGTGTCTGCTGAATACGCCTTGTTTTCTGGAGGTCCCACCTAATAGATTCTGTTTTTTGTTTTTTTTCTCACTGGCCTCCCACATATGCAAAGAAGACTGGGACATACCGTCCTTTTTTCTTTTAGTTTGGGCACATTGCCATCCCAAATAACATGTTTTCTCTTATTAAGAAAGAAAGAATACATAATAAGTACTACATAGTAGCTCCTACTACCACTGCTTTTTTTCTTTTTTTTTTTTAAGTCTCCAGCCCAGCTGGTGTGACTCATTGTTTGAGCCTTGACCTATGAACCAGGAGATCATGGTTTCATTCCCAGCCAGGGCACATGCCTGAGTTACAGGCTCGATCCCCAGTGTGGGGCATGCAGGAGGCAGCTGATCAATGATTTTCATCATTGATGTTTCCATCTCTCTCCCTTTCTCTCTGAAATCAATAAAAATATTTTTTTAAAAAAATTAAATTTTTTTTAAAAAGTCTCCAACTAATCAGTCAATACTAAAGGCTGTTCATTTTACTTGTTTCTGGTTACCTCAAACTTCTTTCCATTATGAAATACTTAGAGGAGAATACAACCTTCATGGTCTAACTGCAAAAAGACTACTCAAATTTTCCGATCCTCATTAAAAAAAAAAAAGACACACAAAAAAATCAATAACTCCTTTCATGCTACATCGATTTCCAGGTGGAGAACAAAGAAGGAAAGAGGCAGGAGACAGAGGATGCTGTGTAGTGCCGGCACAGCGATGATTGTTAGCAGCTGGAGAGTAGAGAAGGAAGGCAGCTGTGCCTGCGGGCATGACTGATGATGTGTGATGGGAACCAAGAACTATGTCCATGCTTGGTCAGAGTCTGGGGAAGCAGATTCCATGACATCTCTTGACCATCATTTAAATGCTCCCTCACCCAAAAAGTATTTATGAAAATGCAGGAGTTCTTGAGCCCCCAAGTTTTGCTCTGCTTTCTGTCTTCCCAAAGTAGAGTTGAGACCTTGCAGACACTCTCCTGGTCCTCAGTTACCTTTCATCATCACCTTCTAACAGGCCACATCTCTAAATACAGTCACATGGGAGGTTGGGGCTTCAACATGTAAATATGGGGGGATACAATACAGTCTGCAACAGGCATGCATAGCAATGCATCAAAAAAAACATGGATTAGTTGAAGACTAACATTGCCAGAGAGGAGAGTTGGAAAGGGAAGGGGCCATGGTCAAGATGGCCCTGTGCTATAGAAAGTTACTCAACTCACAGATCCACAGAGACCCATGTCCTCCTGGGACTTAAAGTGTAATAGTCTCCCTCTGTTCTCCTTTCCATTACCCTTTCAGAGAATGAGTGTTGTGTGTGTGTGTGTGTGTGTGTGTGTGTTTATTTTTAGTCTATGGTGACAAGGAGAGGATGAGAAGATGCCTTAAGTTAGCATTAGAATCCAGGAGAGGAACTGAGGCATTCTCACCTCTTGGTTAGATGTGCCCCCAAGACAAGGCTGTGCCTACATCTTGGGTTCAGTCAACATGAAATTAAAAGAAAGCCCATGGCGCCTTCCCTGGCAGGGGGCCCTCCACAGGTTACTGGCTCCAAACACAGCCCCTTCCGTGTGTTATAGCGAGTGAGTGAGAAGAAGGAGTGTGGGCGAGCGAGCCAGGTGCGAGCGATGGCGCTGCTGGGCGGCCGTCTGGGGTCTTGGCGCGTAGCCTGCCGGGCAGCCTCTACCCGCTCCATTTGTGCCTGTATGGCTGTGACAGTACCACGCTAGCTCTTTGTGAGCTTTTACACCAACTGATTTTAGTCTTCACCTTCCTCCACTCCCCCTCCGCCACCCCATTCTGGCCTCCCTGCTTGGCAGGGGCCTCCCGGGGACGTTTTGCAAATGGAACTCTGTCGTGTGGGCCTGTGGCTTGATGTTTGTGCTTGGATTTTGGTAATACCAAGAGTTATTCGATATATCAAGTTCTTTTTTAAATAAAAAAATAATAATAAGTAAAAAAAAAAAAAAAAAAAGAATCCAGGAGAGCTGGTGTAGAATAGGAGACCACCATGTACACTTTGAGCCTTTCCCCCTGATTTAGGAGTGGCCTTAGAGGGTGGTTTGAATCTCTGGTTTTTATGTATCTATGTATCTTTGGTGGCTCTCTCTGACATCGACCTTGGAAGTCTAAGATCGAGGTATTGGCTGATTTGGTTTCTAAGAGGACTCTCTTCCTGACTTGAAGATGGCCACCTTTCTAGTGCGTCCTCACCTGGTGATGAGAGTGAGCTCTGGCCTCTTTTCCTCTTCTTGTAAGGGCACTAATCCAGCCATAGTTCCACCCTCAGGGCCTCATTTAATCCTTTTTATCTTCCAGAGACTCCACCTCTAAAACCATCACATTGGGGGTTAGGGATTCAGCATAGGAACCTTGCGGGCACAGACATTCAGTCTGTAACATTATTATTATTAAGCTTCTATTTCTGAGCACCTGCTGTGTGTCACAGTAGTTGTATCAGGGAAGTATTTCTATCATCCCAGTATGTCCGATGAGAAAATCCTGAGAGGTTAAACCATTTACCCAAGATTATATTCTAAGGAAGAGGTGATGGGAGAATAGGGACCCCCATGTAGCTGACTTCTAGTTTCTTCTTGCTGCTTCAAAGTGTGTGTGGTCCCACAGTCTGTCTGCCCAGCCCTCTGAATTTTCTCCTCTCGAGGCCAAATGTCTTCCTTCCTACCACTCTTTTCCATATGACGTCACCTTCCTGGTTGCTTGGTTGTCTGCCCTGCCTCAGAGAACTGATGAACAAATGACTGATCACGCTCCTTAGCTCTGGAAAAATAGTTGTACTTTAATAAGGGATTTCTGGAGGTACGGGGCCTTTGGGCCCACATTATAACTACTGTGGGCACTAGACACTTTTGCTTTCGTGGTCTTTTCCTTCAGTAAGAAAAATTTAAAGATATATTTTACAATAAATGATTTAAGAATAAAAAAAAGAGATATATTTTACAACTGTGTTGGCACAAAGATGAACTTAATGCAGTCTGGATTCATTATTATGATATATATATATATTTTTTTGCCTATAATGTTTGACTTAGAAAACTGTACTTGGTAGAAGTAACTTTTATTTTTATTTTTATTTTTTATTTTTTTTAAATTAAATTTTTATTGTTCAGATTACATTTGTTCCTCTTCCCCCCCCCCCCCATAACTCCCCTCCTTCCAGTTCCTGCCCCACCCTCCGCCCTCACTCCCCACCCACTGTCCTCATCCATAGGTGCACGATTTTTGTCCAGTCTCTTCCCGAATCTCCCATTCCCCTTTCCCCCCCAAGAATAGTCAGTCCATTCCCTTTCTATGTCCCTGATTCATTATAATCACCAGTTCATTCTGTACATCAGATTATTTATTCACTTGATTCTTAGATTCACTTGTTGATAGATGCATGTTTGTTGTTCATAATTTGTATCTTTACCTTTTTCTTCTTCTTCCTCTTCTTAAAGGATACCTTTCAGTATTTCGTATAATACTGGTTTAGTGGTGATGAACTCCTTTAGCTTTTCCTTATCTGTGAAGCTCTTTATCTGACCTTCAATTCTGAATGATAGCTTTGCTGGATAAAGTAATCTTGGTTGTAGGTTCTTGGCATTCAGCACTTTGAATATTTCTTGCCATTCCCTTCTGGCCTGCAAAGTTTCTGTTGAGAAATCAGCTGACAGTCATATGGGTATTCCCTTGTAGGTAATTGAGTCTCTTTTGCTGCTTTTAAGATTCTCTCTTTGTCTTTTGCTCTTGGCATTTTAATGATGATGTGTCTTGGTGTGGTCCTCTTTGGATTCCTTTTGTTTGGGGTTCTCTGCGCTTCTTGGACCTGTAAGTCCATTTCTTTCACCAGGTGGGGGAAGTTTTCTGCCATTATTTCTTCAAATAGGTTTTCAATATCTTGCTATCTCTCATCTTCTGGCACTCCTATAATTCTGATATTAGTGCGCTTGAAGCTGTCCCAGAGGCTCCTTACACTATCTTCACACTTTCGGATTCTTTTTTCATTTTGATTTTCCAGTTGGGTGTTTTTTGCTTCTTCGAATTTCAAATCTTTGGTTTGATTCTTGTGCTCCTCTGGTCTGCTATTGGGTATAATATTCTTTATTTCAGTCCGTGTATGCTTACTTTCTAATTTCTTTATCGTAGCATCGAGGGTCTCATTAGTTTTCGTGAGGCTCTGCTCAAGTTTATTGCAAGCCCTCAAAATTGCGGTTTTTAGCTCCATATCCTCCATTTCTGTCATGTTTTTTGTCTCCGCATCTTTTATGCTTTCTTGGTGCACCCCTTGTGGTCTTTGTGCGCAGTCTTGTTCTAGTTAAGCCTTAATTGTTGTCATTATTATGATATTTTATTTTATTATTAGAGGCCAGGTGCACAATATTTGTGCACTGGGGGGTGGAGGGGAGTCCCTCAGCTCAACCTGTGCCCTGGGAGCCCTCAGGAGGCTTAGGCCCGCTCCCCTGGGCCTAAGCCGCAGTCAGACATCCTTAGTGCTGCCACTGCAGAGGCGGGTCGCTGCACTCACCAGCCATCAGCCTGGCTTGTGGATGAGCAGCGCTCTGCCTGTGGGAGTGCACTGACCACCAGGGGGCAGCTCCTGCATTAAGCATCTTCCCCCAACTGGCCAGTTCGAATCATAGCAACCAGTTGTTTTGCCGTTCGGTCGATTTGCATATTACCCTTTTATATATAGGAAGGATTTTTGTTTTGTTTTAATTTATTTTAGAGAGAGGAAGGGAAAGAGAGAGAAACATCAATGTGAGGGAGAAACATCAATGTGAGAAACATCGATAGGTTGCCTTCCATACCCACCCTGACTGGGGATCAACCTAGTTATGTGCCCTGACCAGGAATCCAAACCACCACCTTTTGGTGTGCGAGGTGATGCTCCAACCAACAGAGCCACACTGGCCAGGGCTTATTATATTTCATTTTAAAAAAGAACTTAAAGTTAAAACATTCTCATGGGTCCTTCAAAGTATCATGGGCCTGAGGCACTGCACCTCCTGTGCCTGTGTATGGGAAAGGGGACCTGGCCCTGAGCCGGTCTCCCTAGGGCCAGCCTGTAGTGTGTGAGTTCTTGACTTCGTGCAGGAAAAAATTTCACAACATGAGCCCAGATAAATTTTAGAGGACGTTTATTAAAGCTGGGAACAGTGAAACCAGAAAGTGCTGGGTAGATGAGGTGAGGCTGGACTGCCTTGGCTCACTAGAAGTCAGTGAAAAGGGGGCTTGGGGACAGGTTTAGGGGATTTGCTTGGGATGAGCTGCCACTGCCCGTTGCTGCCCTTGTTGCAAGCCTTGTGGGGCCCTTAGAGTTTAGGAGATGCATGGTTGTGGGAAAAGAAGGGGGTGGAAGGTCTGGGCGTGCTCTGGGAGGGAGAGCACTTACTGGGACCTTTGTTTTTGAGGGGTTTACAGGCTGGGTGTTTAGGGGATGGTTAATAGAATATTCATCTGCTTTATGCTGATGTATCAAAATTAGATTTATTCTCTTCATCTGTCCTTGGGTTGGTTGGCAAACGTCACTAACTGGATTTCTGCTACCTGTTTTTGCTATAGCTTAAGGTAATTTAAGCTATTAACCCTCTGGTTGGGGAAAAGACGTGCACACCATTTATTCCTAAGTGTCCTTGATTTAGGAAAGATAGTATTTACTGGATGGTTGCAAACTGCTTGGCATCTAGATTTGCTAGATGACTGTAAATTGCTGTTTAACTATCTAGTCTTCCTAAAGGGCTGTAAACTGCTGTTTTCCTGTTTCGTTTGTCCTGGCTTCCTGGCCTGTCTCACCTGGAGATAAGTGAGTCCGTGGGTGATAGTGGGGAATTTAGTGCTGGAATGAGGGGCTTAAAGGCGGCTCTGGGAGAAGTGGCTTTCTGGGTTTCTGTACCTGTTGAAGACAGAACCAAGGGAGATTCTTGAGGTTGGCTTTTTAATGTCACTCAGCTTTCATGAATGAGCCGAGGGTTCACCCCAAAATAATGGTCAGCCAGTGGTAGGCACACATTTATGGCCTGAGTCTCCATATGCACAGACTTCTTCAGATTCACCAGCCAGTGACCCCTGGGTGAAAGGTGGGTTCTTGATTTCGTGCAGGAAAAATTTCCCAATGGTCCAGATAACCATTTCACAACATGAGTTCTGGTAGGGCCAAGCTCAGGGGAAGTCACCCCTGCAGCCTGGGTCCTCAGCCTGTGTTTCAGCATTTGGCCACATGGCGGCACTAACGTGCTGGCCTGCTGCCCTGAGCCCCAGGCCTGGTTCTGCAGGCAGGGATCTCTGAGCACATTCTGGCTGGGGTTTGCCCTGCTGTCTGAGGCCTGAGCCAGAACAGGGTGTTTGTCTAGAAGGCCCCCTTCTCCCTGCCACCCTCAGTAACCCTCATCATTTCCAAGACACTGAAAACAATGCAGTTCCAGGAAAACATAGATCTGGGCAGTGGGGCTGGGCTGCCACCTCATGTGTCGCCAGTGAGCTGTGGTTCTGGGAAGGAACTCCCTGTGTCTTGTGCTCCTTATCTGAAACACTATAAGGATCTCTCAGGCCGCTCCTGCTCTCAAGTTTTAATTCTGCAGGAAATACAGCAGGGCCCACACTGTTATGGGCCAGAAGAGCTGGTTTGCTGTTTTTGCTTTGCCATTGTCTTGGCTGGGTGGCCACAGGCATGTTACTTTCCCTCTCTGGTTTTCACTTGTCTGTAAGAAAGAGGCCTTTCTATGGGCCACCAACCTGTTGGGAGTGTCCCTGGGACCCAGGTGACATGGCCTCTTCCTCCTTCCCTCCCTCCTTTCTTTCTTCCCTCCCTCCCTCCCTCGCAGACACTGGCAGAAAAAGGGGTAGCTGTGCCCTGTCAGGGGAAGGTGGATGGCTGGATGCAGACCTCCAGGTGATCTGTACCTGAAAACTAGAACCTGCCACCTTGCTGCTGCTGGGGCCTGGAGGAACTGCCAAGTTCTGGGGATGCAGAAAAGGCAGGAGAACCGAGCCCTGGGCACAAATACCACAACAGATCTTACAACAAGAGCTCTCAGATGGCTTTGCCCAGGTCCCACTGCAATGAGTCACATTACTGGTTACTTTTTATTTAAAGTGCCTTTGAGGTGCTGCAAATTCTCTTGTATTTAGACATCTGGTGTCTCCAGCACCTGGCCCAGGGGCTGGCAGCAGCACTCCCCTGAGCCAAGGTGCAAAAAAGTGAGCTGGAGCACTGACTGAAATACAGTGGAACCTTGCTTATTGAATGTCTCCTACCTCCAACAATTCGCTTCTCAACCTGACAACTCTTTCATGCTGATACCGATATGATCAGTCTCACATCTCTCAGGTGACAAACAAAGGAGAGAATGCGCGAATATGTGTCAGTTTACCACTATCAAAATCTCAGGATATTGTGCTGTAAATTTTCGTGGTTTTTTACTTTTGTTGCTGCTTATAGTTATTGTTAAATTTTCATTTTTTCACTGTACATTTCCTTTCCTTTTTGTTAAATTTCCACTTACATTTCATGTCCTTTTTGTTTTGTTATAGATTAAACAGTACAACAGACATGTGCTGTATATAAGAAAGGTTAAAACAGAGAATCATTTTGGGGTCTGGAATGGATGAATTCAATTTACATTATTTCAAATGGGAACAATGATTCGGTTTTCGAACAGCCTTCCTGAATGAATTAAGTTTGAGAAATGAGGTTCTACTGTACAGAGTTCCAGGCCTTGCTCCTGAAGTTGATTTTGTAGATCTTGGGTGGGCCCCAGAAATCGGCATTCTTTTAATCAGCTGCCCAGATGAAATAATACCTTAGAAATGTTCCAAGTGTAATTGGCCGTTAGACATAAGCAGAGCAAGGACAATGGGACAGGTACAAAGGTTACCAGGGGAAAAACTGGGGAAACAAGGACCTCACCCCCAAGGTAAACTTTCCTCCCTTAGCATATTGGTTTGGATCCCCTGACCTTTCATATCACTGGCCATGTGGTTCAGACCCCCTGACTTTTCCTCCCTAAAGATAACATCTAGGTCTCACTTGTATTTTAGCTCTTGGCCCAGAAAAGCACTGATTAATAACCCCCTGACCTGGTGCTGACCAATCAGTGGAGACCATGACCCTGAAGGAGCACATCTGGAAAGCTGAATATTCTGCTGAAACTCTCTCCTGAGACCTCCCCTAAGATTCCCATCTGCCAGGGAGAGATTAAAACCCTCAAGACAAAGGGTCCACTCTCCCTCTCCCTCCCAGGAGCTTGTCCACGTCATTCTCTTCCCCCTCTTCTTTCTTCACTGGCACGAATCCCCTAACCTCTAAGAGAACCCATGAGACTTGCAACCAGGGAAGCATTAGGCACCAGCAGCTCAATCTAGGCTAAGCCCCTGAACCTGTCTCCAAGGCCCCTTATCTTTGACTTCCCGGACTAGGCTCCCCTGTTGCTTCTTCTATGCTAAGACCTTCTTAGTTTCACTGTCCTGAATGTGCTTTTGTTGCAGCCAACATATTCTTGCTTTGTCTCTTGACTGGTATCTGTTTTTCAAGAAGACAGGAACTGAGGCCTCATTGTCTTGCCGGTAACAAATCATGAATGATGTTCATTAGTGGGTGTTACTATTTTCTATCTTTTCTTTTTCTTTTTCTTGGTGTTTCTTTTTAACATTTTTATCTTTAAAATTAATTTTGAGAGAGAGAAAGAGAAAGAGAGAGAGAGAGAGAGAGAGAGAAAGAAACATTGGTTTGTTGTTCCACTTATTTATGCATTTATTGGTTGATTCTTGTATGTGCCCTGACCAGGGATCAAACCCACAACCTTGGCATCCAGATAACGCTGTAACCAACTGAGCTACCCAGACAGGGCTGGTGTTTCTTTTGTTTTAAATTGCATCTTAGTACCTTAGATTCTGGAAAGAGATATGCCAAAAAGCCAGTTTTTAGAGCCAGTCTTTTCCCATCACATGTTGTCTGGGGAAGCGTTCTGGGCCTTTCCCGGGCTGTGGTCACTGTGGAATGCTGGTGACACTGAGTACTCCAGGACCCCTCACGCTCCCGGCACGCAGGCCACAGCCCTACCTAAGGGCTTGGGAGCTGGGCCACCACTAGATGTATCCCTGAGAGCTGGCCGAGGGCATGGCACTTCTTCCAACCTGGTGGGCCTGGGAGTCCGGAACCTAAATTACACCTTTGATTACTCCAAGCATCTGAGAAACACTTAGTTTAGAGCAGGGGTCCTCAAACTACGGCCTGCAGGCCACATGCAAATACAAATTTTTTTACTTCAAAAGAAGATATGTGCAGTGTGCATAGAAATTTGTTCATAGTTTTTTTTTTTTAACTATAGTCCGGCCCTCCAACGGTCTGAGGGACAGTGAACTGGCCCCCTGTTTAAAAAGTTTGAGGACCCCTGGTTCAGAGAGACAAATAACATCTGTGCTCAGAGCACATCTAAGACATAACATGAAGCCTCGAAAGAGAGGGCTCCCTCTTTGGGATTCTCCCTTTTCCTTCCCACTCACTTGATGGACCTCCCAAACCCCAAACCACTTCCTAGGCAGCAGTGATGCTGCTGCCCCTTTCTCTGCCTTTGGAGATGCAGCCGCATGTGGGCCAGAGGCACCCGCCTGCAGGCACTTCTGGGACTCCTGTCTGCCCTCTGCCCACCACTAGGCAGGGGTCCCCAGGCCTCCTTCAGGCTTCCCTCCCCTTGTTAGGGCCCTGCCACCCCCACAGCTTAGGCATCCTCTCCCGCTCCATAATCTAAGCCTCCAAACCCAGTCATAACAAGCTCACAAAAGAGGAGAGGGGGGAAGTTAAAAAAAAAATGTGTCTTGGCCTCAAAACCCAGAACTGAATTCACTTTCAAACATTTAAGAGTGACGAGGCCCTTATGTGTAGGCTGAGGGCTCACTTTCTGTGGGTCTCCCTGCCTCAGAGAAAGGTCTTTGCTGGCGGATAAGGGAGGAGTGGGAATGGGGCACCAGGAGAGGACTGTCCCTGCAGAGCAGGCTGAAATATTAGCTTACTTCACACCCGGGACTCAAGGGGAGGAACTGGGATAAGTGTCAGACCTGCTTTTTTGTCAAGTCTCTTGTCCTCCCTCCCCTTCCTCCCCTGTCCAGCCAACCCCAGCCTTCTGGGAGAGCCGTGTCTGGCTCATGGGTTTCCTGTTAACTCTGCACGTGTGTGTCTGCCCCAGGCCTAGCAGTTCAGCCCTTTCTTCCATGCTGAGAGCAGAGCCCAGGCCCCCAGCCCTGGGCCCTGCGCCTCCTTCTGGAGCGGAGCCCGTTCTGTGCTCACCTTTTCCTGGAAGCAGCTGGTGGGCCCTGTGCTGGGATTGGAGATGCTGTCCAGGCACTGAGGTGCCCTCGCTGCTGGAGTGCAGTGCCCAGGTAGAGGGGGAGCGGAATGAGCTGGACACTTAGCTGCTGCTTCGATTTGTGAGGCTTGAGGGGTGGGTCTTCCGACACCACATACCCCTTCTTCTCAGCACTTGCCCTCGAGCACTGCTGCCCCGCCATGCGTCTGCTACAGCAGAGGTGGGAGGTTTCATTCACTCATTCAGTCACTCGTCCACCTGGGGCAGTATTTCTGTCCCAGGCCCTTTCTTGGATTGGCAGGCAGCTGTTCCAGACAGAAGGTGGAGAGACTTGGGCTCTGGCGGCAGCTCTGAGCTGCAGCTCGGCCAGGCTACAAAACCATAAGGAGCTGGAGCCTCGACCCTGGGCCAGCGGGGCCCACAGCAGCAGCTGAGACTGATTACTGACGACTGTGCTTGCAGAAAGCTCGGCTACCCTGGGGTCAGGGCCTTCTAACGAAGAGGAAATTTGGATGCTGCCCACAGCTGTGAAGAAGTGTAGGCCTGTATGGTGTAACAGAATCAGCTAGGGCAGTGGTCGGCAAGCTCATTAGTCAACAGAGCCAAATATCAACAGTACAACGATTGAAATTTCTTTTGAGAGCCAAATTTTTTAAACTTAAACTATATAGGTAGGTACATTGTTATTAACTTAATTAGGGTACTCCTAAGGCTTAGGAAGAGCCACACTCAAGGGGCCAAAGAGCAGCATGTGGCTCGAGAGCCGCAGTTTGCCCACCATGGAGCTAGGGTCTTGCCTCCACGGTCGTCTCCTATAATTCTGCACACCTGCACCCTCCAGGGACTCAGCCCTCGAGGACATAGTTGCCCATATTTCTGGGCCCCTTCCTGAACACTAGACACTCTGAAGGCTCAGGTCAGCACATCCCTCCTCCCTGCCATGCTCGGTGATGAGGAGTGGGCCAGCCTCCTACCTGAGCTTGGCCCCTTGCACAGCTGTGTCATTCTGTGTGTAATTTAGCCTTCCGAAGTCTGGTTTCTTTATCGGGAATATGGGAATAATTGTAGTTCCTACCACCAAACTTCTCAAAAGGCTCATTGTTATTCAATTTCCCAAAGACAGTTTCAAAGCCAAATGCTGGAGAAACAGGTCATTTTATCTATCTGTCTATATAAATGCCTAATATGCAAATTGTCCCTGCGGGAGTTCAACTGGGAGACGGATCGCTCACTAGGACATGCACTGACCACCAGGGGGCAGCACAGAATGAAGGCAGGCCCTGGACAGCAGCTGGCAGCTGGGGAAGGGAGGTCCTGACCAGCAACCAGAAGGAAGGCCCCAGTCGGCCCTGATGGCCAGCCAGGCCTAGAGTCCCTACCCATGCACAATTTTGTGCACCGGGCCTCTAGTGGTCTTATAATATGCCAGGTGGGGCTCTAAGTGTTTTACATACATTATCTCATTAAATCCTCAGACTGTCTGCATGGGGTAGATATTACTGTGATCCCTAGTTTCCAAATTAGGGAATGGAGGCCCAGAGACCTCCAGGAATGTACACAAGGTCACACACCTGCTAGTAGTGGCAGAGTGGGGATTCCAACCTGAGTAGGACTAGAGGAACCACGGTCGTTGTTTTCCATTATTGAGATACTAGAGGCCCAGTGCACGAATTCATGCATGAGTAGGGTCCCTAGGCCTGGCCAGTGATCAGGGCTGATCAGGGCTGTCTCGCCCAGTCCCAATTGGAGCTAGGCCGATTGGGGCCGGGCTGATCAGGGCTTGCTGGCTTGGAAGAGGGACCAGCTGGGAGTAGGAACCAGGGGAGGTTGGCTGGCCACAGGAGGTTGGCTGTGGGAGAGCACTGACCACCAGAGGGCATATACTGCATTGAGCGTCTGCCCCCTAGTGGTCAGTGCACATCATAGTCACTAGTCGACCAATCATTCTGGTCATTCTGTTTGTTCCAGTCATTCCGTCATAACGGTTGCATATATATATATATATATATATATATATATATATATATATATATCTGACACGTAGGCACATCTTGGAATACTGTGGTTTTGGTTCCAGATGACCATACTAAAGTGAATACTGCAATGAAGTGAGTCATAATCTTTTTGCTGATGAAGGGTCTTGTCTTCCATTTGTAAAAGCACCTGTGACATGCAATAAAACAAGGTATGCCTTGCCCTAACCGGTTTGGCTCAGTGGATTGAGTGTCGGCCTGCGGACTCAGGGGTCCTAGGTTCAATTCCGGTCAAGGGCATGTACCTTGGTTGCGGGCACATGCCCAGTGGGGAGTGTGCAGGAGGCAGCTGATCGATGTTTCTCTCTCATCGATGTTTCTAACTCTCTATCCCTCTCCCTTCCTCTCTGTAAAAAACCAATAAAGTATATTTTTAAAAAAGAATGGTAAACATCTTTAAAAAACAAACAAACAAAAAAACCAAAACAAGGTATGCCTGTATAACACTGTGTGAATTTAAGTTGCACAACCTCAGAACCCAGCTCCACAGTATCCTGGGTGGAGTTGTTTAGGGAGGAACAGTGCCTCCTATCCACGTCCACCCCAGTACACTGAAAAGAAACCCACGGAAGGAGGATCACCACATACAGCTAAGGGCGGGCAAAGGGTCTCCCCGAAGCCTACACGACTGTACTCCCAAAAGGTAAGCAGCTCCTACCAAGAAAACCTTCCTTCCCCCTCGCTCCCCAGATTCCTATATCCAGACAGAGTGAGGGAAGGCATAAAAATGAAAAAAATAAAATAAAACATTCCTCCCCCACACCTAACCCCCTTTATACAGTTATCTGAAGGATAAATAACTGGTAGAGACCATACGAGTTTAAATTCTGGCTCATGTGCTCAGACGTGCACCTGGTCCCTAGGGAGAAACCCAAAGCACAGGAAGAGTGGAGGGGGAGCACATGGAAATTTGGCAGGAACGTGCAGACTGCTGTTTGTGGCGGCAGCCAGATGAGGAAAGCTGAGATGGTGTGAGTAGAAATGGCTGGAGGGAGAGGTCTTTCCAAGAAATTACCGAGGGATCTCTTTCCAAGGGGCTGGGCCCTGTAGACATGATCTCATCGCCCCCTTCCCCCATGGCGTCGGATGAGGGGGCTGGAGCCAGGGGTCTCTGCCCAGTCCCAAGTCCAAAGACTCAAACCTTGATTCTCCCAAGAGACCTGGATCTGTCGCTGCTCACTGACAGCGGAGGGACTGGGAAATCTCCCCCACAGCTGTTATGGCAGGTCTCCGTCAGCTTCAAGGGTCCTTAAAAACACTTGAATTTCCACAGGATAAAAACAACTGGGGGGAAAAAGTAGTTATGCAAAGAGAATTGTTTCATTCTCTATCAAGAGGGCGATTGTCTCATTTGGGAAGAGGAGAGGGAATAGGACCCAGCTGCATTCGTCAGGGTACTCAGGAGAAACAGAACTGGTAGGCTATATATAGAAATGCAGAAGGAGGTTTTCATACAAATTGGCTCACACAATTATGGAGGCTGAGACGTCCCACAATCTGCTGTCTGCAAGCTGGAGGCCCAGGAGAGCTGGTGGTGTAAGTTCTAGTTCAGGTCTGAAGGCCTGAGCACCAGGATCATCGGTATCTGAGGGCAGGGAAGTTGGACATTCCAGCTCAGAGACCAAATTTGGCTTCCTCCACCTTTTTGTTCTCTTCGTGCTTTTGTTCTATCCAATGGGTTGGGTGCTGCCCACCTGCCTTGGTAAAGGCTACCTTCTCTACTCAGTCTAGTGATTCAAAAGTGAGTCTCTTCCAGAGACGCCCTCACAGACACACCCAGAAACGATGTTTATCAGCTATTTGGGCGTCCCTTCACCCATCCAGGTTGACTCATAGAATCAACCATCATACCAGCCGTGTGGAGGGCATTGCAAGGGTCCCTGGTGCTGTGGGTAGAGGGCATTTGGGAATTGACTAAGCAATGTTTCTGGACCTCTTCTGTGCCATTAGCACTTTGGGGGATGCTGAAGGGATAAAAAGATGAGCCTGAGCCAGACCTTATCAGCAAGTGGTGTGCCTGTGTCATGGCCATAACAGCTGTGCACGTGGTAGGCACTGAATGAATATATGGAGTTAGTTCAGAAGAGAAGTTTGGTGGCCATAGATGGTCCAGCAAAGCTTCGTGGGGCCATCATTACCAGCTAGCCCCCAGCTATCAGGTGCCAATTGTGTTACATGATCATTATACACCATCCTGTTGAATCTCTATAACAACCCTGGAGCTGCTTAGCAGCACTTGAGGTAGTACCAGGCACTTTCCAGTGATGCTTGAGGGAATGGTTGACAAGTTGCTATAGCCAAACAAGGAGATTGAAACCATAGAAAAAAGTAATGTACCTCCAGTTGCTGAGGAAATGAACAGGGGAATCAGATCCAGACCCCAGGGCCCCGGGGGCTAAGAGTCCAGGTCTCAGAGCAAGACAGCCCAGCCTGGACCTGGCTATGTCTGTGAGTGGCAGTGTGACCTTGGGAAGGTCACCGACTCTGCATGCATTGATTTGCATATGGATACAACAATTTTTATTTCAGAGGGCTTTTGGGAGGATAAATGATATAGTGTATAAACTTGCTCAGCACAGGACTGGCCTATACATAGCAATTATTCAATAAATTATTTCATGAGCTCCACTCCAATGTTTAAGTGCCTCTTAGATTTGCCTTTCATCTCCCGAGATAGCATTTTATCGTTCCTCCTTTGATACTACTTCTCCCTAAAACATTGGGCCAGGTTTCAAAGTCTTCCCACATCAATACAAAATGACACATATGGGAACCTAACTAAAGCTTTTTAACACAGACAATCATGATTTTGAGAGAAAAGAGACCTACTTAAGTTGCCAACATGATTTAAGTTAGAACTTGGATAGACCTTGCTACCTGTGGTCATTGAATGACACTACAATAAGTGACCAAAGGCTTTACAGACCTCACTTCATCTAAGTAATTTGAAAAAAATAATAAAGAGATTAGGGCTAAAAATAAATAAAAATAAAAAAGAAATAGCTAAAATACCACAAGAAGAATGAAAACCAATTGCTAATCAGGCTCCTAGATGAATCTGTTATGATAAATATTTGCTAACTTAACTAAGATTCTCTATCTTGCATTGGGTTATTATGGGATTGTTTTGACTGAGTCTGAGCCGTGGCTCTGAACTCTGAGGTCTGGGAAACTCCACACTTCATCCTTTATGGATATAAGGAAAGCAGAGCCCTTACCCAAGGCAGCCAAGGACCACCCAGGAGCCTGGCTTGGGGAACCACGTCCAAACAGTTAATGGTTTGTCCTTCCTTCCCTGACACAGGGCAGGGGTCCCACATTTGGGATGACTGGGGGAAAGGGAAGCAATCAATTTCTCTATAATCACGGAGCTGTGGTCTGAGATAGATGTAAGAGGATGACATTTTCCAGTGCAGCAGCGTCTCATTCCCTTTGCTGCCAACCTAAAGAAATTCGAGGAGCCTTAGCAGCTGGGAGCCAGGAAGGCGCCCGTGACTGGCGTGATGTGCAGCTAAGAAGCAGGTGGGGATGGGTTCGACCCTACAGAGAGGGACCTGTAGCAGCCACTCCCATGCAGCTCTCCTCTTTTCCAGCTGCTAGCGTTTATTTTGGCTCTGGGCAGCAGACCCCTCTGGGGAAAGAGGAACCTAGGGGAACAGGGGCAGGGAGGGGGCATTTGAAAACCACAGGGTTAGTGATGAGACCGTGCAAAACAAGCCTAACCAAAATACTGAGCTCAGGGCGGGTGGGGCGTGGTGGATTTCAGGACTGTTCCATGACTGCCAAGGGCAGTGCGCAGAGCTAAACACACCCAGACTCCTGGTTCCTGGCAGAACTCCATTTCCTGAAAAACCTCCACAGAGTGATCCCAAAACTTTAGTTAAATGGCCATGATAACTCCCTCTTCCCCCCATAATCATAAGTTTTGAGGTTGATGAATTTGCAAATGATAAGCAAGGCTTCCTATAGACCCCTGGAGGTTTCTGCTCACCTTCCCAGCCCACTGGGCTTGTGACCGCGTGTACCTCATGGCTCCAGCAAAACGGAGCCTATGTCCTTTTCCAGCATCTCCAGGGACACCGCCCAAGCTCTCCAATTGGCTGGGGCCTCCCAGAGCCTGCTCACCTGGAGTTCTAGGGAGAGAGAAACCGGTGGCTATAACCTGGACTAGAGAGTCCAGCCCATCCTTGTAAACTTGCTTCTTTGTTTCCTTCTGCTTGCGGGGAGGAGGAGGGGAGAATTGGGTAGGTACCAGGTTGCCTTGGGTACTGAAGAAGCATGTTTCCAGGTGGGAGGGACTGTGAACAATCAAGGACTGTCCCTCTGGGAGGCGCTTCAGTCTCCCACCACAATTCTGCTGGAACCGGAAACACAGACCGCCAGCACGTCTTCCAGGGATTTCACAGATTGCCTGTTTGTCTACATTTCTAGACCAACAGGGCTAAGGGCTCTGCCTGTCCCTTGGCTACCAGACCCTCAACCAACCATCTACTCACATGTTGGGGCACTGGGCCCTTAGGACCATAAGTGGGTAAAAGGTCAGCAGTCACCCTCGACTGCTTCCAGGGTGTCCTCCATTCCCTTAATAAAATAAATCACAGAAGCAAACAAAAATCCTTCCATTGCCCGGACCTTGCCTGTTTAGGAGGAAGATTCTAACTTGGCCAATGGAGAAGCTGCTGGATGGAAGGGGGTTGTGAACACAGGTCTTCTCTCTAATTCCTGACTATAAATGTCATCCCGTGAGATGGTTTGGCTTGTGAGCTTTAGTAAAGAACATACAACATGCCAGGACTAAGACTGGGCTCAGAACTTCGCCAGGCCTCACCGCACTCCTCCCGCACTTCTGTATAAAGGCCTCAGATCTCTCCAGCCCGGCCCTGGACCAGGGTCACCACCCTGCAGGGGCCATCTCTTGGAGTCTATGCTTAAGAGAGCTTCTTCTGGGTGACCAGTGGTGCGTGGTCAGGAAATGGAGTCACAAGTGTGATTTTAATACAGTGAGCTGTTTGGGGACACTGATGCCTCATACCCAGCGCTGTCTTTAGACCCAAATCAGTGAAGACATTCCTCTTTGAACTGCTCACTGGCAAGAAGCAGTGGTCAGGATCTCAGCTTCCCTTTCCCCTGCCCCTGACACTCAACATGTCATGATGCTTTCCCTCCTGGTTGGCCTCAATGTTTACCTTAAGGTCACAAATGCTGCCATATCCACCTTTGTATCCTCAGGGTCTAGCGTAAAATCTAGTACAGAGTAGGTTTCTAAAGTGTTGAGTGAATGATGAATGAGGGGCAGGAAATGACAGACGGAGAGGAGGAGGAAGAGGAAGGACAGAGAAGGTACCTGCAGGGGGTGGAGAAACGGTGGAGTTGGCAATCTGGATGGTGAAGATAAAGAGCCTGTTTCTCTCATCCTTCTGATGCTCTCCGGACACCTCACCGATTCCCTTTCTTCAGTCTTTCCTAGATATTTACTTATGAAGCCAAGGAGAGAGGCAGTTACCCAGAGACAACAGGACTCTCTTCTCATGGCCAAGAGTCAGACAGATGGCTGAGGGTAGGGGGAGGGTTACTGGCCTTCAGATACACACCAGGTCCTTGTTCACTACGAGGCCCAGGCTCTGGACAGCTCCAGACAGGCCTCTGTGCTAGGGAGGGCTGGTGAGGAGAAGTGAGTCATGCCTTCTTCACGGCACAGCTGTTGCTTTCCAGGAAATGGTGCATGTACACATAGGTGCACACACACATTATATGCACACCAACAGTAGAGCTCATACCACAAGACAGGCCCACCCACGGTTCCTCCAGCCCTGGTCCAGCAGGGCCTGGGGTGTCTGAAAGGATAAGACCAGGTGGACCAGCGATGTGCTGAGATGCTTCGGCTCTTTTGTGGTGCTGACGTGATCAGGATAAAGACTCTGGTCACCTGGTGGCTCCCGCACTGGTGAGCAGACATGAAGAATATGTGAGTCCACAGACATTTTAATTACTGGGATGCTGTAGAGACTGTGAGCAAAGCCTGAGGACTCAGAGTCTGGAATGGATGTCCTTTTATGGTTATTTCTGATAACTCCCAGGCACCTCAGTGAGAACCTGGAAAAGTCATCATTCAGAAAATTGATAGCCTCTTTGCTGTCAGACCCTCACTCTGCACTGGCCAGAGTCAGTCACAGGCACAGGGGTGTGCACAGAATTTAGTAACTGTAACTCAGGCCCTATGCAAACCTAGCCACATCCTGCTGATGGGAGGCTGTTGAGGATGGCAGACAGCATGGACACCAAGACCAGCTGTCCTTTAGAGAGAGAGGAGTGGGACAGATCATGGAGGCCTTGAGACAGGCAGAGGAGGTGGCCCAGGCAGAAGAGAGCTGGACTTGGCCCTCAGTTCTGTCACTGACTGACTGGGGAGGAATCGCTATGTTTCTTGGGCCTTAGTTTTCTCTTCTTTAGAAAGAAGGCACCAGCCTGGCTACCGTCCCTGCTCTAACCTGTCTAATGGTCAATTAAGAATTTGAGCAGGACGCACAGTATCCAGAAGAAAAATGAGGCTGAGATGTGACTCAGTGTCCCCAGTCTGTGGGCTGCATCCTGTGGACTATCAACTGTTTCAGTGCCTTCTTGTCCCCCTTCCCTTCCTCCTCGCAGTAAATTCTTAGGCTGCAGACCAAAGTCTTGCCTGGGCCAGCCCCCACCCCCCAACTCTGAGGGCCATGGGGAGGGTCCTGATGACCATGGCTGTTGGACCGATAAATAAATGAATGACATGATGATGGTGGGGAGGTGAGCAGCACCTGTCTGAGCCTGCTGCACATGGTCCTGACAGATCCTGGTGACTAAACTGCTCAGAAGTGAACCCGAAAGATGCTGGGTGGGGGCAGAGCTGAATGAGCAGGCATTTCACAGGCAGGCCCGGAGGGGACTCATGAATCACAGAGGCAAAGAGAGTTTAAAGTGACCTACAGGCTTAAGTCACTTTAGTCTTTATTGTGGTCTTTCTCCTCTTTTCCAGCTTTCTCTCTTTTTTTTCTGATTCTTTTGGGATTTGGAAGTTCATAACATACCTCCAGGCTCACTCACTAAGTTGGGTCTTTCTCATTCAGGCCTACCAGGGTCAAGGAAATATGAAAGCCTAGACCATGCTGTTTTTTTCTGAATATTATCGAAGAGCTGGAAGGGAAAATAGAATCTTCTTTTCAGCTTTCATTTTTTATTTACTCTCATAGTCTGTCTCTCCCTCTGTTCTTTTCTCTCTTTCCCCAAGCTACAAGATGATAAGATTAAAAAATGGAAACAGAAAACTATAATTAGACATGTACAGGCAATGATTCTGCTTTGGGCAATGGAAAAATAAATCATACCCACATTTCTATTTTTCCCAGAATCTGAAGAACAAGCTTGGCTAGTTGGGCAGTTGGTTATTCCTGGGTACATTTCAGAAATAACTCATGTTTATTTATTATTGGATATTTATAATGTGTTTCAAAGCAGGTTTCCAATAACCCCACAAAAGAGCGTGGGCTCCGGCACTGGTAGGGCCAGGGCAAAAAAGGAAGGATGTCATCACTGCTGGGAAGCACACCCTTGCTGTCTCCTCAGTATTTCTGCTTGCTGAGGCCACGACATGGGGCAAGGTGTGGCCGAACTGAAAAATAAGGCTCTGAGCTTTGTTTCTCAGCCGAGGCTTCCTTAAAAGGGCGTCAGTGCCTAAACTGGATTACTCCTAGCATTTGATGGAGTGTATTCTCTCTCTCTCTCTCTGTCTCTCAGTTCAGGCAGAGATTAGAGGTGACATTTCTGGAGGTACAAAAGGATGGCAGATTCCTGAGCAGTCACCCCCAGACCTGAGCTGCCCAGGAATGCTGAGGGCTTCCAGGCACTGACATCACCTCCCTCCTGGCTCTGGGAGGAGCCCTCTGACCCCCAGGTCTTAGGGCAATTATTTTTAGCCAGCAAACCCATGCTGTGGCATTCCCATGGCGCACTAAAGGGAGCCGGAATTTCAGGGAGGGCCCCTTGGACTTTACTGAGCTTCTATCTCTGCCTCTGACAGAGAAATTAGAGATTGTCAAGGATGGAGTCCTTGGAGCCCTTTGGTTCAGCATCTTCATTTGGTAGAGATGAATGGCTTGTTCAAGGTCAGACAGCCAATTGTAAATCTGCCTTCCTGTACCTCCACCTTATCCGCCCTGCTCTTTGTTACAGCATTTTCCAAATAATCTGTGATAGATTAAATTCAAGCTGAAAAATCTTAAAAACATGCTTTATTAGTTCATTAAAATACATTAATAAACTCATTGAATGTTACCATAAAATATTTTACGACACAACTATGTTTTCCAAAACAAAACAGTATTAGTAAAAAGAGTGGCATTATTTTACAAAATTTTGAAAATGGTTTTGAATATTCCGCTTAATAGGTGACAGTGGAATTGTTATACCTACTTCTGTATTCAATCAGTTGCATTTGTAGCCTCTGAAAAACTCTACCATGAGAGAATGACAGTGCAAAAAACAACTTAATGTCTTTGGATCATTTATGAAAGGATTTCGGGTGTCCTTGTCCCACACTTTGAGAATCGTACCTGCATTCTTTTTTACTTTTGCTCATCCAATCACTCAAGGAACATTCATTGAAGAACTACTGAGTGTTAGGTCGAAAATTTAGACAAATGTAGCATATGTGAATCTCAGTCCAAGAACTCGGTGACTAGAGAAACAGGGCTGAGTTTAGTTTTCTATAACCAGAATCAGTAATATCTGATTTCATTCTCTTTGGGATGCTGGTAAAAGAGAGTGAAATAAATATTTATTGGGTCCCCTCATCCAAAGATTGTAACATAGTCTGAGGAGCTTGAATAGTGCAAGAACTTTGGGGGCGGTGCCTGGTCCCTGATGCTCAGCACACATGGGAGCAGTTGAGACACCCACTGCCCAGTCCCACGGCCACTCTGGCCTTGCACTTCCATGTCAGGCTGGAGGTGGGGGCGGGGGGGACATGTGCTCAGGTATCTACCTTCTCTCTTCCTCAGCAAGAACATGGGTGCAGGTCCCCCCACCCTCTCCGGCCCCCCAAACCATAATCCTTTTTCTCATTCCTTTTTTCTTCCCTTGGTTTCTTCCTCACAAGCCAGATGAATCTTTTGTCAGGAGGAAATTCTCTTGTTTGCAAGTTTCTTTAAGATGCTCTCTCTCTCCAATTCTCCCAACAAACGCAAGAAAAATGTGCAGGCTACTTTTTCTTCATGCCTCATGCTTCCCTTGGGATTAAATGAGCTAATAATAAATGTGCCTGGCGCACACTAAGTACCCAGTAAAGGTTGCTATTAATATCCTTGCTGCTTTTGCTTGGGGATATCAAGGCACAAGCTCAAATAGGGAAAGGGGAGAATTCAGGAAGAGGAACCCTCCAGAGTTCACATTTCCACATGTCCTGTAATGGTGCCGCCCGGTCCCTCTTCACCAGCTGCCTCAGGAGCCTCTCAAGGCTGACATGAAGGACTGAGAAGCGTCCCCAGGCCCCTTTGCCTCTTCAGCCACTCTCCTCAGAGATTGCACCACATGTTTTATTTATGGAGAAGCTTGACCTGGGTCACTCCGAGATGCCCAGGAGGTGGGATCATCCTGGAATGTGAGAATCAGTGGGGCCTTTGGAAGCTTTTGCAAGTCCTGGGGTCCCCAATAGGGATGGGCAAATCTGCAGGGACAGCCTGGTCCTCTCTGGCAGTTCCATCCTCCTTCAGGAGACCACTTGCTGGCCTGGGAGTTTTTTGTGGCAATCTGATGGGTGCTGTCTGCCCGCCCTAGGCCATTTCTGTGGCGCAGGCAAACCATGATGGTCCGTCTTGTAGGCAGTCAGTAATGATTCACGGAATGACAGGTGTGACTGGGCAGAGGGAGTTATCTCCGTGCAGACTGAGAGCATTCTCTATGGGATGCAGGTGGAGCTGCCACTTCTTCTCCCAACAAAGCTGGAGCCCATGGGCAGATGGTCTTCACCAAGACTCATTCATTCTGTTCATTGTTCCCTTTGCCCATCCAGATGGGGCGGCTGATGCATGGTTACCGCTAGCAGTGTGTGTATGTGTGTGTGTGTGTGAGAGAGAGAGAGAGAGAGAGAGAGAGAGAGAGAGAGAGAGAGAGACAGAGGCCACCATGTGTCCACAGGCACACAACGAAGTGGAAAAGGGTGTAGGATGGAGTCTCTTCTTTCCTTCTCCTAGGCCAGTGGTTCTCAACCTTGGCTGCACATTAGAATCACCTGGGAATCTTTTTAAAATCCTGATTTCTGGGCCTCATCCTCCGGAAATTCTGTTTCTTTGTTATGGGGTGGGGCCACAACATTAGTAACAAAGAAACAGAATTTCCAGAGGATGAGGCCCAGAAATCAGGATTTTAAAAAGATTCCCAGGTGATTCTAATGTGCAGCCAAGGTTGAGTACCACTGGCCTAGGCTGTCAGCCACAGTTCCCTCCACCAAGCCTTGGGGGTAAGTGTGGGTGATATATGGTTGTGGACAATTAAGACTTTTTTCTCAGGGTGTGATAGTCATGGCCGGTAGGTATCCAGCCTGATGAGAGCTGTTGCTGAACTTTCTTATAAGTCCAGGCTGTTGACAGGCAAGGGCCCCCAGCCTCCTGTGCACTCAGGACAAGTAGGTTCTTGTCACAACTGGACCCTGTGACTGGACTCCACACTCCTGTGAGTCTGGGTAGCCTCATCCTTCTGTTCTCCAGGAGCGGAAACGAGATGAGCAGGGTTGGGACTAGTTCCAGGTCTCCTCTGCCAGGTTAAGAGCAGAGAAACAGGATTAGGACTCATTCCCACAGCCCCAGGCCTGGGCCTCCCGCAGAAGCCTCGCAACTTGTGGGGGCTCAGCCAAGAACCATGGTGGATTACAGCTCAGGAAAAAGCCCGGTGCTGTCTGCTTCTGAGCACACTCGTGTGGGGTGAAGCAGAGGTGAGTCAAATGCCTTCGGAGGAGGAAATGACTTACCGGGCTCACCTTCCTTGCCCTGCATCCGTCACTTGCCGAAAACAAAAGAGAGCCAGAGAGAAGATAGTTTGCAAACTCCTAGCTGCAAAGCTTTCCTAGGATTTGATGGAACTGTGGTGGCTGGTGAATTTCTGTGGAGGAGCTGGGGGTGCCTTTTAGTCAAGTTAGGCCTGTCCTCTGAGGTCTAGAAGCTCCCCGTAGACAAAAGGCTATTCTTTGTATACTTTCCAGGATCCCTTCTCCCATGGTGTAACCTCGGCTCTTTTCCTGGTGTGTGTGTGTATGTGTGTGTGTGTGTGTGTGGGGGGGGGGGGGGTGGTTATCTCGAAGGTAGAAAATAGTTGCCAAGGGGCTGAAGACCCTGCTGCATGGTAAAGTAGCTCTTCATAGGCCTTCACGATGCAGCACCTTGCAGGTTCAAACCCCAATTTAAGCCTGTGCCCAGGGGTTCTTGTCACTACAGTTAAGGCTGTCCTAGGTTGTGGACTTTAGGGAGGCGCAGGCCTTCCTGTCTGCTGTACTTTGGGTGGTGGCAGCAAAGCACCCCTGACTCTGTGAGACAGTGGTTCTCAAGTGTGCAAGACTTTGTCTGCTATGATTTTATTTCTGCACCTCATACAGATGCTCAGAGTCCTAGGAAGTGAAAGATGGAGGGAAATCCACATCCTCTATGAGTAAACCTCTAACCTGACAGAAGAGGAAACTGAAGCTCAATCTCATGACATGCCCAACTTCACAGAGCAAATTCATGGAAGAACCAGGACAAACTTCAGTTTCTCTGTGGCTGGTCCCTTGTGTGTTTTATTGTCTCCATACGGCCAGTCAATAACAACTAAAATTTTCACATGCTGTTATGAATAATAATTAATAATAATAATGGCCTAACTCTGGAAATTACTCCTTAAGTTTGGGTTTTAAGTCTCCATTGCCTGACACTGGTAAAGTTGGGTTTAATGCAGCCTAAACTCCCCGATGCCACGGTTTGCTGGTAGCGATTAGGCATTTGTATGTTGGGAGTGGATTTGTCTCTGTAGCTTAGAATCTAGATTTTCCACTCGCTCTGTTCTCATGGTGAACGTGGGCTTCCATCTCCATACAATCTGTGAACTGTTCCACGGCAATGAGATTGTCATCATTTCACTCCACACCCCCGTCGGTAACACAAAGGGCTGTAATTGATGTGGTTCAGAGACCAGAGCCCAAGCAATAAAAATGAATCCCTTATGAGAGTCTGCAACGACGCACATGCATCCAGCGTCTGGTTTTAATGGGAGCGGGAAATCGCTAACAGATGACTGTAGCGTCCACAGGGCTGGAGTCTGGCCTTCCAACTAAAACCACGTCTGATGGCAGCTCATGGGCCCCACATGTGCCCCACAGACGTGAGTTATTTACAGGACGCCCGGAGCGTGTGGTGCTGGATGTATCGCAGCAGGGGCTGCGTGTGTGATGGCTGAGGTCATGGTTTTTCATTTCAAGCTTTAAAGACCTTTGGTTTAAAAAACCCCAGTGACTCCACTGGGATTGGCTTTCATAGAAGAAAAACAGCCTCCGAGTTCCTTTCCTGTCCAAACACTGGTGGGATCAGCACTGACATCAGTGGCCCCCCACTTAACCTTTTGGGGCAGGGAAGGTCCTGTATCCTCCAACTTGCTCTGGGAGATTTTGTCTTGAGACACAAATGTTCACTATGAACTCACTAAAGATATGTCTGATGGGTATGCACCCAAGCCAGAAGGCACAAAAACTGCTAAGAAATTACATCAGGGCTCAGAAACAGGCATTTCGGGGCTTTGCAAGAGGCCTCTGAGTAAGTCTGTTTCTAGCAGTTTCCTCATTTGTAATACAAATTTGTGCAAGGGGCTCAGCCCTCACAGCCTCGGCTTCATCTGGAAAGTAGTTGTTTGGTCTAATTAGCATATTAGCTCTTTATTATATAGAATAAGAGTGGGAGGGGGGAACAGACCAGATTATTCCTCCACCCCGCTCCCCCCCCCCCCCCCCACCCCAGCTCTTACATGAGGAGAGCCCCTGAACATATTCAGTCTGTTTAGTCTATACACCATCTCTCCCAGGATGGACGATTTCTTAAGGTTGAGGATCACGTCGGGGTGCACATGGTTATTGTTCTACATCTTCCTGCACTTGTAGGTTTACTACCTGCTGAACCAGAGATTAACCCAGAGGCAGGCAGGTTATTAGAAGTATTTTAAATATGCCTCATTCTCCACACTCTATCATAGATGCACTAAGGAAAACAAAGGTGAAATAGGGAACAATAATGTAAGGGATTGTGTCGTGGGCTGAGGGGATGGTCGGTATAGGGCCCTGCCTTTCTTGACACAGAGATGTGCAGATCGAAGGATGATAAATCCAAAGGACGGTCATTTTCCCCAAAGGGTAACTCTTCCCAGCCCTCTTTCACACAGAAAGAGCCGTCGTTGTCACCAAGCCACCTACGATTATGGGCAGCAATAGCACAATCTAAGATAAACAGACCCCAAATCGATGCTATATTTCACAAATTACAATTTAGCAAACCTTTGCTGGTACAGAGAGAGAAGACTGGAGAGACAGTGTTACTGTGGGTGAGAACACACATGATTTATACTTTCTCCGGTTGTTCATTTGTGCTTTCTAAATTTTCAGCCATAAACACAGATGAATTATTTTGGTAGTGAAAAAAATGTAATCCCATTTAATTGGTAATTTAGAAATGATAGAGGCCAGGGGAGTTTTTCACAAGGTGACTCCTGCTGCCTCCAGCCACAGACTCATGCTCAGTCTTCCTCCCCCTTCGCTAGGATTAGGGCAGTTCTCACCCCAAAGCAAGAATTTCTGATTTCTGGCATTGATATCAGCACCTCACATAGAACCATGTTTCTCCATCCTTCATAACAGTCAGACTTTTCCTGACATCACACCAGGTGAATTCTCCCTCCTTTCGTCGCTTCCTGTGGGCACTGAGCTGTGTTCTTTCTTGTGCTGTCCTTGCAGTATTTCAGGTCTGTTTGTCAGCACACCGCCCCAAATCTTCAGGCAAGCCTCTTGAGAGTGGTAATTGTTTTTATCTTCCCTTTAGGTTCCTTTTTTTGTTTGTTTTCTAGCTTCATTGAGATATAATTGACATATAACATTGCATAACGTTTAAGGTGTACAAAGTAGTGATTTTATGTATGTATATATTGCAAAATGATTACCACAATTAGATTAGTTAACACATGCAAAAATATGGAATGCTGCCATAATTTGCGTGTCACTTTTGCCCAGAGGCCATGCGAATCTTCTCTGGATTGTGCCAATGTTAGCACTTATTTCTAATGGTCTCACTTGATGCTTCATATACATTAAACATTGCACTAACAATGCAAAATTCCATTGTGAGAGCATCCTGCCTAAATTCTGAGACTCTATAAACACTTCAATGCATCCTGGGTGACGTTTACTAAATATGACAGAGAAAGAGGTAGAGTTTGAATGTGAGGCTACGACACCCATGAGCAAGCAAAACAGGCAGGGAAGGAAAGGCATGAAACTGTTAGCATCTGCCTCCTGGGTGGCCGAGGAGCAGCTGCTGTAGGTGTGGCCTGGAGGGGACCTTGATGGAAAACACAGCCCCAGCCAGGCTGACTCCTCCATGAGACCCACTTATGTGACAAGCAGAACCGGAGGGATCTTTCTGAGGCACAACAAGCAGGAACACAGCCCGAGATCCAGTGACAACAGAGCTTCAGGCTCTGTCAACAGAAGCTCTTAGCCGGGGTGGAGATGTGGTTTGGAGGCTGTGAGTCTCGGTCACATTGCAAAGGATGTGACTGCAATGGTGTGAGTGTGCACAGGCCACACAGGGGCTGCAGCCAGCCTCCCCTTGCAGCTGGCCCAGCTCATGGCTCATTCATCTCCCACAGCTGTCAGGGCAGAGAACAACAGGTGAAAGCAGGCCCTGCTCATTGTTCCCAGGAAGCATTTAGCTACGCCTGCCACCCCCTCCGCATGTCCAGCACAGACCTCCAACTTAGAGCTTTCATGCTGGGAGGCCAGCTCTCTCAGCCACTGTGACCCAGAAAGCTTTCGTTCAAGACCCAGTCCTAAAAAGTTCCCCACGTCTGGGCCTGGGAAGCTACTTTGGGGCCGCTCCAGGGTCTGGATGAAATGCAGAGACAGGTGGGGGCAGTCCTTGGGGAGCTGGGGGGTGGGTGGCCCTGAGGGCTGCAGGCCAGAGAGCACATTCCTCCTGCAGGCCAGAGCCCCCTGTCACCCGTTGCAGCCTGGGGCACTTAGTGTTTCAGTTTGTCAGCTAGCCTCCCAAATCTCACGCAGCACACTTAGAGTGGTGATCGTCATCTTTCTCTTAAGTTCTTTCTAATGGCTTATATTCAGCATTGAGAAATACATCCAAAATGCAATTGTATTTGGACTGCACTGGTAGCATCCTGCCTAAATTCTGAGTATCTGTAAGATGAAGACTTCAAGGCATCCTGGCTGAAGTTGGCTTAATAAGACAGAGAAAGAGAACGTTCTGAATGTCAGGGGACTCTAATGAAGCAAAACATGCAGGAGAAGTAAAGTGGGGGTGTGATAATGAGTGACTACAGAGTCACAGGGAGGTGGGCTACTGGGAATACATTTTGGAGAGGGAGGCAGGTAAGCAGGGGCGGAGCCCCCAGGTCATGAGAAGGATGATGCTAAATAATAGAAAGCAGGTGTGAATCTAAGCTTGGCATCAAATCCAACTTGAAGTAAAACCTGTGCCTCCTAGCAGCCAGGCCTGGGCTGGTGGCATCAGAGTCTGAGCAGACCGTTTCTGCGCACAGAGGGCTCCACAAAAGCAGTCAGCGCTCCCTAAAGGTGGGGATGGGAGGAGCCCATGGAGGGGGGATGCTGGGGCTGGGGCCTGCCACTGGGTGGACAAAGCTTTCTTCTTTCATCCCCAAGGGGTTTTCTCTCCTCCTCCTTGGTTCCTCCAGTCCAGATGACAGCCCCCAGCCCCCAGCCCCGTCTACACATAGATAGAAAGCGAGTAGTACGTTGGGACAACTTACCCCCAAACTCTGTCCACCAGTGTCTGAAATTCCTGGCATCAGCCTCACTCCTCATGGAACCACTTAAAAAGATGCCATTTAATTAGGCTGCTGAAGTCATCTGAGTGGGCAATTAGCAGGCATCCCTTTATTAGATTTTCTAGTCTGGAATCTGTGAAGTCATCGTTTTCCTCTCCCCTCCCTCCCCTCCCACCTCTGAACCTCTGTCCCATGCCCTGTGCCGAGACAGGGGTCTGTGTGTTCAAGCCTCTGATCCTCCCCTCGGGCATGGACAATGTTGGGAACCGTGGTGTCCCCTTTCTGGAACTCTGTGACCACTCTGACTGTAGCAATGCTTGTGTGTTTCTTACCAGTTGTGCTGTAATGCCATGCATTTTCTACTCACATAGTCTATCCAATAAGAGGGTAGTCCCATTGTGGTCAAGGTCTGTGTCTCATAAGATCAAAGCCTTGGGATATCTGTGTCACAGTTTCTCAGTAGAGTCAGTAGACTCTGAGTTATTATCATAAAACTGTCATTCAAGGCAACATAGGTCAGGTAAGTACCAGCAGAGCATTTCCTCCTCAGACATGGCAGGTCCTGGGGCTTGGGGATAATGCAAGGATGTTGGGAACAAGGCAGAAAGAGTGCTTGTCACATGTCAGGGTCTGGACCACACCCACCCAGCTGGGGACAGACAGGAGCCATAGGAGCTGACTCATCTACAGTTTAATCCAAATCTCAAGGAGTGGGGTGAGGGCAGCAAGACTGTTACAGATGATGGTTTGCAACAGAAGAACCTTCACACTTTGATGGTTCCCTATGGAACACTGTGCCAAGGGACCTCTGTGAACACCAGGCAGGCTGGGTGTTGGGCATAAGCTTTTTAGCCGGTAGGATGAGAGCTGCCCAAAGGGCCTCAGCAGAAGGTGGATGGCCCTCCAGGACAGATGGTGCCATGGCCACTAGAGCCTCACTTGGCACATCTCTCACCTGCCTACAGGGCAGAACCTTCCCCCTTGGAGGTGTAGCTCATCTGCTCAGGCCACCCTCCCCGGGCAGGAGGTGGTTAGCTCAGTGGACCTACAGGCTATGAGATGCTCCCTGAAGTCCTGCCACCTCTACCTCCTGTACCTCCAAGTGTCCCTCCCTCTTCCTTTTGTTCCCACTCTGGCTGATCTAGCTTCCCCCTGAGCTGTCCTCTCCATCCTCTCCCTGTACCCAGTGCCTCCTGAGTCACCACACAAGCATGGGGGAGCCGTCCTGGCTGCCCAATAAACCGGCTTCAAAATAGCTTTGCTAAGCCCACTGGGGACACCCAGTCTCCTGGCTCCTGCTCCCCCATGTCTTCATCACACAGTCCCAGCTGTGCCCATGGAGAGGCTGTCACTCAAAGGCCAGGAGTGCATACTGACCCTCTTTCTAGGGCACCTCCCCGAGGTCCCTCAGGTCCACCTTCCTGGACCAACTGTTGCTGTGTGTCCCTTGGTTTTCTTAGAGGAAGGCAGCTCTTTCCAGGAGCATCCTGGAGTCTAGAAGAGGAGATAGGCTGGGGGATTATAATAACAAGGTGATTTCCTCTCACAGAGAGGAAATGTTTGCTAAGTTTTGGGTGGCTTCTCCTTGGAGTGGAGACATGACTACAGGATCCTTGCTGTCATATCTGCCTTTAATTACATGACAGTGTGGTTCCACAGGGCTGGGACTAGGGTGAGGCAAGCAGGGCTCCCTGGGCTCCAAATTCAGAGGCTCTCTCACTCAAAGTTTGTGTAATTCCCTCCTCATGTCCCTCCCTCGCCTGCACAGTCACCTCACTCCACAGCCTCGTGTTCAAGGGAAAAGAAGCTGGGATGGGCCAGGGTGGGTGCCATTCATTAGCTCACTCTCTGGTCCTGGGTTTCCCATCTGTGAAAGGGGCACAAGGACACCCACCCGACTACTTGGCCCAGTTGCTGTGAACACACAACCTGCCCCTTGACGGGGGCACAGAGGTGTTCGCACACTGCAGAGGGCCCCAGCTTCTGGAAGGGGACACAGAAACATCCGACCCCAGAGAGAAGCAGCCTGTGCGCCAACTGTAGAGATGCAGAGAGCAGTGGATGGTGACTACCTCCCTTCACTTTCCCTGGGGTCACATATCTCTCCTTGCCCAGCGGCCTCACTAGCAAGTATGTGGGAGGACAGCCCCCGGCCCACTGCAGGGGTGGGCTTCCATCTTCTGTGTTCTTCTGGGCAGACCTCGCTCTGTAAACGTCAGGGGCTCCCAGGAAAAAACCTCCCAGTGGCAGTGGGTCAGGGATGGGAGATGCGTGCACCCCCCCCACCCCCGCCTCGTGAGATACAGAACAGGGTCCAGCATGATGCGGCCTTTGCTTGAACAAGTAGGTGCATGGGCAAGGGGCCAAGTCACCTGAAGGTGCACCCTCTGTCCTTCCCCAACACTGGGGGCTCAGGCCAGGCAAGCTGCAGGGACTGTAACGGGGACCCAGATCTAGTCCCCTCCCAGCGCAGCGTCTCTGTCTCCGGTGAGGATGTGTCACCCAGAGAAGAGAGGGTGCTACTTTCTGAGCTGCAAGCTCTGCCGAGAAGTCCAGAGGCCAGCCTGCCTGGGGCCTGGAAGAAACACTTTCTGTGCCGCTGCCCAACTTCCTCAAAGAACAATGCAGAGAAGATGCTGTTTTCCGCTGGGGAAGCTGGAAGGGTGTGGTGATTACAGGTTGTGGAGAGGTCAGGCCAAGGGCCGCCCGCCTCTCCCGGTGGAGCAGGCATCACGCTGCCGCCCACCTGGGCGAGCTGAAGGGGCAGCCGCTGGGGGGAGAGGAGCTGGTTATCCCTGCTATCCAGGGCCACAGTTTCCAATTAGTGACCGGCATGGAGGTAAACGACACTGCTTGGTCATTGCCACAGTTATTAACAGCACCACGAGCATTTGTTGATTGCCTGCAATACCCACTGTAGAATGTAGAAGACACTGTCTATGCCTTCTAGAAGATTCCAGGCTACTTACGGAAAATGCAGACCAGCATGGTGTACTGAAAGGCAGGCAGCACGGTGGGTTAGACCATGGACTCTGGAGCTCGCTGCCTGAGTTTGATTCCCGACCTGGCTACTTACTGGCTATACACTGTGGACATGTTACTTAACCTCCCCGTGCCTCAGTTTCTCCATCTGAAAACGAGGATGAAGATAATAACAGGATCTACTTTGTTGAGCTGTTAGGAGGATTAAAGGGGGAAGCAGTGTTTACAGAGCTCTCAGAACAGCATCTGGCATTTTATACATACAGTGTTGGTAAAATAAATAACGTAAGTAGAATAAAAATGTGGCCACAACAGATGGGAAGAGACTGTACTCAGCTTTTCAGATGAGGTTTGGTCGTTTTCCAGCGTGCGTTTTGTTTTTTAACCCCAGTTTCTGTTACTTCAAGTCTACTTGGGTTTGTGGGAGAAGCACATAGGAAGAAATGTGATTCCCAAACACACTTAAAGACCACAGCCCCGCCGGAGAGAGGCCTACATTCTTGCAAAGCTTAGTGTGGTCACTCCTCTGACAGCGAGGGTTCCAGGCTCCCGAAATCAACGCAGCCATGTTGGCGAGGAGAAATGATGAATGAACAAAGGTCTGGGCTGAGATAGTGGGTGGTGCTGATTACACACAAATCTAGGATTTGAATGAGGGCAGCGTTTATTTCCCTCTGGACAAGCAGATGTTTACATAATGTTATGTCCACATTGGGGATTGGCCTCTCCAGTGCGCCCAAGGCCCAGTGGGGCAGAAAGGAAACTCAAGCCAGAGAAGGCAGATAAAGATAGAGGCTTCCCCATCCTTTCCAGGGCAGTTCAGTGTGGAGTTGGGTGGAAAAGGTACTTTCCTGACAGCCATGGACTGAGCCTCAGAAGCGTGGGTCCTTGTGGACCAGCCGGAGGGAGGGACAGCCTTCTCATGCGTGGGTCCCACCGAGGGCAACCATGTGGACTGGGGGCTTGTAGCCTCAGGCTGTCCTGGAGAGCGAGATGGTCACTGATCCCTCTTACCGACAGGGCTACCTCACCCCTATGACAAGAGCGGCCAGGCACAGCCTGAAGATAGGGCAACGAGGAGTTTGGAGATTGAGTTGTCCAAGCATATTAAGCTGGGCCCTCCAGGCAAAAGTAACTCACCAAGCTTCTAAAAGTGCACAGCCGTGTTACTAATACCAGTAGCAACTTATAAGCATTTACTGCATGTCAGGCACTCTTCTAAGTGTTTTATGTAGCATCACTGACTCGATCCTTGTCTCCATTGTATAGATGAGGCAACTGACACGCAGAGAGGGTAAGTAACTTCCTCAAGGACACACAGCATATAAATACTAGAGCTAGGGTTCAAGCCCAGCTAGTTTGGCTCCAGAATCCTTCCTCTTAACCACAACATTAAACAGCTTCTGAGTTGCACAATTACTTACTTACATTCCAAATACAATACTGGAGCCTGAATTTCAATCGCATCAGCCCCTGGAACTTCTAAGACTCAAACACTTTACCCGAGGGGCTCTCAACTCCCAGGCATGCAGGGAGCAGGTGATTAACAAGCACACAGTGTGTTCTGGTGGCATTTACTCTCTGAGTGATTAGCACCCTCAAGACAATTTCTGTGCAGCCAAACTTCCCATTATCTCAACCTAATAAAGTCTCTTTTATGAATACAATTCAGTCGTCAAAGCATTTGAGCTCTGCCTTGCAGCTTTGTGTTACCTGTGAATCTAAAGGCATGTTTTCATTGAGTCACTGATTAAAACAGTGAAGGAACAGGATGGGCAAAGACACCTTTTTCAGTTGCTATTTAATCAACGACAGATCAGTCTCACTGTGGACTTTCATCAGCCCATTTCTCCAAAGGGCGTCCTAGGGAAGTTTCTCAGCCCTCCAGCTGCTTCTCTTTTAGCTGAACTTCTGTGGCCCCCTCTTCACCTTTCTTTCCAGATCCTGTTCCCTCCCCTTACTTGGGGAGGGGGAGTCCTTGGGGACAGGTTTTGAAACTAGAGCTGCTGCCTAGTACCCCCCTTTTGTCTTCAAAGCCAGCGGAGCAGAACAAACCTGCCTGAGATCGCATTACAGTTTGAGCTTTGGGAGGCCAGGGGCCAGCAGTAACTGTTGCCAAGGCAACCAGTGGTGCAGAAGAGAGCCACAGAAAAGGGCTGAGGCTCTGGCCCCGCCTCTGGGTCACAGAGTTGAGGGGAGGCCAAGGGTTGGGCAAGGTCCACTGTTCAGGGGAAATTGTTCCAAATGTCAAGTGTGGCCCCACTGCTGGCTCTGCAGTCAGCCCCTCCCATAGCACCCTGTGGTGGTCCTCTGACAGGAGCTCCTGTGCGGCCTGGTCGGTGCCAGGCTCTGAACTGTAAGACAGGGGACCCTGACGCTGGAGGAATGACAGAGAGCAATGGAGGGCACCTAATGCCTCAGACCACATCGTGTAGGCATTGTAATTTTTGGTTTTCTGTAATTTGCATTAAATTGGGTATTTCACTTTGCACACTTTGCATTACTTAGGTAGGCTCATTTGGTTCATATGTATACCCTTTACCTCCATGGAAATGCTGAGGAACAAAGTGTACATGTCTGCATGTGTGTGAGCATGTCAATGTGTGCCTGTGTGAGGGTGTGCTAGACATGTAAGTGTGTGCATGTGTGGTTGTGTGTGAGCATGTCAGTGTGTCCCTGTGAATGTGTGCACTTCCATATGTACCTGTGAGTGTGTGCTTCCCTGTGTGCCTGTGAGTGTGTGCACACATGCATGAGCACACCCAGGGAGGGGAATGCAGCAGAAGCCAATGTGGGCTCAGAGCCTCAGATTCGAAAGCAGCAGAGGAGGGAACAGAAGATGCTCTCTGAAAAGGCCGAGTAACCCCGCCAGAAATACTCAGATTTCACAGAAAATCCAGGAGGGCTGGTCTCAGCTCCCCCTCTCTCCACAGCCTCCTGACTGCCCCTCCTGGTCTCCACTGAGGGGAAATGAAAACAAATGTCTGGAAGGAGGCCACAAGCAAAGGAAGCTGTCTGGAGGAGGCTGTGGCCTCTTCAGAGGACAAAAGCAGGGGTAGGAAGAGAGAGGAGGAAGGAAGGGGGAGGGGGGTTAAGAGGGAGAGAGAAGACAGACACCAGCAGGCTTGAGGGCCTGGGGCAAAGGGGAGAGAGCACTGGGGCCAGCAGGTGGCAGAGCCCACTGAGGTGTGGGTCTGGCTTTGCCCGGAGCTGCTCCCACACCCCCTGAGGCAGAGACCACCCTGTCCCTACCTGGCAAACTCATTTCTGAGCAGACAGGGCAGCGGATCAGTCAGCAGAGCAGGACCTTGCTTGGAGGCAGATTGCAAACAGGGACAGCTGTCCCCTCGGACCCTGGCCACAGCCACCAACAAAGCAGGCTGGGAAGCCCATGGTTCCCTCAGGCGAGGTGCACAAGCTCAGGCACCTGGTCCAGGTTTCAGCTGGAGGGTGCCGGATGTGAAAGGGTGCAGCATGAAGAGATGCTACGACAGCCAGGCATCTCTTTAGTGTCTCACTTGTGGGGAGATGATAAGACACAGTCTCTGACCTCAGGGGTCTGCCACAGAGACCATTGCTGGGTTGGCAGGGGCCATGGGACCCAGGAAGAGAGAGCATCATGCTGACACAGGGCTTACTACCTGCTTCATACACACTTGGTGTCTAATCCTATGGGCATCAAGTTTTATAAATGAGGAAACTGAGGCACTGAGATCTTACATGCCTCTCAAACTCAAAGTCACATGGCCAGTGAACCTGATTTGAGGCAAGCCATGCTCCTAACCTCTGCCCACCATGGCCTTTGGAAGTGGAGGATCAGAGACTTTTCTCACGGAGGGTCCTAGTGGGAAGTGTTCAGGAGGAAGCAGGCATGGAGAAGGGGGACAGGAGTCGTGCAGGCGTGGGCAATGGGGGATGGTGTGCCAGCACATGAGGAGGAAGTGTCTGAGAGTCCACCTGGGTTGGCTATGTGTCTGAGAGTTACCTAATCAGTGTCCTTATGGTCACAAGACATTTATAATGGTTCATGAAACAGCAGGTTCTGGTGAGCCAGCAGCTGGGCATGCTGCCTGAGCACCTGGGATCCTGAAAAACATGTTAATCATTAACCAGGTGGCCCTCCTGGCTGGGAGGCTGAGGCTTTGGAGGAGCAGGTAGGGGCCACAGGTCATAATGGGAAAGAGGCCCAATGAGCTGGTGTGGCCTTGGGAAAGCTTCTCTGTGCCTCAGGTTCCTCGTGTGTGGCACGGAGCCAGTAGCAGTGCTGGCCTTGCAGGGTTGCTGAGGGGATTGAACAAGTAAATAGGTGTGCACAAGAGACGTGCTCTCTACGTGTGGGGTGGTGTTGTCACTAGCAAGGTCAGAATCCTGGTCCCAGTCTTGTTTCTGACTCTTATCCAGCTGGGTGATAGTCCTACAACCTCTCCTTCACTCCTCAGTCCTCTCCAAAGTCCCCGTTGGTCCCTTATGCTGAGACTGAGACTGGTCCAGAGAGGTCTGATCTCATGAGGGACATTGGATCATAGAGGTACACCCAGCCTTGCTCCACGGCTGGCTCTGCAGCAGGCATGGGCAGCCGGGAGCTTCCCTCACCAGATAATGAAATTCCTGATATATTTCTCAGGCAGAAGCACACGGTGTGCCTCTCACTGCAAGAGGGAGAAGCTGCATGGTGTCCTCGGCCTCCTCCAGGTTGACCTCAAGCTGGGAGGGGAGGTCTCATCAGCGTGAACAGCGAAGATTGGGCACGCCCTATCCAGTGGGGGGATGTTGTTCTAAATGAGACAGGCACAGAGTCAGCATCTTACACCAGAGATGGGGCCTCTGAGGCATATTAGAGGCCAGATTTGCTGTTGGGAGCAATTTAATGGGCCCCTGGATATCCTAACCACAGCTGATCACCAGGGGTTCCTGGGAGTGCAACACAAGCATCTCCTAAGGTTGCTGTGAACATTTTCTGAGGTAATGCACAGAGAGCTTAGCACACAAAGGCTCTGGATTGAACATATTAATTTCCCCATCTTTCCGACCCAAATATACTCACTTAAATACCTACATGTTCCACTGGCTTACAAGACCTCTCCTCCCCACTTGCCAAATTGTCACATGGTCATGATAAAGTACCAGTTACACAATAAAAACATCTGAGATAGAGTGCGCATGCATAATTATGAGTCTCAATTTCTTTTGGCTAAATAGTCACTTGTTCGTTGCATGGTTTCTCTCCTTTCATGTCTAATTTCTGTCGGGGGCCTGGCTTCAGGTTCTGTCCTTGTTTGAATAGTGTTTGTAAGGCAGCTGAATGACTCAGTGGTCTGTCATCTGCTTGGCCTCTCGATGTATTTAATCTCTCTGAACTTTAGATTCTGTAACGCAGGCAGACGTGGCACAACTAATCAGGTCCAGACTTTGTGGTCCTGAAGCCCCGTGAATAATTGCTGCATACTCACATCCCAGGGAGAGGCATGAGGAAGCGGTGGAGTGCTTGTGTGGAGAAGGGATGAATGGAAGTGGGGAGAATGAGCTCAGGCCCACCGGGACGAACCCACAAGGAGGCCCAGAGGAGCCCCTTCTAATGTCAGGGTTGAGAAGAGCTTGTGGGGCCTTGATCTGTCTAAAGATCAGGCTAACCCAGAGAGTCTGGCTGTTTGTTCAGAGGCCTGCAAAGACACAAAGGTGACAATGAGAGAGAGGCGTGAGGGCTAACATGCCTTCCTCAAGTCTGGGAGGCCCCACCCCCTGTGCCTCATTCTCCCCCCCTCCTCCCCTCCACACACCCTCCTCAGTTCCTCCTGCCACGTGCAAGGCCCAGACAACCCTGCAGCTCTGTAGAAACCTGGATTCTTGCCCTTAAAAAGGCCACTGCTGTCCTGCCTTCCTCCCCCTCCTGGGGGAAGGAGTTGGCGCAGATCCTGCTGAGCTTGCTGTCCTCTGAGGAACCTTTCCCATTGCTCCAAACCAATTACAGGAAAGATAAGAGCAGCTCCTTTGGGGGGAGGGGGGAAGGGTGCCCTGACCTAGACCAGGAACCCAAGTGCCCCGGCCCTTCCCCATTGCATAAGCACAGTGTTTCTGAAAGAGTTCTGCTCGGTGGCCTGCCCTTATCAAGTCCACAGTCTGGAGCAGGAAAAATAAACAAAACTGATGGAACTGCTTTCAGGATCTATGGTTATTCCCTGTCCCCCTGCCCTGAATCTACTGTTAAGGGTGCATTTATCCAACTGCAGGATTTTCTAAAGCTACCCCTGGGCCCCAGGGGTGGAACCAGATGTGACTAGGTGTGCCCACCTCCACAGGTGTGTGGGCAGGAGGAACTCTTGCTCAGAACCAGATGTGACTAGATGTGCCCACCTCCACAGGTGTGTGGGCAGGAGGAACTCTTTTTCCTTTGGTCTCAGATCCTACAGTGTTTGTGAAAACTTAGGTCTTGATTATGACCACAACTTAAGTTCCTCTTCCTCTGCTTTGAAAATCCTAGGCATAGTTAGCACTCAATAAATATCAATAAACTTGTATCTATTAAAAAAGGTCAATAACTTTGGTGCCCTGACTTTGTCCCCACTCACCTAAAGGAGATTGTAAGTCCAGTGCATGTTACATATTAGATCAGGGGTCCTCAAACTACGGCCTGCGGGCCACATGCAAATACAAATATTGTATTTGTTCCCATTTTGTTTTTTTACTTCAAAATAAGATATGTGCAGTGTGCATAGGAATTTGTTCATAGTTTTTTTTTAAACTATAGTCCGGCCCTCCAATGGTCTGAGGGACAGTGAACTGGCCCCCTGTTTAAAAAGTTTGAGGACCCCTGTATTAGATGTTCAATTGATATTTGTTGAATTACTCCTGCTTCAAGAATTCTTTCCTCCAGCCCCGCTACCTGAGAGTGACAGCTGCCAGTGACCTGTGCTTCTGAGAACAAAGGCTGTCACTTGGGAACACAGGGTCCCCATGGGCAAGGATGTTGGTTTTTATACAGAAGAGACCTGGCACTGGGCCTGGGAGGCAACTAGTTTGAGTTTCCAAGCTTGGAGGGTGCACAATCCCCTCATCCCAACAAACACACCACCTACATTAACAAACAGGCACAAAACACATGTTTGTGTAAATGCGTGAACAAAAATGCAATGAGTGTAAATAACATCTTTATTAGTAAACAGAACTTTATCTACAGAGTGATGGTTTCACGCCTGGCCTTTGCACCTGCTGAGTCTCTGTCTCTGCAGTTCAGAGAGGTTGAACAGTTTGTTCTAGGTCACATAGCTGGCAAAATGGAGATGCCCCATTGCCTCTCCCCAGGTCAGACGGAGGTAAGAACAATCCAATCTTCTCACCTGTTCACATTGAGAGCAGAGGTTGCAGAAGGGGGAAGAGGGGAACCCAGGGTAGTTTGTCCCCCAGCAACAGTGGCAGTTAAGTTCACCAGGACATGTGGGACCCAGACTAACTCCAGACTAAAAGGCAGAGGGTTTTGCAGATGCTCGTTTCAAGTCCAGAAGTCAAGCACACACCGAGAACGTCTGTGTGCAGGGTGCTGGTTGGACCACATTCCTCTTTCAGCCGAATGCCCAACAGCTAGAAGACAGAATGACAGATGGAGGAGCTTGAGGCCAATTGAAAAGGAGAATTCAACTCAATTTAACAAGTGTTTTTCTTATACTTATTGTGGGCAAGGCTTGGTGCTAGGCACTAGGCATCTAAAAAAGTAAGACAGGGGTGGTTGGCAAGGTAGTGAGGGAGGTTGACAAAGTCAAGGACAAAGAATCAGAACGCAAAGCCCTGGGCATTAGGCTTTATCCCAATGCGCCCCACAGGCATCCTGGTGCCATCAGCCCAGATGGAGGCCCTGGGGTTGTCTCCCTTGCCAGGCTGTGCCTGTGCAACTCCAGCTCCCAACACATCGTGTGTGATGGAGACAGACAAGGAGAGCAGGGCTCTCAGCCCACCCTCTCCTCCAGGACCAGCCTGGCTGTATCAGCAGCCAGTGGACACCATGCCTACGCTTGGTTATGAAGACAACATGCCCTCACCTTTCCCACACCCCTCACTCTAGTAGCAGAGGCTGCTCCTTCTAAAAGTACTTGGCCCCCACTCTGCTCCTGAGGGGGCAGGGGAGATTGTCAGCTGGGCGAAGCTTGGCCCCAGAACACGACACCCTTCCTCTGAGTATTTTCTCATTCTGGGCCTCCAAACAGCTCTCCCCTCTCACTCATCCCACTTCCCCATGACTTCTCCCACCAAGGCCTTCCTTCACACAGTGTCCTAGGGCCTCAGCTGAGATGCCCAAATGGACTTGTCTTCAGATCACTGGGTGGGCGTCCTGGTCCCAACCTAAAGACTGTTCCCAAAGGTTTAGGGTGGGGCCTGGAAATCTGTGTTTTCAAGAGAGTCCCAAGTGGTCCAGGCTGCCAGCAGGCTAAACTCTCTACGTGAGGATGCACTCCTGAGCTAGGTGTCTCAAGGGAGCACATGGCTGGGCTGTGGTTCTAGGGTCAAATGTTTTCAAGAAATTTTGCCTAGGGAAAGGGGGTGGATGGAGGAGGAAGAGGGCATAGAGGGGATAAATGGTGATGGGAAAATAAAGCAAAAAAAAGAAATTTTGTCTATGAAATTCTCTTTTAGGGGAGAGTTGTGATTATGGTAACATATTAAAAGATTAAAAGGGCCTTGACAACAGATTTCCATCATCTGTATATATATAAAAGCCTATGTGACCATTACTACGGAATGACCGGAACAACCATTGCTATGACGAGTGCTGACCATCAGGGGGCAGACGCTCAATGCAGGAGCTGCCCCCAGCCCACAGGCCCCAATCACTGATGGGGCCTGTTGGCCAACCTCCCGGTCCCTCCCCCTGGCTGGCAGGCCCCAATCACCTGATCGGGGCTGGGCCCTGGGCTGGGATGGGGAACCTGAGATGGGTGGCAGTGGACGTGGGCAGCGAGGGAAGGAGGAGGAGGGGAGGCGGGGAATGTGATTGGCCCTGATCGCTGGCCAGACCTAGGGTCCCCACCTGTGCAAGAATTTTGTGCACAGGCCCTCTAGTTTAGAGATAAACAAAGAAGCTCTTTTGATGAGCAGCTGAATTCACAGCAGTGTTTCTGGAACTGGTGTGGGAAGTTCTGCTCCAGGCTTTTTCTTACTTCTCCCCTCCTTTCCATCAAAACACACCCACAGTGTACCTACCCTTGGTAAGGGTGCCATGGGGAGGAAGGGAAGAGGGACTAGAGAAATGAGTCCTGGGGAAGTTATTAGCTTATTCATAAGTTCCCAACTTCACTGGGAAAATAATTCTGTGATCCAGTGAAAATATTTGTTTCCATCAAGCTTTTGAACGGGTCTTCCTAACCTTGAGACTGGTGAAGAAGGGATTTGGGGGAAGGTGGGCTTTTGAGAGCATAGGATTCATTAATTCATTCAACCGACTAACTGTCAGCAACCCAAAGTTGACTGAGAGACCACTGTGTGTAGAAAAACCTGAAAGGTCCAGCTCAAAATCACACCACTGTAGGTGAGACCCCAAATGTGGTTGGATTAGAAGTCAGGGTTCTAGTTAGGATGTTACATTCAGAAGAGAAGAGAATGGGGAAAATCAGTCCTGAGCACAGCTGAAGAGCAGATTTAGCTTAGTGGAGATTTCACTTTGAAGATTCCATTTTAGGTCACCTTAAATGGGCCCATTTAAAAAATATATGTATTTTTATTGATTTCAGAGAGAAAGGGAGAAGAAAAGAGAGATAGAAACATCAATGATGAGAGAGAATCATTGATTGGCTGCCTCCTGCATGCCCCACACTGGGGATCAAGCCCACAACCCAGTCATGTGCCCTGACCAGGAATTGAACCGTGACTTCCTGGTTCATAGGTCGACACTCAACCACTGAGCCTTGCTGGCCATGTTAAATGGGCCTATTTTGAAGGGTCACCAAGATAATTGTTATAGCGTCTGTAGTCAAACTGTCAGGCTTGAATCTGGGGTTATGTGTTTGTGTGCAGAGGTGGGTTATTTACGCTTGTGTGCCTCAGTTTCCTCACTTGTCAATGGGATTGTTATATGGATTAAATGAGATAAAGAAAACTAAATGCTTAGAAAAATACCTATTTATAACAAAGGCTCAATAAATGTTAGCCTTTATTACTATTAGTACTTTTGTCAAATGGGAGTAGAATTTGTGAGGATTTGGGCACTATCTGTGCTGTGGTCAGGCTGCAAAGCACATACTCACACGACAGGGCTCTGTGGAGAAAACACAGTTGATCTTGGAGTCACAAGAGGCCAGGATTGCAGGGGACTAGAGTCCCAGTCCCCTCAGCAGTGAGGTGAGGGTTGCAGGGGACTAGAGTATCAGTCCCCTCAGTAGTGAGGTCAGGGTTGCAGGAGACTAAAATCCCAGTTCCCTCAGTGTTGACCGGCTCCTTCATGCATCATCACATCTCATCTCTTCCTGCCCTGATTCACTGCTCACTCATCACTCTCCTCCCTAGAATCACTTCCCCGAATTAACCACTTGCCCTCAGCCTTAGGCTCTGCTTTCTGGAACAAATTCAAGCTACGACAATAATACCTGTTCACTGGGGAAAATTTGGAAAATAAGAAAAGCATGACAGCAATCATTAGTACCCAGGCATATGTGGCATATGTCAGTATATTTCCTACTAGTCTTTTCACTTTGAATATACATGACAACATAATTGTCATATACATGGTTTGGCATCTTACATTTTTAAAGAAGTAAACATATATGAAAATGGTTTCTGATGATATCTTTTATTGGCTGTATGCATCATAATTTATTTAACTATTACCCCATTGTTGAAAAAAGTTTTTTTATTTTTAAAACCCTCACCTGAGGATATGTCCTTATTGATTCTTTTAGATCAAGACAAGGGGAGAGGGAGTGAGAGAAAGAAGGAAACATCAATGTGTGAGAGAGAAACATTGATGGATTGCCTCCTATATGCACCCTGACTGGGATTGAATCCCCAACCTAGGCATGTGCCCTGACAAGAAATCAAACCTGCAACGTTTTGTTTGCTTGTTTGTTTGTTTTGTATGGGATGTGGCCAGGGCTGAAATTTTTGATTTTAACACTTGGTTAGTATAAACCACACTGAGAACAGTATCATTATATATAACTTTATCCTTATTTTTGATAATTTCTTAAGAATAGTTTCTTAGACGTGAAATGATTGCATCAAAGGTCATGGACATTTTAGGATTACTATGAAAAAAGAGAAACTGGGCATAGCCTCGCTTTCCACAGGACTAGATTCTTTTGCCTAGTTTGAGTTCCTCACTGTAACCTAATTTGATGCCACAGGTGATTAATTTCAAGGACCCACAGGTGGCATCTTTGCTTGGACCGGGGTGGATTCAGATGTGAGAAGCCAGTCATTGTTGTCTGCAGCAATGGAAGGCCAGAGAAACCACCCGGGCAGCAGGCCCACCCACTCACTTCTCATGCTGCCCTGGGTCATTCACCTCCCCCAGGCCTTCCTTCCAGATGCTAGTTAGCCGGCAGATATCACTGTGCTGCTCCAGAGGTCAGTCAGTCCTACCTCTGCGTAGACACTGCACAGCTGTCTATCGTATGGAGTCTCTGATGCTGGTGGTCATCTGCCCAGGACAATCTTTAGAGCAAGACTTGTGGAACTGCTTTTTTAAAATCTTGGAACTGCTTATTGAACCTTCTTCAAAAAGTTGTGCTCTTTTGAGAATTCTCTCCTGTGGGCTCTCTTGACATGAATCATGGGAAGTGAAGTCCCTGAGCATAATTACAATCTCATGTTACCAGGCTGCCATTCTGAGGCCATAGTAAACACGGTCTTATGCTCAGGGTGGGAGTCTGTGGCATGGGAGCGTGGTGAGCAAGCATTCACCCTCTGTGTTTGGTCAGGGGGCAGCATGGAGTGAGAAGGGCTCCAAGGAGGGTTCCCAGCTGTGGTGGGTGGTGCTGCCTGGGTCTCCTTTCCAAATGTGTCCGGTTGGTGTTGTCATCTAGTAGGAAACTCACATGCCCTGGGCAGAGAGACTGAAGCTTTGTGGGGAGAGGTGTTTTGAGCTAGGGCTGAGCCTGGGCACCCTGGGTGGGGTGGCAAGGCCTGGTTCCTGCTCTGTCTTATTTCAGAACCTTCTCCCAGGCCTGGTTACTTAAGGATGAAACCTGTTTGCTCTTTAACATAGAGGCAAGAAAACCCTTTCTCTACTCTTAATTTGATTATTCCACATTTCTAACTAAAGACTCATTTCATGAGTGTCTATAACACATTTTGGTGGGATGCCTTAGAGCCTCTGTAACACAGGCCACACCAGGGGGTGCCACTCTCTTAGCCCCCCCAGAGCTTAGTATTGGGGGTTCTCTTCCTTCCCTACCATGTTACTACTCTGGGTAACAAGGACTTGACCTTCTGGTTTGGAGCTTAGAGCTGTCCTGAGCTATTAAAAAAAAGAATACAGGAAGGCATTGTAATGAATCTCTGGAAAAGTTAATCAGTGGTTGTGTCCGTTCTGCAGGGTAATCCACAGGGCGGTGCAGTGAGCGGACAGTGGGCGGTCCTTGCCAGTTGACCAGGACAGCGAGTGTCCCCCTCAGCAGAATGAATAGGTTCCCTGCATAATCAGACTGTGAGCTGCGGACATCAGCCTGGTTCCAGTGTGGCTTCCTGGATTCTGGTGTTTCCTAGCCCATTCTCTGTCCCCTCAGCCAGTGCCTTACCCAGTCCTCCTAGGACTGGGCAGCCAGGTTTTCCTCAGGAATTTCCAGCCTATTGTTATGGGCAAACCCTATGCCCACTTCCTTCCATGCCTTCCTCCTTGATTATCAAAGAGCCTTTTCTGTTCTGAAGGAGACTCATCTCTTGGATTCGATCAAAAGTTTTGCTTTCACAACTGTTGTTCCTGAATTGGGCATCAAGAGGCTTATTGGGAAGTGAGAAAATGGATCACAGGCAGTTCTTTCTCTCTGTATTCATGTGTAAAAATCTGAACCATCTTTGAGGCACAGTGGATGACTCTTATTGACAGGCTAAGAATCAGCATAAAGAGCTACAGGGAAGACAGAACAGAGAGATGGACAGTTCCCCATCACATCTTGTGAGGGGGAGTAATGATGGGAATGTTCTATGCCATCATCTTGGTGATGTCACCCCTCTCCCCTTCCACAATTCAGAAAGTGTTTTGACACCTCTCTGAAGTTCGCTTTTGGCACTCCCCCTGATCATTTATTCTATTTTTCTACAGGATCATGGCATAATATAGTAAAATATACAAAGGTATGCAGGTGTATGGATTCTTACATGTGTATACATCTGTGAAACCACCATTGGATCAAGGTTTAGAATATCTCACTGATAATTTTTTAAATCTGAGCAATAGACTTCATTATAACTGGCAAGTAACATTAGGAATGACCTCATCTTTCAAGAGAGATTTCACCTCTCCACCCACAGCAGGGGGTGTGGTTTTATGATTTAGGCTCATTAATATGATCATATATTCATAAAACATGTGATAGCATTCATATCACAAAACAAAATATGCATACATATCAGGAAAAGGATTATTCCCTTGTACCATAATGAAAAAATTAATATTGGTATTACTTAATGAGCTGAGGCTCTTAAAACTATTACTTAAGGAATACAAGTTTTGAACAAGGTGGTATTTCCTCTTATCACTGGGCAAATATTTACAGATGATTATTTTAACAAAAGTTATTTAAATCTATATTTTTTGAGTATTTTTTTGGCTCACAAATATTTTAATGACATCTTGGGGGGTCAAATGCAACATGTTTATTTCCAGAAGATACTAGTATAGCAAGGTTTGCAAGATGCCCTTTATTCATGCCTATCTTTTATAGATTTATGCCTAGTTTTATTTTTGGGCAAATTCAGCCACCAAAGCAGTTTCTGATCAGAAGTGTGAGAAAAATCTTCAAACTAATTTTTGTTATAGGTAGATGCTAGAAGCTACCCATTGTCTACACTATCATGAAAGTACAGCAGGGAACACAGAAGGCTGATGGACCTTGGGCTTTAGCAGGGCTAAAAGCTATGTACTGATTGTTCTGTCGAGACAATGGTGGCTCAAGGCAATCCCCTAACCTGATCATCTTTTACTGTTTACCAAACTTTACCTTTGATATGTGTGTTTGCTTTGCTAAAGGGCAAATGCATATTCTAGTAAGTAAAAAGCTATGGGTCTGGAGATTCTGAGAGCCACTCTGACAGAGAGTAAGGCCTCCACCTGGCTTCTCCCCTGCCTTCTAAATTTATATTTCTTGTCTAGTATATCCGTTTATGCTCAGCCCCTTCTCCAGATCCTGAATCCTCACTGCAAAAGGTTCTGGCAGGTAGAATGTTTTTTTTAAAGTAACATACATGTTTAATGGTCTTGCACTATAGCTTTTGTGCTGTGCAGGGGCCTAGAGCAGTTCCCATTTTATCACTGGAGGAACTAATGCCAAAGGCAAGTTAGCTACTTCCTGCCCCCAGGGAAGACTCTCTGCCCTACCCAAAGCTTACTAGTCACACAGTTGTCCTAGCTACAAACAAACTGAGGGACCACTCATCAATCATGATGATCATGAGGGAAGATGAGTTCATCACCACTTTGACTAATAGAGATGACAAGTACAGTCCCTGCCTGGGGGCCCATTTCTAAAGGAGGTTAATGGGGTGGGGAGGGTTGCCATGATGATCGCCAGTCAACATGAAAGAGAAAAGAGAAATTTGGTTTAAAATGAAATATGAGCCTTAAAAGGAGGAAGCACAGGTATGGGAGGAGGGGGGGAAAAGAAGGCAGAGGGAGTATTTGATGGCCTACAGACAGGATCTATCACATAGTAAATGGAAAGTTGGCCTGTAAAATAATTGACCATAGGCCAGAAACCATAGCCACTTAGGTGACTATCAAAGTGAGTAAAAGTGTAATGGTGCCCTGAAGCTAGATGAGAATTGGTGGGCATGTCTCCATCTTTTGTATTAGGACCCTTTACAGTTTTGTCCGGACTGGATTTGAACACATGCATATTTCCATCTTGTGGCTTTTCTGGAGATGTAACAGGAAAGCCCACCCATGGGAAGTCAGTTCTCCCTGACTTTGATTCTCATGACCAGAGAGAGGCTTCTTGTCCTGCTTTTTCTCAGGCTAAAGATTGTGTGGGCCTCCTCACCTTCCAAATTGCAGGAGATAAAGGGACCACAATCACCCTAAAGAAGAATAGATTCTCCTGACCTGTTTTCCCTGCTATTCTGCTTCTCCTCCAAGTGAGAAACAGGTGTGTGGAGAAGGCATCTGAGGGGTCTGAAGGCCCCATGGGTACTGAGAGGTCCAGGGATTGGGTGATGTGTCCCCAGGGAGCATTGGTGGGATGGGGCTGGGTAAGGAGGCTGGCTGCCTGAGGGACCACTCACCACTGAACAGCTGGCATCTGGTGCTGCCTTAACAAATAGTGATGTTAGCAGTAGGATCTCTTGGGCAAGATAAAAAAGTTTTGGGGCTTCTTTTGGATATCAGAATCAGTAACCCATGAATCTCACAGAAAGGCCATTAGCCTTGAGGATAAACTCTCAGGATGACTAAACACTGGGCCATGGTAGGGGTCACCTCAAGTTCTCTTTTGTTTTCCCCTTTCCTGATCTGTCTGCAGAAGTTAAGCTCCATTCATTCCCTGGAGAATGGTCTGAATCCCTATAAGCTCACCCATTCTCATCTTCATATCCTCTCTAGAACCACGTCTCTGCCCCCAAGACACAGGGTTGTCAGCCAACACCCCTGTCTATCCTCCTCCCCCAGTACATCCACAAGCCTCAGATGAGGGCAGGAAGAGAGATCAATCCTTTGCCTCTCACTTCCCAAGTGTCTCATCCCATCTGCCTCCAAAGCCTGTCTGAATAGCTGACTCCACCCTGAATCACACCTTCTCAGCCAGAGACACCCCCTTCCATGGTTTCATCTCCACAGACAGACTCCTTAATCCTCTTTAATCTGCATCGAGGGTTCCACCCTCAATATTTCATCACTTCCCAAAGGCCCACCTCCTAACACCATCACATTGGGGGCTAAGCTTCAACACATGAATTTTGGGGAACAGACATTCAGTCCACAGCAGCATAGCATTAGCCTAGCCTTGGGGAACAGAGACCCAAATGGGGAGTTGGTGTTGACAGGCACAGGGAAAGTGAAGAGTGAGGGGCCCTGGGGAGAGGAGAGAAGCCAGGAGGAAAGCAAGGAGGGCAAGGAGGGCTGGGAGACAAGGTTGAGGCTGTCGGGTCTGGAGGACTCTGTCAGGGAGATTGAGACAACAAGCTGGTGCTGAGGGTTTGCAACCAGGGTGTGATCTGATCTGATTTGCATTTTAGACATCCTTTTGTTGACATGTGAGAATAACATGGAAGTGTCAATTTTTCGGAGGCTGTGAAGCTTGGGTAATCTGGCCTGGCCGAGGACACCAGGACACCCAGGAAGTAGGATCTCATTGTTTTCCCCTGAAGGCCCTCAATAAAATAGATCGACTCTTAAAAAAAAACAAAACAACAAAAACAGAGGTGTCAGAACTGGTACAAGGAAACCTGTTTCAATGATCCTGGTGACAGGTGGATTGAATTAAGGTGACAGAGGGAAGGTGCTCTTTGGGTTCGTCATGGAGTCACAGGATAGCACTCAAGAGGTCAGGAGCAGGGAAGGCTATAACTCAAAGATAAGTGAGGGGGACTGAGGCTTCCAAACAGACAGCTGGCTGGGGCCACCTCATTCTCAGTCACACAAAGTTGATCCAACCTTGAGGCTGCTCCAGGGCCAGCAACAGCTGTGTTGAGAGCCATCTTACCATATTTATGAAAGGTGTCAGGCCTGGACCACAGAAAACTATAGAATTAAGATGCTTGGCTTTCCTATGAGGCCTAGAATTCCTTCAAAACTGAGCCATCGGATGTGCTATCCCTTTGGCTCCTCTGTCTGAAGGTGGACCCTTTAAAGGCCTATGACACCATTTTCTCAACATTCCATCTCAACCCCCTCTGGCAGTCTGTTATTTTGGCATCTGCACTTGGCAGCCACTCCTCTGAGATGGTCACAGACCTCATTGTTGATGTCAGCATTTCACTGACTTAGAAGAAGCTGCAGCGTTGACATTGTAACTCGTGTCTGGACCCAGGGCAGTAGCTTTGATGAATTTGCTATAACACAGAGCCTGGGGAGCAGTCCAGGCAGGCCTGGGCTGGTGGGCTGGGAGGCATCAATCAACTCACAGACCTCACTCCAACTGTGTCTGGCTTTGTTGAACCAGGAACACACAGTCAGCCAGGGCCCACTTATCCTTGGCTCACTGGGTGCCAGAGATTATGTGAAGAAATGAAATAAAAAAAGAGAAGCTCCAAAATGGTGTTGTGGCTGTAAGTTTGAACTTCTTGCCCACCAACATTTTCTTAAATTTTTAATTTTTAAAAAAAATATATTTTATTGATTTTTTTTACAGAGAGGAAGGGAGAGGGATAGAGTTAGAAACATCGATGAGAGAGAAACATTGATAAGCTGCTTCCTGCACACCTCCTACTGGGGATGTGCCCGCAACCCAGGTACATGCCCTTGACCGGAATCGAACCTGGGACCTTCCAGTCTGTAGGCTGATGCTCTATCTACTGAGCCAAACTGGCTAAGGCCATTTTCTTAAATTTTATGTCTTTTGCTTTTTGTTGGAAGGTTTTATTTATTTTTAAATTAAAAAAAATTTCTTTCACTTATAGTTTATATTCAATATTATTTAGTATTAGTTTCAGGCATACAACATAGTGGTTAGACAATCGTATATTTTACAAAGTGTTCCTTCTGATATTTCCAGTACCTCATTGGTACCACACATAGTTATTAAAGTATTATTGACTATATTTCCTATGCTGTAGTAGAGAGGTTTTACATACATATAAAAGTGAACAGAATGCAATAACGAGCCTGCTCCTTCATTACATCATCAATAATGATTAACTCATAACCAACCTTATTTCATCTTTGGTTCCCTTATGTGCCCATACTATTTTTAAGCAAATCTAGATAACAAATAATGCCATCCTTAAATATTTCAGTATGGAACTCTGACCAAAGCTTTTTAATAGAATTGCTAGGTACTAGGGAGAAAATTAAGTGATTTAAAGTTCTCTTAATGTGCCGAGTAAAGTTGGAAAAGAAAAAGAGGAAAAATAGACATTGATGATTCATGTTGAAGACTTGCACACAAATAAGGGGCTCACTGGTGGCAGAGTAGTCTCTGTTTTTGTTTGTTTGTTTTTTAAATATATTTTATTGATTTTTTACAGAGAGAAAGGGAGAGTTAGAAACATCGATGAGAAAGAAACATCAATCAGCTGCCTCCTGCACACCCCCTACCGGGGATGTGCCCTCAGCCAAGGTACATGCCTTTGACTGGAATCGAACGTGGGACCCTTCAGTCCACAGGCCGACACTCTATTCACTGAGCCAAACCGGTCAGGGCAGGATGGTCTCTGTTGATTTAAGTTTGCAAGTGGGACCTCAAAGGTCTCACCCACTCCTTTCTGGCTGTTGAGGTGAGGAATTTGCCTTGGGGGGCAGTGAGGAGGAGTTCTTCATGTTGCTTCTTCGAGTAGAAATGGAGGATAGCAGGTAGTCGACCCTGGTCCTATAAATTGTCTTTTGAGCCCCATGTGAGAGTTTCAGGCAGAAGCTTAGGCAGCTGTTTCGTGAGGAACGTGTGAGACTCTGTGGGTGAGGACATTATATTCTGGTGCCAAAGTGGCCCCGGAGATTTGGGCTGTGGAAACACTGGGAGGCAGCAGCCTGTGCTCTTGGTTACCTCAAGGGGGACACCAATAGCAGCAGCTGTGGTACGATGCTTGAAAGGCTGTCCAAGCAGAAGATAATGAAGGGCTTCAGGAACATGACCAACAAGGTGCAGCAGGCTCTGTTGCTGGTGGAAGCTCTGTAGATGGACTAAAGAGGGCGTGTAGGACACCCCTAAGAGCCATTACGTCTTTCTGAGAGAGGGGTGTGTCAGTCTGACGGCTCTCCAGCCTTGAGAGCTAGGTGTGGTGAAAATGAATCCAGTTTGCAGATAAAACAGGACTGAGATTGGGACCAGAGCACAGGGTGGTGGCCGTAGCTGACAGCAAGGAGCGGCAGCAGGAAGCAACCATAAACTTGGGAGGGGCGTTCAGGAGAAGCAGGATGTGGGCTCGGGAGCCACCTGCCTGGGTCTGAACCCTCACTCTGCCACTTTGGACTACTGACTTAGCTCTTCTGCACCTCTGTTTCCTCATCTGTGAAGTGGAAGGCTCTCCCCATAGAGTGTTTGTGAAGGTTGAAGGATTAATGCATGCAAAATGCTTAAAACGGCCTCTCACACATGTTAAGCACCCAGGCAGTGCTAGGTATTGCTGTTGTTATTTTTCTTACTATTATCATTGTTGACATGATGCTGATGATAAGAAGTAAGAGGGAACACTGTCACTGAGTAAAGTCCCGCACCTTCAGCACCGATTTAAGCTCCCACCTGCTCTGACTCACCCTGCCTGTCATTTCCTAACAGGACTCAGCCACATTTCCCACTCACCCTAGTACCTTTTTCCTGCCTTTCCCTAGGATTCTCCTCTCCACCCATGGAAGCTCCATTTCTCACTTTGAACCCTTTTTCAAGGGCTTTCTCAAACATCACTTTCTCAGTAGGGCATGAGCTCCCCCTCCCAACTCCCAGGGCCTCTGCTTTTGTGGCTGATGTGACTGTCAGGCATACCTTTGAGAACCGTGCTAACCACAGGGTAGCACTGAAAGCCCTGAAGATACAACTCAGCTTTATTTAATCCAACAAACACTATGAGGTGGTGACTATGTACCAGGCCCTTGGCAAGGCATTGGGAATCCAAAAGAGAAAGACATGACCAGATCTGAATGTCCAGTTGAAAAATCAATGAGTCAACAAGTACAATGCCAGATAAATCAGATGTGAACCAAGATCTCTGGGAACAGAGGAGTGGACTCTTAGTTTTCACATCTTCCACAAGATACCCTGTCACATCTCAGCAGACACTCAGAAGCAGTTTGCATAAAAGAGAGCATTAACTCAATGCAGGCTTTATCTGACTCTGCAGACTACCGCACCCCATGACCCTTGGCTCACCCCTCCTGCAGGGTTTCTAGGCAGCTGGAGCGCTGAGAAGGGTCTGCCTGCATTTTTCCCCCCAGGTCTGGGCCAGGGCTGCCAGAGATGGTGGGAAAAGATCTGCTGAAGGAGTTTGAAGCGTAGGACATGGCCTGAATTCCCCCACTCTGCCCCCACCCCAGGTCTACCCCTCCTGGTGGGAAGGAAGATGGTGGTCATCTTCACTGGAGGTGTTTCTTACACCTGGTGAGGCCACTGAAGACATTCCACAGCCTCATCCTGGGGTACCTGAGGATCCCTCTCAATGGGAGTCACTCACTAGGTGTGGTGTCTGGGACGGGAAGATAGGCCAGCAAAGTGGAAGCAGACGACCCGGAACCCCATTCTTTACAAGAAAGCAGTCCTGCCCGGCCATGACTAAGGAAGAGGGAGGGTCATGGTTACGATGCTCAGTAACCAGCTTCTCCACCCGACCTTTTAAACAACAGTCATTGCTAAACATGTCCTCTGTGGACATCTTCCTCCCCGGTCTCTATGTCACCTTGACCCCTGCCTGTCTCTCCAAGCCTGAGCTTCTGTGAACTTAATGACTGTGCTACTTATTTGCTATGCTGCATGGGGCCTTGGGCATTATTTTATAGATGATAGTAATAGCCCACCTTTACAGAGAACTTGTATGTGCCAGGCCCCATGCGTGCCTCCTCATTTAACCTTTACAATACAGCTCTGAGGCAGGAACAGTTATCACCCCCGCTTCACAGGTGAGGGAACCAGAGCTTCAGGAGTTCAAGCCATAAGGGGCAGTGCTAGCCCTGACCGGTTTGGCTCGGTGGATAGAGCGTCAGCCTGTGGACTGAAGGGTCCCAGGTTCGATTCTGTTCAAGGGTATGTACCTTGGTTGTGGGCATATCCTCAGTGGGGGGTGTGCAAGAGGCAGCTGATCGATGTTTCTCTCTCATTGATGTTTCTAACTCTCTATCCCTCTCTCATCCTCTCTGTAAAAAATCAATAAAATATATATTTTTTTAAAAAGTGGCAGTGCTGGACCTCGCCCCCTCCCTCGCCCACCCCCGTCTTCAGTTGGTAAACCTCATCCCGGAAACTGCATCATAGGATAGGCTCCTCGGCAGCCAATGTTAGGCTTTAGTTTTCTGCTATTTTCCGTAAACAACCATTGATTGATTGCTTGACCCACAAGACTGTTTTAAGTAAAGTAGAATATATTTATTTTAAGGCGCCCAAATCCCTTAGAAGATCATTTCCAACCTGTTTCCAAAGAATCTCTGAGCAAGAACGGTCTATTACTCCCGACTTTGCAGACCTCCCCCTCCCCCCTGGCACCGGGGCTGACCTTTTCCTATCGCAGATGCTGTCTGGAGACAAAGCTGAGCGCCAAGAGAAAGAAGCCAAGACTCAGATGTATTTCGGACAAGACCCCGAGTGACTGAGTCAGGGTTCTGCAGAGAACACTGAGTCTAATTTTAGATGAAACTCGACTTAGCCCTTTAAGCTCTGCCAGTTAGTTTTGGTTACGTGTCATTGTTTAAAGTTTAAATATTCTTTGCATTTTTCCTCCAAGAGTGCAGTTAAATTAGATGCTGGTCGAAAGGACAAGTTATTTGTGGCTGTGTGTGCCTCCCCATTAGGCCTCGCTGCCTGCGACTTTTTGAAGCCGCCTGGGAAGGTGAGCTGTATATAGAGCGAGAGAGTGTGTGTGAAAGCTGTTTGGATAACGATTGCAAGGTGCTCAGAGAAGACCTGACTTTATTTAGACATTCTGTTTCTTCACAGTTTCCTTCCTGGGAGAACTCTTGGCTCTCTCTCCAGACAGCGTGTATGTGGGGGGTAAGGAAAAGGCAGCATGTGGGGGTCTGGGAAGGGGCGGTGTGACTGCCAGATCAGAAAATAATAGATTTTTATTATGAGAGAGATTGCATCATTCATACTTGAAATTCCCATGTGGTAAAATTTTATTAAATTTTGATATGGTCCAGGTTCCCAGAGGTATTGTGGATCTTGGAAGAGTAAAAAAGTGCCCAGGCCACTTGATCAAAGATCAGAAGTTCAAAGACGGCCAAGGTAGTGCATAACTGCATGAAGGTCAACTCTAAAATATGTGCAAACATGTTGTTTGCCATTTGTTAAGCACTATGCCGAGGCATTTTCTCGGGAGGGAGGTCCCATAAAAAAGTTTATGGACTTAAAAAAATAAGCATCTACATAAAGCTGAGTTATGGTTGCTGGACGAATCTGCCACATAGGAAACTCTTGGAAGAGAATTATGGCTTATATCATCCGTGATTTATCTGGGTCCAAATGTACTGAAACACGCAACAATCTTGAGTTGGAATAGCACCTACGTCCTCCAAAGTCTCTCCTGCCTCCAAGACAGGGACTTGAGACAGGCGGCTCTCATCACATAGAGGACAATGGAAACACACAACTGGCTGATCCATGGTGCTGAAATCCTAGAGCTGTCCCCAGGGGCTCCTTGTTTTAAAGTCAACTCAATAAATATTTCTGAGAACTTTCTATGTACTGGACACTCTGTCCAAGACAGTTGAGATTCAAAGATGAGTGGGATACAACACACACTGGGTAAGTCCCCTGGGAGAGCCCAGTTGCTGTAAGAACTTTAAAGAGACCATCTTCCTCTGGCGAAGGTGTCAGGGACCTCTTCACAGACAGGTGGTGATGTAGAAGGACCAGCAAGATGGTGGAGCCCCTTCTTCTGCCCACGCAAACCCGAGGGAACAAAGGCAGGGCCTTCTCCTTCCCCGGTCCTATGGAGAGAGTGCCCTTGCCCCTCTTGGCTAGCCAGCAGCCTGCTCCCAGGGTAGATAGCCAGAGTGCACGGTCCCTTTCTCATGCTGGGAGGAGGCTGTGGGCACCAGTCATGCACGGGCATGTGTGAAGAGATGTTCCCTGTAGTGTAGGAGTGGGGTCCAGCTCTGCCCAGTCTTTGAAGCTGCCCTCCAAGCTTCTGAACTGGAGTCTCCTGCCCAGGCCCTGGGCTCCTCTGGGGTCAGGATGAAGAGGAAGGATGCAGGGGGCAGTGTTGCCATGGGTTCCTGAGCAGCGTCCTTGTCCAGGCACCCATCACTGGCCTTCCCCAGGGGGTGCATTTGTTCTCTAGGAGCCCCCCAACACATATTCAGGGCTCCAGCACTACAGCATTCCCTGATGTGGCCATCTCATTTCCTGCCCTAGCTCTGCTCCAGCACACCCTTGCACCTTGGGGTGCTTCGGGATAAGCATCCACTTGGCACACGGGAAGACTTGCACTACCTGCCATGCAAGAGGTAGGAGAGCCCTCAGACCATGGTAGCCGGTTCCCCTGGTCCTGTTGGGAGACTCCCCCAGGCAGGCACTTGCGATCAGTCTTCTTCCTGAAAGTGCAGGTGCCGGGAGGGACCCTGGGATACAACTCCTCAGCTGACAGCTCAATTGAGGAGCTCTTTGCAACCCTCACTTAACTTGTGATTGGATTGTGGGGCTGAGAGGAAAAGGGGAGAAACACTCTGTCAACAGAAAAGATGCCAAGAAAGCATATGAAAAAGTACAGGCAGTGAGTTGACTTAGGAACTCAGGGAGCAAGAGGTCAGCTGAAATTTCCTCCTGGAATGCTGCATTGAATTTGTTCCGGAAATGTAACATGATAGTCTCTGCTTTCCAATGAAGTAGACTTTGATGCAATTGTTTGGTGGTGGGTCCACAGGCTAAGATCAGATGTACCCACACTTCCCCTGGTCCACAAACAGGACACGCACGGAGATGAAACACTTGGCAGAGCTGAGCTCAAGGGAAGGTCTGGTTATTAGGGGAGACAACGTCTGGCCTGAAAGACGCTGAGTTGTTCATAATGCTGTGAGGGTTCTTTGATGTGAGATGGGAATTATTTGGTGAAATGTCAAGATACAGCACAGGGATCAGGGTGTCCCTGGGGTTTCCACCGGAAGCCCCAATGCGTGTGCACAGAGGAGGAGGCCCTGGACTCCCTGTGAGGGAGGACTTCCTAATTATGAGGACCTTCTCTCAAGGCAAGGTAGAGAGCTCCCCATTACCAGAAGTGTTCAAGTGGAGTCTGTACAACCACAAGGCACGGGACTCAATGCTTCTCGCCAACCCTACTAGATTGAAAGCTCCTTAAAGAAGGTCTTTAGAGCCCGCAGACCCAGTGGTTTAGGAAGCTCTGATTATTATCCAGCCCTGACTGTCTGGTCTGAATGAGCTGGATCATCATTTCTTCCTTAGGGGATGTCTGATTCTTTTGTGGTTTTGTTCCCACCCTTGTGAGGTCAGCTGGGAATTACCCATTATCTCAGGAAGGTAACAGCTGCTGAAGAGGAGTGACCTGAAGGGCTCAGACCTGCACTTCAGGGAGTGAGGGCTCTAATTCACACACCCCCGGACAAGGCTCTCACTGGCGGTGCCTGCACAGGCCAGAGCCCTGGGACGCAGGCAGCCAATGCCCTGGCAAAGGGAAGGCGCCCAGCTCTTCCCGACAGCCCATTGTTCGGCCCATCAAGGCTGCCACCATGCTTGTCTCTCAAGCATTGCTTTATCTCAAGGCCTTGGATTTGGGGGGTAACAAAGGGGGAATTTTTCAATTCTTATGCAATGTATTTCTATAGTACAACAGTGGCTTATAAAGAATCATGTATTACGTATAAAATAAAAAATGCAAAACATATATTTGTAACATTGCTCACTTGGAATGAAGTGATCCATCACTGTTATAATGCCGCACTCTAACAACACCCTCACCACGTCCTCCGAGCACTGAAGCCTGGCTAGTTCATCAGATTACCTAAAATGGGATGATACAGAAAGAAGGAATGCTTAACTAGTCAGCAGAGGGTTGGATTTATGAGTAATGGGTGGTGGGATGGTGGGGAGGGGGATGTTCTAGATCCAGGTCCCCAAGGAAATCCAGGATTATAACATTCTTGGGCTGCAGGGAATTTAGCTGGAAATCTGTTAGTCTAGCATTTTCTTATGCTTCCCAAAGACCTAAGATGAGCGGGGTCTTCTCCCTTCCCCCTTCCCTCTTCCTTCTTTCTGTTTGGACTTAGAGCTCCTCTGCTCTGAAAACATGCCTATGCTTTGCTCTGCTTCATAGGCTGGTCTAGCAAGGTCTCTTGGCTAAAAAGAGCGTGAAGCCGCTGGTACAGCCCATGTATCTCATAGTCCATGCACGTTATAGAGGAGGAGTCTGGAGGTCAAGAGAGAAAAAGGTTTGTGGGTATCATGTCCTTAGTGCAGGTCCGGAGCTGGGCTCAGGACTTTAGGACAGCCAGGCCTGGCAGGTGTCCCTAATGCTCCTGTGCAACAGAAGGGGCCAATGAGATGTTGAGTCTTTTCTGAGAAAAGCCAGGGGTCCCAAGTTTAAAATGGCAGTTCAGGTTGTGTGTGGGTGGGTGGGGGTGGGAGGTGGGGGGGGCAGGTCACAGCAGTGGGAGGATCCAGGATGCCCAGTGCTTCCAGGCAAGGGGCACTGAAAGATGACAAATTGTGTGCTCGACAACTGCTTAGTGTTCAGGAACTGACTGCCGCAGCACTGAGGTTCTGGGCCTGCCATCCACGGTCCACTCTCAGCGAGCTTCAGAAAGTCCCCAACTTCCTGACCCTGTCCGGGAACAGTGTGTGTGGACATTTCTCTGGAACCAGGGTTGTTTGGGGGGGGGGGGGGGGGGGGGGGCGGGCTGGGCGGCTGGGATAATCACACTCTCACGGAGGTTAAGAACCACATGCAGACCTTGCACTCTTCTCTCCAAGTAACTTCTTTAGCTGCCCCTGCACTTCCTTTAGGGTGGGAACAAAAGCCACACTCAAGCCTCTAAATTTGGGATTGTTATTCTGCACTAGATTGCAGTACTTGTGTGTGTGTGTGTGGGGGGAGGGGGGGGGGGACGGGGAGGAAAGCAGTGGGGTTCAGAGAGAGAGAGAGAGAGAGAGAGAGAGAGAGACTGTGCGTTGATTGAATGTGTGAGTGTGAGTGTGTGTGTGTGTGTGTGTGTGTGTGTGAATGAGCAGGCATTTGTAAGCTGGAGTGCCCATGTTTCTTCCCTCTTCTTTCTGTTTGGACTTAGAGCTCCTCTGCTCTGAAAACATGCCCCTTCTCTTCTGCCAACAGCTCCCCTAATCTGTGCTGCTTTCAGGGCACAGCTCCAGTGCGTGCCAGCAACTTGGGCCAACGGCAACAGCGGAAACCAGACAGCTCTGGAAAAATATTTGTTTAATTAGCAGAAATGACTGGTGCGCCTCTGAGGGATCAGAATCCATTTTTAACTGGCTGGCTTGGAGCAGAGCCTGATGAGTTTTCAGGCAGGAGTGGGTTGGTTTGGGGCTGAGTAACTGGTGTCCGGCTCCCACCTGAATGCTGGTGTGGGAAGGTGCTGTGCGGCCTGCTCGGAGCCTGTGCTTCTCCATAGCGGGCAGTGCCAAGCACACTGTGGAATATTGAGGGAAGTGCTGACACTCTGGGTGTGTCAGATCCCCACCAAATGGCTGAGATCATTCTCAGACCCTAAACTATCCTGGAATTCCTCTTAGGACTTGGGCTGGGCCTGTGTCCATCAGGCCTTTTGAATAAGAGCCGTTAGGGTCACCGGAAGGTAGAATTGCCATTTCCCAGGGGGCACTGTTTACAGAAAAGTCGGGTTCTCCTGGGGACCTGGGGTGCCCTGAGGACCTTCCAGTCACCCCTCCAGGTCTATCCTGCCCCTCCCCTGAGAATGACCTTCATGGGCTCTCTCCATGCACACCATTACCCTCTTCCCTCTCTGGTTGGGGTGTGCAGTGGGCAGTCCCAACTGGAGAGGGAGGTGCAGGAACTGATTTTCCCTCCCTCCCTGCTGGGTCACCTTGGGCTCCTGTGTCTCACCCAGAGGGCATGGCCTCTCTCAACCCTCTTTCTCTTCTTCACTTGACCATTCTCCCTCTCTTCAGGTCTCTGACAATTGCTGTGTGGGGGCATGACATGATCCTGTGATTTCCCTACACCCTGTTTAACCTTCATAGCCATTCCCTTTATCATGCACTCCTCAAATTTTCCCAATTGGAAAGCTATCTTTTCTGAACTTCTCTATAAAGTGAGGTTAGACAGTATCATTCTCTGAGAACAAAGCTGTTCAAACAGATGTGTTTGAAAGCAAACAAATAGTGGGAAAGTTTTTTAAAACCCTGGGAACAGAGCTGCAGAATGGGGTGCTATGGCCCATACTCAGTGATCTGGTGCTGGTGGGCAGTCTTCGTAACCAGACTGAGTGATGTTACAGCTGTGGCCGTGTCAGGGTGAGGTGGCCTCTATCCATTTCACAGAGGCGTGGGTGAGAAAAGCAGTGCCAGTTTGTCTCCTGGGATCCCTTACTGCAGTGGTTCTCAACCTGTGGGTCGCGACCCCGTTGGCGGTCGAAGGACCCTTTCACAGGGGTCGCCTAAGACCATCCTGCATATCAGATATTTACATTACAGTTCATAACAGTAGCAACATTACAGTTATGAAGTAGCAACGAAAATAATTTTATGGTTGGGTCACAACATGAGGAACTGTATTTAAATGGCCAGAAGGTTGAGAACCACTGCCTTACTGAATGCTGACAACTAGATGAAAATCCTTTGCCTATGGGACCTGGCTCTAATAATTGCATTTAAAACCTCCCATGGTCCTATTAAACCTACTCCTGGCCACAGGTAGGGGAATGTGAGACCTGCTGGTGCATTCGCTGGGGTTCCCCAGAGAGATAGGACCAATAGGATAAATGGATACATAGAAAGAGATTTATGATAGTAACTGACTCACATGGTTGTGGAGGCTGAGAAGTCCCATGATCTGCCATTTGCAAGCTGGAGGCCCAGGAGAGTTGGTGGTGTAAGTTTTAGTCTAAGTCCTCAAGCCTGAGAACCAGAAGCACTGATGTCTGAGAGCAGAAGATGGAAGCAACCTGGATGTCCACTGATAGATGACTGGATAAAGAAGCTGTAGAACATAGGAGACAAGCCAGAAAGCCAGGACAAGTGGAATAGGGAAACTGAGACAGCTGAACAAACTGAGTAATTTACAGCAGATACAGAAGGCCACGTCCCTAGACATAACATCTAGGCCTCAGTTTTACAGCAGATATAGAAGGTTACCTCCCTCGAGATAACATCTAGGCCTCAGTTGTATTTCAGTTCCAGAAACTCAGAAAAGAAGCAAAAATAGGTGGGTGATACCAGGACCAGTTGCAATGATTAACGACTCCCTGCCCTGACACTGACCAATCAGTGGAGCCCACAATCCTGAAGGAGCACACCTAAAAAACTGATGAATATTCTGCTGAAACCCTCCCCTGAGACCTCCCCTAAGATTCCTGCCTGCAAGAAAGAAATAAAAGCCTCAAGACAAAGGCTCTCCCTCTGGGGAGCAGCCCCCACCATTCACTTCCCCTCTCCTTCCCCCACTTCCTCCTCCACGACGTGCATCTCCTAAACTCTAAGGGACCCACAAGGCTGCAACCAGGGGAGCCATGGGCAATGGCAGCTTGTCCCGGAACCTGTCCCCATGCCCCCTTTTCTCTGACTTCCCAGAGAACTAAAGCAGCCCAGCCTAGGCTCTCCTGTTGCTTCTTTTATGCTAAGCCCTTTCTTTTTCACTGTCCTCAACTTTAATACACATTTCCTCATAGTCACTGGATTTGTGTTGAGAAATTTTTCCTAAATGAACCCACATACTACCAGCCGGCCCTAGGCAGACCCACTCAGGGCCAGGTCCCCTCTCGGTAACACATATATACAACAGAATGTTACTCAGCCATAAAAAAAAAGAAAATCGTGTCATTTGTTTCAACATGATGGACCCAGAGGGTATTATACTAAGTAAAATAAGTCAGAGAAAGACCAAAGCCATATGATTTTACTTATAAGTGGAATCTAAAAAAACAACAAACACAAATCAAACCAAATGAATAAAATATTAACAGACCCATAGATATTGCAGGTGGTTGGCAAAGAGGAAGAGAGTGTGGGGGATGGAAATCTAAATAAATAAATAAATGACCTCATCCCTTCCCGAGTTTACACCCATCATTAGTCACTCAGAGTGAATGGGTGAGCTGTTTGCAGAGCTGGAGGTCACCTGGAGATAGAGTTCCTGGAAGGTGCCTGTGCCTTATCTCCCTGTAGTATGCTGGGAGAGGTATGTGTGCATGTGCAGGTGTGTGTGTGATTGTATGTTAGTGTGAGAGTGTGGAGTGGGGCAGGCAAGGAGGGGCTGACACCCCCGGGAGCAGACACAAGCCCTGGAGCAGGAGGCCAGAGCAGAGGAGGCAGAGGTTACAGGTGCTTGTGTGCTGGGCTGCATATCTGACGCTTTGGCCAGACGGGTCATGCTGTGCTGTCTGTTCCTAAAACACATAGATAAGAAGGTACTGACATCAGGCCAGGCCTTGACATATAGTCTCATGGCCCCTTCCCAGCACGCAGGCCTTCTTTCTCAGAAGGCCCGGAAGTCTCATTCCAAATTTGGGAGACAAAGGACTGGAAAAAGTATAAATAAATAGAGTTTCCTCCATATTGGGGGCCCAGAATTTGAAAGACACATTTTTCTCTGGGCCTCCACAGGATGTAGCTAATAAAATGTAACTATTGCAGTCAGCACTGCAGTTTAGCCTCTGCTTCGGCAGGGTGCTGTAACTGTAGTCAGCTGGCCAGCTTAATAAAGGCTCTTAAATTTAAATTCTGAGTCGGTGGTCTATCTCACTGAGTGAACCCATAACACTTGGGTTGGACTTTGAATTTGCTTCTTTTCCTTAACACTGGGGAAATGGTGAGCTGGCTCCAGTGATTGAGAGCTGGCTTCAGGCATGGCTATTAAGCTGCCTAATTGCAGGATCTCGGTTCTGGGGGATTGGGAAGGATGGGCAGAGGCTGAGGAGCAGACAGGACCCATGGAAGGAGCACAGGCCTTGGGGTCCCCCAACTCACCTGGTGGCGTGACCTCGGCAAAGTTACACAACCTCTTGAGTCCTCTTTCCTAGTCCAGAAAAGGGAAGTGGTCCTTACCAGCTTGTCTGGTGGGGAGGATTAAATGAGCTAATTTAGGGAGGTTTCAATAAATGCGTACAATGGAGGGCTCAGCACAGGGCTTGATCAGTACCTGGGCTCAGATATGTCAGCCACAATAGCTAGGGCCTGATGCGCTTGGCACAGGGCCTGCTCTCCCCTTTACGATTCCTGCTCCCTCCCGCTGCCCCCTCCTCAGTCTCTGCACACTGGAGGCCTCTCAGAAAGTCTTGCCAAAAAGCTCATTTAGCAGGGCGGTCCCAGCCAGGTTCCTGTTTGCCTAACCAAAGCTGCAAGGTCTTCAAAGGAGCCTAGCGGAGAAAGGTTTGTTTTTTTCTCTCTCTTACAGAAGAAGAAGGAGATGGAAAAGTTTGCTAAGTCAGACTCCATTAAACTCACAAAAAGGCTCTTTGTTCCAGCTGAGACGGGGAAGAAATCAGAAGTGGTAGAGGGTGTGGGCTTGTTTCCCTGTTCTTAGAGTGTTTAGGTAAGCCTAGCCCCACCTGGCTTTGTCTCCCGTTCCCCCACCACTGAATCCTCCACAATTCTAATCCTATCTTCTGTATCTTGTAGAACGACCCAGCCAGCAGGGACTTCCAAGGCGTTTAAGTTGGATTTTAACTTTCAAAATAATGATGCGTACACTTAGTAACTTATGTAGTTTCTGCAGTGCTTGTACATGCTTTATGCAGTTGGCAGTGAGGCAACTAAAGGCTGTTGCTTAAGGTCAAGAGCTGGGGCTGAACTGGGGCTAGAACCAGGTTACTGCGGCCTCACCAGGGGCTTAGCCTCCTGTCTACACTGCTTGTCATTGCTGACATTGGCGTGGACACATCTGTTTGTTCCTACCACGTTTATAGCCTGTAGTAAAGAGAGATCTATATTACAGTTTGTTCCCATTAAATCAGCAATCCCTCCGGCAGGTCACTATGTGAAGGCCAGCCCCTGCAGGTGTGCAGTGTGCCACAGGGGTGACTCCACTGGCGGCCCTGTTTCCGGGGTTAATCCAGGGGTATTAATTCAGCACATGGAATGATATCCTTAGGGGGAAATTATGCCCTTGCTCCTAAGACTGGTGGTCCTGATGCACATAACCCAGTAGCTGAGCCCAGCTGTGTTGCAAGAAAACAGCAAGGCAACCAAGGGCCTCCCTCTCCTGGACCCCCTGCTGCAGGAGGTGGCCCTGTGCTCTGGGCAGGCTGGGCTGGTGGCCGGGGGCAGGCAGGAGGGCGTTTCTGGGGGGCTCTGATGGGGTGAAGCCATCGGTTTCATCCTGAGGCAGCTAAAGAAGGAAGAAGGTCAGTTGCTGTTTCTGTCCTGACTCAGAGGTGACGTTGTGAAAATTTATGAACTTTTCTCCTTCTGGCTCCATTTCCGCATCTGTTAAAAAATGGCAGAGCGGAACCTGATCCACACCTGCTCTTAAGGACAGACAGAGCCCCAAAGGGCTGGTTTTCTGAAATATCACTGGGCATAGCTTGATGTCACAATACCTGTGTGGCACGGTGCCCGGGTGTTTCTGTGGGGAAAGCTGGCGCTGACACAGGAGCAGGCTTTCTCAGCGGTGGCCTCAGGAGCAGCACCAAGCATTGTCTCCGTGCTGGGCACACCATTCTTTTGTGCCACTAGGGAAATACCCTGCCCATCAGGCCTTTTTCTTCTGGAGCAAGATAGCCTGAGTTAGAATGCTGTTACACTGTTTTGTTGAGGCGTAAGTAACACACAAGAAACTGCACGTATTTAAAGTGGACAACTTGATACACTTTGACATGCGAATACACAAGTGAAACCATCACCCCACATAATATAATGAGCATAACCATCACCCACAAAAGTTTCCTTGTGCCTCTCCTGCCCCTATGCCCAGGCAACTACTGTCAATGTTCATTTAAAGCAGTGGTTCTCAACCTTCTGGCCCTTTAAATACAGTTCCTCATGTTGTGACCCAACCACAAAATTATTTTCGTTGCTACTTCATAACTGTAATGTTGCTGCTGTTATGAATCGTAATGTAAATATCTGATATGCAGGATGGTCTTAGGCGACCCCTGGGAAAGGGTCGTTCGACCACCAAAAAGGTCGCGACCCACAGGTTGAGAACTGCTGATTTAAAGATACTCCCATCCTGAGATGCACTGTGACTGCAGGGATCTTTAAATCCAAAAGAGGAAGGAGCACGTGTGGCAGAGGAGAGGCCAGGAGGAACCTCATGGTGGATGAGCATTGGAGGGAGTGGTGGTTGGGACAGGGGACGAAGCATTTGCCCCTAAAGCAGCGGTTCTCAACCTGTGGGTCGCGACCCCTTTCCCAGGGGTCGCCTAAGACCATCCTGCATATCAGATATTTACATTATGATTCATAACAGTAGCAACATTACAGTTATGAAGTAGCAACGAAAATAATTTTATGGTTGGGTCACAACATGCGGAACTGTATTTAAAGGGCCAGAAGGTTGAGAACCACTGCCTAAAGCATTACCCCTTTGGCAAAGGTCAAACGTAATCTGGCTCAGGTTGTAGTTTTTTTCTCTGCCACTCTGCTATGTGACCTTGGGCAAGGTCCCTAGCCCCTGTAAGCCTCAGTTTTCCTCTCTGTGAAGTGGAAATAATCATAGTATCCCCTAGGTTTGTTGTGAAAACCCAATATGTTAATTTTCTGTAAAGTGCTTGGCACATGACAGACAGTCAAGAAATGGTATATGTCTCAGATTTGAGATGTCTGTCAGAAACACACATTCTTTTCCTCTTCAGGGCGTGGTATCATCCTACAGTCTGCTATTTGAGTAGAGTGGTTGTGGAAACAAGAAGTGAATAACCTGCGATGGCTAGAGCTCACTATGTATTCAGTTCTGACTGTTCATGCTGCTCTTCCTGTTGGTGGCAGTGGGAATGGAACGGCACCAGGTGTTAGACCAGTGGGGTCAGACCGGACCTGGGTTCGGCAACCTCAGTACTTGAGTTCTGGCTAGGAAGAATTCAGACCCAAGACTCAAGCTATAAGAGAACATTTATTTATAAAATTACAGAGGTAGAAAAAGTAATTCCTAGAAGAAATGGGTTTAGGAAATGTTATGGAGGTAAAGGAAGGGCCCTTGGAGCTTGGGAGTGAGGAAGGTAATGACGCCATGCCTGGGAGGAGGGGAACGTGAAGTGAGAGGTACAAGCATCCTCCTGAGAGGAAGAGCGTGCTGGGTCCTCCATCCTAGGCGTCTTAAGGGTGGAGATTTTAGGGGAGGTCCCAGGGGAAGATCTTAATAGAATATTCAGCAGCTTGCCAGGGGTGTTCTTTCAGGGTCAGGGTCTCTACTGATTGATTAGTTAGCACCAGTGCAGCTGGTCCTGAGGTGAGCTGTGGAGTCACTTGTCTGGTTTTTCTGCTTTTCTGGGCTTGGAGCTGAAATATAATGGAGGCCTAGATGTTATCTCTAGGAAGGAAAGGTCTGGGTGTCCAAACTGCATGACCATTGATATGCTAGGGGAGGAAAGTTACCCTGGGGGCAAGATCCCACCCTACAATTGTCCTTTGCTAGGCATGCAGGGCTTTCCACCCTAGTGACCTTCTGTACCTGGCCCACCATCCTTGCTCTGCTCATGTCTGTCTGCCTATCACACTCCTACCTAGAATTTCATCTCCCCTCTCCTTAACCCATCTTTCAAAAATTCACTCAGGCCTCACCACCTCCAGGAAGCCTCTCCTGATTATTATGATCTAGGACTGCAGAGACTGAAGTTTTCTCTCTAAACTCCATTTGGGTTGTAACCACACATTGTACACCGAGAGTATAGTGGTCTGCATTATTTCCTGCTTTGTGCATCTCTATTTTGATTCCCATTTTGAGTAGAAGTTTCTTGAGGACAGTAACTTCGTCTTGTGTTTCTTTGTGCCTTCAGCCACATGCTTAGGTCAGTGTTACATAAGGATCGGAGTTCGTCCAATAGGTGAGCATTAACTTAGTGCAGATCTCACTAGGACCAGTCCTCATGGTCATCACACATACAGGATATTTTGAATGACAGGTGAGCATCATTCAAAGTATGTATCTTACTCAGCTCAGGCTGTTATAAGAGGACACTACAGCCTGGGTGGCTAATAAACAGCAGGCATTCACTTCTCACAGTTCTGGAAGCTGGAAGTCTAAGATCAAGGCACCGACAGATTAATTACAGGGCCTGCTTTCTGGTTGATAGACAGCATTTTCTCATTGTTCCTTCATAGGAGGGGTAAGAGGGCTCTCTAGGGTCTTTTTTTTTTTTTTTTAAATATATTTTTATTGATTTTAGAGAGGAAGGGAGAGGTATAGAGAGATAGAAACATCAATGATGAGAGAGAATCACTGATCGGCTGCCTCCTGCATGCTCCCTACTGGGGATCAAGCCTGAAACCCAGGCATGTGCCCTTGGCCGGAATTGAACCTGGGGCCCTTCAGTCCACAGGCCGACGCTCTATCCACTGAGCCAAACCAGCTAGGGCTGGGGTCTCTTTAATAAGGGCACTAATCCCATCATCAGGGTTCCACCCTCTTGACCTCATCACCTCCAAAGGCCCCACCTCCCTAATATCATCACACTGCTGAGTAGGTTTCAACATATGAATTTGGTGGGGGGAACACAAATATTCAGTCCATAATAGTCTGTGTATGGTGACAACATTGACAGTGGTTACACTAATACTGTTCCATGTCCCCCAGGGTCACCCACATTTGTAAGTGGCCCTCAACTCCTGTACCCTTACAAATAAGGCCTCAGGTTGGTCAGCCCAGCCTTCCCCTGCCCAGGGCTCCGGCCAGGCGGTGAGCCTGCACTGTCTTTCAGAAGGAGTGCCCTTCAGCTCTGACACACTGGGCTCCAGATGTGGACTTGTGACTTGCAATGACTTTGCTGGGTTTTTGTCAGCTCTCCACTACTGACTTCTGTTCAGCCTGTGGTCTGACCTGAGGCTCAGTCCCTGGGGCACTGTCCTCTCTGTCCCCCACAGAGAGAGTAACGCCTGCCAGACTCCTTATAGCTGCCCCCACGGGAAGCCCAGCTGCCTCCAAACCTGCCTCCTGTCTGCCCTGCTCTTTGATACACTGCTTTTGGAGTGACTCATCATTATGTTTCCTGTCAATAACAACAAACACCCGCAAAGGCCCAAGGGCCCTCCTTGGCTCAACATGCCTTGAAATTGAAGTAGAAGGGAAAACCCATTGCACAGAGGACTTTGCAGGGGAAGAGGGAAGGAGAAGGAGCCAGAATAAACATAAGGCGAGCCAAAACCTGGGGCCTGAGTGAATGCTCAGGCCGGTCAGCTGATGTCTACTGGGGTGGGTGGGAGAGGAACAGAAATCCTCAGCACAAGCTCTCTCACTCCCACCACACTTATTCACAGCCAGCTCTTGGCAGGTTCTTTCTGGCCCAGGGAAGATCTGTACTGGACAGGCTCTTTGCACTACTGACCAGAATAGACCTGGATATGGGTTCCAGGCCACATCCTGGTGTTATCCTAAATGAGAGGAGTGTCATGGACTTTGGAATCAGGAAGACCTGGCTGTAAGTCTGTTTTGCTGTTTACTGGCTTTATGGCCTCAGGAAAGTCACTTAACCTCCAGGGATCTCAGTTTCTTCATCTGTAAAATGGGTCTAATGCTACTTTCAAGATTGGTATATGTTAAGTGCCTAAAACATAGGAGATACTTACTAGCTAGGAGCTAATCTTATTTAATTAGACAGCGTCATCTCCCAAATAAAATAAGCCTCTGGGTCTGGTTGAAATAGAATTTGGGCCTTTCAGGTAGAGAAAGTGGCAGAGTGTGTTTAAACCCGGTCTGTTCCGAGGCCTGCATAACTTGGAGTTGCAACACATCTCATTCTGACAAAATCTCATCACCAGGAAACCAGGCCAGATGCTGGGCACCACCAAGAAGACCATTCCCTCTGATTTCAGACCTCTGCTGCCCTTTGCACTGTCAATGTAATAAATGTCCAAACCTGTAGAGAATTTTTATAAAAATTTATTTGAGCTAAACAGAGGATACCTCTGGAAGCAAGATCTCAACAGACTGAGACAAATGCTTCAGAGAACAGCAGCTTATAATTTCTTCTATGCTTTTGAGATAAAGGAAGGAATTTACATGAAAGTAGGAGGGAGCAATTTCGGTATGGGATTACAGGATAGTTAAGATTACGTGCCCTCTTGGATGTAGTTATTTCTAAGGTGTGTAAACCTAGATGCACAAAAATAATGCACAGGACTTGCTTAAGGCAAATATAAATGTTTTACTAAAAAGTTACATGCTTGGGGCATGACTATCCACCATGACCTGCCCTGTTAAGAATTTATGATCAGTTCACCATGTGAAGTTACTTTACTTAGCACCCTTCCCTCCTTCCCCCACCCCCCCTTTTTTTTTTGCTCACAGCACCACCCTAAAGTCAGGCAGATCTCTTGTACTAGTAAACTGTGGGACCAATGCCCCGTGGAACCTGGGTGAGACCCTGAACACTGGTCCCATCCACGCCTGACCAGGGAACAGGCATGGGTTCTCCTCTGGCTCTTAGGGCTCTCTGGCTCCTTAGCCATGAAGGAAGGCTCTGGGTTTGTGGAAAGATTCTCAGAAGAGAAACCTGGCAGGCGCCATAGCCACAGGACTGAGGGGAAAGACTACCAGTTAGAATTTCTGGAGGACACATTCCATTCCAATGGAGGGAAGAACTTTCTATCAGTAAGAACAAAACTTCACAATCACGGTATCTCCACCTGCTCTGCTCCTTCCTAACCTAGCCACTGGAGCTAGTGGGGATATGGAGTGTTTCACTTAATGATACATTGAACTTGTGTTGTGCAACCACATTCATAATAGGAAAAGGAGAATCTTTTGTCCTCAGGTTCTGTTAAAGTAGGTATGTTTGAAGCAATCACTGACTCCTAACACCAAGTTCCCCCCCAAAATCTTGTTGCTCATTGGACAAACCAGTTAAGCAGTGCTTCTTAAAAAATAACTAATTCCTGCCTGGCCATGCCCACGGATCCTCCAGATGCTGAGTGGGTAGGCAGGACAAGCATTACCTTCCTTTTGCAAAGGAGGAAATAACTTGCTCAAGGTTGCATGTCCAGCAAGTAGCAGGCCAGGGAGAAGAACTAGGTCTTCTGGATGCTCCTTCTATTACTTGTCCATATAAGGAGGGGGCTGCTCATGAGTCCCTGAAAGTCCAAACAGAGCCCATGACTCTGGACCAGATCCTGCAAGAGCCTCTGGAGCCCAAACTTGTCCTGCTAAACCAGTCTGCACTACGGGTAAGAGCAAAGTTGGCACAAGTTTTAGGAGTGTAATTTGAAAATGTACATCTAAAACTTCAAAGATGCTTTGACCAATTATTTCACTAGGAATGAATCTTAATCAAGGCCCAGCCGGTATGGCTCAGTAGTTGAGCATCAGCCTACGAACCAGGAGATCATGGTTCGATTCATGGTCAGAACACATGTCCGGATTACAGGCTTGATCCTCAGTAGGAGGTGTGCAGGAGGCAGGCAATCAATGATTCTCTCTCATCGTTGATGTTTCTGTCTCATTCTCCCTCTCCCTACCTCTCTGAAATCAATTTAAAAAAAAAAAGAAAGAATCAGAAATGGGTACTCAGATTAAAAAGTTAGACCTAGAATTCCCTATGTCTCAGCAATTTCACTCTTAGGTGTACATTCAAGAAAATGAAAAAATACATCCACACAAAAATATTGCTTGGGAATGTTTATAGCAGCATTATTTATAATAGCCAAAAAGTGGAAACTGCCCAATGTTCTTCAACAGGTGAATGGACAAATAAAATGTGATATGTTCATACAATAGAATATTATTCAGCAATAAAAAGGAATCAAGCACTGACACATGTTACAACAGGAATGATCCTTGAAAATATGCTGAGTGAAAAAAGGCAGACACAGAACTCCACATATTGTATGTTTCCATTCATAGGATATGTACAAAATTTGTCTCCGTAGGCAAATTTATAGAGACAAAGTAGATAATGGTTGCTTAGTGCTGAGGTTGGCAAGTGGGGAGGAATGAGGTTGATGGCTAAGGGGCATGGGGTTTACTTTAGGGGGAACAAAAACATTCTAAAATTAAATTGTGGTGATGGTTATGCAACCCTGTAAATATACTAAAAACCATTAAATTATACACTTTAATAGGTGAATTGTATGGTATGTTATTTGTATCAAAAGTAAAAAGTGGGCACCAGGATATTCTTCTCAGCATTTAAAAATAATAACAAAACATTTGAAATAATCAGATCCCTAGGAAAAAGATGTTATAAAAGTTAGTTCTTTGTGCCATGGCTGGTGTAGTTCAGTTGGTTGGTCATCGTCCTGTGCATGGAAAGGTTGCTGGTTTGATTCCTGGTCAGGACACATGCCCGGGTTGCATGCAAGCTCAATTTCTGGTGTGCAGGAGGCAGCAGATTGATATTTCCCTCTCACACTGATGTTTCTCTCTCTATCTTTCTTCCCCTCTCTTTAAAAATCAAGTAATAGCCCTGGCCGGTTTGGCTCAGTGGATAGAGCGTCGGCCTGCGGACTCAAGGGTCCCAGGTTCGATTCTGGTCAAGGGCCTGTACCTTGGTTGCGGGCACATCCCCAGTGGGTAGTGTGCGGGAGGCAGCTGATCAATGTTTCTCTCTCATCGATGTTTCTGACTCTCTATCCCTCTCCCTTCCTCTCTGTGGAAAATCAATAAAATATTTTTTAAAAAATCAAGTAATAATAAAAAAAATTAGTTCTTTATTTCAATGATTTTTTTCTCTTTTTAATGTAATTGATTTTGGCTTTTATCTTCCTTATTTCTGATTTTTAAAAATTTTTCTTACTCTTCCTAGGTTTTTGAGGTGGGAGCTTAGATTGTTAATTTAGGTTTCTCCCCTTTTCTAACATATGTATTTAGCTCTGTGAATTTTCCTCTCAGCTGTGTTCCACAAGTTTCAGCACTTTGTGTTAACATTTTCATCCAGTTAATGTGTTCCTTTAAAATTTATTTTGAGCATCTTCTTTGACCCATGGATTATTTAGAAGCATGCTATTTAGTTGCCAAATGATTTGAGATTTTCCTATTATCTTTTTTTTTTTTTTTTAGCAGGCTTAATTCACTTTATTTTTCTTGTATAAAATTATGTGGTGGCCACAGCGGGAGCCTGGGTCCTCTGCACAGAAACTCTGGTGTGGGTCTTGACAAGATGGTCAGTGAATTCCTGGTAGGGAGACTTGGTGAACACGGTCTCTTTCCAGAGATCTGGGGTGAGATAGCTGCAGGTCTTAGAGATGGCATCAAAGGTGGCCTTGGCGAAGTTGCCCAGGGTGGCAGTGCAGCCCCTGGCCGAAGTGTAGCAGTCGTCAATACCAGCCATCATCAGCAATTTCTTGGGCACAGGGGCCGAGACAATGCCCGTACCCTTGGGGGCAGGGATGAGGCGCACCAGTACAGAGCCACAGCGGCCAGTTACCTTGCAAGGTACAGTGTGGGGTTTGCCAATCTTGTTTCCCCAGTAGCCTCGCCGCATGGGCACCATAGAGAGCTCGGCCAGGATGATGGCTCCACGGATGGCAGTGGCTACTTCCTTTGAGCACTTCACACCCAGACCGACATGTCCATTGTAGTCCCCAATGGCGACAAATGCCTTGAACCGGGTCCTCTGGCCAGCACGTGTCTGCTTTTGCACAGGCATGATCTTCAAGATTTCGTCCTTGAGGGATGTCCCCAAGAAAAAGTCAAGATCTCCGATTCCTTGATGGGCAAGGAGAACAGGTAGATTTCCTCTAGGGACTTGATTTTCATGTCCTTGGCCAGGCGGCCCAGCTTGGTGACAGGGATCCACTCCTTGTCCTCGGCCTTGCCTCCACGAGCTCCGTGGCCTCGGCCCCGGCCGCGACCCCGGCCCCGGATGCCGCTGCCAAATCCTCCATGGAAGCCGCCCCGACCTCCTAATCCGGGGCCCCCGGCGCCTCCGGGGCCTCCGGGCCCTCCCGCAGCACCGGCGTCATCCGCCATTTGGTGTTTCGTCGGAAAAGAAGCCTATTATCTTTTTGTTATTTGATTCATGTGGTTGGATAAGATTTCAATTGATTTAAATATGTTGAGATTTGTTTTGTGACCCAGAATATATCTATCCCAGCATGTGGACCTTAGACTATGAGAAGATGCTCCTGATATAGTGTTATATAAAAATATAAATTATGACATATGTGTAGAGTATGATCTATGATTTATTTATTTAAAATATATTTTTCTTGATTTCAGAGAGGAAGGGAGAGGGAGAGAGAGAGAAACATCATTGATGAGAGAGAATCATTGATCAGCTGCCTTCTGCACACCCCACACTGGGGATGGAATCCACAATCCCGGCATGTGCCCTGACTGGGAATCAAATCTTGACCTTCTGGTTCATAGGTTGATGCTCAACCACTGAGCCACGCTGGCTGGGCTATGTTTTAGTTTAAATATATATATGAGAAAAGTCCTGGAAGGCTGTACATCAAATGTTAACTGCTCTTTATTTTCTTCCTTATCATCTTTTGAATTATCTAAAGTTAAAAATCTAGCTTTTACGATCAACAACTTTTTTTAAAAGAAAGCAGTGGAATGCACATGAAATTAATATAATATTGTATGTCAACTGTAATTGAAAAAATAAATTGAAATAAAAAATATGGGTTAAAAAACCAGCTGTCATTTACTTAATCCTGTGACCCAGGCAACTCAGTTAACCTCACTGAGTCTCACTGTTAGTATCTATAAAATAATATCCACCTCACAAAGTTGTTGCATGACAGAAGCCAGAGCCAACATTTGTTAAAGCACTTGCAATGCTAAAGCACTGTGCACACATTACAGCGGCATTTTAGTTATTGTGAGGTAGCTGGACTTTTACATCTCTTGGGTTCCTTCCAACTATTTGTTTTTAAGTTCTCATGATTCCTTCACTGAAGAGCAAATAGAAGGACAATGGAATGAATTAAAAGGAGTCTGAAGTATATTAGGCCTGTGAGTAGAACTTATCATAAATTGCTGTTCTTCAGGTATTTCTGGAAGCCTTGTGTATAATTGGGATGTAACTAATTTGGATTTTTCAGGAAAATAACAATTTTGAATATTCTGTTCTGTTGCTCTCCTAGTGTAAGAGTGCTTACCACACTACATAATTTCATTTCTGGTTAGAAAAATATGGATATTGGTTCAAAGATTCACCTGAAAGGGGAAGAAAAATTCTTGGACATTAGTCATACACCTTACACCCTTTTGGGCCTGCAGTTGTTCCCCAAATCAGGTCATGGTAACCAAAGAAGATGGATATCAGTTGCTTATACGACCTGAATTTCCCAAAGGCAGGAAGGGAGTGGGATCTGCAGGGTGTGTCAGGGAGCGACAGAGAGGTCTGGTGGTGACTGGGTTCCCTCCAGTATTACTTAATTGAAAGTCCTTTTCCTTGTTTTTCCATGGTTCCCAGGGGAACAGCTGCAGTAGCTCTCACTCTGTCACTGGTAACCTCTGGTCCCGCCTAAGGATCTCCTGCCTTCCTTGGCCAACAACCAGTCTACTGGTTTTAGTGAGGGCCCTTTCTCTCCACATGTATGGTGTTCTCTGAATCCACACTCTCCTCTGAGGACAGTGATTTCTTGACCAGGAGAGGCGTGGTGCAAGCTCTTCTAAAAATGTTCCAGAGTATCCCTGGATCTGTTCTATGACCCCTCAGCCACTCTCAAGACTCGAGCAATGCAGCCCCTCCAAACTCCCCATTCATTTGGCAGGCAGCATGTGCTGACAGTTATGCTTGCTCTCCCTGTGCCAACCAGCCATCCCCTCCTCTGTGATCTTAGTGGTTGATGCACATTTACACACTGTACCTATTTTATTACATGCCCTTTCACCACCCACAACTGTGAGCTCCTTGGGTTCAAGGACTTACCATTTGTTTCTGTTTGTTTATTTTTATTGTGGTAAAATATAGATAACATAAAATTTAACATTTTAACTGTACAATTCAGTGGCATGAAGTATTTACAATGTCATGCAACCATCACCACTATCCATTTTCAGGACTTTTCATCAACCCAAATGGAAACCCTCTACCCCAGCGGTTCTCAACCTGTGGGTCACGACCCCTTTGGGGGTCGAACGACCCTTTCACAGGGGTCGCCTAAGACCATCGGAAAACACATATATAATTACATATTGTTTTTGTGATTAATCACTATGCTTTAATTATGTTCAATTTGTAACAATGAAAATACATCCTGCATATCAGATATTTACATTACGATTCATAACAGTAGCAAAATTACAGTTATAAAGTAGCAACGGAAATAATTTTATGGTTGGGGGTCACCACAACATGAGGAACTGTATTAAAGGGTCGCGGCATAGGAAGGTTGAGAACCACTGCTCTACCCATTAAACAATAACGCCATTTATTTGTATATTTTCTCTCTCCTACATGAGGGCCACTGCCTTGCAGGTGTCCAGAGAAAGCAATTTACAGAGGACACAACATGAAGGTGCCCTTGGAGTTGTGCAAGGCAGCGCTCCTAACCCACATCCTGACACATTGTGGGAACTTAAATGTTCTTAAAAGTTGAACCAACTGGAGAACTGGGTATTATGGACATAAATTTAAATTCTTGGCTCTTGAGCTAAGCTATTCTCAAGAAAAACCTTGTTTTTCACCCTGGGGAGAGGACCTTTCTTCCATGGACCTCCAAAACCTGTGGTTTATGGCATCGATTCTGTTCAGTCAGTTGCATGTGTTTGATATTTAGAGTACACCTAACAGGGCCCTGGGCAGTGCCACATGAATGGAACAAAAACTAAAGCAATGAGACCCCTCCCCTCAAGTTGTCCCTCACCTGCCATTGGGGGGATAGACTTGTCCTTCCATGTATTATGTATGTGCAGCTCTTGTCTTTGTGATTGTGATGATGGTCAGGGGCCCACAGAAACTTTCTCTGCCGTGTGAGGACACAGTGAGAAGGTTGCCATCTACAAGCCAGGAAACAAGCTCTTACCAGAAGCCAAATCTTGGCAGACCTTAATCTTGGACTTCCAGACTCCAGAACTCTGAGAAATAAACTTCTGTTGGTTAGGCCACGCAGCCCGTGGTGTTTTGCTGTGGCAGCCCACCTGACTGAGAGCTCCCAGGGCTTTGTCTCCATGGTGTGGACGTCCCCCATCTTCCACCCCTGCATCCACCCTCACCACCCTCTCCTTGGGCCCAGGCCAGCTCCCGAGGCTCTGGCTTTGCTCATGCTGCTGTTCCTCTAGAAGATGCCCTCTTCCCCCTCTGCAGACTTCAAGGGCAGCGCCAGTCCTGTCCTTACACCAAGTCTTCCTTGATTCTTCAGGCTCATGCTGGGTTCTTTCTCCTCTGAACGGGCACATTTATAGTCGGCATTATACATTTATTATTTTCATGTCCTCTGACTGTTTACAGGTGATAGTTTTGTGTCTATAGATCCTGGAGAATAAGGTTTTTGAAGACAAGGACTTTGTTTTGCTCTTTGTAGCTCCTAGAGGGCATTCTAGTAGAACTTGCTGAGTAATAAACATACAGGTACACCTTTCTGTAGAAAGTCAGATGAAAACAGATGGAATTAGAGAAAAAACAAAGAGCTAAGAGGGATTCCCAAACAGCTGACACATGCTTCTCTTCTTGGCTTCTCCATTGTGTCTGAGATCCAGGATGTACCAAGAAACCATTCCCTCCAGGGCAGTACCAGGAAACAAAGGCAAGAGGCCATGGACAAGCTCCTACTGTTTCTGCTCTTGAAGGGAGAGGCTGCTCAAAGGCTGCCATGCCACAGGAAGGACAAACTCTGCAATAAGGCCATGTCAAGTCATTAAACAAATAATAAGTAGGAAAAGAGTGTCAGGATGGAGTGGAGGTTGGGTTAAATTTGGAAAGTTGAAGGACCAGGAGAAGATGGGGGAGAGACTCAAAGTGAAAGAGATGAAGACATGGGGACAATAGTGATAGAGAAGCAGTGGTTCTCAACCTTCCTAATGCCGCGACCCTTTAATACAGTTCCTCATGTTGTGGTGACCCCCAACCATAAAATTATTTTCGTTGCTACTTCAGTAATTTTGCTACTGTTATGAATCGTAATGTAAATATCTGATATGCAGGATGTATTTTCATGGTTCGTGACCCACAGGTTGAGAACTGCTGGGGGTAACAAGTAAGGAGAGACAAAGAGACAGGGGCAGAGATGGCAAAACAGAGAGATGCCAGTGAAAGCAAGAGAGAGAAGTGAGAGAGAGAAAGAAGAAAAAGCGGACAAGGAAAGAGAGGAGGGAAGATGAAGCAATACAGGCCGTAAAAAAGTGAAGAGTGGAAAGACAACAATGAGCATGTAGAGAATGAAGGACAGTGAGAATTAGAAAAACAAAGTGGACAGCATGGGAAGGTCCGGCAGAGAGACGTCCACACATCAAGGAAATGAGGGAGGGCCACGGAGAGGGAGCGGGTTTAGCGTCACAATCTTTTATTGTCCTGATTTAAATCTGTGTTTGTGACGAACATAGACCTGAAGTAAACCTTCAGGGCTGAGATTCTTGGCAATTGAGATGTGGTCTCCTCGTGCTCTGTCGGGAAAAACAGGAATCAAGGATATTCAAAAGGGTTGAAACTTCTCCCAGAGAGGTATTTACCGTGGTGCTAAGTACACTCATGCTTCTGCTTCAGGGCCCTCTCCTGTGGGATTCCTTCCAAAGCCCCAAGAGGGCCCTACAAGGTGTTCACATGGTCATATGTTTTTGTACAATTTGCTGAGGTCATCTGTTTAAATACAGCCAAGACTGCAGTCTTTTCCTCTCTAACTTAAGCAGTTTGCAGTCACTCTGTGTACAGTTAAATTATCCACAGAAGTCCTAGTAGAGAGATGGCTTCAGGAAGACTTCTACCACCACTGGCATAATCACATGCAGGTACACAGCCTGTGGTCTTACTGCCATGTGAATGCACCCTGTGCTGCTGGGCCCCCAAAGGACAAGGATGGGGCATGGAAGAGAAACCAGGCGGGAAGTGTATACAGGCAGAAGTGAGCTGGGGGAAATTCTTGTAATTATCAGATGCAAAATACTAAGTAGAGGATTTAGTTTCTATCATCTACCAGGATTACATGCGATGCTCTGCTGGTGAGGTCAGGGTGCACCATACATCTCGGTTGTTCCCTTTCAGATCACACCACCAGTCCTGGAGATATAGGAGACACCTGCTTGTGCTGATTATTGAACACCAGAGGCCCGCTGCAGGAAGATTCATGCAAGAATAGGGCTTCCTGTGGCCGGAGCGAAGGAGAGAAGGGAGCAAAACCCACTGAGGCGGGCTTCACTCCCGCCTCCACCGCGCCGCTTGCTTCGCTCCCGCCTCTGCAGCCCCTCTTGCTTCTCCACAGCTTTGCTCCCTTCTGCAGCACTTGGCTTCCTTCTACATTGTCTTCGGTCTTCGCTCTGTGTCTGCATATGCAAATTAACTGCCATCTTTGTTGGGTTAATTTGCATACTCATCTGATTGGCTGGTGGGCATAGTGGAGTGACACCAATTTGCATGTTTCTCTTTTATTAGTGTAGATTAAGCTACCTGAACGCAGGAGTCTCTCAGCTGTAGTAAACAGTTTTTCAGTTCTAGTAGTGCCGGGCATGTAGCAAACAGTCAACAAATAGTTATCTCTATATATACCTAAGTGACCGAAAGACCTAAGGACCGGTTGCTATGATGTGCACTGACCACCACGGGGCAGATGCTCAACGCAGGAGCTGCCCCCTGGTGGTCAGTGTGCTCCCACAGTTGGAGCACCACTCAGCTGACCAACAGGCACCAGACGCTGGGCTCACGGCCGGTGAGCACAGCTGTGGCGGCGTGAGCCTCTCCTGGCCCGCAGCAATGCTACTAGCGGCAGGCACAGCTGGGCCAGGATGAGTAGGAGCTGCTAGGCACCTGGCCTGGCTCAGGCTCCTCCCAGCTGCCTGCTGCTTTGCGCACTACTACATCCCCCGAGGGGTCCTGGATTGTGAGAGGGCACAGGCCAGGCTGAGGGACCCCACCGGTGCACGAATTCATGCACTGGGCCTCTAGTAAGATTTATAAATGAATGAATGAATGAAATGTTTAGTCTCCAGATGCCATCCAAAGAGTCTGTCTTCACTGTAGCAAAAGGAGCTATCACAGTAAAGATGTAGTCCTGCTTATGGGAATGGTGTCTTTTCATACCTCCCACCCTCCCTTCCACCAGGTTGATGAAGGTGAGAGCTGAGAAGGTTGCTGGGACCAGAGTCCAACATCTAATTTCCTTCGCCTTGTTGAAGTCCCTATGTTCTGGGGTAAAGAATCTGTTTTTAGCTGTTCTTGGGAGTTTCCTGATGTCCCAGAAGCTCTTTTAACAGAGGGCTTGCTTGTTACAAAACCTCTTTGCCTGTTTTTGTTCCCTTGGAGTGGAAATCTCTATCTGGCAACAGAACTAAAGTTTCTTCACAGGTTTTGGGTTACAAATAGAGTCTTGCTCCATCCTCAGAGAGTCGCCTTTGGGGACATAGCATTATTTTTTGAAGTTGTGACTGTGCAGAATTGGGGGGTTATATAAGGCCACAAAGAGTCTGGGCTCAAGCACTGAAAATTGAGTTTTAAATTAGGTATAGGACTTTGGACTGAGGTTTTGATTTGGAGGGCTGGGCTCTTGGAAAAGCAGCTGGTATCTCTGGGGAGATTCTAAAAGCTGTTTCATGCATAACTTCAGGCATTTCCTTAGGAATATCCTGCAAAGCCACTGTGACAGGGCATCATGGAACACAAAGACTTTTCCCCCACATAGGCAGTGCTCCCATGCAGATCAAATTTTCTCCAGTTTGGTGTCTGTAAGCATCTCAAAATCTATGCCATTGTGAAATCCTTCTTCACTTCCAATCAAAACGTCTGTGGATGATGGTTCAGACCATTCTTGTGGTTTAGTTTTTACTGGAAAAGACCTTCTGCCTCATCTCCCTTTCTGCATTGAAAGACCTAAGTCTAGTCACTGTGGAGAGTTTTCTCTTCCTTCTTGCTGGTAGTGATGGCAATGGGACATAGGAGTGTGGGGAGAATTTACAATCTCAGCCCAATCTGATCACACAGTTTGGTTGTTAGCATCTCTTTTCCAACTAGATCTGACATCTTGGCTGGGATGGGAAAGTTCTAGGGCTCCAAGCCTGCTGGAGACAGGTGACTGAGGATGAGGCATGAGCTGGCTGCCTGGCTGACCGGCCCTGGGGGGAAGGAGAAGGCGGGGAAGTAAAGCGTCATTTGGTGTCTGGGTTTTCTCCAGTCCACAAGGGACTGTTATCCTAAAGTAGTCATCTCCTCCATTCAGGATGTGATCTGCCAATACCAGCAGTGCTTTCTGGGCAGAGAAGCTACCAAAAGAACACGCTCAAAAGTGTCAACAGGCTGGGTGGAAACAAATAGCCCCTCAGCAGAGATCCTGCTTTGCTCTTCAGTGTGGGAGGATGGAGGGTTCTGAGTGGGATCAGAGATAGTCTGAGAACAGTAGGCCACTCAGTGGATTTAGGCCTCAACTGGCAGGACCCTGTGCCTTAGGGATGAACACTCAGCCACCCTCACACGTCATGATCCTGAGCAAAGAGCGTGTGGACTGCCAGCTTCTCTCTGAAACCTTCTCCTCCTCTGCTTTCCACCATCCCGCTAGCTCCCATTCTCCTCTTCCCTGATTACATCAATTCTGTCTCCTTTGTGGGCACCTGTTTCCCACTTACCTGTGGAACGATCCCAAAGTGGCAGGCCCTACCCTAGGAGCTCAGGAAAGTATAGTGAGCAGGATGAGCTACATGACTGATGGAGCCCAGTGCAAAATTTAAAACGCAGGGCCCCTTATTTGTAATCTTTCAAAAATTATTACGAATGTCATGATGGTGACAGTGAGCATTCAAGAAAGCTGGGGCTCTTCTGAGCAATGGCCCTGTGTGACTGCATGCGAGTCAGGATTCCATCTGCGGTCCATTTCTCTCCACACGCTCCCTGTTTTACTCAGCAATTCCTATGGCTTTGTGTTCATAGATACACTGATGTCTCCCCAGATCTTCAACGCAGCTCCACCCCAAACTTATACTCCTGGTTATTTGGAAGTCCCATTACCTGAAAATCAAGGAGACTGAAAAAAATTGATGTTCTCCAACCATCAGAATAAAATAGAAATCCTTCTCTTTCTCAATTGTTGCTTTCAGACAAGGATAATACCATAAACCCAGTTGCCCAAGTCCTTCTTGCCTCTTCCTTCTCTGAATTCCCACCAGGTTCTAGCTCTTTGTCTTTTTAATTCATTTCCCCTTTTCTGTCATTGTTTACTCCCTATTGTGAAAACCTTGCTTCATGCCCTGTCCTCTCTCACTTGGGCTATACCCACATTTCCTGACTTGCTTCTCTGCCTTACTCATAGTCTAATCTTCACTGCCCTATGGATGTCAGCATAGTGTCCCCCCCCCCCCCCACCCCCCACTTCCCAAAATCAACTCCCTGCATTGATTGCCTCTCCATTACCTACACTATCCAACCCGGACTCCTGAGAGTGGCAGAGGGAGCTACCCCACTGTGCCTACCTTGCCACTGTGCCTACCTTGCCATGATCTAACAGTGGTTCTCAACCTTGGCTGCACATCAGAATCACCTGGGAATCTTTTTAAAATCCTGATTTCTGGGCCTCATCCTCTGGAAATTCTGTTTCTTTGTTATGGGGTGGGGCCACAACATTAGTAACAAAGAAACAGAATTTCCAGAGGGTGAGGCCCAGAAATCAGGATTTTAAAAAGATTCCCAGGTGATTCTAATGTGCAGCCAAGGTTGAGAACCACTGATCTAACATCTCTAACTGGAACACGTGTAGCTGCTCCATTAATTTGTTCAACACACCTGTTTTTAATGACTCTGTGCCAGGTTCTGTGCTAATCATTCAGATATGAAGTTGATTAATGTGAGGGACTAACAGTTCAGTGGGGAGACATGAGATAAACATTTTATGGTAGTATCATAAAGTAAGTGCAGAGGTCACAGGTATGCAAAGAGTGTTATGAGGACAGAGAGAAGGTAGGTATCTAATCAAGCCTGAGAGTAGGGGATTGGAAAGTCAGCCTTCCTAGAGGATTGAGTTCATAAGGATGGACAGGAAGTGGTCACATGAGGAGGAGAGAGAGCCATTGTGCTCTTTGTGCCTCTGTGCCTTCTCCCATGCTGTTCCCTCAGCCTGGGAAGAGCAAATCCAGCCCTGCCCCCCTCACCCCGCCTCCCTTATCTGCCTGGCAGCCTTCAAGACCCAGCTGGCAAGTCATCACTGTGAAGTCTGTCCCCACACCTGCTCTGAGCAGGGCAGGCATTTCCTCCTCGGTGTTTCCAGAGCACTTTCCATCCATCCCACGTACACAGTCTCATAACCACTTGTTCATGATCTTCCCTTCACTCATTGTGTCCCCTTCTTATTAGGAGACTAGTCATATTGGATTAGGGCTCACCCTAATGGCTCATTTTCTCTGATTGGTCTGTAAAGACCCTATCTCCAAATTAAGTTTTATTCTGAGGTTCCAGGGATCAGGACTTCAACACATGAGTTTGGGAGGAACACAATTCAACCCACAACAGGGGACATGTGTCTTTTCTGATTGCCCGTCAACTGGACCTTACAAGGGGAGGTTGGGTGGATGGAGGAGTTCTTCCATGATAGAAGCTGAGAGGCCAAGACATTCCCCAGCTCATCTGCACTAATGACAAAGGCCTGTGGTCAGCTTTGGCCAGAGAGATGCCTGCCCAGGACTGTGAATTGATCACATCTACTGTCACAAAGATGTGGGCCAGTGCAGAATTCTGTCCTGGCAATGGTGGCTGTTCCTTGGGACAGCTGTGCCCCCACACTGGCAATCATCTCCAGTGTCAGGGCAAGGGGGCTGTGAAATGAGGTGCCTCGTGCAGGGCCCAGGGTTGTGGGGTGGTTTGACAACACTGGCTCTGCAGCCACCGATACCAACACTGACACAGTTCTGATCCCCTAGCACTTTTTAAAAAGAGATTTTTAAAAAATATTTTAATTGATTTTAGAGAGGAAGTGAGGGTGTGATAGAAACATAGATGATGAGGGAGAATCACTGATCGGCTGCCTCCTGCACACCCCACACTGGGGATCGAGCCCGAAACCTGGGCATGTGCCCTGACCAGGAATTGAACCCTGACCTCTTGGTTCATAGTTAGACACTCAGCCATGAACTACAGCAGCTGCCCCCAACCCCCAGCACTGTTCGATATCTTGTCTTTTCTCCATATCCTATCTGCCCAGAAGCTATTTTCACTTCCAGGCCTTGCTACCCATGTCTCTCAACTGTGGTGCCTTTTGCAGCTCTCCTGAGGCTCTCTCAACTTCTCTTAGACCAGCTGCTTTCAATTTCAGGCTGTTTGCTTTAAGGGGCTTCTCTTTGGTGTTGGGAAGGACACTGGCTTTGGATTCAAATTCTAACTTACCAGATGTGTGAACTTGGGGAGCTAAATCCTTGAGGTCTCAATCTTTTCCTCTAAAACTAGCTAATGACAATGGCAGCCACACCCCCGTGTTTTGAGGATTCAGTGAGTGAATGCAGTGCACAGTAAGCATTTCACAGTTTGGTCCCTGCATGCAGACCTGCCCTCAGTGAGAACTGTATTTCCTGGGAGCATCTAAACCAGGGTCCTCGGGGCAAACAATGGGCTATAAATTAGACCATCTCAGCTGGTGACAAGGGAGATGAGCTTTTCCCATGGCCGGCAGGATTGCACCGGGTCTGTTTCCAAGGGGTTCACTCCATTGCTGTCCTCCATGGAAATAGACCCGGTGCAACCAAGACAGCCTGGGTCCCCACAACATTCAGCCTCCAGATGCCGCCCCTCCTCTGGACTCAGAGCCTGGCTCCTTTCTCCCTGGTGATTCTGAGGCACACTAGGAAGAAACAGAAGACCTGAGAGGGTGGTTAGGATGCTGGGAGATTCCTTCTTTGATTGCCCCCATTGGTACTTTCTCCTCTGAGTCTGGAAGCATGCCATCCTCTCCAGGTCTATTCAAGCCTGTCTCCCACGACCATCCCCTGACTTCCCCCACACTTGGAGGAAGGTGCCCCATTCCCCCTGGGACCCAGCACCCAGCACCTGGTAGGAGGGTAGTGCAGGCCTTTTACTAATCAGTTGCTCCAGGCCCAGGTCCCATCCCTGGGTGGGTCTAGGCTCCTATCTGAGAACCTGGTTGCTATAGAAACAACCATCAGAAAAACAGAATAGTGGGGAGAGTTGCAGGTGGGTCGCACCGAGGCCTTTCTTAGAAATGGTTTTGTTCTTGTTGTTGTTTTTGCTTCTGTTCATTCATCACGGGGCAAGAACTCCACACGTGAGTTTTAATTTTAAATTTCAGTGGGAACAGCAGAGTCATTTTTAGTCGGCGGTTCAGGAGCCTTTGAGCGGCCCATGGAATCCGTGAGGATCAACAGGAGCGGCAGGGCTGGGCTGTGTTTGATTTAAAATTGGAACCCAGGAGGCAGAGGGTGGCTTTATATAGTCTGGGAGGTCCGGGAGCCTCAGCTCTGATTTATGAGACTCTTGGTGTAAGCACATGGAAGCCGAGGTAATATTTATAAATTCCTTCCCCAGGGATGGATGGAATGTTCTGAGCGGCAGTCAGCACCTTTCTGGGGGACAAAGGCAGTTAGCTGTTTAAGTCCCATTATTCAGTGAGAGAAAGAAATGTGGGTGAGAACTTTCTTGAAGTCTGTCCCAGAGAAACAGAGGGTGAGGGGCACGGTTCTGCAGCCCAGCTTCTCCCTTCCAGCCTCAGTACCTCCCCTAGTTCAGGAGGATTTGGTAGCTCCTTTCTGGTGCTCCAGCTCCACGCCTCCCCTGCCTTACTCCACAAAGGCAGGGACTACACCTGGCAATTATGGTGACCACATTTTACCAACAAGATGTCTAGCTGGGTGTGTGAGGACAGGGCAGGTCCTGGCAGCATGGGAAGAAGAAGGAAAAGAAGATGGAGCGAGAGGGGGAGGAGGCTGCAGAGAGAGGAGGGGTTGGCCTGGGCCCTGAGTCCGAGGCTGACGTGTGACAGGGCGCACTGAGTCAGTTTGGCCAGTGCAGGCAGGTGGCGTGGAGGTCAGCGGCTGCCAAAGCAGGGGACCCCCCAGAATCAGAGAGTGCCCGCCCAACGGCATCCCCCTCGGGCCTGGCAGCCCAGCAGGTTGGGAGAAGGGCCGAACCCTGTGGCCGAGCAGGCTGATGACCTTGCTCCGATGAGAAAGGATGGCGGAAAGCGACTTTTTTTTAGAAATTTGTATTCAGGAATGTAAACCCAAGGGGAGGGAAGGAAACATATTTAACTCTGTGGGGCCACCTTGACCGTGTCACCTTAGATTTCCCCACGTGGACAGGAGAGAACTCCATTTGTTGCTCATCTTTGTTTGTGATTCCTACCTGATTCTCAAAGTCACGAGAGCTGTACTGCCAATGACAGGGCAAGTGGCCTGAGGCCTCTGCTGTGTCTGGGACAGGGGAGAAACGGTCCCCTCTGTCAAGCCTGTCCCGACCTCCATCTGTAGCCTGGCTTCTGGCACTGAACACTTAAGGGAGGGATAGGGCTTGTCGGGAGGTCTTCCCACAACACCAACCTAGCCCCTGCCCTGGCCCACCGGATTCTCCATGAAAGGCTCTCAAGCCTGATAAAAGGCAATTAGAGAAGAATTACTTTGCTAACGCACCAGGAGCCTAGGTGCAAGCCCAGAAAACACCTCATCCCCTTCCTGCTGAAGGTCAGCAGGCATAGAGGCCAGGGCCCATGGGGCTGACACTGGGAAAGAAGGGGCACAATGCCAACTGCCAGCCAGGTCCAGGCTGGCCACTACAGGCCGGTTGACACTGGTTGTGAAGGGAGACCCTGGCCCCATCCCTTTCTTTGCCTGTTTCTTTCCTTCCTGCAGCATTTAGGAGCCGTTCCATGAAAGACACTGAGATCAGATTCATATTTGTCCCTGGGGTGATGGCAATGTTTCCTTTGGCAGGTGGGGCCCGTAATGCATGTCTGAACCTCTGAGGTGATGACTGGCTTGGCTCCCTGCTCACAGGTGCCCCGAGGGAGCTGAATTCAGTGACATCTGGATGCTCTGTCCACACTCACAGGCTTGTCCTGTCTTCACACACAGGCCTGATTGCTGAGAGCTGTGGGGAGGATCGGCCCAACGGGTCCAGCCTGCAAGGCCAGGCCACAGAGCATCACCCCCCTCTTCCACCACCGGCTTCACAGCTGCACCGAACTAGGGCCAATTCCATCTGACACCTGCCTCTGAAGCACCTTAGCTCCTGCCCCCTTCTAGCCTCGTCTTTTCCCTTGGACTATTCCTAGGGGTGGAACTATGTTGCCAAGCCTCACAGTGTTAGAGCTGGAAGGGTATTCCTACAGGTGATAGCAATAGTAACTGTTTCTAATCCCCACCAAGCCCAAGAGAGGCACCATAACAATCATTAGGCCATACCACAGTGGAGGCAAGGGGGCATGCAGAGGCAGTGAGAAGTCAAAAGTACAGCCTTGCATTCAAGCCCAGCTCTGTCACTTACCAGCTGTGGGACATCCACCTGGTTTCTTAAGTTCTCCGTGCCTCAGCTTCCTTATTGGTAAGACAGGAAGCCACTAAAAGAAGCTCCTGCATAGGGTGGTAGTGAGCTACCGGCAGGCAGAGTGCTGAGAACCCAGCCCAGCCCCCAGGACGGGCTGCGTGATGTCAGCTCTCATCACAGGGAGGCTAAAGGATTTGAGCACAGTCAGCAGCAAGAATCACAAGGCTGTCTGGCCCCATGTTCTCCGTAGAAACACGCATGGTGGGGAGGAGGTGTCAGGGAAGAAGGACTTATCCAAGATCGGCCAGGGCTGGGGCCATCTCTGATGAGCCCCAGTGTAGTGTCTGTCCCCCAACACATTGCCTCCTTTGGCACTAAAACAATGTCTAACAAGGCCCGTTCAGCCCCTGGGTTATCTGATGAGAACTCTGGTAGAATGCAAGTAACCGGCTCTTGTCCCACACATGCCAGGCCCTCACCTTCCTCTAACCACACAGCTGGCACAGCACCGGAGAGTGAACGCAGGAGAAAGGAGAAAGGCCGACAGTGATCAGAGCACCTTCCCAGCTAGAATTATCGCCTCTGCTCTTGAGACTGCGTGGAGTTTTAACCACTCTCTGCTGCCGACTGATCCATTTAATTTTGAAATAAAAATTCAAGATTCACCTTATGCAGACTTGTCCCTTTTTGCTATGCCCACCATACAAGCTTTCCCTGCATTTTTAAAAGGCACAAAAATGAAAATTCCAATGCTGTCTAAACCCTGCACTTAACAAAGACCATTTCAGAAAAAAAGAAAGGAAGAAAAGAAAAACCACAGGAACACAGGTGTTTTATTTAGTCCCCCTATGGCTTCCTTCTCCCTTTCATTCTAATTTCCCTCCAAGAAGATGAATACAGACATGTTACAACAGACCCTGGTTTCACTCCCACCTTCAAAAGATGAGTCACAGGGGTTGGGGGAAGACAGAGAGGAAGGGGCAGGCGCCCTGGGTAAGCGAGTGCTGTTTCCCAGGAAGCCTGGTCTCTGTTGGCAGGGTCCCTGTCGTCACCTCCACCTCGCTCCAGGGCAGGGTTCCTTCCACCTGCCCCGATCCAGCAGCAGATGAAGTGTGAGGGCTGCAGCCCCGGTCCCAGTGCCAAGTGCCTTTCAGGGGCCCGGCGAGGACTCTGTGATGTCATATCGCACCCTCCCCCCGCATGGCGCAGTCAGAGCCACTTTCACTCATCCTTCTGCTCACTGTCCTGGAGAGAGATGTCACTTTCCTTCTGCTCCTGAGGGACCGGGCACTCAGGCTGTGTTGGGCTTGCGAGCCAGCGGCCTGTGTCCTTCTGGGTGGGAAGAGGGTGGGAGGCGGTTGGCAGGAAATAGGAGACAATGGGAGAGGCAGAAAGCCGGCCTGACCTCACCTCGCAGGGAAGAAGCAGGGCCGGGGAAGCTGGTGGGTGGGGCAAGCGATGCAGGGCCTGAGGCTCTTGCTGCAGCCAGAGGCAGGCAGGTCCCCCCGCAGAGCCGAGTGGGGACAGCCCGGGGCTGCGGCACGTGCCAGCTCCTCACTTGGAGACCAGCATGCGGACAAACTCCTCGTAGTTGACCTGCCCGTCCCCATCCACATCGGCTGCCTGGATCATCTCGTCCACCTCCTGGTCGCTCAGCTTCTCCCCGAGCCTGGTCATCACGTGCCGCAGCTCGGCCGCACTGACCAGGCCGTTGCCGTCCTTGTCGAACACACGGAAGGCCTCGCGGATCTCCTCCTCGCCGTCCCTGTCCTTCATGCGCCTGGCCATCATGCCCAGGAACTCGGGGAAGTCCACGGTGCCGTTGCCATCGCGGTCAATCTCGCTCACCATGCCCTCGAGCTCGGCCTGCGTGGGGTTCTGGCCCAGGGCCCGCATGACGGTGCCCAGCTCCTGGGTGGTGATGGTGCCGTCCCCGTCCTTGTCGAACAGGGAGAAGGCCTCTCTAAACTCGGCCAGCTGCTCCTCGGTCAGCTGGTCGGCCATGGGCGGTGGAGGTGTGGGTGCAGGTACAGCTCCCGGCTGCTCTCCTGGCTCTGAAGGACAGCGGCGGGCAGGCGGTGTTCCAGCCCTGGCTTGACTCACAGGCGCTTAAGAAGGAGCAGGGCTCTCCCTCACCATTCAGACTCCCCCGCCTTGCGTTGCCTGAAGGTCGGGTCCTGTTGGAACAAGAGTCCAGGACAGGGAATGAGGCTGGTTGGCTAATTGAGCCGATGCCAGCGCCTCTGTGTGAAAGGCAGTGCCTCTCCGCCCCACCATCGCTCAGCTGTCAGGAACTACCTCAGGACACCTTCAGTGAGGCGTGCTGGACAACCTCTGGAGAGATTAATTTGGGTTTTTCCTCCTTGAATTTTCCTTTTCCTCTCCCTCCTCTCCAGTCTTCACACCCTTCACTCAATAAAATAACCAGCCCTGCACCCTTTCTCCCCTTCAGCTGCGGTTTTTGGCAGGATGAAAAGCAGAAGTTGTCTTTGCCTGAGAGGAACTTTTTTTTTCTTGTTTTTGGTTTCCAAAGCCTAAAAGAAAGTCTTAGGGTCCCAAGAGGGTATTCAGAGAAGGGAAAATTTTTTTTTTCTACAGGTAGAAAGCAGACTGTCTTTTTAATTCAGAAAAACACACACAACATGGATGGAGGATTTCCTCCAGCTCATTCATTCACTCCTTCATTTATAAATATTTATTGAGGGCGTACTATGTGAAGAGTAAGGTAGGCAACTCCCAGTCCTTGAAAGCTTATATTCCATCCGAGAGACAGCTAGTTAGCAAGTAAACTAACAAGCAAGATCCTTGGATATTTTTTATGAGTTTGTTTGAGCTGAAACTGACAATTGCCAGGAAGCAAGATCTCAAATGCTCTTCGGTACTTGGATACTTTTGATAAAAGCCAGGAAGGAAATAAAAGGGGTCATGATGGAGAGAACACGGGGAGGTTACTCCTATAGCGATAGAAGTGAAGGAAGGTTTCTCTGCAGAGGTGGCATGTGAGGGTGACCTGAAGGGGCAAAAGGGGCTCCCCAGCTAGGGAGGCTGAGCAGGCTAAGAGTCAGGGTGAGAGAGGGCTTGGCCAAGGGACATAACCGTGACCAAGGGGGCTGCAGCCTAATGGGTGAAGGGGAGAGGAGAAGAAAGACACACAAGCGAGGTGTTGTAGGACACAGGGAGGAACTCACATTTTATTCTCGGATCCTTGGGAGTCCCTGGATATTCTACACAAGGGCATGTCTGAAAGTCTGGGCCCTGGTTTGGGGGGTGGGGGGGAGCCAGCGCTGAAGTAAGGGGTATTTTTAAGAGGAGATATTTGTAAAAAGGGACTTAAGAAGGGGTGTTCACTGAGCACACAGGTTCCTCCCCAAGTCCCAGGAAGCCTGGAGAAATGACCATCCACAGAGTGAGAAGAAGATGCTTTGCCTGTGGGAAGCCATGGAAACCTGAACTGGGAGAGGCCCACAGAGGCAGGATGATACCGAGGGAGAGTAGCAATGTGGGAGGACTGATGCTACTTGACTTTAAGACTTACTCTAAAGTGACAATAGTCAACACAGCGTGGTATTGGCCAAAGAAAAGACAAATAGATCAATGGAACAGAATAGAGAGCCCAGAAATAGAACCTCATAAATATAGTCAATACAGTGAAACAAAGATAGTCTTTTCAACAAATGGTGCTGTGGGCAACCAACATTCAGAAAAAAATGAGTCTAGACACAGACCTTACACCCTTCACAAGAAGTAACTCAAAATGGGTCAAAGATGTAAATGTAAAATGCAGAACTATACAACTCCTGGAAGATGACAGAAGAGAAAATCTGGGTGACTTTGGGTTTGGCAATGATACCCAAACCCAAGGTCTCCAGTTTGGATCTGGGTTGGGTTTAGATATGACATCAAAGGCAAAATCCATGAAGAAAGAATTGATAAACTGCATTATGTGGTCTAAAAGTGTCCCTCCAAAGTTCATATCCCGAATCCTCACCAGCAAAGGGACATTCGTGAAATAATACAAGGGCAGTAGCAGGAAGCAGAAGGAAAACCGCTGGACATGGGGATGTAACTGACACAGTGTCCTGGAGAACCAAGGGAGAATCCAGCATCGTAGGAAAACTTGTGCCTGAGACAGGCCCGCCTAATGGACGAAGACTTCGAGGCCAGACAGAAACATGTTCTTGCTTCCTGCCTACTCCACCTACAAAAGGATAAGTGGCCAATGGGTGTCTGCAGGTTTCTGGATCATGGTGTTGTGGCTCAAACACCCAGCCCTTGCCTAAGTGTGTTCTCCAACAAGGCACATTGAAAGAGAACTCAGTAAGGATTTTAAACAGGATTACTCATGACTCACAAAGACTAGAGCTGGGATGAGCTAAAATGTCGCAAATTGCTAGTTAGGAAACTGTGACAGAGGGAATGTTTATTTCATGGGCTTCTGCAATTCTCTCCCTGTAGTTTCTCAGTGGACTGATTCCCTTCCCTACAGATTACACTTGTGGTCTTAGGACCATTTAAATATGTAAAAATTACTGAGGACTCCAAGAGCTATTGTTTATGTGGGATCTATCTATCAGTATTTTCCAGGCTTGAAATTAAAACCGAGAAGAATTTTAAATATTTAAATATATTTTATATATTTACTTATAACTTAAAAAATAGAAATAAAAAACCATTATAGGTTAATGTAAATAACATAGTTTCATGAAAAATAACTATATTTCTAAAACAAAAAGGAAGGGGAAGAGTGGCACCTAAAAAATAATTTTGCAAATCTGTCTGGCTTTGTAGAAGTGTGTCTGCACTCCACCTGTGGGAAGACATTGTTTTGATTTGAAATATGTGATAATCCATCTTCACACAGATATGTAATTGGAGAAGGAGAGAACATTTCATCTTTTTTTCCTCATCTGAGGACATTGATGTGTGAGAGAAATATACCCTCACTGGGAATTGAACCTAAAACCCAGGTATGTGTCTTGACTTGGAAATCAAACTGGCAACCTTTTGGTGCAAAGGATGACACTTAACCAACTGAGCCACTCCAACTGGGCAAGGAGAGAGCATGCAAATGACTCTTCTATAACTTAAATTCAACTCTTGAATGCCCATTGTACTTAGTAGCATATTAAGGATGGGCAATCCAGAGTTGAATTTAATAAAATAACAATTTTACTATTTCTGCAAAACATTCTTAGGTGAAACTGGCTTTTTTTTTAAATGAGACTATGTGTTGATAAAGAATATAATGACTACTAACTAGTACAGGAGACTGAATTCATGCTAAGGGGTTAGTGATTTTACCCACCATTGCTTTTGACCTCAGTGCAAGATGCCATCATGGTGAAAAAGGCAATGATGTCTTGAGAATGATGTCTATACTATTATGAGAATAGTTTTGACCTCCCAGATCTACTGAAAGGGTATTGGGGACACAATCCCCCCAACTGGAACCATGGAACACACTTGGAGGACCATATCTGTAGAGTGTTGGGAACCATCAGTCTGAACTGGGTATAGAATCCTTGGGCTGGAGGTGGGAGGCACTGAAGATGCTGGAATCTTGGCAGGGATGGTGTTGGTCTTACAGAGTATAGTATTAATGAAAGCCCCACTAGACACATATTTGGGGGATCCACCTGCTGCAGCTAATTCCTTTGAAGATCAGATGACCCAAAGTATTGGCTTCTCTGAATTGGTGCTATAATAGCATTTGTTAAAAAGAATTTGTTCAGCACCCTCGTGAACATACCTCTTGTGCTGAATGCCATAGAGAAAGTTATAGATTAGGATTCCCCAATCTTTTCAATCAGTTCCACTCCTGTGCCTTGCTAGAATGGGTGTGGCCGAGAGTGGCCATGGGACTCTCTTTCTCTCTTGATTAAGTCATTCACCAACCCTAACATTTGCTCATCTATTTCCCTTTTCTCCAATCTATATGTATAAAAGGCTAGTATGCTATGTGTCCCTCTGCCCATCCGAGCGGTCACTATGATGTGCACTGATCATTAGGGGACAGACACTCAAGGCAGGAGCTTCCGTGACACGCACTGGCCATATATAGAGAATGGGCACCACAGACCTGGTGCCAACAAAGCAACACTTGGCTTCCCCCAAATGGGACACAGGCTCCGTCACCACCCTGGAGTGACACTCCACCAAATCGCAGCTGATGCTGCCATGACACAAATTGTGGCCCACAGACCAGACCAGACCAGAAACGGTGGCTGTAGGTGCCAGGTAATGACATCACATAGCAATGCCCGGCTTCCTCTCCCTAGTGATTAGCCTCCTTGGAGTTTCTTCAGCCCAGGAACACAACTTGCTTTATAGCCAGGTGCAAATATTTTATACTTTAACCAAATGTTTGTGAAGTGTTTTCCCATGCCTCATCTCATTTGTTCCTCACAGAGGTCCTGGAGTAGGTAGATAGGGGACTCAGTAGAATCCTATTTTCTTTTCATTAGCTGGAAAATGGAGATTTAGAAAGTTTAGAAACTTGACCCAATGGAAAAGAAGTAAGAAATGGTAGACCTTGAAAATAACTTCAGGTTTTCTCACTGCACAGAATATAGTCAAACATTTGACTATATTAGAATATAGTTAAACATTTGACTATATTAGAATATAGTTAAATATTTTACCCTTTGTTCTCCCTGTGTGATCTACAACAATAATCTACTTATGTTGATATTTACTGCTGTGTTGCTGACAATTACCTAAAAGAGAAGTTGAGGTGCTTCATTAGGCTGGAAAAAGTTTAGTTAAACCAGAAAGCAGGTCTAATTAAGCAAGTTTAATATATATATATATATATATATATATATATATATATATACACATACACACACACACATATATATATATGGCTAAATATATGGCTAAGTTGACTCTCACATGCGTGATACATATAAAGCTCTCACTGGCGCCAATCGCACGTGTGTGTTTCCATCTGTCATTGTCAATCATGAATTTGGTTGACACTTCGATTATAGAGAAAGAGCAAATAGTGATATTAAAATATTTTTTCTAATTAATTTCCTTTTGATGTGCATGAATTTGTGCACCGGGCCACTAGTATAAATATAAACAACTTGTATTAGTGCATTCAGGCTGCTACAACAAAATACCAGAGACTGGGTGTCTTAACAACAGAAATTTCTTTCTGATAGCTCTGGAGGCTAGAAGTCTGAGATCAGAGGGCCAGCATGGTTGAGTGAGGGATCTCTTTTGGGTTGCAGACATTTTTTTGTGAGCTAGCTCACAAGGCAGAAAGGACTAGGGATCTTCCTGGAGATTCAGAAAAGAGGTGGAGTGGAATGGCTTAGTTGGTTGAGTGTCATCCTGTGCACCAAAAGGTTGCTGGTTTGATTCCAGGTCAGGGCACATACCTAGGTTTTAGGTTCAATTCCAGGTGGGGTTATGTTTCTCTTGCACATCAATGTCAGTCATGAGGGTTTCACTGTCATTAATGCCACCATCTCTGGGGTTTAGGATTCTACATCTGAATTCTGGGGAGACGCAAACATTCAGGCCACAGTATACCTTTACTATGTAACATGTATGAATTAACTTCATATTCATTGAACACTTACTCTGTGGCAAGCATGTGTTAGCAAATCATCCAGATATCCAGGGCCATAAAATCCAGTCAAACCCCCAAAAGGTGACCCCTGCATCCCCAGAGCCCTCTGAAGACCCCTGGGACAGCTGTCTTTCATTTCTGGTCCAGTATGGCTACTGAGAAATGCCAAACATCCCCATGCCTGGCAGCTCTAAGGCCATTGGGTATTCTCTGGTCTGGGTGAAGCTTCAGGTCTGGGGAGGTGTTTCTGCTCTTTCTCCCTGTCCCTCATGGAAGCCCTCCCCACCCTATCCCTTTCCTGTTTCTGTTCTACCGCTGGCCTGAGAACATGGACAGAGTACAACTCTCTCAGTGGGCCTGGGGCACTGCTGCAGGCTCCTCTTCTTGGGGATCTCATTTTAGCTGCTGATGCCCCACCTCTGGACATCTCCCTGGGGCACATCCTCTGTTTCTCATCTCCTCACTGATGCACACTCTCTGTGCTGCCTGGGCCTCAGGAACATGGACATGGAGCTCCCAGCTCCCTCCAAACCATCTAGTCATGTGGCACTTTATCTGACTTGCTTTTTATTATGGTCACCACCCTGAGACTTTGGCCTCGGCTTCTCAAAGAGAGGTCAGAGTAGAATCGAAGTGATAGGGGCCAGCTGATCCAGGGGTAGGGTAGGACTTTTCTCCTCAAGGCCAAATGTGAAAGTTAGGCAGATAGTCCAATCAGCATCCAATCCAATCAGCATCCACCTAGGGCAGCGGTTCTCAACCTGTGGGTCGCGACCCCTTTGGGGTCAAATGACCCTTTCACAGGGGTCGCCTAAGACCATCGGAAAACACATATATAATTACATATTGTTTTTGTGATTAATCACTATGCTTTATTTATGTTCAATTTGTAACAACGAAAATGCATCCTGCATATCAGATATTTACATTACAATTCATAACAGTAGCAAAATTACAGTTATGAAGTAGCAACGAAAATAATTTTATGGTTGGGGGTCACCACAACATGAGGACCTGTATTAAAGGGTCGCGGCATTAGGAAGGTTGAGAATCACTGATCTAGAGGAACGAGGGGCAAATTCAGAAGAGAGGAGGAGAGGGTCCTGGGAGGAATGGAGCATGGCCAAAGGATCTGTGGTGGGGCCTCCAACTTTCCCCTTGGGGGAGGGCACTTGTCCTGTGCCTCCCTCTCAGTCATAAAGTACAGGAGTGGTTCCCTTTTATGATGAGAGGCCTCACCTACAGAATGAAGTCCACCGAGTGTGGTGGGAGCTGAACAACCAGGTTGTTTTGAGAGTTTCCTGGCTCTTCTTGTTGGTCGTGTCCTCACTTCAGTTTCCACTGTTCTCACCAGGTGGATGGTTTATGAGGTCAGCCTCCAGGGTACCCCACCTGGGCCCATGTTCCTTAGTGGCTCAGTACCTTCAGTGTCTTTGAGTCCTCCACCCTCCTCCCCATCTATGCATTTAGAAAAGACCTAAGAGACATAAAAGTGGCCTGTCAGTAATTCCTGAGAGCTACTTTGATTCAATTAGGATTAAATGACCAACCAAACAAAGCCAAATTAGCAATAAATCTCACAATAAAAGCAGCCAAACAAGTATAACTCTCTTCTCAGACTTACTGCTTTTCTGGGGAAAGGGAAAAATTTTTTCTGATATGTTGGGGTTGGCGACTTCCCAAGTAGCTTGCCTTTGCTCATTCTCTGCCTCCCCTGTACTGTGGGCAGGTGCAGGGGTTTGGGCAGGAGGAACAGGGAGGGCAGGGGGAGGAGGGCAGAGCAGAAAGGAGCAAGTGCTGGTATGGCCCACCCACCTTTCAAATTTGATATTTAATGCTTTGAAATAAAATTAAGAAACAAATATTCAATAGGGTAACATTGCTGAGGGGCCAAGACCCTATGCTACAAATCTTTTGAAACCAAGATACATTTGATAATTGGCTCTGTAGACTCTGTTACTTAAGCCCTCCACACCTTCCGGTGGTGGTGATTATCTTCCCTGAAGGTGTGAAACTCACTAAGAGATGGGGGATGGGGTGGAGGGGGGCGCGTTTGCTCCAAGGGCCAAGCCCTTGACAGTTTAGCACTGTGATGAAATCTTTGCATTTAATTCAGGGAGAGGTGTGTGTGTGTGTGTGTGTGTGTGTGTGTGTGTGTAAACTGGTAGGTGTAGGAAGTGTGGAGAAAGCAGGAAGGTCTGGGGTGTGAGCTCGGTACCTGGATAAGTGATTTGAAAGAGGCAGAGGGCAGTTCCAGTTTAACCAGAGCTCACTTTGGAGATCATTCCTCCAGTGGTTTTAAACTTGCTCAGGCAAAGAGCACTGTGAATTAATACACAAGAAGCATCAGAAGGGGAGTGAGGACCCAGAAAGAGCTCAATAAGTATTAACTATTACTTATACAAATGGGTAAGATTTCATTTGAAGCATGGCTCCCACTGTTAAAGAAATTCTGAAAGCTTGTCCATCCAGTCCAACCCCCTCATTTTATAGGCCAGGACATAGTAACCCATCAAATGTAAGCATTTACCCAGGACTATACAACTGCTGAGGGAGGGACAAAAATGGGCATAGCAGAGAGGTCTCCTGGCTATGCGTCAGGACTTCCTCATGCTGCTCAGGACAGGGGGTCCTTAGGAACCGGACCCGAGGGCATTCCCAGTTGCTAAGGGAATTTCTCATCAGCCTCAAGCCCTTGAAGCAGGGAGAGTGTTCTGTTCATCCTTGGGGTTAGCACAAAACTAGCACATAACAGGCAGTTGAGAAACTGTTGAATGGATGATGACAGCTTGACCAAGGTCACATGGCTGGTTGAGGACTCAGAATTCCTGGGATGAATGAGCGGAGTGAAATTGGGGGGAAATGATGGAAGGCCCATGAGGAGCACTGTGTGGTAGAAAGGAGTGAGCAGGATGCTTGTAACGCTGGTGCCAGCAATCGCATGAATCTACTGCAAACCAAGAATCTTGAGGTCCAGTCCTGACTCTGACAGTGCTACTAACAGAAAACCCTGTGGCGTGTTCTATGTATGCATTTCTGCATTTGCACAAGGAAGAGATCAGATAGCCACATTCCTTGGAAATGGGAAGTTTGATGCATGTTTCTGATCGATAGGGAAGTGAATTTTATTTTGCAGAATTAATCAGGAGAAAAAGAACTTCACTACTGCCAAAGTTTTGTATTTCACTCTTTCACTCAGCCTCCATTTATTCATTATTATTCATCAGATTACTCTGTGATGTGACTCTACTTTGTGCCAGTGCCTGCCTGGCCCAAGGACATCAGGAGGGTTATGACAGTGTCTCCACTGTCAAGGAACTCATAGTGTAGGCACACATGTCATGAATGCATCCCGTGGGTGCTCAGAGGATGGGGCAACTGACTCTAAGGAGGAGCTGGGAAAGGCTCTCTGGAGGGGAACTAGTATTTGAGCTCCATTAAGTAAGTAAGAGCGAGAGCAGAGCATGCCCTGGGGTGGTGGGGAAGGGCTGTGTTCACTGCCAGCCCTCAGAGGCACAGAGCATTTAAGATGGAGGGGCAGGGTGAGCTCCCCAGAACTGGCACATGACGCCTGAGGAGGTTCCTGTGACAGACCATATATAGGAATTGTCCAATTACACCGCTGACATTGTGAGACAAGGAGAATGAGCCCTGCTTAGGGTCTGTCCCGTGGACTTGGCATTCCACTCTCCAACTTTTCCCCCCACCTCATGTTTCCTCGCCCAGACCCAAAGGCTTTGTGCCTGACTGAATTCTTGAGAGAGAGGGGATTAAAAGCCAGAATTGTGATTTTCTCTAATAAGATGCCAGCAGAAATCAACACTTGTGTGGTCTCTGTGTAACAAGGGGAATGCAAGGAGAGCCAGCCCTCCTCTTGCCTGCTGGAAGCTGGCAGGGTCTATCATCAGAGCAGCTACTTTGCTCCCGGAGTATGAGCAGCACCTGACCCCTAGACCTGGTGGGGCTGAAGGCTGTAGCAGCCTTGGCAGAGGGGAGGCTCTGGGAGAGAATACCCTGGGTGGGCACCGTGTTCATTCGAGAAAGAAAATGCAAGGTGTATAACATGTGAGGGCTGGGTGGGCTCTTCATGCTGCCCAGTAGGAAAAGGGGCCCCATGCTGCACCACGCCTCAACCCCTACCCTGATACCTATTACAAAATGAAATAGGGAGAGACATACTATGGCACCCCCTTCTCTCTTCCTCTTTCTCTCCACCGCCGCCCCCCCAACTCACCCCCTCATACACACATAAAATATATTTATGTTACTGGTCCAAAGTTTGTATGTCTGATGCCTTGAAAGGCCAAAACTCAAAACATCAAAGTCTGGAGTAAGGAAAGGCTTATTGATTGAGAAGACTCCAACTGAGAGGGTGGGAGCCCATCTTAAGGAGGTTTAGAGTTCAAACTTTTATCCTAAGGGAAGGGAAAATGGAAGGGGCCAGAGGCGATTGACCACCACAGACATTATGTGCCAGGAGGGTCTGAGGAAGATTGTATTAGTTTATGCGAGTCTAGAAGATTCCTGCAAATCTTTGATAAACAATAATTATTTTTGTACATACTTTCCTTATCTCCTCAGGGAAGACACTGTCTGGTAAGGGAGTGTTTTTTGTAAAACTTAAGCCTCACCCTGGCCGGTGTGACTCAGTTTGTTGAGCATCATCCCATGCATGGAGAGGTGGCCAGTTTGATTCCAAGTCAGGGCACATGCCAGTGTTGTGGGCTCCATCCCTAGTAGGGGGCATGCAAGAGGCTAGGAGGCAGCCAAGCAGTCTCTCTCTCTCTCTCTCCATCTCTCTCTAAAATCAATAAAAACATATATTTAAAAAAAAGATATAGAACATTAAAAAAACATACACAAGCCCGACCGGCGTGGCTCAGTGATTGAGCATCGACCTATGAACCAGGAAGTCACGGTTTGATTCCCGGTCAGGGTACATGCCTGGGTTGTGGACTCCATCCCCCGTGTGGGGATTGCAGGAGGCAGCCAATCAATGATTCTCTCTCATCATTGATGTTTCTATCTCTCCCTCTCCTTCCTTTTAGAAATCAGTAAAAATATATTTAAACACACATATAGCCCTAGCTAGTTTGGCTCAGTGGATAGAGCATCAGCCTGTGGACTGAAAGGTCCCAGGTTCCATTCCAGTCAAGTGCACATGCCTGGGTTGTAGGCTTGATCCCCAGTGGGGGGCGTGCAAGAGGCAGCCAATCAATGATTCTCTATCATCATTGATGTTTCTATCTCTCTCTCCCTCTGTCTTCCTCACTCAAATCAATAAAAAATATATTTAAAACACACACACACACACACACACAGACACACACCCTAAACCCTTAAGTCCCAAGCAGAACTCCTCTAATGATTAGCATGCTATATGCAGGACTGAGCAGAAGCTATTAACCTGGAGGCCATGTGAACAGACAGGCTTGAACAAGATGAAGTCAGAGAGGTCTAGCATTTCACTGAGCCACACACGTATATGAAGTGTACCTGGAGGAAGGCATTTCAAATGGCTCTTAGAGAAAATGTTATAGCTTGAGAAAACAAAATGACTATAAATACAAATATTTCGAATTGGTTTAGAAAACTTTGGTTCTAAAAGAAAGTCATTTCACTCTAAATGATACCAGCTTATATATAATATCCACAAGAAAGGGTAATGGGCTAGCACCCATGACAGGATTTATGTGTGTGACACAGGCAGTAACATGTGAAAGCAGATATCTGCCCTTTCTAATGGTGCATACGAACAGGATCAAGCTGGAGAGCCAAGCTCATGTATTGGGAGGAGAACTCCCACTAGAACTGAATAAAAAGATGTTAAAACTATGATAATAAGGAGGATCAAAGAAGGAGAAAAAACTCTGCTTTCTTTTCAAGGTGTCAGAAAATGGTCAGAAATGCTTTAAAAATGTGAAGAAAGCTCTTCTTAAAGAAGAAATAGGGGCTAAAGATCTTTCAAAGACATCTTCAAAAACACTGTCTCCATGTTTAGTGGTGAGCACAGACATTAAAAAGCACTGGTGAAAAAAAACCCACACAAAACAAAACAAAAAAACACTGCTGAAGAAACTGGAATAAAAATGGGAAAACTCTCAGGCTGTAGGATGCCCAGATGTCCCAAACCTGAGGTCAATGCCACAAAGACCATGGGGGTAGGGGGTTCTGCTGTCCTCATCTTCATTTATTTAATACTAGAGGCCCAATGCATGAAATTCTTGCAAGAGTAGGCCTTTCTTCCCCCGGCTGCCGGCACTGGCTTCCCTCTGGCACCTGGGACCCAGGCAGCCCTGGCTTTGTCCAGAAGAACATCTTGTCTAATTAGCATATTATGCTTTATTATTATAGATTTATTTATTTGTTTATTGTCTTTCTTTGTTCTCACTTTTAAATAAAGCTGTTGATCTAACTAAAAAACAAAATAGGGGAAAAAAACAAATAAAGAGATCTGTGTAGACAAAGATGAGGTTATCAAGAGAGAGAGAAGGGCAAGGGAGAAGCAGAGGGCAGCTTGTCACAGAATATTCTAGCAGATCATGGTAAACGAAAGTAAATACAGACTGACGAAGGTGATGCTGAAAGGATAAAACGATTTCCAAGGATTTTATAGAAATGTATTAAGAACTGTCTATGTACCAAGTACATTTACTGAGCTATCTAATTTAAAATTCAAAGCTGATTCCAATCAGTTATGTGCGCTGCCAAAGCTATGTGATTGGAGAGAGACAAGGCAGTGATTGAAATGCCACCTCCTCTGGCACATAGGTGGGCTCACCATTGACCCAGAGGCCCCTGCCCTTCTGCCAGATCAGACAGGTCTCTGCCCTGTGCCAGGGCACCAACAGGCATTTTGACTGTGCTTTGTCACCATGTGTTCACAGGGAGGTTGTGACCTTGTGGTGGAAGCCTTGCTGCCAGCTCTCAGCAGGTCTCCAAGGGTGGCTTGAACTGTGCTTTGACTGTCTTCAATGGTGTACGAAGCACAGTTGAATGTCAGACACTGAGAGGCGCTACAGCGCAGTGCAGAAGGATGGGGCTCTGTAGCAAGGTGAACCAAGATGCAAATTCCTGGCTCTTCCGTGAACCAGTTTTGAGATATCTCTAAGCCTCAGTTGCTTCATCTGTAACATAGAAGTAAACAGTGAAGACAAGATGAGGTCATGCCTCAAGAAGCAGCTCATGATATTCATATCAGCCCTCTCCCTCAGGTAAATGGGGCAGCGGAAGCATGGGCCTGGCTCACCCAGGTTAGGCAATGAGGTGATGTCAGCCTGGAATGGATAGCCCAGTCAAAGAAGGCTGGTGGTAACCAATGTTATTGCAACCCTGATGCAAGAGCGATTCTGAAATCTCATGACTAAGGGCGGCAGGAATACCAGGGGCCATGTTGTATTGGGCACAGAGCTGTGCTGTGACCAGGGGACTTCTGAGAATAGTAGGAACACACCACCTCACTTGTTCACCATGAACCAGTTATGAGGCTTCAGAGCAGGAAAGAGTGACTTCCCAAAGGAAGGAAACAGGGTGAAAAGCCAGTTCTGCTTCTAAGAAACTCAGTTGGCTGGACGAGATTATGGACAAGAGAGAGAAGGCCCACTGTCGTCGCACAGAAGAGACTCTTAGGGCCTTATTATAAGGGAGGATGAAAGAGGAGACAGCCCTAACTGGTTTGGCTCAGTGGATAGAGCGTTGACCTGCGGACTGAAAGGTCCCAGGTTCGATTCCGGCCAAGGGCATGTACCTTGGTTGCGGGCACATCCCCAGTGGGAGTTGTGCAAGAGGCAGCTGATTGATGTTTCTCTCTCACCGATGTTTCTGGCTCTCAATCCCTCTCCCTTCCTCTCTGTAAAAAATCAATAAAATATATTTAAAGAAAAAAAAAGAAAGAAAGAGGAGACACAGCAAATCATGTCAATGGGACTTCAAATCTCTGGGCCAGCAGATGCAAGCGCACTTCTTAGAGTGTAGAAGAGTTAAGAGAAGAAGTGGTTATATGAGGAGCCTATTGTAAAAAAAAAGGCAGACATTAGCCTGGCTGGCATGGTTCAGTAGTTGAGTGTTGACCTATGAACAGGAAGTCACTGTTTGATTTCTGGTCAGGACAACGTGCCTGGGTTGTGGGCTTGATCCCCAGTGTGGGACGTGCAGGAGATAGCTGATCAATGATTCTCTCTCATCATTGATATTTCTATCTCTCTCTCCTTCTTCCTTCCTCTCTGGTATCATTTTTTTTTTTAAAGGGCAGAAATTAGAGTTAGGAGGTGAAGAGTACAGGCCAGCTGGATTTGTAAGAAAGTGGTATACAGCCAGTGGTTGGGAAAATTTCACTGGTGGATAAAAATTGCAAATATGCACATGCCTTTTTACAGCTAAATATCTATCTAACATCAAGGTGATCCAAGAAGAGACCTGAAGAACTACTTGTGGCTTACAGTCTTTGGCAGTGAGACGTTCAAGAGATCCAGAGCAGTGGTGCTCAAGCCCTGGGTAACAACAGGGGTGGGTTGGTTACAAGAACTACAAACATCTGGTTAGGAGCAGGAAAATAAGTAATTCATAGAACTGTCAGTCTATGATAAATGCAAAGTCACACAGTCACATATTTGTCTTCCAACTTCCCTTCTAAGGGGCCAGTTCCTTCTCTCCCCTCCTCAGTTTTCTGGTCACTGAAATGGGTTAACTGTACCTGCTGTCACTGCAGCTGGCCACAGGAATTGGAGGAAAGGGTAATCTACACTAATAAAAGAGAAACATGGTAATTAGCGTACGATCGCTACCCTTCCTATTGGCTAATCAACATATCCTTATGCAAATTAACTGTCAGTCAAGATGGCGGCCAGCAGCCAGGCAGCTGGAAGCGAACATGAGGCTTGCTTGCTCCAGTGACGGCGGACTCCAACATTCCCCGCCTGACTTGCCAGCCTCTGAGCTGGCAGTTTGAAACATTCTAACAAATATAGAAGCTAAATAAAACCCCAGAAACCAGCTTTCAGCCAGCTGGGATCTCAGAGCTGGAGTTATACATTGTTTCGATTATAGAATGCAGAAGCCTCAGAGCTAGAGCCAGAGCTAAAGCTGGCCCAGAATAAAACAAAAAAAAAAGAAAAGAAAAAAAGGAGTGGTTGGGAGCTTCAGTCAACAACCGCCAGCCTGAAAGCAGCCCTCAGCCCCTCACCCAGACTGGCCAGGCACCCCAGTGGGGACCCCCACCCTGAAGGGTGTGTGACCAGCTGCAAACAGCCATCATCCCCTCATCCAGGCTGGCCAGGAACCCCAGTGGGGACCCCCACCCTGATCCAGGACACCCTTCAGGGCAAACCAGCCGACCCCCACGTGTGCACCAGGCCTCTATCCTATATAGTAAAAGGGTAATATGCCTCCCAGCACCGGGATCAGTGGAGCCGAGAGGCCTCCTGGCACCAGATCAGCATGACAGGGGGCAGCGCCCAAACCCCCTGATCGCCCTGCGACTCTGTGTGTGACAGAGTGCGGCGTCCCAACCCCCTAATCGGCCCTGCTCTGTGACAGGGTGCGGTGCCCCAACACCCCCCCCCCCCCCCACAGGCCCTGCTCTGTGTGTGACAGGGTAGAGCCATAACCTCCCCATCAGCTCTGCCCTGAGTGTGACAGTGACGGCGCCCCAACCCCCTGATTGGCCCTGCTCTGTGGGTGATAGAGGGCAGGGCCCCAACCCCCCCCCCCCCCCCCCCCAAGAGCCCTGCTCTGTGTGTGATGGGGTAGAGCCATAACCTCCCCATTGGCCCTGCCCTGAGTGTGACAGTGGCGGCGCCCCAACCCCCTGATCCGCCCTCCTCTGTGTATGACAGGGGGCGGTGCCCCAACCCCCCAATCGGCCCTACCCTGAGCGTGACTGAGGGTGGCATCGCAACCTCCCAATCCGCCCTGCTCTGTGCATGACAGGGGGCGATGCCCCAACTCCCCAATCAGCCCTGCTCTGAGCCCGACCAGGGGCTGCACCTAGGGATTGGGCCTGCCCTCTGCCACCCAGGAGCAGGCCTAAGCCAGCAAGTCGTTATCTCCTGAGGGGTCCCAGACTGTGAGAGGGAACAGGCCGGGCTGAGGGACCCCCCCTCCCCCCCAAGTGCACATATTTTTGTGCACTGGGCCTCTAGTCTATAATAATAAAAGCGTAATATGCTAATTAGACCAGATGTCCTTTTAGATGTCCTTCCATCCTTCTGGATGAAGCCAGGGCTTCGAGGGAAGCCTGGGCCCCGGGTGCCTGACGGCAGCCGGGGGAAGGAAGGCCTACTCTTGCATGAATTTTGTGCTTCGGGACTCTAGTTAATAAATAAATGTCAAGCACTGTTCACAAGAGATGAAGGAGTACTTAGCAGGAAAGCACATTTCTTCTCTTCAACCTAAGCATTTGACAGTCAGAAGATCCAAGGACCAAAGAAAGGGCTGGGGTCCTCACAGACCACTGGCATACTGCCTCAAGCCCGCAGAGAGGGACAGCTGCTCCGGGGAGTCAGTAATCGTGTGAAGGTGCTGGACCCAGGCTCCCCACCCTGGAAGCAAGGGCACCTGGCATGCAGACACACTTGTCCTGCTCCTGAGTCAGGAGCACTGTGCTCAGCCGGATTGAGTTCACGTGCACTGGTGTGGAGGCATCCTGGCCACCACGTGAGAGGTGGGCCTGGAATTACACAGCAGAGGGTTGGTCTTGACTCTGCTATCACCCTAGTTGTGTGACTTGGTCAGTTTCCTTGATCCCTTGAGGCTTCATCTGTGACATGGAGAGTGGCAACACCAGCCCTTACCAAGTCAAGGGAGAACAACCAGACCCCTTCTTCTCTCCCGCCCTCCCCTGAGCACAGCACCCCCCCACCGGCCCCCAGGGCTCCAGCCTAGGTTCCTAGAAGGACAGGCACAGCTCCCCAAGCAGTGAGTGTCCAGCAACCCCTCTGCTGAGCGGGACTCCTTCGCAGGGACAGGTGTCTCTGGGGAAATAGCTCCAGCTGAGGCAGCAGGGGCTGTCTGTGCTGGTCCAGTTCTCTCCCTGGACCTGGCACATTGAGGACCCTCTCCTAAAGGGCAACTGAGCCTTTCTGGGGGTCACCAGGAGCCACTCCTTCCTCAAGTAATGGGGCAGCAGTACATCACCGTGGCCCTGCCCAGGTTAGGCAATGAGCTTGCCAAGCTGGAGCAGAGCTGGTCCTGCTCTACCAGTTCAAGGTTCTGACCTGGTTTAAGTCAGTGGCCTATCTCTGGCAGCCATGTTCCCAAGGACAAGCACAGGCAGGACCGAGTGCCAGTCCTCATCCTCGGTTTTGTTAGGCCCTTGGTTTTGTTAGTTACTGTCTTTCCTCCCTGGCCCTATGTCAGATCCAAAGGTCATGACCTTCTTCCTTGCACCAGCTGTGTTAAGAAGAGCCTTGTGTCAGCTGGTCTAGGGTCCACTAGCTCCTGCGGGGAGGAGGGGAAACCCAAGAAGGTTAAAGGAATGGTGAGGGTGGGAAAATCGACCCCTGGCCTCTGTGTGCTGCGTCATAGGCTACAAAGCAGCCCCACCAATGATTTTCCACTTGATGCTCACACAGTCCTGCAAGGCACAAGGGTTAGGTATTCTTCACCTCTTCTACAGGCGATGAAACCAAAGTGAACTGTAGATTCTTCAAACCACCAAAGCTGTTAAGGGCCGGCCCTGCTTAGACCCATGTCCTCCCGGCCTGGCTGCAGCGACCTGCTGTTTCTAGGGACCAGGTTCTCTCAAGGCCAGAGCAGCTCCCTTCTTGGCCTCCTGTGCCACCTCCCGCTCTTCCTTCCCAGCCCCCTACTCTCTCCCCTGGGGGCAGGGCCCATTTGAACAATTGAAGATGTGAAAGAATCTTCCCCCAGGGTCTGCAGTGATGAGCAAAGGAACTTTGTGAGGAAAATAAACTTCTGCTCTCAGTTTCCCAGGGTTGTTTTTTGATTTGCGCTCTTTTGAAAACTGCTTTATCTCTGAGGCCTACGCCTTCCCCAGAATTTCACCTATGTCCCCAACCACACGGCCCTGTCCTAAGGAGGCTTCAAATACGTCATGTCAACCGCCAAACAGGCCATCATAGTGTGGCTTCACACCAGGAAGTTTGTCCTCGCCATTGTCGACATGTTGACAGGTGTCAGATATAGAAACGCTTGTATTTTCGTAGGCCATGCATGTGGTGCCTGGTCCTAGGAAATGTGACACACAATATTACAGTTCAACTGCATCACCATGGCTGAGGACCACCCACCAGCTCAGGCCCGGACAGTCTGGGAACCGGCCAGCAGTTTTCCTCAAAGCGAGCATACCTGCTTCTTTAACATGGATACATCCAAAGACACCAAATTTGCAACTTAAAAAACAGATTAAAGAGCTTATCCCACCCTGGTAAGATTGAGAAGCTGAGAAGACAGTCCCTCAGGTAGATCTAAAATGAACCCTGCTGAACCCCTCCTGGTCTGGACCACTTGATCCCCAGGCCCTGCAGCGAACGAATGCCCAGCCCACAGCGGGGTCTCACCACATCGCCGAGAATGCAGTCACGATGTAGTCGCGGGATTTAATTCTCCCAAAGACAGTGCTTCTCTGGGCAAGAGCTCTGGAATGGAAACCCAGTACAGTGGGGCCTTGACTTCCGAGTGCCCCACTAACGAGTTTTTCGAGATATGGGCCGTCTCTCGGCCAATTTTTTGCTTTGAGTTGCGAGCTAAAATTCGGGTTACAAGCCAGCTTCAGATACCCCACCGCTAGTTGGCGCAGCGAACGTCACAGTGAATGCCACAACATCAGCCCAGCATCACATGTCTCACTAGTTCACTTTATGATTTGACATACAAGTAATTTGAGTTACAAGCTCTGTTACGGAACAAATTAAACTCATAAGTCAAGGCCCCACTGTATTTTAAACTTCCTTCAGCTACGTGTGCTTATCTGGATTCCCTTCTTTTAAAAATGGAAGTTATCTGAGGACTGGGATTGTGAAGAAATGGGTCCTTATCAAAATAAGAGGTATTGAACAAAATAAAGGTTTTTTTTAAAAAGATGTCACCCACAACCCTTTCTTGCTCACACACACACAGACACACACACACACACACACACACACTGACCATATCAGACTTTTTAAATCTTTTTCCCTTCTTTTTCCCCTTCTTCTTCTTCTTCTTCTTCTTCTTCTTCTTCTTCTTCTTCTTCTTCTTCTTCTTCTTCTTCTTCTTCGAGATAGAGAGAGAAAGAGAGGGAGGAGGAGAGAGAAAAAGAGAGACATCGATGTGAGAGAGACACATCAATTGGTTGTCTTCCCATAGGCACCCTGACTGGGGCCGAGGATTGAAGCTACAACCCAGATACATGCCCTGGACTGGGAGTCAAACTTGTGACTCTTTGGTGAGAGGACTGAAACTCTAACCATTTAGTCACACTGTCCAGGGCATCTTTTCCTTTTTTAGTTTCCTGCTTTCCAACATATCAGTACCTCCCCAACCCATGTTAATGACCTAGATTTTTGTTCATGTGCATATAATCCTCTTATTAGTTTCAATACACAGCATACTGCCAGATTACTTAGAAAAAGGTTGCCATGTACATTTGACTGTTTCACCAGAGAGAGAGAGAGAGAGAGAGAGAGAGAGAAGAAGAAGAAGAAGAAGAAGAAGAAGAAGAAGAAGAAGAAGAAGGAGAAGAAGAAGAAGAAGAAGAAGAAGAAGAAGAAGAAGAAGAAGAAAAGAGAAGAGAGGAAAAAGGACACAGATGTGGCAGATACTGTCAGGTTCTATGTGGTTGCTGCCTGGACACGTGGGAAACATGCTGCTTACCTACAGGACACCTGACCTGCCTTGTGTGGTCATTTACACAGTGAGGAAAGCGTGTTTGTATAGAGACCCCCTGACCCTCACGCCTGGCTCTCCTTAGGGCAAAAGGGAGGGTAGCTTTCTGGGGAGAAGGGTGAGGGGGTGGATGGTGGAAAAGGCGTCTGAAGTTCTCCAAGCAAACCTCAGGCAGTAGGAAGATAGGCCTGTGGCCCAGCTGTGTGTGCGTTGTGCCATAACGCACTCTTTCTGAGCAGGGCACTGGACACGAGGGTGTGTCACAGGCCCTCCTTTCGTTGGCAGCAGTATCTGGGGTTTGCTCCCTTCCTTTACGTCTTTCTTACCCGGTGGCTGGAACTAGCAATGGTGGGAGCAGAGATGAGAGGGAGAGAGGCTGGTACAGGGTGTCTGTGGGAATCCTGCTCTGACTCACACTCGGGCGTACGGCAATCTTGGAGCTTTAGGATTGGTCCCAAATTCAGAAATATATTAACAGCATCAAGTACCACCCACGGAGCAACTGATTTATTACTGTTTTTAGACTAAACTTGCTGATTTACAACTTTGGGTTCTGCCTCAAGTTATGTCAATAATAGCTGTGCAATGAAGCTTCAGACCAATGGAAGCCCAACAGCTGACCAGGCTACACAGGCGGGAAGGATCCATTGGAAAATTAGCAGCAAGCTGGGGCTGTCCAGTGCCTGGCGGACCTACCTGCATAAAGTCCCCATGGGCAGTGCTACATAATGACAAGACTGCTGTCATACTGGGAATTTCTAACCACGGGGATTATATTCCACCCACCTTGTTTAAAATGGCAAGGAATAAAACATAATGTACACCCTTAGAGAGATTTCCACTGAAGGTGGTTGAAGTTAAAATGCTCGGTGGTTACAGGGGTCATTTTCAGTTATCTGGAAAAACCCTTGGCTCAAAGCACTTCTTACAGAAAGTGCAAGACAACCAGCGCATTGTCATTGGGGCCGGGCCTGTGTGTGAACTGTGAGTAGGCCCTGGGTCTGGGACAGAGAGTAGTGCGTGTCCTGCCAAGTTCCCAGGTGTGTCATTGACCAAACAAGAGGGGGAAGGACTGTTCTTGCCAACCGCCCCAACAAGTCTGGGCAAATTGTGGGCACTGAACACACAGCAACTCATTCTGAGGGCAGAGCAATCAAACACACGATCCCCGTAACACAGACACGTGATGTGTCTCTTTGAACACAATCTCCATGAGAGTCAGGCCTCGGCGCTTTCCCAGGTGACCCCCTGGGAGCCCAAGAACCACACCTGTGATTGCACAGGGATCTCAAATGGAAAGGTGGTCTCCTACTTCTGAGTCCTTAAGATGTGATCTTTCCTGCAGAATGAGATTCATCTGCGAATTCACTCCACAGCCAGTAGCTCCTGCTCGGAGGCAGGCATGGGAATGACTCGGTGAGCAGGACAGACTCCGTCCCCGGCATCAGTGAGATCAGGTGCTTAAGTCGGCTGTAGACTTTCTGAGAACTCAGTAGCCATCTGGGTCTGCTTCAAGAATGGTAGACCTGTGGCCAGGCGGAAGATGGCTTGGAGGAAACAAAATTTGGGCAAGTGGATAAATGAGTGATAGTAATGGTCCTATTTACTGAGTATTTACCTGATGCTGGACACTGAGCTAATGCTTTCCCTGAAGCTCAGTTAACCTACTTAACACCTTATAAAGCAGGCACTACTATTATCTCCTTTAGAATTCAGGCGGCTGATGCTGGGGAGGTGAAGTCACCTGCCCCAGGCTACATAGCCTGTGACACAGGAAGCCAGGAACATGCCCCACAGCCGCCCAGTCCCAAAGCCAAGCACTGTATTGCCTCTGTGGGGAGTGTGAGTTATGTTTAGGGGAATGGGCACAATGGGGGCTCGAAGCCCACCATCTACTGCTCACTCCTTAAGAAAGGCATGACAGAGGGTGGCCTCACGTGGGCACAAAATGATTCCCACATAGGAGCCTTCCGTGTTCCAGGAGGTGGGATCTCCCTGGGGAAGGTCAGGGCGGTGTCAACACCAGAGACTGGCTCAGGGGTAAGGGACAAGCAGGTTCCAGCAAGTCAGGGAAGCCAGAGGAGTCTCCAGGACCTGTCTTACTGGTTTCTCACAAGTAGTTTGTCCACAAAGCCAAACAGTAATGGGAGTGCTGGAGTGTTTTGTTCCTGGGGTCAGGCTCCTGTGAAAACTGGAGCAGGCTTTAGCATTGGTTCTAAACATCTGAACAAAAGGACAATCACCCCCTACACCCTCTCCCAACACACAAACACACACACACACACACACACACGGCCACTGCGCCAGGCAGTCTGACAGTGACAACACCCCTTGCTCCAGGGCCTCCTCCTTCCTCTAACATCCTCAGAGCTTTCAACTCTCCTCAGTGAAGGAGACCTATTTCTCCTCCAGGACCACAGCTGTTCCCGCTAGGAAGGGTTTTCGTGGCAACAGTGCCAGGGAGATACACTGAGAGGGGGCAGGAGAGGGAATGAGTCCTGGGCATGAGACTTGACCTCCAACAGGGACACTGAGAAGGCTCAAAGCTTTCTCTAACAAACCTGCCCACTTCTCCCCTCTCTGACAAACCACATCCTCATTGGTTCCAGGTACACCTTTAGTAAAACTAACCATTCCTATCAAGTGTGGTTATTCTGTGCCCCTTGGCACAGTTCATGCTTCTTACATGACCCCATGGGGCTCAGCTGTGGGGCCAAGCAAGTGGCAGTCTCCCCAGCCTCCGGCTCCTGCACCAGGCACACCCTCACTCCCATCACATGCAGGGTGCCTCGCAGGCCTGTGGATGCACTTTGGCTGTGAAGGTGTCATCAATATGAGGCATTTCTAGTTCTCTCCCACTCCCTCCAAAGAGCTGGGCTCTGCACCTAGGCCACTGTGAATTAAACCAGAAGAGGAAGAAAGGGGCTCCATCAAGCTTAATTAGGGTTGGCAGTGAATGCCCCTTTTCCCAGCCTCAAGTTTGACTGTCAGATGCCCTGTGCAGTTGATCACTGGAGACAGCTAGCCCTGATGCTGGCCCAGGGCAACTGACCACTCACCCTCTTAGGCAGGAGGCTGAGCAGGTGGAAAGGGGTGAAGAAATGATCTCAGTGTTGCTCTGAAAAGAGAAGGCACTGCCTTAGAGAGGAATGATGGGCCGAGGGTGAAGACATACTCAGCCAGAAGTCTGGCTCTTTCTCCAAATTCTGGGTGGCCTTGGGTATAGCACTTTACCCCCTGAAGCCCCCATCTCTACGTGGAGAGAATGAGCGTAACATGAATAATGGTCATTGTCTTCTTAGCTATATGATCTTTCTTTTCTTTTCTTTTTAATATATTTTTTATTGATTTCAGAGAGGAGGGGAGAGGTAGAGAGAGATAGAAACATCAATGATGAGAGAGAATCATTGATCAGCTGCCTCCTGCACACACCACACTGGGGATCAAGCCTGCAACCCAGGCATGTGCCCTGACTCATAGGTCAATGCTCAACCACTGAGCAACATGGGCCGGGTTAGATGATCTCTCTAAACAGAAGCCTCTGCATCTGTTAGGGCTGACTCCCAACCAATGTTCAGAGCCATGGGCTGTTTGATGCTCCAGGCAGACAAATTTACTATATCCGTTCAATCAAGCAAGGTATAATAACAAAATTGTGAGTGAGGTCCCCCTTCAAGTGGGTATTTTCTGGAGTGTTGGTTGACATCAAACATGAGCCAGCTCAAGACTACGTAAGAGATTTGTCACAGAAAAATAACACCTTCTGATGATCAAAGTACTTTGACCTTTGATCCTAAGTGCCCTGATCAGATATGGTGGACGTATTATCCTACTTTATAATGAAGATATGGAAACCCAAGTTAAGTTTCCCAAATCAGATATGGAGCTTGAACCAAGAACCCAAGTCTCTCCCTTGCCTTACCATGTGTTATTTAATACCAAGGGAAAACAAGAAAATAATAATCAAAAGTCCTGCTAATAAGATAAAAGAAAAGGAAATTTAAAATATAGATGTGTATCTTCAAATAGCCTTAAAAAATAAATAAAGGAGCTGGGCTGCTCCAGTTATTAGGAGCTCCACCCTCCCCTTGTTGCCTGCGGAACAGGAGCTTCCTTGTGCTGGTGCCTTAGGTGGACCCACACGCTCCAACCGATACTGATTGTCAGTTTCAGTGAGAAATTAGTTGCTCAATAAGTATTAAGGCATCAGTACTACTTCAGCACAAATGAGATAGTAATGCTTCTTTTAGATGTCTTTATAAAAGGAGCTGTATAACTGGAACATTCCCCTGGTGTTTCTCTCCATCTGGGTCCCCTGGACTTGGTGTGGGCTGGGATGGGTGTGCAATGCTGAGGGGTGGAAGGCACTTGTCTGGCTGCTCTACAGGGAAGGAGAGAATCCTCAGCGTGTTTGATGGGCTGAACCAGAGAGAGATGGAATTGATCACATTTCTCAGTTGGAGGGTGAGGGAGTTTGTTCCTTACACACAGGCAGGGGTGGGGAGGGTCACGGGAATTTATAGGGATCAAGAGTGGTTTTGCTCGAGAAAGTTACCATGGGGACTCCAAGGCAAATGTCCCTTCACAGCCTCGGGTCTCACTACCTAAGGACTTGGGGACGATCCCCAAGGGCCGAGCTCTTGGTCTAAACTCTGCTACTCAGAGCAGTGGGGTTTCCTTCCAAAGAACAGACCAGACTGTGAGCTGGGGAGGTTTCCAGACTGGTGTTCTGTGCTTAAGGCCAACTCTTAGTAAACCTGCAAGCTTGGCCACGTTAGCAGATTCAGTCAACCCTTGTACGTCCTTCTACCCTTGAGCATCTTCAGGGGCTGGCCTGCTCGGTCACTCACTGCTCTCTGGTCTCAGGCAAGACTCTCCTGTGAATGTAAACAAGCACCCAATTCTTCCTTGTGTCTGCACAGAGAGCCTTGGACTTAACGGTAGAATGAGTCAAGTTAGAGAAAGATTTGTTCCTGGGGTCAGGCTCCTGTGAAAACTGGAGCAGGCTTCAGCATTGGTTCTAAACATCTGAACAAAAGGACAATCACCCCCTACACCCCCTCCCAACACACACACACACACACACACACACACACACACACACACGTGGCCACTGCACCAGGCCTTCCAGTCTGAGGACAGGAAGCCTTTCCTCACCTCTGAAGTCACACTTGGCACTTCAAGATGGTTAATAAACAATTCTCAGCACCACCTGCGTGCCAGGTTCTGAATGCCACTTGGCTCCTCGCTTTCTCAAAGCTATAGGCAGCTGGCAACCTCCTCCATCTATAGATTGTTGACACCCTGGACTGGGCATTTGATGACACCCTGGTAGCATTCCACTCAATCCTAGCTCCACCTGCCCCCACGGGTCCTGGCCTGTGGGACAAGAGCTGGTCAGCAGCCCAGAGAGAGGGAAACAGGAACCCTGGCCACAGGGATCCACTCCTCCAGGGCAGCTGTGCCCACTGAGGAGGCTCCCTTTCCCCTTGACAGCTTCAGGCTCTATAAATTGGGGAGTCTGTCCTGACCACTGAGCTTGGTGGGGGGTCTCTGTAAGAGTCGCCTGACAAAAAGCTTCTGGGTCAGGAGAAGCTAGCAGGCCCATGGCCCCAGGTGGCTCCCCCAGCCTCTCCAGGGCGGGCCCTGCCACTCCAATTCCTGCATTTCTTGTCTGCAGCTGGTCTGTCCCTCCTGGGAGGAGGATTTTGCCTGAGGATGTGGGGTGGGTGGGGAGCCTGCCTCCTCCCTTTGCTCCGACAGCAGAAAAGGAGGGGCTCCCACCCCTTTGTAAGGCTGCTGCCCGAGCTCTGCCCTCACACAGACACAGCTCGTCCCAGCCACTGGTCCACAGTTCTGACGGGAGTCCTTTGAACTGGTTGGCAGCAAGCGACATGGCAGAGGAACTGTCTAAAGAGCAGGTGGCTGACTTCAAGGCGGCCTTCACCAGGTTCGACAAGGACGGGGATGGCAAAATCAACGTGGAGGAGCTGGGCGCCGTCATGAAGTCCCTGGGCCAGAACCCATCGGAGGCCGAGCTGAAGGAGCTCATCGCCCGGGTGGACACTGACGGTGATGGTGCCATCAGCTTCCAGGAGTTCCTGGCCGAGATGGTGAAGAGGATGAAGTCCTGGGGCGGCGAGCAGGACATGAAGGAGGTCTTCCGAGCCTTCGACCTGGACGGCGATGGCCACATCACAATGGACGAGCTCAAGAAGGCCATGGCCCAGATAGGGCAGAATCTCTCCCAGCAGGATCTGGAGGCCATGATCCGGGAGGCGGACGTGGACAAGGATGGCCGGGTGAACTATGAGGAGTTCTCACGAATACTCAGCCAGAAGTGAGGCCCCATCCGGTGTCTCCTCTGCTTGACTCTGGTTCTGTGGCCCCTGCTTGTGCCCTGGGGACACAGAGGGAGTCTGGGTGGTGGGACACCTTGCCTCTCTGGGCCTGCATTCTGCGCTGTTGGGATACCCTCTGTGCCTAGGAGGCCTAGGGCTTCTCCTGTGAATAGGGGTGCTCCCTACCTCACAGGGCTGTTGTGAGGAACTCCAAAGCCAAGTGGTGATCCAAATAAAAGGAATGTGAGCTCCAAGGGTGGTGCACTGGTGCTTGAATGTTTGAAGGGTGGCATGTGGGATTCTTTCACTGGTTCCCAGTGGGAGAACCAACCTGAACAGGCCAGATGTCTGCCTGTTCCTCTCTTCGTGGTCTGGGTGAGATGAGGAGTGGAAGAGGCATGGTTCTTTGCCTAAGCTTCTGGGCTGAGGTCAGAGCATGGACCCCAGACCTGGGACACTGCTTCCAGCACAAATAATAAAGTTGACCATGCTTTGAATACAGCCAACTGTTGTTTAGATTCAAATTATTTTTTTTTAAAGTGTGTGTGTGTGTGTGTCCTGTATTTGAGATGCAGGGTTGTGTAGATTTGAAAACCACAAAGGTGGAGGTGGCCTCACTGGAATGAAGGCAGGAGAGTGGGGAAGTGGAGACAGGTGCTGTGATGGGAAAAGGAATTGTGTAACTTGAGGTGGGGCTGCTTGCCCTAGATCCCAGGGGCCAGGGCCTAGGGAGTTTCCAAGCCGAGAGCCAACCATCTGTGAGAATTTTACTTTCCCCACCCCCCAGCCCCCAGCCCAGGACTCAGCACCTCACTCTTGCTCCTTCAAGGCTCCTCTTGAGTTGGGGGCTCTGAGGTTGCCCCCAGGCTGCAGTGCAGTCCACAGAGGAGCTGGGAAGAGTCAGAAAGATGGAGATGGGAGATGAGGGTTTGATGGCAGCTGCATTGCCCACCCCCGACCTCCCCCACCCCCCAATGTCAAGAGAGCCACCATTTGAACTTGGGTTTATAGTATTATTGTGTAGCTTTTCAAAATTAGGCCCATTTGAGGCTCCCTGGTCCTGGTTCTCAGAGCCAGTCTAATCTGAGCTCATCTTGCACATGAGGAAACTGAGGCCCAGGGGGTTGAAGGGAGCAGTCAGCATTGTCTGCAACCAGCTGTGGGTGCCATTTAATGATGGGTTTCTGCTTCCCACTTCATGAAATGAGTTTTTCTTTAGTTTTTGAATAAAATTTTAGCCTAAACTGTCTGTGGTGACTGACTTTATCTTGTCCTTGTGTCGGTGGTTCCGGCTCAGGGTGGGGAGAGGCAGAGCCAGCTTTCCTTGGGGGTTATTGCAAAACACTGGTGCCAGGCCCTGCACCGCCCACCCCATCATTTGAACACCTATGGTGGGGGTGGGGGTGGAGCTAGTTAACAAGGTAGGGCTGCCACATCACTGACATTTTTATTCTCCACTTAACATTTCCAGCGGGTCGCTCCCGTCTCCCTGTCCTCAGATTCGGCCATGTGCCTTCCAGAGTTCCGCCTGTGGTTGGACACAGTGAGGGAAGGTCCTGGCTTGTGGACTGAGGGCTGGGGAACTGTGAAGGAAGAAAGGAAGGAATGCAGAGGTCCCTAAGGGCTCTGAGGGAGGAAGGGAGGAAGGTGTGGGATCTTATCTAGAGATAAAGACTTGTAGACAAAGACTGAGAGATAAGGAAATGGGGTAGAGGCAGACCCAGGCCTGCCACGGTGATCTGAGGAGGGGTGGGTGGTTCCCTCCAGAAAGTCCCCAAGCTCTGAGGGACATAGGTCACAGTGACTTTCTGAATTAGTGATTCCTAAATGCCAAGCAGGTCTAAGATGAAGTTTTTCAGGCTCCACGTGAAAATGAGAGAGAGAGAAAAAAAGACACTTTGACTAACCTAAGTGTATTCAGTTTTTAAAATCCGAGGCTATGCTCTCTCTATATTTTCCATGTGAAATGTCCTTTCCTTCATAAAGCTACTGTAATAGCAGATGATAGTTTTGTGGGGTTCTTTTTCATGTTCTTATTCTGAGAGTCCTACAAGTGCCCAAAATAAATGTAGACATTTTACTGGCCCATGAGGTCCAAATATCTGAGGACAAGTAACTGTTCAAGTCTGTGGAGTGTAAAATGGATTTTCTTTTCTGAAAAAAAAAAAAGAAAGAAAGAAAGAAAAGAAAAGAAAAGCTTTTTTTCTGACTTTGAAGAAATATGTAGCTCATACATGAGAACAGTGAACTCCAAGTTCAGGACTGATGTTTCCTGGGAGAGGGAGGCACAGGGGCCCTCAATCGACGCCTTCAGGTTTTGTTTCTTAGGCTGGCTGACAGCCACATGGAAGCTAGCTCTCTTATTCTCCATATTGTTTTATGTCTAAAATATGTTACACTAAAAATAACGCATACAGTGCATGGGAGATGAGACGTTACCGAGGGAAGGAGAGAAACGAAGCCGCCGGCAGTCGAGGATGTAGGAGATTTGGTTGGTATTAGAGGCTGGATGTTTGACGCTTCTCACTGATGAGCTCTTCCTGAAAAGGGCTTGAGGGGGCCTCAAGGCAAGAAGAAAGCAGCAAATACTTCTCTCTATCGATTGCCCAGGAGAACAGGAAGAGAACCTGAGGGTCTGGGAGAGGAAGTGACTCACTTGAGCTTCTGAATGAGACCAGGACCTGGAGTGGAATTGAGGGCTCTGAGGGCTGCTCCCTCCGTGCCCCTCCATCACCTAGTGGCCCTGCCCCTGGAGGAACTGGCCCTGGGGGGAGGTGTCAGGTGGAGGGGGGTGCTGGGGACCCACAGGGCAGAATATCCTGAGTTTCAGTGACTCTTGCCACACCTGATCCTGCAGGAGATACACAGAACAGGTTTCAGCGTTGACTCCAAACTTCCTTAAAGACTTTGAGGGTTGAGCCGGACTCAACTCCCTCACGTGGTCCACACAGCAGCCCTGCCCCCGTCTAGGACACGAGGAGGACTAGAAAGTGTGCAAGAAGCCTCTGAGCAGCCAACTCGGCTTTAGGGCACCGCAGGGGAACTTCATTCTCTGAAAGCCACTTCTCTGAAAATCAATTTGCCAAGACTAGTTCTGCAAATGGTCCACTTGCTGGTATTTCCCAATTTATCAAAAAAATTAAAAAAAAACAAAAACACCTGATAAGAATTACAGAGGTTCATGTCAGGTAAGATGGGTTAACAGCTTTTGAAGATTTCTCTAAAATGTCGTTGTCCAGTTTAACATTATAGTTTCATTTAGTTTTACTTGTGGTTTGATAATTATTTTAGTTGCAGTCAGTTCACTGAAACCTGACAAAGATGAAAGTTCCCTGTTTGATCCCCCCCCGTCCCCCCCCCCCCCCCCCCCGCCCATACGTGTGCCTATGATTTGGGGGAAGGAGAACCGATTCATTTCGATTGACTAGTTGTACATGTCTCTGATGTCAAGGATTTTATGAATTATAGATAGGGCAGGCTTCTCCTGACAGGTTGTCAATATAGACTGTTGCTTTAGTCCTTTTTTAAATTCTTTATTGTTTAAAGTATTACATATGTCTCCTTTTTCCCCATTGACCTCTCCCGGCCACTCCCACTCCCAGCACATGCCCTCACCCCCCCTACAGTCTGTGCCCATTGGTTATGCTTATATGCACGCATGCAAGTCCTTTGGTTGAGCTCTTAACTCCACCCCCAACCCCTCCAAACCTCCCCTGCCTTTCTGCTGAGGTTTGATGATTTGTTTGATGCTTCCATGTCTCTGGATCTATTTTTGTTCATCAGTTTATGTTGTTCATTATATTCCATAAATAAGTGAGATCATGTGATATTTATCTTTCTCTGACTGGCTTATTTTGCTTACCATCATGCTCTCCAGGTCCATACATGCTATTGCAATGGTACGAGTTCTTTTTTTTTTTTTTTTACAGTAGCAGAGTATGCCATTGTGTGGATGTACCACAGTTTTTTAATCCACTCATCTGCTGATGGCACTTAGGCTGTTTCCAAATCTTGGCTATTGTAAATTGTGCTGCCATGAACATAGGGGCGCATATATCCTTTCTGATTGGTGTTTCTGTTTTCTTAGGATATATTCCTAGAAGTGGGATTACTGGGTCAAATGGGAGTTCCATTTTTAATTTTTTGAGGAAACTCCATACTGTTCTCCACAGTGGCTGCACCAGTCTGCATTCCCACCAGCAGTGCACGAAGGTTCCTTTCTCGCCACATCCTCTCCAGCACTTGTCCTTTGTTGATGATAGCCATTCTGACAGGTGTGAGATGGTACCCCATTGTCATTTTGATTTGCATCTCTCAGATGATTAGTGACTTTGAGCATGTTTTCATATGCCTCTTGGCCTTGTGTATATCCACTTTCAAAAAGTGTCTATTATGGTCCTTTGCCCATTTTTTAAATTATATTATTTATTTTCCTTTTGTTAAATTGCGTGAGTTTCCTATAAATTTTGGAGATTAAACCCTTACCAGAGATAACATTGGCAAATACGTTGTCCCATGCAGTGGGCTTTCTTGTTGTTTTGTTGATGGTTTCTTTTGCTGTGCAGAAGCTTTTTATTTTGATGTAGTCCCATCTGTTTATTTTCTCTTTAGTTTCCATTGTCCTAGGAGCTGTATTGGTAAAGATATTGCTATGACATATATATGATATTTTGCTGCCTATGGATTCTTCTAAAATATTTTTTTAATTGACTTCAGAGAGGAAGACAAAGGGAAAGTTAGATAGAAACATCAACGATGAGAAAGAATCATTGATTGGCTGCCTCCTGCATGCCCTCACTGGGTAACAAGCCTGTAACCCAGGCATGTGCCCTGAGCATGCCAGCTGGGCTAGTCCTTCCTTTAATTCACAGATTAATTAAGTGGCTCAATCAAATGGATATCTGTGCGTTTTGAGTATTTAAAAATGCTTTGTATCTGAAACCTGAATCACACACAAAATTAACATTCAGGTGAGCAGAAATGGACTGATAAATCTATTGGAAATGGTTGGGTTGAAAACACAACTGATTTAAACAAACAAACAAAAAATTTCCACCAAATCCTTCCAGATGTTAACTAGAATATTGATTTTAGAGAAATTACTCTACTTCTGGTCAAATCAGATGTTTCAAATTTTATATATTAAATAATACCTTTGCTTCATTGAGTTCCCCTGTATTTTTTATATTTTGATTTATACCTGTTCTTGAAAGGCCTGATGAACCCACCCCTCCACTAAGGTCCTTATCAAATGCTTCCTCCTCCAGGAAGCTTTCCAGAGCAGTGTTGGGCACATCGTAGATCCTCAACACATGCTCTGGGAAAGAATGACTAGATCTCCCCCTTCTTTGCATAATCCGCATCAAAGTGCACCTTGTATTAAAGTTCCTTGTGAACAAGGCCTAGCCTCCTTCTTCAGAATTCCAGACAATAAAGTAAAGCCCATCAACATCACACTAGATTGGGAACTCTGAACGCAATGCACGGCATGGACACTCCTGGCCTGTGGTTGATTTAGCGCTAACTTACCCTCCTACCATCTGAACTAGACACTGGGCTCCCTCCCCCATGAGGTATCACCTCCACCTGCAGAGATGGCAGCTTCCAGAGCGTCACGGGATTAAAAGACATCTCCACAATGTCATACTCATTGAGGAGAGGGAAGACCCCAAGTGTGACTGAAGAGGGACAGTGACTCTCTCAGACCCTGTTTTTATGAAAACAGCCCCCATGTGGCCCTAAGATTCTGACAGTCAGAGAGATAGAACCAATGGGACATACAGAGATAGGTAAGAGGAGATGTATTATACAAACGGGCTTACCTGAGAAGCCCCAACTCTTCCATCTGCAAGCTGGAGACTCAGGAGACCCCGTGGGGATGGTTCAGTTCAAGTCTGAAGCTTGAGAATTGGGAGCTGATGTGCAAGTCCCGATCTGAGTCTGAAAGGCTTAAGACCCAGCAGCTCTGACGTCCAGGCCAGAGGAAGATGGACGTCCCAGCTCAAGCAGAGAACAAATCCGCCCTTTTGTTCTGTCCTGGAGCTCAGTGGATCGGTGATGCTCACCGTGCTGGGGAGAGGTGTGATGTGCTTTGCTCAGTTCACCAGTTCAAATGCTAGTTTCACCCAGAAATGCCTGCACAGACGCCCCCACAGATCATGTTCACCAGTTACCTGGCCATCGCTTAGCCCAGTCAGGTTGACACATAAAATTAACCATCACAAGTCCATTTCCTCTTGGTCTAGAAATACAGAGATCCTAGGGCATGTAAGCCCTAGGACAGATTTAGGTGTCAGATCACTTGGACCAGTTTACAAGATTTCACATCAAGATCAAAATCAACATCCCTCACCCTAGCCAGTTTGGTTGAGTGGCTAGAGCATCGGCCTGTGGACTGAAGGGTCCTGGGTTCGATTCTGGTCAAGGGCACATGCCGAAATGTGGGCTGGATTCCCAGTGTGGGGCATGCAGGAGGCAGCCGATCCTCTCTCATCATTGATGTTTCTATCTCTCCCTCTCCCTTCTTCTCTCTGAAATCAATAAAAATATTTTTTTAAAAGTCAGTATCTCCCTTTCTACCCAGAAAAGTCATCAAGAGCAGGTTCTCAGGAACTGTATGTCCAGTCTCAGGAACAACATAGATACATTATCCTGTCCCCTCTTCTCTGCAAACTAGTCCAGGTTCTGAGTTTTGGGGTTATTAAACATGGCCACCCTACACCTTGTTCACTGAAACTGCTCAGTTACCCTCTAGAGCAGCGGTTCTCAACCTGTGGGTCGCGACTCCTTTGGGGGTGGAACGACCCTTTCACAGGGGTCGCCTAAGACCATCGGAAAACACATATATAATTACATATTGTTTTTGTGATGAATCACTATGCTTTAATTATGTTCAATTTGTAACAATGAAAATACATCCTGCATATCAGATATTTACATTATGATTCATAACAGTAGCAAAATTACAGTTATGAAGTAGCAACGAAAATAATGTTATGGTTGGGGGTCACCACAACATGAGGAACTGTATTAAAGGGTCGCGGCATTAGGAAGGTTGAGAACCACTGCTCTAGAGGGAGCAGAGGCGTTTCCCAGCCTCCCACCTATGAAGTCAGGGCTTGCCTTCACCTACTGCCGTCCAACCCAAAGATGACCTCACCAGCCCCTCCCTGTGCTTCCCTGGCTCTGCTATAATCTGGGACAGGGCCCAAACTTCTCATCCTGCAAGCTCCTTCTTGCTTATCTGCAGCTGTTCCTTATCTTGGGGTACTCTCATCTCTCCCCACTGCAGATGGTCCTCACCCCCAGAGCACTGGCACCCACTTACAATATCACCTCCGCCTTTCCAGCCCATGCCTGCCCCAGCAATTCTCACCCTGGCTGCACAATTAGAATACCCAGAGTGCTATTGAAAAAGACCATGTTAATCTGGTGTTCTGACCCCTAGTTGGTGGGGAGCCCAGGCTTGGTTTCTTTCTTTCCTTCCTTCCTTCCTTCCTTCCTTCCTTCCTTCCTTCCTTCCTTCCTTCCTTCCTTTCTCTCTCTCTCTCTCTCTCTCTCTCTCTCTCTCTCTCTCTCTCTCTCCCTCTCTCCCTTCTTTTCATTTTCCTTCTTTTTTTCTTTTTCTTTCTTTTAATTGATTTTTAGAGAGAAAGGGAGAGGGAGAGAGAGAGAAACATTGATGTGAGAGGGAAACATTGATCAACTGCCTCCTGCACGTCTCCTACCAGGGATCAAGCCTGCAACCTGGGCATGTGCCCTGACTGGGAATCGAACTAACAATCTTTTGGTACATTGGGCAAAGCCCAACCAACTGAACCATATGGGCCAGGGCCTTTGTTATTTTCTTTAAGCTCTCAGGTGCTTTTGGGCAAGGCTGAGAAGCCAAGAATAAAAGCACTGCTCTGACCTATTCCTGGAAACCATAGCTACTAGATGCCCATGCCCACTGGGCAGGTGGACAGAGCTCAGGGAGGATCTGGAGGATAAGCACTCTACTTTACAGATCTCTATGGTGGGAAGCTGCTGGGTGCACAAGTCAAATCTGAGTCATGTTGCAAACAGATGGTGCTTTTGCTTGGTGACCTGCCAGCCCCAATACTCACTCTGCCACCCAGAGACACTAGGTGCCAGGAGCTTCACCAACCTGGGAACCTTTCTGCCTGATAGACCTTTAACCCAACTCGAAGCTAAAATCATGAGGAAGGGGATGGCAGTACTTTTAAGGAACTGTATTTTCCTCAACCCAGAGTCTGGTGGTCACAAAAGCATGGTGGAGATGCTAATTGTGGTGACGCAGTCATTCATTCATTCATCACTCATTCCTTCCTTCCATAAGTATTTTTTTGAGCCACCCACCTTATTATGGATCTTTTGGGACATGGAGCGAGATGTCACACCAGCCTCTGCCCTCTAAGGGAGATGAGATATGTGTATAAATGATCATGAACAGGGACAGTGGGTGGCAGGTGACTCATCAATGGATTCTGGTGTCATCAGTGTGCACAGCAAGGGCAGAGATGCTGAGGTGGTGGTCCCGGGCTCTGTATTGAAGGTGAGTGAGGCTATCAATAAGCTAGAGGATGCTCTTGGCAGAGGGAACCATGAGAGTAAAAGCATGGGAGTGGGGACAAGCACTGCCTTTGGGGGGAGGAGGGCATCTGCAATGCTGGGCAAGTCAGTTACACTTTCTGTGCCTCAGTTTCCTCATTTGTTAAGTGGGAGAAAACGATATCTCCTTCAATGCTGTTGGGAACCTAAGTGAAGGATACGGATAAAGTGCTAAGAGTAATGCCCAGAACAGCTTGTTTTATACAAGTAATATAACTCTATGCATTATTAGAAGATGAGATGGAGACTCACTGAAGGGTTTAATCAGAGGAAGGATATGGTCAGACTTGTGATGTAGGAAACCTGTCTCAGCAGTGCTGTGCAGGATCAGTGGGGGCAGGGAAACAGACCCTGCAGGAGGCTGATCTGATGACCTGAACTGATAAAGGAGAGATAGGTAGGACAGGGTGAGACTGAGGGAAGGTCACTGCTGGTGTGACCAGTGGTGGGGGAGTAAGCTTAGGGCACAGGGCTGGGGCTGACTACACCTGCCTGAGCCCTAGGGAGAAAGGAGGGGAGAGGGGAGGAATAAGATGTGTGTGCTCCTGTTCCTTGAAGGTAGAAAAAGCAGGACAGGGTGCACCACCCACCATGAGGAAGCCCTGGGAACGCTGTGCGGTTGCGGAGGGGTAGACTGCCTGGAAGCACCAGGCGGAGATGGACCAGCCTTTGACCGCCAAGGTTCTCTCTACCACTCCCAGCTCAGGCCAACTTCACGAGTGGTCTTAGGGAGCTTAGCTCTGTTAATTCTAGAAGGAACCATGCAATAAATTTGGCGAGGTCTTGTTCCTGCCAACCATAGGTGGGAAGGGAAGGAAAGGAGGGGAGGGGGGAAAGCTGACCTTGTGCTGACCTTGAGTAAGAGCTTGGGTAGAGCTTCTTGGCTGTGGGGTTCCCATTAGAAACACCTCTTCCTCTGCAGGCTTTATCAACCTGCTATAAGAGTTAAAACCACTTGGGACCTGGTGAAATCAGGTGCAGACGCACCTTTGGAGACCCATGGTGTGTTGTCTTCCCATAGGCTGCTGTGTCCCTATAAATGTCCTCAGAGCCCAGGGGCTTTCGACTGGGCCATTGATGCTGGACAGTTTTGCTTCCACAGCTCTGGGTGGAGCGTGATTGGTCCAGGGGAGCTGCTCTGCTTCCTGTGAGGGTTTTTCCATGAGGCAGAGGGGATTTCCGGTCAGGAACCCCCGTGGTATCTGTCAGGGTGTGTGGGGAGGTTGGAAACAGCTCGTTATCTCTCCCAAAACAATGCTGGTCCCTTGTCCTGTGGGCTGGCTCTGGAAAACAAAACATCTTTTGAGCATGCACTTTCAGGCCAGAGGATTGTACTCATGTGTTATCATTATTGCAGGTGGACGTAACCAGGATCTGGGAAGGAGAGGGACAAAGAAATAGAGAACAATAAATAATTAACCTGGTAGCTCTGAAAGGGACCCCAGAGGCTTTCGACTCCATTGTCGGCTGAAGTCTGGGATCTGTACCAGTGATGGTACTGGAGGTGCTTTTAGGCCTTAAACTGGCCACCGTAATGAAGAGAACAGACCTCCCTTTCCGAGGCTAAAGTATCCAGGCTGGATTGACTAAGATGACTGTGTTTTCAGGACATTGTTATTGTTTCCTTCTATTCATAGAAAGGGAAGCTTGTTTTCCACTTTAATACTGACATAAAGTGTCATTTCAAACACATTTACTAAAGGCAGAATGTGTAGATCAAAAAATAGAGAACAATACAAAAAATGCAACATTGTGATGGCAACTCTCAAGTGACTGGACTTTTGGAAACACAAATGTGACTCAACCTTCCATCATACTTAGGAAGGGCTCACGGCCATAGAGGGATGGCTTGTCTAAAGTTCCAGGAGAGAAAACAGGGTATGATGGGGACGGGTATAAGAGAGCTGGAGAATGGGAGAGACAGAGAACAGAACAGAGAGTGACACGGGCAGAGAACTCCACCCATGGAGACTCTCCCAGGGAGAAGCCTGCAGCCAGCACAGGGTGAAGGGTGAGGAGCGCAGTCACTCTGGACCCGCGGTGGCCTTCCCTCCTATGGCTCTTGCATCTCAGGAAAGGGCACAGCACTGGTCACCTCCTCTTCCTTTCTCAAGCCCAGTGGGAGCTCAGGACCAAAATCTAGCTGCAGTCACAGAGGGAACCTTTTAAAAATACAGTTTCCTAATCTAACTTGTTTCACCAAAGGTTTTAAAAAATTCCTGGAGGCCTCAAAACTTCTCTTTTTTCACATCAAGAAAAGCATTGTGAGCTGTAGATTTCTATCAGCCCAAAGAGAGGCAAAGGGGCAAGGGACTATTAGAGGAACTGGTACTATCTGTCCTGAAGGAAGGAAGAAGAGAGAGCACTTCTTGTCCTTTAGGTCCAGCAAAACTAGAGAATGAAGGTCAAGGTCAGTAACTTTGGGAGAAAGTTGGGATAGACATCCAGGAAATGCTGTTGACATGAATAGATGACAACAGACGGGTCATCTGGTAAACCTGCATAGGCTCTAAAGCCAGGGGCTTGAGCTTCTGGAAGTTTCTAGTATATGCAGAAGTCTAGGTAGAAGACTAGTGTGGAAGTGTGGAGGGAGAGAGCTTTCCCCAAGATTCTCTGCATCTTATTCTCTCGCCGGACTCCCACCACATGTGGAAGCATTGTTGTCAGAGGCTGGCAGACAGCACTGGTTCTGATGAAGCTGTGTCTCCGGAGACTGGAGCAGGAGAAAGGGACATCTCCAAAGACTGGGTGGTGGGAATCCTGCCCAGGTCCCCAGGGGGTAGGGTGGAAAGGTATGTAGTTGAGTTTAGTGGTCCCCTGGGTTTACCTGGTAGTTGAGTTTACCTGGTGATAAAATCTGGGGAAGATTATAGAGCTGCTCAGGCTGTTTGGGGCAATGCTACCCAGACTGGACATTGAGTTGGCTCCCAATGAAATGCAAGCACTACCAAAGGGCAGGAATGATAGGCCTGTACCCTGCAGAAGGGAGTTGCCGGCAGCCATAGGCTCTATTACAGACATGTGCCTGCCATTCTGTTCTGAGAAGAGCATCCAGAGAGTGACTTCTGATTTGTGGCTAATATTTTAAACCCTCGTTGTTATCTCAGTCCATGACATCTTGACAGCACACGTGTCCCGATGACAGTGCCTTTGTGGGGGTGGGGGACTACTGAGAGTCACTGTCAGTCTCCTTGAGATGTCTGTTACATGCCTGCCCCACTCTCCAAAGTAAATTTCAAGAATGCTTAGCCTATGAGTTAAGGCCAGGCCAATCTAGCCCCTACTCTGAGAGTCAGTGAAAATAACTCTCTGGCCATTTTCTTGTGATGCAGTAACAGAAGCAGCTTAATTACATTATGAAAATAAAGTTAATAGCAATGGGGCATTTTGGGGATGCACAGAATTAAAATTGCGAATGATGCACAATGATTGAGAAACAGCTGCGGTCTTCCAAAACACGGGCTGGCAGAGCCCACTTCACAGCCACTCAGTCACAGTGGCCTTCCCATTGTGACCTGGCTCCCACACCCTTGACTATGGGAGAAGGGATGTGTAGCTGGTGGAGGTCCCTGTTTGGGATCCCTGCAGCCATTCGCACACCTCAGCCCAGGGACTATCTTTCTAATGAGGGTTTGAGGGGATGGGTGGTGTATGTGGGGGGGAAGTGGGCAGAACATGGACATGTGGGCTGGGCACCTGCAAGGACTGACTGGGCTACAGCCTTGGCTTGTAGTCCCCGCCCCCCCCCCCCCCCCCTGGCCCCATAGTAGGAGTATGGTTGTATGCAATTGGTGGATACCTACTAAATAGTAGTGCTTGTTGCTTGTGTTACTGGACCATGATGTACACCTGTTCGACAAATCTTGCTTGGTTGTTATGCATCCAGGATTAAGAAGATCTGGAATGTTTTGTGTGGTAGAGGCAAGGGGAAGGAAGGAAGAAGAGAGAGTGGGAAAGAAGAGATGGAGAGGAGGAGGAGGGAGTGAGAGGGTTGATGGAGGGCGGAAAAGAAGAGAGAGAGAGAGGAGTAGAAGGGAGCGAGAAGGCTGGTGGGAGGATAAAATGAGAGAGCACCTTGTTCCTTCATTTGCCTGGGGCAGTGCAGCCAGAGCAGAAGAGCTGGAGCCAGTTCTCAGCTCCACTGCCATGCAGCAGCCGTATGGCCATCAACAAGTCCGTGTCTGTCCCTCACCCCTACCCCACTCCCATCCCAACCCAGTGAAACCAATGATACGGGATTTTTGGACTGGAACCTGGATTCTTTGTCTGCCGGAGTCGAGGAATGAATCCAAGGACAGAGGGTAGTATAGCAAAGGTAGAGATTTATTGAAGAACAAGTAGACACCCACATGGGGAGAGGGAAAGAGTCCCACAGAATGGACTCCCATGTGGGGAGGGGAAAAGGGTCCCACCGACTTCCTGTTTCCATGGTTTATAAAGGCTGCAGTTCCTGTGTCCTGATATCCCCTCTGATTGGTCAATATTCCCTTTTGAATTGGTTACTATAGTGACTCCTGAGGCCCTCCCCCTCAATTGTCTTCTGGGCTCTCTTTCTTCTTCTTTATTTTGTAAATATAGACCTTTTTTTGGCTACTTCCAGTTCCCTTGTCTTATGGAAATATATCTGTTGCTGCTTCCTTGTCTTATGTAAATGCAACTGTTGCTGCTCCCTTGTCTTATGGAAATGTAACTGCACCTGGCTTCCTTGTATTATGGAAATGTACCTTCTCCCAGTCTGTAGCCCTGTATTTTTCCATGGACTCCAATTCTAAAAATTCCCTAAGACTGCCTATATTCCCCTAAAGTTTCTGTTTCACCAAGAGAGGTTGAGTAAGACCAAGGCGTTCAAGATCAGCTTATTTGCTTTGTACACTGGGATATAGGATTCAAGGATAAAGAGCATCAGGCCTCAGACCACAGCCACGCCTGGACAATGTTTGTGTGACCTACTGCTCTGCTTCAGGCCCCTGGAGAGCCTTGGTTTCTCTTCCTGAAATTTACTTCTTATTTGTTCCTTCTGGTTTGGTCAAAATCCCAGAGCACTGAGCTCCTGCTGGCCTGGCTCTCCCGTGACTCTCCCCACAATAGCTACAACCCAGCTGAGTTTTTAGGACTTGCATTAGTTATCTATTGCTGCATAAAAATTATATAAAAACATTGTGGCTTAAAACAATAATAAACATGCATTATGTCACTATTTCTCTGGGAGCAGCTTAGCTAGTGGTCCTGGGTCAGCATCTTTGGTGAGGTTGCAGTGAAGCAGCCAGTTGGTGAAACTTCATCATTGGAAGGTTCCACCATGGGCAGGTAGATCTGCTCCCCGCCAGGGGCTTCCTTACAGGTGGGCAAGCTGGTGTTGGCTGTGGCAGGAGGCTCAGTTCCTCTCTGAACCTCTCCACAGGCCAGCTTGAGTGGCCTTAAAACATGGTGTCTGGCTTCCTCTAGAAGGCAGAGTGAGTAACTAAAGGCAGAGCAAGGCAGAAGGAAGTCACATGTTGTCACATCTATCTTACTCTATTGGTTCTGCAGACCAGCCCTGATACATTGTGGGAAGGAACTGGAGAAGGTGTGAATTCCAGGAGGGGGATCACTGGAGCCCACTGTGGGGCTGGCTGCCACAGGATCCCACAGGACTAAAAGTCTGTGAGCCTTTGACTGAGAAGGCTAAAAGGCCAATTCCAATGTCACCCTGATATTTGGGGGGAGGAGGGCTAGCAATCTGAGTCTGTGCCAGCAATCTATGTACATTCTTGATAACCTATAATTAAGTCATTGCCCCCTTTTCCATAAACTGGTCTTGCAAGAGCTGTTACCTAAATGCTCTCATTTTACAGAGGCCATAAACCATGACACAGCCCCCGGAGGGGGGTAATCAGCACTGGTGCCAGGCCAGGCCCTTAGGTATGGTCTCAAGACCCCCAACACCTGGGGCTTTTTGCAAAGCCCATGAAAGGTCCAGAAGTATAATCCATATTTGGGGGACAAAGACACCAAAAGGGGATAAAAGATGGGCTTCCACCATATTGGTTTACTCAGATTTTGGAGGTGACTCCGCTGAGATCGCTGGCATAATAAAGCTGTGTAACTCCATTTCTCTGTTGCTTGGGTTTCTTTGGTCTTCTACATGACAAGCCAATTCCCTGTGCCGTTGACTCTTGCTACCACAGAGCTGAAATAATTTAGCCTTTCTTCCTCATTTGGCAAACATCTTTGAGTACATTCTCTGTGTCAGGAGAAGTGATAATCCTGGGGACACAAAGGCCAATAAAATCACAGACTAGTAGAGAAGGTGACACTCAAACTGGAAAGTGTTGAGTCATGGGCATGAATAGATAGCTGGATGGGATGGGTGGGGACCCAGCAGAAGGAATTGGTCAAAGGGGGGAGTCAGGGAAGACTCCCTAGAACAGGTGAAGCCTAGCTGGGTCTTGAAGGATGAATAGGAGTTCATGAAGCTGAGGGAGTGAGAAAAGGAGGGAGGAATAGCATTCCAGGTTGGGGACCATGTGGGCAAAACACAGACCGATGTCAGCCTGGCTCGTCAGGGGGATTCAAGGTGCTGGGCATTGCTGGGTCAGGATGCCACTTCTCCCAGGTGCTCTGATTTCAGAACCTCCCAGAACCAGTGGAAAGTTTTGCATGCTTTGAACATGTGCCATTAAACAGGCAGATGCCAACTGCTGTGCTTGTTTGCCAGTTACTGCAGCAAAGCAACTCAGTGGAAAGTTCTCGGGACTGTCAGCCCTGGGGGACCTGCTGTAAGTTAGAACAGCAGAGAATGAGAGAAATCGTTTCCATTTGTGGAAAAGATTGTTTCATGCTTCATCCCTGTAGGCAAACAGTTTCATGGTTTCAGGGACCCCTCCCCAGTTGCTCTCAGATGGGGTGTGCAGGAGTGTATGTATGTCTGTGTGTCATTTTCCTTTGTTTTGGAAAAGTACGCTCCCCACTAGGATCAGCAGGCATACATAGGTCTGAGAGAACATGTGACTCACAGGCCTGCCCACACCAGTGAGTTGAAAGGCTGTGTTGAGTTTTCAGCAACATCTGCCACCCCGTAAAATGTGCTATACCTTTGATGCTCTGGAAAAGTAATATGCTAGGTATTTATATGTATAGTTTGTGAGGTTTGTCCTGTGTGCAGCTTTACTGTCTTCAATGACATATTCCTTTGGGTAGAGACTGTGCTAAGCCCTCCCTCCTGTCCCGTGCATAGACACTGCACACGAATATCTGAAACATGATAGAAACCAGGGCAAGAGAGTGGGGCTGGAGGGAGTAGACCCTAAGGTACCTCCTGCCCTTTGCCTTTCCCTCTTCTCCCTCTCCACAGTCCCTCAAGACTTGTTCCCTCCCCTCCATAGTCACTACAGATTCCATGTGTCCCTCTGGACAGTTGGGTGGGGAGTTGAGGGCTGAGCTCATACCTGGAAATCACCCAAGATGGAGAGAACCTATGTGGGCCCAGCAGGAGGGCGTATGTTGGGGGTTGGGGTGGAGTCTGCCAGGAGAAGACAGACAAGGTCTGTGCTTGATGGTTGGCAAAGGTAAGTGATGTCAGATAAGAGACTCTTTTCCAGCCCCGGAGCAGTTTCCAGGCGTGGAAGGAGGCCTGATGCCAACCTTTCAAGTCATGTTCAACAGACAAGTTGTAGATTGAACTGCAGAGAGTGGGCCTGGATGGGAGAGAAGTAATTCAACCAAAGTGGTGTAGCCTGATCCTTCATGATTTCATCACTCAGCCCGGCTGGGAGGAGGACTAGAGCTGCAGCCCTGGGCCAATTTCATGTTGATAGGGGGGAAGGCCCTGCTCCTGACTCCCACCAGGCTTCCACAGGAGAGAGAAGGGAGATGGAAAGGCAGTGGGCCTCAGTCTGGGTTGGTGACTCCAGGTTATCTGAAAACAGAGTTCAGTTCAGCTCCTGATTCAACTGGGGTGGACAAGAAGTTAGGAGCTCCCGTCCCCACCCTGACAGGGTTGTTGCTGCTGACACTGTGAGGTAGGTGACACTGTCACCTTCTTACCCCAGCCCCCACTTGCTTTGTCTGTACTTGTTAAGAGCTGGCCCTACAGTCACATTCATGCCTTAGATTCTGATTCTTCAGGAGTTGGAGGTGCAGGCTGCTCTGGCCAGCTGGGCCTGGGGTTAGAGCCAGATTCTGACCTCTGTATGCACAATTTCCCTTAAGCAGCTACAATCTGAGAGCGAGGGCTTGTGGCCCAGACATCCAGACAGAAGCTCTGGTCACATTGCTAAGCATCTACATTCAACATTTGTCTGTAGAATGTACAGTATTATTTCAGTTTTGGTCTCTGTAGATATGATTTCAAGGATGTGTACTCCTAATGGCACACATCTTTCTTTCTTTTTCAAAAAACAGACTTTATTTTTTAGAGCATCTTTAGGTTCACAGCTAAATTAGGTAGACAGTATAGAATTCTTATATCTCCCCCACTCTCCCCCTTCCCCCTACCCCCACATAACTTCACCTATTTTTTTTGTCTTTATTGGTTAAGGTATTACAAATGTGTCCTCATCTCCCCATTAATCCCCAACACCCCCACCCCCACCCCCACTCATGCTCTCATCCCCCTGTTGTCTGTGTCCATTGGTTTGGCTTATATGTATGCATACAAGTCCTTTGGTTGATCTCTTCCCCTTACCCCCACCCTCTCCTACTTTCCCTCTGGGAATTGACAGTCTGGTTACTGTTTTTCCGTCTCTGGATCTGTCCCTGTTCATCAGTATATGTTGTTCTCTATATTCCACAAATGAGTGAGATCATGTGGTATTTCTTTTTCTCTGACTGGCTTATTTCACTTAGCATAATGCTCTCCAGTTCCATCCATGCTGTTGCAAATGGCAAGAATTCCTTCTTTTTTACTGCAGCGTAGTATTTCATTGTGTAGATGTACCATCGTTTTTTAATCCACTCATCTGCTGATGGGCACTTAGGCTGTTTCCAAATCTTAGCTATGGTGAATTGTGCTGCTATGAACATAGGGGTGCATATATCCTTTCTGATTGGTGTTTCTGGCTTCTTGGGATATATTCCTAGAAGTGGGATCACTGGGTCAAATGGGAGTTCCATTTTTAGTTTTTTGAGGAAACTCCATACTGTTCTCCACAGTGGCTACACCAGTCTGCATTCCCACCAGCAGTGCAGAAGGGTTCCTTTTTCTCCACATCCTTGCCAGCACTTGTTGTTTGTTGATTTGTTGATGATAGCCATTCTGACAGGTGTGAGATGATACCGCATTGTCATTTTGATTTGCATCTCTTGTATAATTAGTGACTTTGAATATGTTTTCATATGTCTTTTGGCCTTCTGTATGTCCTCTTTTGAAAAGTGTCTATTTAGGTCCTTTGCCCATTTTTTTATTGGATTGTTTATCTTCCTTTTGTTAAGTTGTATGAGTTCCCTGTAAATGTTGGCGATTAAACCCTTATTGGTGATATCATTGGCAAATATGTTCTCCCATGCAGTGGGCTTTCTTGTTGTTTTGTTGATGTTTTCCTTTGCTGTGCAAAAGCTTTTTATTTTGATGTAGTCCCATTTGTTTATTTTCTCTCTAGTTTCCATTGCCCTAGGAGCAGTATCATAGAAGAAATTCCTTCGGCATATGTTTGTGATTTCACTGCCTGTGGATTGCTCTAGTATTTTTATGGTTTCCCGTCTTACATTTAAGTCTTTTATCCATTTTGAGTTTATTTTAGTGTATGGTGTGAGTTGGTGGTCTAGTTTCATCTTTTTGCATGTATCTGTCCAATTTTCCCAACACCATTTATTGAAGAGACTGTCTTGACTCCATTGTATGCTCTTGCCTCCTTTGTCAAATATTAATTGGGCATAGTGGTTTGGGTCGATTTTTGGTTTCTCTATTCTATTCCATTGATCTATATATCTGTTCTTGTGCCAGTACCAAGCTGTTTTAAGAACAGTGGCTTTGTAATATAGCTTGATATCTGGTATGAGATCCCACCTACTTTGTTCTTCTTTCTCAGGATTGCTGCAGCTATTCGAGGTCTTTTTTTTATTCCAGATGAATTTTTGGAACGTTCGTTCTAGATCTGTGAAATATGCCGTTGGTATTTTAATGGGGATTGCATTGAATCTATAGATTGCTTTGGGTAGTATGGACATTTTGATGATGTTGATTCTACCAATCCATGAACATGGTATGTTCTTTCATCTGTTTATGTCTTCCTCTATCTCTTTTTTCAGTGTCCTGTAGTTTTTCACATATAAGCCTTTTACCTCCTTAGTTAAGTTTATTCCTAGGTATCTTAATTTTTTTGGTGTGATGATAAATGGGATTGCTTTTTTAGTCTCCTTTTCTGTAAGTTCACTATTGGTGTAAAGAAATGCCTTAGATTTCTTGGCATTAATTTTGTATTCTGCTACATTGCCGAATTCATTTATTAAGTCTAATAATTTTTTGATGGAGTCTTTAGGGTTTTCTATGTACAGTATCATGTCATCTGCAAATAAGGACAGTTTTACTTCTTCTTTTCCAATTTGGATGCCTTTTATTTCTTCTTCTTGTCTGATCGCAATGGCTAGTACTTCCAGTACTATGTTGAACAGGAGTGGTGAGAGGGGGCATCCCTGTCTTGTTTCTGTTCTTAGGGGAAATGGTTTTAGTTTTTGCCCATTGAGTATGATGTTGGCTGTGGGTTTGCTTTGATATGGCTTTTATTATGTTGAGGTATGATCCTTCTATTCCTACCTTGCTGAGAGTTTTTATCAAGAAAGGGTGTTAGATTTTGTCAAATGCTTTTTCTGCATCAATTGATATGACTATGTGATTCTTATCTCTCAATTTGTTTATGTGATGTTTCACATTTATTGATTTGCTGATATTGTACAATCCTTGCATCCCCGGGATAAATTCCACTTGGTCATGGTGTATGATCTTTCTGATGTACTGCTGGATCCTATTTGCTAGAATTTTATTGGGTATTTTGGCATGTATGTTCATGAGGGATATTGGCCTATAATTCTCTTTCCTTGTGTTGTCTTTATCTGGTTTTGGTATTAGGGTGATGCTGGCTTCATAGAATGAGCTGGGAAGTGTTCCTTCCTCTTGAATTTTTTGGAATAGTCTGAGGAGGATAGGTTTTAGTTCTTCCTTGAGTGTTCGGTAAAACTCCCCTGTGAAGCCGTCTGGCCCCGGGCTTTTGTTTGCTGGGAGCTTTTTGATGACTGTTTCAATTTCTTCCATAGTTATTGGCTTATTGAGATTTTTAGAATCTTCCGGATTGAGTTTTGGAAGATTGTATTTTTCTAGGAATATGTCCATTTCCTCCAGGTTGTCTAGTTTGTTGGAGTAGAGTTGTTTATAGTATTTTTTAACAATTGTTTGAATTTCTGTGGGGTCTGTTGTTATTTCGCCTCTTTCATTTCTGATTTTGTTTATTTGAGTCCTCTCTCTTGGCTTCTTGGTGAGCCTGGCTAGAGGCTCATCAATCTTGTTTATCCTTTCAAAGAACCAGCTCTTGGTTTCATTGATCTTTTGTATTGTTTTTTTGGTCTCTATATCATTTATTTCTGCTCTGATCTTTATTATCTCCTTCCTTCCTTCTGCTCACTCTGGGCTTTTCTTGTTGCTCTCTTTCTAATTCTTTGAGTTGTAGAGTTAGATGATTTACTATCATTTTTTCTTGTTTTTTGAGGTAGGCCTGTAGAGCTATAAACTTCCCTCTCAGGACTGCTTTCATTGTGTCCCATAGATTTTCGATTGTTGTGCTTTTATTGTCATTAGCTTCCAGGATGTTTTTAATTTCTTCTTTGATCTCATTGGTAACCCAATCATTATTTATTAGCATGCTATTCAGCTTCCAAGTGTTTGAGTTTTTTTAGATTGTTTTTATTGTAGTTTATTTCTAATATTATGCCATTGTGGTCTGAGAAGATGCTTGGTATGATTTTAATTTTCTTGAATTTGGAGAGACTTTGCTTGTGACCCAATATGTGGTCTATTTTTGAAAATGTCCCATGTGCACTTGAGAAGAACATATATTCCGTGGCTTTGGGGTGAAATGTTCTGAAGATGTCAATTAAGTCCATCTGATCTAGTGAGTCATTTAGGATTGCTATTTCTTTGCTGATTTTTTGTCTAGAGGATTTATCCAATGATGTCATTGGTGTGTTTAAGTCCCCTACTATGATTGTATTGTTGTCAATCTCTCCCTTGATATCTTCCAGGAGTTGTTTTATGTATTTGGGTGCTCCTGCATTGGGTGCATATATGTTTATCAGGGTTATATCCTCTTGTTGTATAGATCCCTTTAGTATTATGAAGTGGCCTTCCTTATCTCTTGTTATGGCTTTCACTTTGAGGTCTATTTTGTCAGATATAAGTATTGCCAACCCAGCTTTTTTTTCATTTCCATTTGCCTGAAAGATATTTTTCCATCCCTTCACTTTCAGTCTGTGTGACTCCCTTGTTCTGAGATGGGTCCCTTGTAGACAGCATATATATGGGTCATGTCTTTTTATCCATTCAGCCACACGATGTCTTTTGATTGGAGCATTTAGTCAGTTTACGTTTAAAGTTATTATTGAAAGGTACTTATTTGTAGTCATTTCTATTTTTGTGCCTGTGTTCTTTCTTACCTTTTTATTTCTTCTTTTTACAGCATTTCCTTTAGCATTTCTTGCATTGCTGGCTTGGTAGTGATAAACTCCCTTAGCCCTTTTTTGTTTGTGAAGCTCCTGATTTCCCCTTCAATTTTGATTGATAGTCTTGCTGGATAGAGTATTCTTGGATTCAGTCCTTTGCTTTGCAACACTTTGTATACCTCCTTCCATTCCCTTCTAGCTTGATGTGTTTCTGTTGAGAAATCATTTGATAATCTGATGGGGGATCCTTTGTAGGTAACTCTCTGTCTCTCTCTTGCAGCCTTCAAGATTCTCTGTTTGTCGTGTACATTTGCCATCATTATTATGATATGTCTTGGTGTGGGTCTTTTGGGGTTCATCTTGTTTTGGACTCTCTGTACTTGTGTAACTTTTTTCTTCCCCATATCTGGGAAGTTTTATGTTATTATTTCTTCAAATAGATTTTCTAATCCTTGCTGCTCTTCTTGTCCTTCTGGCAGCCCTATTATGCGTATGTAATTTCGTTTCATGTTGTCCCAAAGCTCCCTTAGGCTTTCCTCCTGCTTTTTAATTTTTTTCTCCAGTTGCTGTTCAGATTGAGCTTGTTTCTCTACTTTATCTTCTAACTCACTAATTTGGTCCTCTGCTTATTCTAGTCTACTGTTGAAACCTTCCATGGTGTTTTTGATTGTAGCTATATCATTTTTCATTTCTTCCTGATTCTTGCATAGGTTGTTGATTTTCTCATCCATCCGGTGAATGAATTGTACAATCATTACTCTGAATTCTTTTTCTGACATGTTGCATGCTTCAATTTCATAAATTTCCTTTCTTGGCGACTCCTCATTTTCTTTCCTCTGGGGATTGTGTCGTCTCCCCATTCTGACTATCTCCAGATGGTTCAAACCTCGAGTTGCAATGTGCATGGGCCTGGGCCGTGTGCAGTGGGAGCTTTGCACCACCCTAGTGTCACTGAAGAGCTCTGACACTAAGATGTGTGGTTGTGGTGGATTGGTGGGAACCAGGCTCGCTCAGAGTCAGCGTTACCAGCGCTCAATGTGGCCTCGTGTGCGCACTTAGAATCAGGTACCCCGCCTGCACTGTGCTGAAACAGAGATTCCCCTGGAGTGTGTTGAAAATCAGAGCCCCCTAGCATGTGCCAGGAGTAAGAGCTCCCCAAAAATCCAGTATCAGAGTCTCTGTTGTTTCGTGCGGCCTCACATTGAGGATCAGGGTCCCTGTGTGCACATGCACCAAGAATTGGAGTTCCTGGCTCTTAGTGTGAATGCACAGGGAATCAAGGATCCCAGGCGCAGCTGATAAGAAGCACAGTCGGGTCACTGGTGCTTGGTGCTGCCTCCCGCCAGGAGAATAGGGGTCCCGGAGCCCCTGCTGCGGGGAACAAGCCCCCAGTGTTCGCGCACTTCTAGGCCAAGACTTCTGCAGCCCGTGCTGGGGGGAGCAAGCCCCCCGGATTCACACACTTCCAGGCTAAGACTCCTGCAGCCTGTGCTGTGGGGAACAAGCCCCCAGTGTTTACGTACTTCCAGGCCAAGGCTCCTATAGCCTGTGCTGCGGGGAGCAAGTTCCCAGTGTTTGCACACTTCCAAGCTAAGACTCCTGTAGAAGCACTGAGGTCTGGGCGAGGGGTGGGTCTATCAGTTACTATGGCGCTGCCCGTGAGCCTGCAGGGAGGGGGATGGGCTCTGTTACTCACAGAGATCTGCTGCAGGGATGTCTGGATTCTTGGTGTCCCTGGATCTGTAGCTGTGGTTGCAGGTCTCTGTCCCCAGTGGCTGCAGGGTCCTGGTTTGTGTCTGAGACCAGACTGGGTGGTGCTGAGACCAGGATCTTAGTCTCAAGCAGCTCTGTTTCTCAAGATGGCGTGGTCTCTGTGCCCACGCTGGCAGCCCAGGAGTGTCCGCGCTGGGAGCGGGGCTCCACTGTCTAAGACTGCCCAGTTTAGCAGCCCCTTAGAAGACCTATAGAATCTAACTGTCCCTAGCTCATACACATGCACACCACACATATCCACACACTCCTCTATCACTCACTGGTGCTCTCACTCTCTCTCCCTCCCTACCTTCCTGCCTATCGCCATCTTCCTCCATAACTTCACCTATTATCAACATCCCAAACCAGATACAGTGGAACTTAATTTCTCAAACTTAATTTGTTCTGGATGGCTGCTTGGGAAGCGATTTGTTTGAAAACCGAATCATTTTTCCCCGTTAGAAATAATGCAAATTGAATTAATCCAGCCCAGACTCCAAATGATTCTGTTTTAACCTTTCTTATATATAGTACATGTCTAATGTACTGTCTATATATATAAAAGGCTAAGTAACCGACCGCCTGTCCATCCAACCATCTGACTGACCCACTGGCCAGTACATATGATGTGCATTTAAAAACAAACGTTGACTCGCACGTGTGTGATACATATAAAGGTTTCACTGATGCCAATTGCACTTGTGTGTTTCAATCTGTCATAGTCGATCGTGAATTTGGTTGACACTTCTATTATAGAGAAAGGGCAAATAGTGATATTAAAATATTTCTTCTAATTTCCTTTCAATGTGCATGAATCTGTGCACTGGCCCACTAGTTTAATCTACAAATAAACACTTCTTTTTAAAAATTTATGGAACCACCCCCTCCTAGCCTTAAACAAATTTTTCATATATCACTACCACCAAAATACTATCACTGGCTAACTGCTTTTCTTGTATCCAATCAACAATTTTTCTACCTAGTCAATTGCCTGTGATTTTTTTTGAGCACTTTCACACCCTTAGATACATTAGCACTCTTTATGTTTTAAAATTGTGCTAATCATAGGTTTAGCCAGCAACAAAAGCATTCTCTCCTTTGTTTGTTGCCTGAAAGATGCTTTTTGTCATGCTGAGGTATCAACATGAAAGGGTGGTCAGGTTAAAAACTGAAGTTTTGGTTGTCAACCAAGACATTTTTTTTCTGTGAACAACTTGGTTGAGAACTGAATTGTTTGAGATGGAAGAAGTTCTAGAAATGAGGTTTGTAACAAATGTCTATTTGTTACAATCGATTCACCCAAAGTCCAAAGTTGACATTAGGGTTTGAAGTATGGTACCTATTTGCTTTGTTTAACAATGGACAAGTTACTTTGATTTTCTAAATTGTATAAGTCATCCCATTCGATTGAATGCCTTATTGATTGTAACGTGACTATCTGATTGATTGTGATCTTACTGGTTTTAGAAAGCACATTCTTCTATACCTGGGAAACAGGACAGCACAATTATCCTAAATTGTTTTAGTGGCCACAGATAATGCGTTCCAGTTGACTCAGTGGTCCCAAGACCAGGACAGCGCAATTACTCTAAATTACTTTGATGGCTCTAGATAATGAGTTCCTGGCAACCCAGTGGTCTCAAGACCCGAGGGTTCTAGATAAGGTGTTTCTGTCAATTCAGTGACCCCGATACCCAAAACTATAATTAACATGCTTAATTCTGCTTCTGTAAACTGCTTTTTTGCAAACCAGGTTCCTCATTCCAAACCTTAAGATGTAATCAATACCTTTGTGATCTTTGCCTATATAAGTCTGGTTTTGCCACCATCTTATCACTATGAGATTTGGGAATGGCCCCTCATAGTCCTGGATTGCAATAAATGTGACTCTTTAATTCGACTTCTTGAGGTGTCCTTCTGTGATTCGCGGGATATGTTACAACAGGTTCACTCTTGGTGTTGTAAATTCTGTGGGTTTGGACAAATGTATAATGACATGTATCCACCACTAGTGTCATATAGTTTCACTGTCCTAAAAGTCCTCTGTGTTCCACCTATTCATCACTCTCCCACCCTCAATTCCTAACAGCCATTCATGTTTTTACTGTTTCTACAGTTTTGCCTTTTCCAGAATGTCTTATATTTGGAATCATACAGTACATAGCCTTTTCAGATTGGCTGCTTTCACTTAGTAAATGCATTTAAGTTTCTTTCATGTCTTTTCATGGCTTGCTGGTTCATTTCTTTTTAGCACTGAATAATATTCCATTGTCTGGATGAACCACATTTTATCCATTCACAAAGGACATCTTGTTTGCTTCTAAGTTTGAGTAATTATGCATAAAGCTGCAGGTTTTTGTGTGGACATGTTTTCAACTCCTTTGAGTAAATATCAAAGAGCATGATAGCTAGATCATATGGTAGGTTTTGTAGTTTGGTAAGAAACTGACAAACCGTCTTCCAAGTGGCTGTGCCATTTTGCATTCTCACCAGCAACGAATGAGACTTGTTGCTCCACATCCTCACCAGCATTTGGTGTTGACGGTGTTTTGGATTTCAACATTCTGATAGCTCATTGTTGCTTTAATTTGCAATTCCTTAGTGACATGGTGTGGAGCATCTCTCCATGTGCATAATTTGCCATCTGTACTAGTATATCTTCTTTGGCGAGGTGCCCAGGTCTTTTGCCTATCTAAAAAATGGTTTGTTCACTTTACAAATATTTTTTCCCTAGTCTTTGGTAAGTGGGATTTGAATGTTTCCTCACTCTCTTCAGGCAATTTATTTTTTATAATTTTCTGAATTTTACAAATTTTCCATAATACAAATGTATACATTTTAGCATCAGAAAATGTAACTTTTAAAGCGCTAACGTTTTACTTTGATATTTTATTATGGCCTGACTTTTGCATTGGAAAGATCATCTGGCTGTGATATGGTGGTGAGAGTGAAGTGTGGCAGGCAGTTAGGAGGCTGTTGATGTTTTTAAGACCAGAGCTACTGCAGCTAATACTAACTTGGAATAATGAAAGTGATGGGCAATGGTAGGATTCTAAATTGTGGAAGTGGAGTGACATGGCTTACAGATGTAGTAATCATGGAGTAAGAGTGAGTTAGAAGAATCAGACTGGCTGGATGGTCATGACATTTACTGAGTTAGGAATATTAGGGGAGGAAAGGATTAGGAATGGACAGCAAGTTCTCTTGGGTCAAGGGTGAGATATAGACTTCCCAGTGGGCATGTCAGATAGGCTGCTGGGTAGTGAGTCTGGAGCTCAGGGAGGTAAGAACTAAAGATATAAATTTGGGAGTTGTTGGGTGTTGGTGATGTTCAAGTCATGGGAATGGAGCAGATGTCCCAGGAGCATGAAAAAGAAGTCTGGGGACTGAGGCTTGTGGCTTTACAAAATTTAGATCTAGAAGAGAAGTGGCCAAAGGAGAGAAGATGCTAGGAAGGTAGAACAAGGAGAAACATGGGAGCACAGGAGTTGGAGGAAGTGGTATTTTCAAAAGGGAGGGATGGTGGGTTTAGTCAACTTTTCTTAGAGGAAGTTGGAGAGTTATGATGCAGAATGAGCTGGGATTGCTGGGCAGTAGCATAAACTCAAGATGGTTGGGTCCAAGGTGAAGAACAGACAAGGTCTTCCACCAGAGGTGGATCCCTGAGTGGTGGTAGCCTAAGGTGGGATTGGGGTTGGGCGGGGGGGGGATCCTGGGGTGACAAGCATGTTTGGTTCAAGAGCTACAATGCAGGGTTGGTACATTTCATCTCAGCTTTGCCACATACCAGCTGTGTGACCTTGGGCAAGTCACTTGATGTTTCCTGATTTCAGATGCCTCTGCTGGTAAGGAGGGAATCAGAGTAATGATCAGGTCTAACTTAATTAATCTATCTCTGCTTGCCCTGCTCAGTGAAGGAGGAAAATGAAAATATTTTCACCTGCCCCCAGCAGCAGCTATGGAGAAATCGGAATTCCATGGTAGATTATCAAAATTATTTAAATGTAGCTAATTTTGCCTTACTTTTTGGTCTACTCAACAACACAAACATTACCAGATATTTTAATGCTAGTTCCTTTCTTAAGAGGCAGGAATGTAGTTAACAAAATGGTCTTTACTGGAAATTCTCAGGGTTGGGTTTCATGGAATTACTTCATTGGGTGAACTGGAAACATACCTTTCTCACTGCTTCATTTTATACAGTTGTGGATCCATGTTTGTGTCAGAGAAAAAAGGGTAGGCAAAGAAAACAAGTAGTGGTAGAGGGAGGGAGACATTGGGAAAAGAAAAGTAGAGAAAAGGGCCGTGTGAATTAAACCAGAGTCGAGATTAGTCTAATACAGGGGTGGGCAAACTTTTTGACTCGAGGGCCACAATGGGTTCTTAAACTGGACCGGAGGGCCGGAACAAAAGTATGGATGGAGTGTTTGTGTGAACTAATATAAATTCAAAGTAAACATCATTACATAAAAGGGTACGGTCTTTTTTTTTTTTAGTTTTATTCATTTCAAACAGGCCGGATTCGGCCCGCGGGTCGTAGTTTGCCCACGGCTGGTCTAATACTACTGCCAAGCTGTAATGAAGAGGATTTTGAGTGTCAAATTTAGGCAAAAGGTTTGAGTTTCTGTGAGATGGTAAACAGCAAAGGCAGCTGTGTTTGATCAACATTCTGGCCTTACTTTGGAAAGTGAAGGCTGGGGGCTTGGAAGGTGTTAAGAGGTTGAGAAGTTGAAAACTTACTGGATACCTGCAATTCCTTAAGTTCTTTTCCTTTTGTAGTGAAAAGTTTCAAACATATACAAAAAGATATGCAAAGACTATAATGAATTCTCAATATCTCTCACCTAGCTTCAGAAATTCTCAGCTTATGGCCAATCTTGTTTCATTTTTAGCTCCAACTATTTTCCTGCCCTGTAATTTTGAAGGGAATCCTAGAAATAATACAATTTTATCAATAAATATTTCAGATTTTGTCTCTAAAGGTAATCAGAGTACTACTGTTAAACAGAAAAATAAAAGTACTGAACTTCAAATATCCTGTCAATAGTGGATATTTCTGATTGTCTTGTTAAAAAAGTTTGTTTGATTTAGGTTTCAATTAAGTCCATACATTGCAATTCTTTGATATGTCTCGAGTCATAGTTAGAAACCTGAGATTCCTAAATTAGAATTTGAAATTAATCAAATTCATCAGAATGCTTTGCTATTAGCCTTATAATCATATCCACAAAGTGGCCAGATATTCAGCTGTCTTCAACTCAATTGCTGTTTGTGATTATGCTTCATCCTAAATGGCTTAATAAGATGCACAAAATGACCTAACTAAATCTTTCTCTTATTCATCAATTAATTGCAAAAGTTTATGTATAATTTTTAAAAACTTTTGTGAGGTCTGCCAGTACTTCATCATACCAACATATTCTGGCAAATGTCCCCCAAATATCCACCAGCCAAGAAACCTTTAAGGGTGATTGTTTGTGTGCTTTTTTTAATTGTATAATTCATTTATACAGAGAAATCATTTGGATTGATCTATATACAGTCTTTTTCAATTTTCACTTCCCCTGGCCAATTATAGTTCACATACCAATCAACATTTACTTTAATTTATAACCCTTACAAATTTGCCATGACACAGGACGTTTAGTCCAAAATTATAGACTAGGATCTCATTTGAACAGGAACACTTTATAATAAAAGATTAATCAGTCTTTTCCCCTCCTCTTATGAATAAATTCACCAAAATTGATCTAATATGGTCAAAATTCAACATATTCCATTGTCTTTTCAAACCCATTATTTGCAGGCATTATAAACCAAGGCAAATAAAGTCCACTTCCCCCATGCCTTCTACAACTTACTACACACCCTCAAGTTTAGCTTTTACTATCTCCTTTCACATTCTGGCACAACCAGATAGTTTTCCTTTAAGACAAAACTACTCTCTTTTCCCTCATTTTTTTTTTAATGCTTATTACCAGTCAACTGCCTTCCCTCTTGCTTCTCAGACAACACTAAAACTTTCAACAAAATTCATAAGGTGGTTTTTCTTTCAGTAATCTAGAATATACTGTCAGTTCATGTGTGTTTATCGCCTCAAAATGCTACACTTTAAAAATGGCAATTTTCTTAATTGGCTCAAAAACAGTATGGCTTGGTTTCACTTGGTAAAGTTAATATGATTTAAAATATATATATTTATATATATACACATACGCACACAAACACATTTTTAAATCAAGGAAACAAAATACTTTAAAGACATGCCAATCTGAAAGGCATCAAAGTAAAAAAATAAAACCAAATCCTAAAAACTACAATAAAAAAATTAAATAATTGGCAGGTTAAATGAACGAAAATGAGGAATGTGTAGTGGAAAAACTAACATAAAGCATTCCAGTTGATAAAATGGAAAACCTATTACGTTTTATGGTTTGTTTTCCAAGGAACTTATGTTTCAATGTAAATTCTGAAATATTCTATGTATTCCATGTAAACTTTAGATGCCAAAGTTAAAAATTCAAATTCTGCACACAAAGCTTATCAAAATAACACTGGTAAAATCCAAGTATTTGTAAAATTTTAAGTTTTGGCAAATGCTGCAAATTCCACAATTGGTTAGTATTGAAAAGTCATGATGAATGCAGAATGAAGAGAAAACCCATTTCATAAATATTTCATTTGACTGAAAATATCAGGCTTGAATGTTCTAAATAATCTTGAGAAAATATCTGGGGGGAAAAAAAGGATTGCAGTTTAATAGCAATCTGTGTATATATATATATATATATATATATATATATATATATCTTTAGCTGCCTTAACAAAAAAAAACAAAAAATAAAACAAACAAAAAAAAGGGAACAACCACCAAAACCAACCAAAAACATAGAAAATGTTAAGACTGGTATTAAGTAACCCTGCAATGCTCCCATGCTCACATTACAAGATAAAACAAACTGTACACATTTATAAATAAACAGTTTCTCCACTAGTTAACACTCTTTATACCAAAGTCTCTTTCCGTTTGCCACTAAAGTGGGCTTTGTCCCTTGATTTTCGGAAGCCAGATTGTGTTCGGTGTGCTCTGACACTCTTAATGTTGTCTGCGGTGTGCACCGGGGAGCCACATTCTGAAGTATCTCCATCAACTTCCACCTGAGTCACACTCGACACCGTAGATGACCTTCTCTGGGCTCTGATGTTCCCGGCTGCGGGGTTGTTCTCTTCATACTCCTCATGGAGCTCTGGCAAACCTTGCAGCTCAGGTGAACTAGTAGCCTGCTGGAAAGGGGCAATAGCAGTGCGAATACAATTGAACCACTGCTGTTTGTGGAACACATCATTTGCTTGTAGAGTGTGTGACTGGCCCGGAGAGGGATCTTGGAAGCGAACTCTAAAGATATTTTTAGCTAGAGAAATAAAAATGAAAAAAATAAAATAGCAGCTTTAAATAAATAAAAAGATTATTCTAGATAACATGGTCCTACTATCTTAATAAGGGTGCTGGTTATCCTATATAATAAAAGGCTAATATGCAAATTATCCCCTTGATTGGGAGTTTGACCAGGGGGTGGGGCCAGCCAACCAACCTCCTGTGTCCCCTCCCTCCAGCTGGACCAGCCCCCTAGTTTATAGAATATGCAAATCAATTAGGTAGATACATGATACAAAGTTTATACATGACTTATCAGATACACCTGCAGGTGTTAGAGCAGCAAAGCACTTTACACATTAATGAGTATAATAGTATATATAGGACAATGGAACCTATTTCATTTCTAATTTTTTGTGTAGGAACAGAATTCTTAAAGATTAAAACAAAATATATTTAGATTCTGAGTTTGTTTAAACTGTTTTAAAGCTAGTATTTTTACCTTTATCTGAGTTGCTGAAAGCCCCTCGAAAGGATCCTCCCATTCTCACATCTCCGTCCTGTAGGTCTTCCAAGACCAGCTCTTGCACTGGGATAGGCTGCCGGTAAACCTGGTAAGAGTGACGGTCATTTCGTGTAACAGGCCGGGTCAAAACCAAGATGTCTTGAAACAGGAAAATGTAAAGTTTCTGGAGAAAGGGGAAACAAATGCTTCTTAAGTATGGCACTTGGTGACTGTAGGTGATTACAATCCACTGTTAAAATAACTGGATTTGACATTAATTTCATCACATTAATTTACTAAGATACCCTTACAAATGACCCCATAAAGATGGCTATTCAAGGCTGTGCATATCCTACACAAACAGCTTTTCTAATCTTAGACTACATAAAACCTTTAAAATTGGTGTGTAACATTAGATTAAGCAGTAGCTGAGTAAATGCTACTCCCCACAAAGACCTGATTATCAGTAGTAACATGACTAGAAACACCAGTACTGTATTCCATCGTTTTCTAACAAAGGAAGGATTAAAAAATGCAAGCTGATAAAAATGTTAATTAATGGTTCTGCTTTGTCACAAATAAAAAATCAGAGATATCACACTTCAACTTTTTCCAAAAAGAACCTCAACTTATAAACTGAGCTTTTGGAAAGCACTTTCTGAAACAAAAATACTATCTATCCAAGCTTAAACTTAGTTCTAGCTGGTGCTTTTGTAATTATTTAAAAAAATAAGTTTGCTTTCATTCAATCTGCTGCAGAAATGTGTTCAGTAGTACTAAGAAAGACTTCTATCACTATAAAATAAACTCTACATTTTTTGAATATTCTTTGTTATTAAATATTATGAAATTAACAATTTATTTAGAAAGGAATCTCCTAGCCAAACAAGTTGATGACTTATGCATCAAAACAAAATATTATTGATTCTCCACTAAGGCATTTAAGTAATTCATGAGAAATCATGTTTGCTTTATCAAATAACATCAAATAAAGACCAGTAACCTTCTTTCACTATGTGATAAATTTAAACAGGGTTGGAAAAGAAAAATAATAGCTCACTTCATATTAGCATTCAAATGCACTCACATGTCCATTTTTGTTCTTCAGTTCCCCGTGACAAAGCAATACTTTGCTTGCCTCAATTCTAGGATCCTTCTGCTTTTCATCCAGATATTCCAGTTTGTCAATGTAATATTGGCATTCTGATTCGCCTTTCTTCAAGTTGATATCAGAGAGAACGCCTTGTATTATCAGTACCTAAAAATTATCAAAACATTGATGGAGCATTTTCAGTTTACTAATTTATCCTGCTCCCCTATAAGGCTAAAACATCTTTTAAAATGATAAAATTTTAAAGCTTACAGGGACCCTAGAAATCAGTAAATTCCATCAGTCCCTTCATTCTACATATAAAAAAACAGCCTCAGCCAAATTGGGTGATTTGCCCAAAGTCACATAGCTAGCTAGTGAAAGAGATCAGATTAGAATCCAGTTTTGTGATTACAATATATTACGTCTCTTTATACTATGCAGTGCACTACGATACTGGGTACTAAAAAACAACAAAACACTTCACTATGCTGGTGTGATGTGCATTAAATTTGAAAGTATCATTGTAAATCTTTCTAAGGCAAGCTAATATATAAATTTGCAAAACATAAGAGTCATGTATTTGACTACTTACAGCTTCTTCCAGAAGCTGAACATCAGGGTGGTCTTTTGGAGTATGTCTAAGAATTTCTTTTAACAGTAAAGGGTATTTGACTAGGCGACTTCGAGGAATATCTAGGAAGCTCCAAAGATCTAGTTTTCGACTGAAGGGAGACTCAAGACATCGTTGGAGAAAGTCCTGGACTCTTGGATCTTGTTTCTTTTGATCAAGAAGAGCTTTGGCTGCCAGCTGGTTACTACAATAGCCTTTGTAGGCATTCAAGCCTGGCAACTACAGAGTAATTAAAGAAAACAAAGTATGGTAAGTTTCTGTTATGATTTAGTCCATTAGTAAGTCTGTGAACACGAAACACAAAAACTACAGCTATTCTTAAAAGTTTTAACAAGCTGTGAAAATTTTCCTGCAGGTGACAATGGGGGAAGGATAGTGTTTTGGGTTGAAATCAGAACACCCTATTCCGATAATCTGACTAAATTCAACCAAAGACTCATGACTTCCCCCAAATTCAGTTAGATGCTATTCTTCTGTATTCCCAGGACACCTGAGTGTTCCTCTGGCACATTCATCACCAACTCTGAGACTTTTATATAGTGGACAGATATTCTTTCACTAGATTTTAAATGTACAAACTGTCTTTCATCACTGAATCTCCTGTGATCCCTCCTAGAACAGTGCCTAGTATCTGGCAGGCACAAATGTTAAGCAAAAGAATGAAACAAATAATTAATGACATATACTGTGGGGATTCTGTCCAAAGAGGAAATATATATATATATATATATATATTTTTAAACTATCATTCATGAAGTATTTGTTTTTTAAACAGAGACTATACTAGTAACTTCTTACAGCTACATAAGTTTGTTCAGTTTTAATGTCTTATCTATTTTTATAATCCAGTTACTGGATCAAATCACCTGAGATTCATAAAAAATGACAAGTATAGAAAATATGTAAAAAACTATCTGAAGCAAACAACTCGCTACATACCCAGTTCACAAGAATGTCACCAATCTGCTCTATTGTTCCAGAAGGTTTGGTTGCTTCTCCTAATCTTGCCAACAAATCTGAAGTATAAAAAAGCAGAAATACCAATAGTAGGCTTATTTTTAAAGTACTTCAGCATTAAATTAGTAGTTTAGATGTAAAATTATCTGTGTTACTACTGTTCAGATACTAATAAAAATTAAGGAGCATGTTTTACCTTCATGCAGAGGTATATAAGCATCCAGATCACCAAATATTTGTGTTAGTTCCTCTTCTGACATAATAGACAACTTTAACATGGGGTCATGGTAGGCCTATTAGATAGGAAGAAATGTGTCACACAAAGATATTGAGCAAATAAAACACGAGAGGATCTGTATTTGAATGTAATTATTCCTTTTTCTTAAAAACTAGCGGGGAATTCTATTCGTTACACATAAAAGACATTAAGGTATATATTAATCCCCAAGTAGATGCTCTTACTGATATTCATACTTGAAGAGATGTGTTGAATAAATCTCATCTAAAAAAAGTATTCATCAGTAGGTATTTTCTACTTTTCTTCTTGTAAAGGTTAAGAAAACTATCCTTTAGAATTTGTGAAATATTTTTAAAAACTAGGGCATATAATAAAGTTATTTACTGACCTTTCTTGCAAGCTTGAGATCCTCAATTAAATCCTGTTCACCTCGAGACATTTCATATATTGCCTAAAAAAAAGTCCAGCAAACATGATAGGTCATTCCTTTTTTGAGAAAAGAAAATTATATACAATTGATATTTAGAACAGTGCTTTTTAAAGTGACTCAGTCTGAAATCTGTAATTCAGAATGGAATCTCAAATAAGAGGCTGCCATGTTTCATGATTTTACCCTCTCCTTAAGAGTTGTTAAGTTTGATGACCATCACTCATCAAAAAGTGCTATTCAGATACAGAAATGCAAGTTGATTTTGTGACAGGCATTAATTTGCTATTCTTCTTGCAAAATACGTTTAAAAAATAGGGACTATTTTAAAAAATATAAGTCAATAAATATGGTCTACTGGATGCCAGCATACCTCCTGACGTTTAATTTCTTTGGTAGTTAAAGACTCCTTCATGCTGACGTCTAACATCTCTGACCACAATACACTACTTCTCCTTTTAGCAGGTGTTGGGACTGTTGATCTGCTGGACCACTTCTGGGCGGAAGCTGGAGATCTATTGTCACCACGAAGGGTAAATGACTTAAAAGAAAACAAACAAACAAAAAGAGGTGGATAAAAGAGAAAAGATTTGGAAGACACAGTAATTATTCCCTTTTCTTAAAAAATAGACAAATTAATACCAAAGTTCTGAGAATTTCTCTATGCATAAAACAGCCATTTATCCAAGCTTTAATCTATCATTTTAAAGTATTTATCAGCCAAAATTACTTTTTGGGAAGAAAAACAATCCAAGACGAAGATTTGATATAAGATACAAAGTAGCCGAAACCGGTTTGGCTCAGTGGATAGAGCGTCGACCTGCGGACTGAAAGGTCCAGGGTTCGATTCCGGTCAAGGGCATATACGTTGGTTGCGGGCACACCCCCAGTAGGAGATGTGCAGGAGGCAGCTGGTCGATGTTTCTCTCTCATTGATGTTTCTAACTCTCTATCTCTCTCCCTTCCTCTCTGTAAAAAATCAATAAAATATATTAAAAAAAAAAAAAAAAGATACAAAGTAATAAAATGAAGTCACATTAGTATGTTCTGGTAACAATATTTCTTACCAACATATTCCAAAATGAAAAATTATGTTTAAGTATAATAATATAAACCTGTTTGTACAACTCAAAGAAAAAGACAAATCTGAGGCTTCTATAAAATGTCCCTTTCACTACATTACTGCTCCCCATCCCCTCCCTCACTGACCTGTATTGTTTGACCAAAACGTCTGACTGCTCCATTTCTTACAGGAGAGATCAAATTTGCCAAGGATGTGACCCGAGCTAGAGGACGAACTCTTTTATTGCTTGGCTCCTGTAAAAACAAATACAGATTATGTTAAAATACTAAGAATACTTATCTTATATAATAAAAGCCTAATATGCTAAGTGTCCGGTTGACCAGTTGGCCGTTCAACCAATCAAAGCGTAATATGCTAATGATATGCTAAGGCTGCTCAACCGCTCGCTATGATGTGCACTGACCACCGGGGGTATACACTCGGACCAGCTTGCTGCTGGGGTCTGGCCAATTGAGACTGAGCAAGACGGGCCAGACACACCCTAGAACCCTCCTGCGGTCCCTCCCTGGCTGGCCAACCTCCCACACATCCCTCCCTGGCCCCAATCGTGCACCGAGGGGTCCCTCGGTCTGGTCTATGTCCTCTAGCAATCTGGGACCCCCTCAGGGGATGTCGGAGAGCCAGTTTTGGCCTGATGGCAGAACAACTGGCCACTATGACACACACTGACCACCAGGGGGCAGACGCTCAACGCAGGAGCTGTCCCCTGGTGATCAGTACACTCCCACAGGGGGGAGCGTCACTCAGCCAGAAGCCAGGCTCACAGCTGGCAAGTGCAGTGGTGGCGGTGGGAGCCTCTCCCACCTCCCCAGCAGTGCTAAGGATGTCTGACTGACGGCTTAGGCCCACTCCCCTAAGTCGTTAGTCGGACAACCCTCAAGGGCTCCTGGACTGCGAAAGGGCATAAGCCGGGCTGAGTGACCCCCCCTCCCGAGTGCACGAATTTTGTGCACCAGGCCTCTAATTAAAAAATAAGTGGTATAAAAAGCCAGTCAAATATCTGAATTATCATGGGGCACATAACAAATATCATTAAACAGAAGAAAAACTAAAATTAAAACAAATTAGATTCTAAAACCCTATAGAACTTTTTAGTTTAGTATAGAGATTAACTTTTAAAAAACCATATTATGAAAATTATCAAACATACATAAGAATGGAGAATAGTATAATGGATCTCATGTGCTTATCTCTCAGCCTTCAACAGTTTTTGGTGGAAAAATTTGTTTCATGTCTGCCCCTACTGGAATATTTTAAAGCAAATCCAAAACTCTGTATCATTTCATTCTTAAATACTTCATTTAGAGACTAGCTTTTAAATGAACATGTATGACACTGGAATGGATCATAGGAGGTGTTCAAGCAGAGACAGGGGTCAGTGGTTAAGAGCATTCAGGCTCTGGAATAAGACTGGGCCTAAATCCTGGTTATAGAACTTGTTAGGCAACATCGTAGGCCTCAGTTTTCTTATCTGTTAAATGAAGTTAGTATTAGAACTTCTCTTATAAAGTTGTTATGAAGGTTAAATAAAATATGTTTAAAGGGTTCAGATTAGTGCTTGAAACATACTAAGTTTTAATTATTACTAATATTTTTTTTCTCAGAAATGTTTCCACTTACTATGTAAATGTTGGCATTTAGAAATAATTAGATCTTCTCTTAACTTATTAACTTAAAGGAAAATACAGAGACATGCAGAAGAAATACTTATTTTTCTACATGTATTATTTAAAAATAACAGTATATAGCAAACACATCACTTATTCAAGGATCTCAAAAGTTTACAAAATTCATTATTCTAATTTTACTGCTAGGAAAATGGAGGCATACCATTAGGTGACTCATACAACTATTGAAATAAAGAAGGACAGATCATAAAACAGGCCTATCGTTTATGTCTATAGAGTATAATTATTTGTTTGTATTTGATGCCTTTGACAATTGTGGCATCTTGACAAAATAATTTTGATGGGTATTCAGAAGGATCTATAATTAAAAATTTATATTAAAGTTAGCACTTAAAAATAAAAACTACCATTTAAAAATGATAGATGAAATTTTTTTTTCCTAAAAATTTTTTGATATGACTAAAGTCATACAAAAAAAGTAAGGGCTGTGGAAATTGAGTAAAAATAATCCCCTAAAGTAATTTAAGAATAAAGTGACAGAAAGAGTTAAAATTCTCTGGAAAGAAACTTAAATGATTCAAATAGTCAAAGAAGCAATTAGGCTTATTAAAGCTACTACATATATTATTAACCTTTTTCCATATATATATATATGAACAATACCTACTAAAGTAAGGAGACTTTGTAGATAATCAATTCAGGCCTTTGAAGGCCTTAAGAGGAGCTCTAGACCAACCCTCCCCCACCAAAATAATTAACTCCAAAGTAAAACTTTGACTATAAAGCCACTAATGTGCAAACATTAAATGAACTGAAAAAGAAACCTTCAAGATATGTTGTAAAATGACACACTGTGTGGCTGAGGACATGTGTGAATGCCTTTACAATATACATCTGTGCAAGACAGAAGTGACACATGCATGGGCAGAAGGTCTAACATAAGGCATTCCTTTCTATTTAGTAAAGACAGAACAAAGAATCTTCTGTTTGAATGGAGATACAATGACCTCACAAAGTAAGATATGCCAACATTAACTAGAAACAAAGCAGATGTCAGAAATTCTGTTCTACTTTTTGGAAAAAGGTTAATTCCTCTTCCTTGTTTAAACATAACAAATTTGACTTCCTAGTAAATCACAAAATATTTAATTTCAATTTAAAAGTCTATGGAAAGGTACTATTCCCAGTGAATTTGAAAGGAAAAATTAGTTTAGCTAGGAAGAAGATAATATTTGATATCTATTTTATTACATAAGATCAAATTAATGATAAAAAGTCTTTATAGGGTCAGTTTACTATACAACTATTTTCCTGATAACTCAAATTATGTGACATTTAAAACTAAAACTACAGAATTTAAATTTAGATAATTAAATGTAATATATCAAAAGCATCTTTCTGAAACTACTGTGGATTTTGTTTATGCAGTCTCTTTAGGGTGGCAGGATATCATGCTAAAGCAGTAATCTGGTGGTTAAAAATGTTCCACAGTCCTTTAGAAACCCATCTATAATCTCACTTTTTCACAAAGGATATATTAGTCTTAAGAGTTTAATCTAATCTAAGATGTCCAGGTAAGAGTGCCTAGCTAGCTCAGTAAGTAGAGCATGAGACTTAAAATGTCTTGTTAAGAAAGTATGGTACTAAATCAGGAAATGTGGGTGGTGGCGGTGGGGGTAATGGGAGGACACCTTTGTACATTTCACACATACTTTTGGGGATCCAATAGTAACTTTCCTACCTTACTAAAAGGACATATTGAGTGTTTGACAGACACAACACAAATATTTAGCAAATATATTTCAAAAGTAAAAAAAATTTTAATGAATGACTTGGAAAGTGTGATTGAAATGTGAAAATGTAATACTGAATTATGGTTCACTACTAATTTCAGGATATATGCACTATTTGAAAAAAATATAATACAAAAAACTTTTGTGGAAAAGTGATATGGATTAATTAGGCATTCATGAGTCACCCAGAGGACTGGGACGAAAATGTGTCTTTTAAAATACAGGTTTGGATTTGGCTCGTGTGAGCTACAACCAGAAATAGTTTTCTTTAGAGATTAAGATGAACCATATTTAATTCTTATAGATTGGTTAATAAGAACCTAAACATTCACACTGTCAAAAACATATTTTGAAGACAAAGTTTTTCGAGAATTGGTATCAAACCTACCCTTTGCATAGGTATCAAACCTACCCTAACGATGCAGGTACAGTGTTTGGAGGTGATGAAGGAAGAGAGGGGGCAGGAGTCTACTTATCTTATCATCACTCAAATTAAGGCTTACATAATGGTTTTGTTGCTGCTGTTGTTTAATTTTATTTGGAGTGCTGTTAACAGCATTATGGTGACTACAAAAACCTTAAAATACAGGTACCAGATATTGAAACTATATAGCTCTGCAAAAGACAATCTGAAAATCTATGTGAACAAAGAATACCAAGAAGTTTTATATGCTCAAGGACCTTTCTATCACAGGCAACCTTTCACCAGGGCAAAGTTCACTTAGATGGGGAAAAACATTCAACAACCTCTACCATAAATTTATGTTGTTTATTTAGGTTAGCTTTTAATCAAGCTATCTAGTTTAGCTAGGGGAATCTGCCTTGAGACTGAGCTTTTAATCAATCTATTTATTTTACTAATCCACCTGTAGTCAGACTTTATGCTTTAAAATATTTTCTAGATATTTATTTATAACCAGAAAAAAAGTTTTACTGGGATGTACCTTGCACATAAAAGCAACAACATGGAAAACTTCTATTGTGAACTGAGTTTGTGGTTTTTTTTCCCCGTTTTTTTTAAAAAAGGTTTCTTCTACTAATGGTGTCACATAAGAGGATCTATATTACTAATGAACCCAAAACTGTACTTTATAAATAAAAACAGTACGGGTTTGGGTTCATTAGTTTGGGTTACTGGATAAATAATTTTCTCTTCTACTTGGCAAGAACTTTAAAATAAGAAGAATGAAAAAGTTACTTATAAAAAGATAAAAATGAGTTAAGAGCACATAGGATTTCTTCCCTTTCTACTTAGTAATTGAAATAGCCAAATTTAGTTATTTATTTAAGGCTGTGTTGGTAGCACCAAAAACCTGACAATATCCCTGTTGTTTTTAATATTTGGAATAAAGGTACATCAGAAACATGGCTAGTGTCTGATACCAAACAAAAAAGGTTAGTTTTTTTATGGTCCAAAAGATGATTAGTTTCAGTATTTACACTGGTCACCATGTATGACTTGCTCTAATCAATGAAAATGCTTAGATTATTTTGAGAAAACTGAAACATATAAGCAAAAACCAAACAGAGAAACAAAAACCAAAGTTAAACCACACCAAAGGAAAGCATACCTTCTAAAGATGGCAGCTATTTTAACAACGAAAAGGTGTATGTATGTATGATTCACAGCTTTACTGAACCTTAAGAACTGCACATATTTAAAATATATAATTCACAAGTTTTGATATTTGTATATAGCCACAAAACTATCACCACAATAAAGTATATACAGTTAATGAAGTACAGAAACATTAAATATACTGTATTCTGTAGTATAAGTGGAATATTCATATGATATTAAATCAACTGTCAACATTAAATAAAATAGCATAAAAATCACAACTTATTTTGATAAATGTTCATACAGATTTCTAAAAACCACACTGACTTCAAACAATTAAAGCAAGGAGGGTGGCTGTAGCTAAATAATAATTCACTGGTTTAAATATTTTAACATATTTTTCTTTCTGAAGAAAAAAAAGTTGCATACAATTAACTTATTAGATGTGGAAAGAAAAATAAAAACAAGCACTAGATCAGATCGCATTTTAGTTGCAGTTTGTTCACTAGTTGGGAGAGGAGTCTTATTTATTCCATAAAGTAGTTTCTAAAACTAGATAACATAAATGTAAGTTAAAAAAATAGTAACTATTTAATAAGCATTAGAAATGTGACCAATTTAAGCAAATTGAGCAGCATAACACTTAAAATCTTTTTCTGTTTCAAGTTTGCATACACTCATACTATGCCTATGTATAAACCTAACTATAACATAGTTCCTAAACTTTACCAAAGTTCCTGAACACATTTCAAACTTGCATTTTAACACTCAGCAAGATCAAAAGTTAAGTTTAAAATTATACTGTTTATAAATTATTAAGAATCTTAAAGTTCTGTGGAATGAGAAGACATCCTTTTGGCTTAAATTTTCTCTAAAAGTCTTACCTCTGGTTCTCTGAAGGACTGATTATTCACATCTAGGACTCGTATAGTCCTTTTAATAGGCAGGAGACCTCCAATCTCATCATGAGCCACCATGCTTCACCAAGTATCCCTTAAAATCTTTAGAATTAATCCACATCCAAGTCGCCCTATAACCAACCACTACTCAGACACACAGGTTTTTCTTCTGAGTGCTCAGCTACCCTTGGCAGCCATTTGCCCATGCCTCTTCCTTGTGGTGGAGCTAACTGCCTCTGGGAGCAGCAGTGAAAAAGCACACAGACCTCAAGGCTCTGTGGGAGGGGCTTGCTTCGGACCAGGCTCCAGTGGGCGGGCACCTAACAGACACGTGACTACAGCTAACTGACAGCTGGGCACACCTAGGCTTCTCAATTTTCACTGTGCAAGAGAAAGCTCTTTATCAAGAGGTTTAGAATGTCTACATTAAGACCAGAGGGGAAAAGGAAACTGGGTTAATGTAAGGCTTTTCCTGATTTAAAAGCACTCCCAAAGGGAAATTAATTGCTTATTTAGGTTACTTACTCTAGTACTTAGTCATAGACAGGAATCCTTTTTTTTATAAAACCCTATTGCCTAGAAAGAAATTTAGTATGGGCAAGTTGACAACTTTAAGAAAATAATAATTCAGAATTAAATAAGTGTATATACTGAAGGAAAGCCTAATTATCCTGGGACTTTGCCTTTATTTTACTTGAGTATAAGTATATTCACAATTGTAAAATTATGTAAGTCTTTAGAAACTGGTTCCCATCATGTTTTCTTCAGACTAACAGAGTAAGTGCAGTAGGCACACTTCAGGTCACTCTGTTCTTGAAATAAATGTGAAGTATAATTAGGCTATCTCACAGTTTAAAGTTCAGTATTTCTTAAGACTTAAAGGCAGATACTTTTTCTTTGTTTTAAAATTTTGATATCTGTGTAATAGATTTTTATAACAAATACACAAAAGGTGATTTCTGTTCTAAAAATGTGTAACAGGGTCCTTCTCTATTCTGAATTAACCTTGATATAGTCCTAATAGGGTCAAAAATCTACATAAAAAGTCTTGCATTTTACAGCTGAAGAAATGAAGTTCACAGAGTTGAAGTGAGGTCACATACTAGTGACAGTCTCTAAATTTCTAGTCTAAATCCTTTCTTCTCTGGAAAAACACTACTTCTGTTGGTTTGGTAGTCCTGCTATGAAACCGATTTTCTTCTTTAACATAAAGTACTGTATTCTATTTTGAAATGCAGGATTTTTATCCTAACTATGGAAGGCACACTGCTGGTAATCTGCAAAAATAATTCCATTCTTAGGATTTATTAGGAGCAGAGAAATCTGAAAAATCTACTGTGTAGAAGGCATTATTCTAGATAATGAGGGTGGTACAAAAAAACAGGTTTCATATCTAATCCTAAAGTGCTAATAGGCCACTGTGTAAAGGTAGGGCACACGAAGAGATAACTAATATAAGACAGCTTTTGAAAATTCGAGAATAACCTATATAGCTAGTAAGTGTTACAGGAGTTCAGAAGAAGAAACCACTTCTGGTAGTTTTCTGAGCTGAGATGAGGAAAGACGCTAGGGAAGAGGCTTTAAGATGTTATTTCATGCCTTGAAGGCCATGTTATTTTTCACAGGTCTGAGCAAGGGAAGAGTGCAAGGCTTTCTCAAAGAAACAAAATGAATTCAGTGCGAGGTCACGGGCTATGGGTAAAGACAAAGGAGCAGAGAGTTTTATTGAGCAGGTGTGGGAGATAAATGAAAGTTATGTTGTAAAGTGGTGTTGAAGATGGTTTTAAAGATGGCTGCAAACAATGCAAAAGTCACAATCAGGTATCAAGAACTCTGTAAGGTAGGAAACTATATGCAAGAGACAACATATGCGAGAAGTCTAAGATGCCTATGATTTTCAAGTTCAGAGGGGTAACTGTTAATGCAAATAAAGAAATATGGAGGAATGAGCTTTGAAAGAAAATTCTGAGTATCATTTTAGATGAGTCTGAGGTGGTGGAAGAACATGCAATTGAAAATACTGACCTAGTGCTTGGAAATGCTTGGCAAGGACTTGGAAGAGGTCAGAGGATAGATTTAGACTGGGGAGTCAGACACAAAGAAATCAGAGTTGAAGTTTTGGGAGTGAATGAAACACCTGGGAGAAAATCTGGACAAAAAGAACAGGGGTCCAAAGATCTAACTTTGGAGAAATGCTAAGGGAAGAAGAAATTTGCAGGAGCAGTCAGAAAGAAACAAAGCAAGATGCCAAGGGGAGAAAAAGTATTAATTACAGCAAAAAGGTTAAGAAGAGTAAGAAAAGATTCATGGATTTAGTTTAATTGATAAGTTTAATGAGGACCTCAAGTGTGCTAGTTCATTGAAATAAAGACAGAAGATTACAGAGGTTGAAGAGTGAGTAGAGCAAATAAATAGTGGGCATAGCCCTAGCTGGTTTGACTCAGTGGATAGAACGTCAGCCTATCAAAATAAAACAAAACAATAAAGTGGACATAGACTATTTATGATGACAATCTATACAAAACAATTTACTAAGGTTTGCAGGACAATGTTATTTCTTGCAGTAAGAGCCAACACTGCTCTTCTGTAAACACCAATGTGTTTTGTATTCAAGATGATGCTAATAATTCATCTTTCTGTATTGAGACTTTTTTTTTAATCCTCACCTGAGGATATCTTTCCATTGATTTTTAGAGAGAAGGAAAGACAGAGAGAAATATCAATGTGAGAGAAACACATTGATTGGTTGCCTCCTGTAAGAGCCCCAACCAGGGCCCAAACTGCAGAGGAGCCTGCAATCGAGGTACGTGCCCTTGACCAGAATCAAACCTGGGACCCTTCAGTCTACAGGCCGACACTCTATCCACTGAGCCAAATAGGCTAGGGTGTATTGAGACTTTTTTTTTTTAAGGTAATGGTGATTGGTTATATTTCATCATCTCTCGTTTATTACCCAGTCACACCTGAGCTATACGTGATGTGGTTGGCCTTAAGAATGGTTGACTGTTTGTAGAAGATAGTTCTATAAAGTTTTAAAGTGGGATCACCTTAGAGATAATGAAATCCAGATCCCTAATTTTATAGGTAAGAACACTGATGTGCCCAAGCCCTTAGAGATAGTAAGAAAGTAGATTAGAACCCAGTAGTCTGATTCAGTTAGTTTCATCAGTTCAAAAATGTAAGGTCAATACTTTATGACTACTTAGCTTCATAAAGGAATAAAGAGTTATGAACAGTGAGAGGAAAGAAACTTCTGGGGCATTCTCATGGGTCTCTTACCTGATGTCTTTCTCCAAACTATGTTCTTCTATACAGTTCTGATACAGGTAAGGCCAAGATAATGAGAGGAAGAGATATCTCTCATTTCTCTCCTGTAGTTGAGGACCCATGAGGTAAAGGTAGAAGTCTTTATATATATAAAAATGAAAAGCCTACAGGATCCAAATAAAGTCTAATAGTGATAGTCACAGCACAAAAATCCTGGCTCACCAACTCTAAAATCATATTTTCATTTGGAATGTTCAGGTTTATGGACTAAATATAGACAATTGTAGATAGCATCAAAAAAAGCAACAATGAACACGGCATGTTCAATTAATACTCTGAGTGATGGGCTTGAGACAGTCTTGACTCTAATAATACTCAATGAAAATCAGAGGGCTGGAAAGGTCCTTTGAGATTGTTAACCCATCCTCTTCAGTTTTCTTAGGAAGAACTTGAAAGATATCATGAAAAAGAAATGGGAAATTTGAGTTTTTACTCTGTGCTAGAAGCTTTATGCATGCTATCTTATTTAACCAGCTTTATAAAATATGTATTATTACCTCCATTTTGCAGGTGACAAAACCAGATTCAGAAAGTTTAAGAAACTTGTCCAAAGTTGCATGATTAATCAATGGCTGAACAGGTCCGAATCTGGTCTATTCAACTCATATTAGAATATAGTAACTTCCAGAGAAGTCACTAAATGTAACACCTTTAGTACATGTTGGGTACATGCTCAATGCTCACTGTCATGCTGTGAATCGGGCAGAGCCAGATTTAAAACCTTGGTCTCCTAGTCTCAGGCCAATGTTTGCTGAATAACTATCAGCATTTTATAGAGAAGGAAACCCCCCAAAAGTTGAGAGATTATCTACTCTCTATCCTTTGTATATCAAGGCAGGTAAGTAAAAAGATAAAATAGTTCCAGCTGCTTAAGTTTTAGAAAAGATCCTATTTCAATTGATGATTTATGTAATGATCTTATTATTAATAGCAATTATTTATAGAACTTTCTACAAATGACATACTTGAAGAATACTGGTTACGTGTCTTCTATGTATGTAGAAAATCTAGAATTTATAAACTGAAACCTGAGTTATCTAAAAATAATGCAGCTTTGTAAAGGATACCAAGTTTTTGGTAAATCTGGTTTCCAAAGACCAGGTTTAATTATAGCCTGTTCTGCTTTATGGGGCTGTTGATGCTTTCTTTCCTAAAAAATGATTAAGGAGAAAGATAACATTGTTTCCCTTTTCCAAAGAAAAAGAATTGTTAGGCTATACTTAACTTTTTTCTCCCTTTAATGTAAAATTAGACTTCTGGAATTTAGAAACAAATGAGAACTGAAGAATAACCTTTGCTTTTTCTTAGTCTAGATATTATTACTTGTTTTCATTTACTTTTGTCTGGAACAAGTAATTAGAAATTAAGCTAGGAAAGCCATGATAGGTAGAGAAAACTAAATCTAAGCTCTCTGCTGCCCTCTACATGTGATAATGTGAAATGCAACTGCCAACCTGCTTTTTTCAACTTTGTCATTGTTTTTAAGGATCTTATATAGAGGAATACATAAACGATCTTTTATTCTGTAGAGAAATATAGATGACAGTAAAATTTGTATTTTCAGCCCTTGTGTACTTCTCATGTTTTATATTACTAAGTTAAACATATATTTAGAAATATATACAAGTATATAAAAAGATTCCACAAGTTCACAATAAATATTTTAAGCACTTTTTCTAAATATAAGAAAACTATGTTCCACTTTAAAACACTAGAGGTAAAGATACAAATAACTACTATGTATCTCACTTAAAATAGGTTAGTTAAAAATAGAATTTCAAATCTTACTTAAAAAAAGGAGCACTGATTAAATATTAAATAGAACTTTTTAGAAACCAGTGTTCCAAACTATCTAGTAATGAGTTAAAACAACAACATCAAAGAAGCTGTGATAAAGTTAATATGTGGATTTGAGTTTTTAGAAATCATCTAGAATAAAAATTTGATTGTTTCCAAGCTTTACTAAGAATTTGGTTTGGAAAACGATAATTCAGATAAATTAAATACTAAAAAAGACTACAAAAAGAATAGATGAAGACTAAGAAGTCTGATATTATTGAAAACATGGTTCTTTTTACAATGATAATACAAATAGCAAAGAAAATGGGGTAGTGGTGCTGGCTGTTAGTGGTGACTTTTTACCTCAAGTACACAGGATAACAATAATTTCCAGTATAATAACGTAAAATCACTATGTTCATGTAACAGGGTGTTGAGTGGGACTTCCTCTTGAAACTAAGCTAAGGCCAGTGCTCAGCCTCCTATTTTCTCAGCCCACTTTTTACTTCAGTCAGTTGCTGCTCCAGCAGCTACCAGCTCCAGGACAACAACTTGCCTCAGCTGCAACATGTATCTCTTGCTTTCCACCCTGGGTTTCTCGGATGCCAGTGTGGCCTTTAACATGTGCAGCTTGGAAGTGTGAGGAATTAATAGCCAATGGGCCTGTGAAATATGCCATTGGTATTTTAATGGGGAGTGCATTGAATCTATAGATTGCTTTGGGCAGTATGGACATCTTGATGATGTTGATTCTACCAATCTATGAACATGGTATGTTCTTGCATCTGTTTATGTCTTCCTCTATCTCCTTTCTCAGTGTCCTGTAGTTTTCCATGTATAGGTAGGTCTTTTATCTCCTTAGTCAAGTTTATTCCTAGATATCTTAATTTTTTTGGTGCGATGGTAAATAGGATTGCTTTTTTAGTCTCTCTTTCTGTAAGTTCATTATTGGTGTATAGAAATGCCATACGTTTCTTGGTATTAATTTTGTATCCTGCTACATTGCTGAATTCATTTATTAAGTCTAATATTTTTTTGATGGAGTCCAGCAATCCAGAGGAAGAAGAACAAAGTAGGTGGGATCTCGATACCAGATATCAAGCTGTATTACAAAGCCACTGTTCTCAAAACAGCCTGGTACTGACACAAGAACAGACATATAGATCAATGGAATAGACTAGAGAATCCAGAAATGGACCCAAACCACTATGCTCAATTAATATTCAACAAAAGAGGCAAGAACATACAATGGAGTCAAGACAGCCTCTTCAATAAATGGTGTTGGGAAAATTGGACAGATACATGCAAAAAAATGAAACTAGACCACCAACTTACACCATACACTAAAATAAATTCAAAATGGATAAAGGTCTTAAACATAAGACAGGAAACCATAAAAATACTAGAGGAATCCACAGGCAGCAAAATCTCAGACATATGCCGAAGCAATTTCTTCACTGATACTGCTCCTAGGGCAATGGAAACTAAAGAGAAAATAAACAAATGGGACTACATCAAAATAAAAAGCTTTTGCACAGCAAAGGAAACCATCAACAAAACAACAAGAAAGCCCACTGCATGGGAGAACATATTTGCAAATGATATCACCGATAAGGGTTTAATTTCCAACATTTACAAGGAACTCATAAAACTTAACAAAAGGAAGATAACCCAAATCAAAAAATGGGCAACGGAGCTAAATAGACACTTTTCGAAAGAAGACAGAAGGCCAAAAGACATATGAAAACATATTCAAAGTCATTAATCATCCAAGAGATGCAAATCAAAACGACAATGAGGTACCATCTCACACCTGTCAGAATGGCTATCATCAACAAATCAACAAACGACAAGTGCTGGTGAGGATGTGGAGAAAAAGGAACCCTCGTGCACTGCTGATGGGAATGCAGACTGGTGCAGCCACTGTGGAGAACAGTATGGAGTTTCAAAAAACTAGTTTTCAAAAAACTAAAAATGGAACTCCCATTTGACCCAGTGATCCCACTTCTAGGAATATATCCCAAGAAACTAGAAACACCAATTAGAAAGGACATATGCACCCCTATGTTCACAGCAGCACAATTCACCATAGCTAAGATTTGGAAACAGCCTAAGTGCCCATCAGCAGATGAGTGGATTAAAAAACTGGTACATCTACACAATGGAATACTATGCAGCTTTGTAAAAGAGTTCTTACCATTTGCAACAGCATGGATGGAACTGGAGAGCATTATGCTAAGTGAAATAAGCCAGTCAGTGAAAGATAAATACCACATGATCTCACTCATTTGTGGAATATAATGAACAACATAAACTGATGAACAAAAACAGATCCAGAGACAGAGAAGCATCGATCAGACTGTCAAACCTCAGAGGGAAGGTAGGGGAGGCTGGGGGTAAGGGGAAGAGATCAACCAAAGGACTTACATGCAAGCATATAGGCCTAAGCAATGGACACAGACAACAGGGGGGTGAGTGCATGAATTGGGGGGGGGGGGGGTAGAGGGTAACGTGGGTATAAGGACACATATGTAATAACTTAATCAATAAAAAAAATTAAAAAGAAATAGCCAATGGGGTAACTGTTGTCTAATGTAGCTGGTGGATAAAAGCTCCTTGTTCAGTCCCTTGAGAAGAAAATTCTGCAGTGTATTTTACACAGCTCTACAGAAGGTCCCAGCAAGATCAAGCTTCAGTTGTATCCAGCAGTGACCATCTTAATTATTGACACTTGCATAAACTACTCAGGCCCTGATTTCTGGAGGGAATCCTGGTTAAGACACTGACACTGAGGCTAGCCCTAGTGATCACACAAACAGGATGGGATTTTGGAACTAGGTGACTCATGGTAAATGGTGATAACAACTACAGGTGTGGATGGATACAGATGGAGAGGTGAAGTAATGGCATATGTAGCAGTGGTGGCAAATGAACAACACAGAGACAATAGTAATTGTAAGAATTGTAGAGTTGGTTGGCTTTGTTAATTGCTTTAAAAATCTTGAAAAAGCAGCTGGTAACCTTTATAAAATTCTCAAAGTCATTATGACCGGAAGGGCCAAGTGGTACCCCCTGAAATTTTATCCCCTAGACCTGGGCCAAGATAATAAATAGAAGCACAATTGCACAGTAAGAGAAAATACAGATTGTCATCAAAGTTACAGCAGGCAGGACTGGTAGTCTCCACTGCATCTCCATTCAATTAATCTGTATGTCTTCTACAATGAGAGGGATTATGATGACTAACAGTGAACTACTATAAACTTAACTTAAACTTTTTTTGTAATCTTTTTTTAAAATTTTTTAAATTAAATCTTTATTGTTCAGATTATTACAGTTGTTCCTCTTTTTTCCCCCCATAGCTCCCCTCCACCCAGTTCCCACCCCACCCTCTGCCCTTACCCACCCCCCCACCCCGTTCCTCATCCATAGGTGTACGATTTTTGTCCAGTCTCTTCCTGCACCCCCCCCACCACTTTCCCTCTGAGAATTGTCAGTCCACTCCCTTTCTATGCCCCTGATTCTATTATATTCACCAGTTTATTCTGTTCATCAGATATTTTATTCACTTGATTTTTAGATTCACTTGTTGATAGATATGTACTTGTTGTTCATAATTTTTATATCTTTTTCTTCTTCTTACTCTTCTTAAAGAATACCTTTCAGCATTTCATATAATACCGGTTTGGTGGTGATGAACTCCTTTAGCTTTTTCTTATCTGTGAAGCTCTTTATCTGACCTTCAATTCTAAATAATAGCTTTGCTGGGTAAAGTAATCTTGGTTGTAGGTTCTTGGCATTCATCACTTTGAATATTTCTTGCCACTCCCTTCTGGCCTGCAAAGTTTCTGTTGAGAAATCAGCTGATAGTCGTATGGGTACTCCCTTGTAGGTAACTAACTGTCTTTCTCTTGCTGCTTTTAAGATTCTCTCTTTATCTTTTGCTCTTGGCATTTTAATTATGATGTGTCTTGGTGTGGTCCTCTTTGGATTCCTTTTGTTTGGGGTTCTCTGCGCTTCCTGGACTTGTAAGTCTATTTCTTTCACTAGGTAGGGGAAGTTTTCTGTCATTATTTCTTCAAATAGGTTTTCAATATCTTGCTCTCTTTCTTCTTCTGGCATCCCTATAATTCAGATGTTGGTTCGCTTGAAGTTGTCCCAGAGGTCTCCTTACACCATCTTCATATTTTTGGATTCTTTTTTTCTTTTTGATTTTCCGGTTGGGTTTTTTTTACTTCTTCGTATTTCAAATCTTTGACTTGATTCTTGCGATCCTCTATTCTGCTGTTGGATCTCTGTATAATATTCTTTATTTCAGTCAGTGTATGCTTAATTTCTATTTGGTCCTTTTTCATAACCTCGAGGGTCTCACTAGATTTATCTAGGGTCTCACTAAATTTATCGGCGGTTTCTAGAAAATTCTTGAAAAACATTATAACCGTGGTTTTGAACTCTATATCCAGTAGTTTGCTTTCCTCCATTTCTGTCATTTGTGACCTGTTTCTTTGTCTCCGCATTTTGGCTGCTTCCCTGTGTTGACAAGGTGGCTTTCTGTGCTAGGTGTCCTATAGGGCCTAGTAGCTCAGCCTCCCCAATTACCTGAGGTGGACACTCTTGGTGCACCCCTTTGTGGGCTGTGTGCACAGTCTTGTTGTAGTTAAGCCTTGATTGTAGTTGGTATCACTGGGAGGAACTGACCTCCAGGCCAATTGGCTGTGAGAATCAGCTGTGTCTATGGTGGGAGAACTTCTGTGCTGGAGACACCCTTATGGAGCAAGACTTGTTTCAGTGGGGCTTTGATGCTCACTGAGCCTGCTCCCTGAGTGTGTCCCTTATGGATTTGAGGAGTTGTAATCTGGGTGGTCCCACTCTGACCACTGGGTACACTGGCACTTGGATCTCTAAGGAGGTGCTAATTTAGCTTCTGCCTGAGGCTACCCAGCAGGTGCTATGAAGAGATCTGCAGATTCCTCTTGTTTGGGGTTTGGAGGTGCCCAGATGAGGCCCAGCTGTGAAGCAATGCAAGCTGCTGTGGGGCCTTGGGCCTTCTTTTGGAAGTTCTGGGTCTCTCTGACCCAGCTGCAGTTTGTTAGGTAATTTTCAGATTCCAAAGGGCCAGGTCATTCATATGCATAAGCCTCTGCGCACAGCTTGGGTGGGGCGAGGTCTCAGGGAATCAACAGATCGGAGCAAACAGCTATGGCTGATCCTCAGTCCTACCCTAAGAGGTCCCGGGTCTCAGTGTCCCGAGGTAATGGCTGCAAGCATCTCTGAGAGAAAGCCACCCTCAAGTTCCGCCCGATGCCAGACAATCCAGTTTCTCCCCGTATGAGTCTGGGTCCCCCAAGACTCGCCCAGAACTGGAGTTCAGAGCGGGAGCGTGTCTCCCTCCCGACTGAAAAAGACAACCGCGTCTTCAGTTGCCAGCCCTTTCCGCGCGCACCTCCGTACCTCTGCACTTTACTTCCGCACCTCCTCTGAGTCTCAGTGTGCTTTTCTCTTTCTTTCTAGTTGTAGAATTTCCACTCAGCCAGCATCCTGTGGTTCTGGATGATGTCCGTTTTGTCTTTTAGTTGTATTTTTGAAGTGGCTGTGCGAGGCAGCAATTTCAGGTGTTTACCTATGCCGCCATCTTGGTTTCTCCTAACTTAAACTTTAGTTTCTGCTATTGTGCAAGATGTAGAACCTTTACTGGAACAGATCAATACATCCTCCAGCATTTGGTATATAGCTAGGATCTGGCCCCTGTGTCCTTTTCAATTCCTATTAGTAAGGAGGACCAAAAGTAGTTAGCACTACGGTGTCGGGTGAATTTCCCGCCAAAATATAAGATGGCGCGGGCAATTATTTAGGTTTCCCGCGCAAAATCAGGGATTTTTATGATACCTATTACCCCAATGGGTATGAAACGGTTCGCATACGCAGGTAGGTATCTTTGTGAACGGCAAACAAACAAATATTTGGTAATACGCAGTTACAATTGGCCTGAGTTTACACGTTTCCCGCACTCCACCGCAAATCTATATGAACCGAGTTAAGACGGCTCCCGCGGAGTACGCGCAATTCACGCGAGCCGACTTAACTCGTTTCCCGCACTCCAAGTGTTAGCTTTTACATGGGAAGGACAGCAATCTGTATTTCATGTCCTGAGGCTATTAACTTTCTGTTCTCTGTCCCAGAGTGTCCACATGGACTTTGATATCCACAGAGCATAATGTTAGTCTAATGTACTGATGACATCATACTAACAGAACTTGGTGAACAGGAAATGGCAAATATTCTGGACACGATAGGAAGTCAAATGTATGCCAGGAAAATGTAGGGCTACTAGCACACCAGGCCTGAATCTCCCCTCTAAGGTAAAGGAAAAGTTACTGCATTTCGCAAGCTCTAGTATTAAGAAAGGGGCATGGTACTTGGTAGAACTCTATCTGTTGGAGGAAGCATATACTGCATTTCCAAATGGAAATTCTGCTCTGACCCATTAATAGGATAAACTGAAACACTGACAGTTTTGAGTGGGATCCAGAGCAAGAGAAGTCTCTGTAGCAGGTGCAGGCTGTGGTGCAAGGTGCTCTGCTGCTCATGCCATGTGACCCGGCATTCTGATTAATGTTGAGGTATCTATGGTGGACAAGGATGCTGTGTGCTGTCTCCAACAAGGCCAGGAAGAGGATTGCAATGAAGTCCCTAAGGTTCTGAAGCTAGGCTATGCTTTCCAAGGCAGGAAACACTTGCTGTTTGAACAGTAGAGCCTGGTGTGCTAGCAGCCCAAGTAAACACTGTTTCCTACAGTCCTTTAACCTGCTTTACTATTCTGTCAGTTCACTCATTAATATATTAAACTAGAAGCCTGGTGCACAAAATTTGTGCCCTTGTGTGTGTGTGTGTGTGGGGAGTGGTCCCTCAGCCCAGGCTGCGCTCACTGTGAGCCAGGCTGGCTTCTGGCTGAGCGGCACTCCCTTTGTGGAAGTGCACTGACCATCAGGGGGCAGCTCCTGCGTTGGGCATCTGCCCCCTGGTGGTCAGTGCATATCACAGCAACCAGTCATTCCACCATTCAGTTGATTTGCATATTAGCCTTTTATTACATAGGATCTTTGACAGGTCTTCACTCTTTAAAGAAAAAAAAAAGCAGATAGAGCAACTAGCGTAACAAAACAGAAAACCTAATCTACAACAAAATGAAGAGACAATGTTTCCTCCAAAACCTTTTTTAGTGATATTCAGCTATGACACCCACATGGTATCAGTCTTTGAGCACAAAGAAGCAAAAGTAAGGCAAATAGCCTTCTCTAATGGCCCAGAGAACAGGGGAACCCCAACAATAGCATGCTAGTCTGAGAACAGTGGTCTAACATGGAAAGGACACTAAGGATCAAATTCTTAGGCTGAGGGCAAGAACACTGCTATATAAGGGGTTTATAGGTGTTGAAGCAATCTGGGCCATTTAAATTCTCAAAACTAACACTGCTATGAGAAAAACTGCTAGGATTAGGATCCAAATTGAGCAGAAGAGGGCAATAACAGCAAAGACAAGAAAAAGTCCAGATAAAAGAGAAGGGAGCAGAAAGGAAAGATCTCAGAAAGCACAAGGATGAATATTTATTTGTTTGCTTATTTACTTATTTATTTTAATCCTCACCCAAGGATATTCTTTTCATTGCTTTTTAGAGAGAGTAGAAGGAAAGGAAGGGGTGGCAGGGAGAGAGGGAGACACATCAATTGGTTGCCTCCTGCATGAGCCCCAACTGGGACTGGAGATCAAACCTGCAACCCAGTACATGCCCTGGACCAATAATAGAACCTGAGACCTTTCTGTGAGTAGACCAATACTCTATCTGCTGAGCCACAGGCCAGGGCTTATTTATTTTATCCCTGATCTGGAATCAAACCTTCCATCTTTTGGTGCATGGGATGATGCTCCAACTGAGCCACACCAGCTAGGCTGGGGGAAATGAATTTTTAAAAATCATTTGGTGGACCGAGAAAATGGCGGAGGCTTAGACGGACGTGTTGGTGCTTCGTCCCGGACCAGATAGGGGCGAGCAGCTGAAACGGGTAACAATCAGCCCGATCAAGCTGGGGAGGTTCAGCTGAGAGACAGTCTGCAGCCAGGAAAGACAGAAAACTCCTAAAAAATGCGGATGGTTAGAGATTGAGGCTGAAACCTCCCTCTGGGCGCCAGCGCAGCGGCGAGACCGCGCCATCTCAGGCAGCGTTTACCAGCATCCAGAGATCGGCTACTAACCCGGAGGCAACGATTCGCAAACAGCGCGACTGCAAGAGCCAAGGGGAGACCTGCACCCCTCCACGGAAAGGTTAGACTTACCTCAAAGGTGCGGTTCGCAGTTCAGGTTGGAGCGAGGAACGCGCGCGCGGGCGCAGGGGGAAATCTGCGCCCGCCAAAATCCGCGCTCTCCAAAATCCGTGCCTATAGAGGCCAGCGTGTCTCGCAAGGGGGGAGGGCTCCCGCAGGGCTGCTGCCAGAAGGTAACACTATAAATGAGCCCATAGTTGGACTGGACAAAAGGGCTGCCTCAGAGTTTCCCTGATAGCCGGCTACTTGTTGTTGCCAGGGGCTTGAGCGCGCGCAGACACTCCGCGCGGTTCTGGAGGGTGGAACCCTGCGAGTTCGAACAGCTTCCCAGGCTCTAGTTTACATACTTCCTCTTACTTCTGTGAGTTTGATTGTTGAGCCCAGTGCATGTGAGTGCCCAGTTGGGGTCACTAGCAGAGCTTGTAGGGGAAGATTGATTTTGGGGAGCCTGGGAAACAGAGCTGGGAGTGGCGCCGGGGGAACCACCTCTGGGCGGAGCTGGTTCAGGTACAATAGAGAACTGGTCGGAGAGAACTTATAGCCTCGGAGGTCAACCCAGACACACTGCCACCCAGAGGCAGAGCCACGAACTGACTCCTCTATAAATACAGATAAGGCATTAAGGACTGTGGCTTGCAACAAGGAGGAACAGTGTATCAGAGGGAAAGTCAACATTCTCCTGAATTCCGGGCATGCCAATAAGAAGAGTAGAAGATCTGAAGCACCTGCATTAATGCACATTTTTATTTTTATTTTTTTAAATTACTTTTTCTCCTTTTAACTAAGAAAACATTTTTCTTTTTTTTTTCTTTTTTTTTTTCTTTTTCTTTTTTCTTTTTCTCCATCACCCGATTTTGCCCTTTCAGCTACTACATTTTTATTTTTAACTAGTATTATTACCGCTACCATTTTACCAGTTTTTAAAGTGTCATCTTATCTTGTCTTTATTTTATTTTGGGACTAATGTTCTCCATTCTATTTTCATCGTTCCTTTAGCAACATTTTTCTCTACCTCAATTTGCCTCTGTGCTAAAGTCTTCCCCACTTTTTCCCTTTTGCTGTCCTGTTTCTCTTACCCTACTCCAGCTTTAGATCTTCCCTATTCTTTTTACCCTCTGTCAAAATTTAACCCTGCTTAAATATCCTATGTCCAATCCCCTGTTCTAAATCCTTATACACCTTTCCCTTAACTTCCTTCACTATCCATTTTTTTTTCTCTCTCTTCTTCTTTTCTCTCTCTATTGTTTTATCGTTGTTTGCCTGATTGATGAGTATATTGTTTTTCTTTTTTTTTTTTTCTTTTTTTGATCGTTTGTGAGGTTAGACTGCTTATTCTTTTTATTTTCCTGCCCCTCCCTCTCCCCCCCCGCCCCCCTGGTTATTTCTGCGCTTCTCTGTCCCCTTGCGTCGCTTGATATTATTGGTTGTTTGTAGTTTGTATTCATCTCCAGGAATCTGTTGCTGCAATTTGTTGTTATTAGTGGCGGACCTATAGGAGTTTTCTCCTCACATAAATAGTCTCTCCCCCTTTTACACTTCACTCTCTTTTCTCTCTTACTTTTTTTCTTCTTCTTTTTTTTTCTTTTTTTTCTTTTTTTTTCTTTTTTTCCTCCTCTTTTTCCCCTCCCTTTTCCAATCTCATTTTTGCACTCCTTTTTTTTTCTTTCTTTCTTTTTTCTCTTCTACCTTTTTCTCTTCTTTCCCCCTTATCTCCCAACTCTCTTAGCTCGGGTGGCCACCTTTATTTGGGGTTAATAATATCGTAAATACAATAGTGTTCAGTGCCTGGTACGTTGTGCCTTGTTGTGTTGTATTTTGTGCCTCTAAATCAACGCAACAGATTCAAGCAACAGCGGCCTCCTGATCACCACACGCTCTGCCTGGGGAACAGTTGCTGCGTCTGAAGGCTCCCTCCACCAGCCAGAAGAGCCACCACAACTGTGAACAGCACCCATCAGAGGCCCTGCTATCAACAGAGGAGCCGCTGCTACCACAACCGCCCAAGGAGCAACCACAGACCGAGGAGCCACTGCCACCCAGGGAGCAGCCACTGCCACCCAGGGTCCAGCCACTGAACGATTCAACAACTAGTAATGTCAGTGAGATCAAACATGGGTAGACAAAGAAACCTCCAAAGGAAAGAAAAGGAGGACTCGCCAGAAAAGCAGCTAAGTGAGACAGAGATATGCAACATGACGGAAAAAGAATTCAGAATAAGGTTCCTAGAGTACATGCACCGGATGTTCAAGAAGCAAGAAGAAACAGATGAAAAACTCAACTACGTATGCAAGAAGCTAGAAGAAACAGATGAAAAAATCAACAACTTAAGTAAGTCCCAAGAAGAAATGAAGAGCGACTTAGCTGCAATAAAAAACACCATTGAAAGTATCAACAGTAGACTGGGAGAAGCGGAGGACCGAATCAGTGAATTAGAAGACAAGGAAGCAAAACACACTCAAACTGTACTGCAAATGGAGAAAAAAATTAAAAGACAGGAGGAGAGCCTAAGGGAACTTTGGGACAACATGAAACGAAGCAACATACGAATAATAGGGGTGCCAGAACAACAGAAAGATGAACATGGATTAGAAAACCTATTCGAAGAAATAATATCAGAAAACTTCCCTGAGGTGGGGAAGAAAAAAGTCACACAAGCCCAGAGAGTCCCAAACAAGGTGAACCCGAAAAGACCCACACCAAGACACATCATAATTACCATGGCAAATGTTCAGGATAAAGAGAGAATCTTACAGGCTGCAAGAGAGAGACGGAAAGTAACATACAAGGGATCTCCCATTAGATTATCAAATGATTTCTCAACAGAAACACATCAGGCCAGAAAAGAATGGACGGAAATCTACAAAGTGATGCAAAGCAAAGGACTGAATCCAAGAATACTCTATCCAGCAAGGCTACCATTCAAAATTGAAGGGGAAATAAGAAGCTTCACAGACAAAAAAGGGCTAAGGGAGTTTATCACCACCAAGCCAGCCATGCAAGAAATGCTAAAGGGACTGGTGTAAAAGAAGAAATATCAAGCTCAGAAAGAAAACAGCCACACACACACACAAAAAAGAAATGGCTACAAACAAGTACCTTTCAATAATAACTTTAAATGTAAATGGACTAAATGCTCCAAATAAAAGACATCGAGCGGCTGAATGGATAAAAAAACATGACCCATACATCTGCTGTCTACAAGAGACCCACCTCATTGGAAAGGACTCACACAGACAGAAAGTGAAGGGATGGAAAAATATCTTTCACGCAAATGGAAAGGAAAAGAAAGCTGGGGTAGCAATACTTATATCTGACAAAATACATCTCAAAGTGAAGGCCATAACCAGAGATAAGGAAGGCCACTTCATAATACTAAAGGGATCAATACAACAAGAAGATATAACCCTGGTAAACATATATGCACCCAATGCAGGAGCACCCACATACATAAGAAAACTTCTGGAAGATATCAGGGGAGATATCGACAATAACACAATCATAGTAGGGGACTTTAATACACCATTGACATCACTGGATAAATCCGCTAGACAAACAATCACCAAAGAAACAGCAATCCTAAATGACTCACTAGATCAGATGGACTTAATTGACATCTTCAGAACACTACACCCCACAGCTGCAGAATATACATTCCTCTCAGGTGCTCATGGGACATATTCAAAAATAGACCACATATTGGGTCACAAGCAAAGTCTCCACAAATTCAAGAAGATTGAGATCATAAAAAGCATCTTCTCAGACCACGATGGCATAATGTTAGAAATAAACTACAATAAAAACAACCCAAAATACTCAAACACTTGGAAGCTGAATAGCATGTTATTAAATATTGATTGGGTTACCGATGACATCAAAGAAGAAATTAAAAACATCCTGGACACTAATGACAATGAAAACACAACAATCCAAAACCTCTGGGACACAATGAAAGCAGTCCTGAGAGGGAAGTTTATAGCTCTACAGGCCTATCTCAAAAAACAAGAAAAAATGGTAGTTAATCATCTAACTCTACAACTCAAAGAATTAGAAAGAGAGCAACAAGAAAACCCCAGAGTGAGCAGAAGGAAGGAGATAATAAAGATTAGAGCAGAAATCAATGACATAGAGACCAAAAAAACAATACAGAAAATCAATGAAACCAAGAGCTGGTTCTTTGAAAGGATAAACAAGATTGACAAACCCCTCGCCAGGCTCACCAAGAAGCAAAGAGAAAGGTCCCAAATAAACCAAATCAGAAATGATAGAGGCGAAATAACAACAGACCCCACAGAAATACAAATGATTGTTAAACAATACTACGGGCAACTCTACTCCAACAAACTAGACAACCTGGAGGAAATGGACAAATTCCTAGAAAAATACAACATTCCAAAACTCAATCAGGAAGAATCTAAAAACCTCAATAGGCCAATAACTATGGAAGAAATTGAAGCAGTCATCAGAAAGCTTCCAGCAAACAAAAGCCCAGGGCCAGACGGCTTCACAGGGGAGTTCTACCAAACATTCAAAGAAGAACTAAAACCTACCCTCCTCAGACTACTACAAAAAATTCAAGAGGAAGGAACACTTCCAAGCTCATTCTATGAAGCCAGCATCACCCTAATACCAAAACCAGGTAAAGACATCACAATGAAAGAGAATTACAGGCCAATATCCCTCATGAACATAGATGCCAAAATCCTCAACAAAATCTTAGCAAATCGGATCCAGCAGTACATCAGAAGGATCATACACCATGACCAAGTAGGATTTATCCCAGAGATGCAAGGATGGTACAACATCCGTAAATCAATAAATGTGATACATCACATAAACAAATTGAAAGAAAAAAACCACATGGTCATATCAATTGATGCAGAAAAAGCATTCGACAAAATCCAACACCCATTTTTGATAAAAACTCTCAGAAAGGTGGGAATAGAAGGATCATACCTCAACATAATAAAAGCCATATATGACAGGCCCACAGCCAACATCATACTCAATGGACAAAAACTAACACCATTTCCCCTAAGAACAGGAACAAGACAGGGATGCCCACTCTCACCACTCCTGTTCAACATAGTACTGGAAGTATTAGCCATTGCAATTAGGCAAGAAGAAGAAATAAAAGGCATCCAAATTGGAAAAGAGGAAGTAAAACTGTCCTTATTTGCAGATGACATGATATTAAACATACAAAACCCTAGAGACTCCATCAAAAAGCTACTAGACTTAATACATGAATTTGGCAATGTAGCAGGATACAAAATTAACCCCAAGAAATCTGAGGCATTTCTATACACCAATAGTGAACTTTCAGAAAGAGAGATTAGAAAAACAATCCCATTTACCATCGCACCAAAAAAATTAAGATACCTAGGAATAAACTTAACTAAAGAGGTTAAAGACCTCTACTCAGAAAACTACAGGACGTTGAAAAAAGAGATAGAGGAAGACATAAACAGATGGAAGAACATACCATGTTCTTGGATTGGTAGAATCAACATCATTAAAATGTCCATACTACCCAAAGCAATCTATAAATTCAACGCACTTCCCATTAAAATACCAATGGCCTTCTTCAAAGATCTAGAACGAACTCTCCAAAAATTCATCTGGAATAAAAAAAGACCCCGAATAGCTGCAGTGATCCTGAGAAAGAACAAAGTAGGTGGGATCTCAATGCCAGATATCAAACTGTATTACAAAGCCACTGTTCTCAAAACTGCCTGGTACTGGCACAAGAACAGGCATATAGACCAGTGGAATAGAATAGAGAGTCCAGAAATTAGCCCGAACCAATATGCTCAATTAATTTTTGACAAAGGAGGCAAGAACATACAATGGAGCCAAGATAGTCTCTTCAATAAATGGTGTTGGGAAAATTGGACAGATATATGCAAGAAAATGAAACTAGACCACCAACTTACACCATACACAAGAATAAACTCAAAATGGATAAAGGACTTAAATGTACGACAGGAAACCATAAAAATTCTAGAAGAACACAAAGGCAACAAAATCTCAGACTTATGCCAAAATAATTTCTTCACTGATACAGCTCCTAGGGCAGTTGAAACTAAAGAGAAACTGAACAAATGGGACTACATCAAAATAAAAAGCTTCTGCACAGCAAAAGAAACCATCAACAAAACAACAAGAAAACCCACCTCTTGGGAAAACATATTTGCCAACGTCATATCTGATAAGGGCTTAATCTCCAAAATTTATAGGGAACTCATACAACTTAACAAAAAGAAGATAAACAATCCAATCAAAAAATGGGCAAAGGATCTAAATAGACACCTTTCAAAAGAGGACATTCAGAAAGCCAAGAGACATATGAAAACATGCTCAAAGTCACTAATCATCCGAGAGATGCAAATCAAAACAACAATGAGGTACCATCTCACACCTGTCAGAATGGCCACCATCAACAAATCAACAAACGACAAGTGCTGGAGAGGATGTGGAGAAAAAGGAACACTTGTGCACTGCTGGTGGGAATGCAGACTGGTGCAGCCACTATGGAAGGCAGTATGGAGGTTCCTCAAAAAATTGGAAATGGAACTCCCATTTGACCCTGTGATCCCACTACTAGGAATATATCCCAAGAAACCAGAAACACCAATCAGAAAGGATATATGTAACCAGATGTTCATAGCAGCACAATTCACCATAGCTAAGATCTGGAAACAGCCTAAGTGCCCATCAGTAGATGAATGGATTAGAAAACTGTGGTACATCTACACGATGGAATACTATGCTGCTGTTAAAAAGAAGGAACTCCTACCATTTGCAACATCATGGATGGAACTGGAGAGCATTATGCTAAGTGAAACAAGCCAGTCAATGAAGGAAAAATACCACATGATCTCACTCATTCATGGATAATAAAGACCATTACAAACTTTTGAACAATAATAGATACAGAGGCAGAGCTGCCTCAAACTGATTGTCAAACTGCAGTGGGAAGGCCAGAGAGAGTTGGGGGGCAGGAGGGAGGGGAGTAAGAGTTCAACCGAAGGACTTGTATGCATGCATATAAGCATAACTAATGGACATAAGACACTGGGGGGTAAGGGAGGGTAGGGGTTTGTCAAGGGCGGGGGGGAAAAAAGGACACTTATGTAATACCCTTTGTAATACTTTAAGCGAAAAAAAAAAAAATCATTTGGTGAAAACAATAGAAGAGAGAGTTCTAGAGTTATGAAGCTGAAAACAGGCTATCTTGGCCTAAAATTACAGGAAATACAGGCCTTAAAAAGTGAGCAACAGAAAAGAATCATTGTTCTGTGAAGTAGCATGAAGCTATTTTATAGCATAAAGAAAATTATAGAAGCTATGAAAGAACATAAAACTCAGAAATTAGGTGAACAGAGAAAGGTGATATAACTAAGAATTAAAAATTTAAAAAATTATTTTAGGATAAGGAAAAAAACCAATGACTAACACATTAAGAGAAAAATGAGATAAAAAGGAAGATGAGTTAAAAAAAAAATCCAAACTAAGTATAAAGAGCAGGGAGGGAAGACAAAACAAGCCAACTTTTCAAGACTGGCTCTTTATGCCAGAAAACAATGGAGTAAAATATTTAATAAATACAAGGAAAGAAAATGTGAGGCATGGATCTCATCTCCATTCAAATTAACTTTAAAGTATAAAGATTGCAAACAAACTGATATGCACATTCAAATCACTCAGGGAATATGGTACCCATGAACATTTCCTCTGAATTCACTCAATTCTGAAAGAACGGTCAGCAAACTTTTTCTAAGTAAATATTTTAGTCTTTGCAGGTCATTTAGTCTGTCACAACTATTCAACTTTTGACACTATAATGTTGTTGTTTTTAAAAATCATTTATTTATGTATTCATTGGTTGATTCTTACATGTGCTCTGTTTGGGGCAACACTGATGTATTGGGAGAATGCTCTAACCAACTAAGCTACCTGGTCAGGGACTGCCATTGTAGGGTTGCTAAAAGCAGCCATAAGAGACGGAGAGGCCAGTGCACTTTGGAATGGGGGCTTGGAACCACCTGTGCAGAGTGACAGAAATATGGGACATACCACCGGTTGTAGATTTGAGTTTTCTTCCCTGTTTTTTTCCCCCCTCCCTTTTCCATCTTCTCTCTGCCTCCCCAGAAAGAAAAAAAAAAAATCCCCTGGTTGTCTTAAAAAAAAAAAAAAGGAAAAAAATGGTTTTAAATGGAATACCAGAGATTGTCAGACCCCCTGTAACTATAGAGCTAGCTGCCTGTTGTTAGGTGTTGCTGAGGGTTGGCGTGGTTTCTCAGGATGGCAGGAGGCTGGAGTGGAGGCCTGAGATAATGTATGGAAAAGAGCCATTGGTGATCATTCCTCATGCCACTGCCACATCAGAGCTGGTTGGAAAAACCTTTGCTGCTGAGGAGGCTGGAAGCATCTTCCCTGAGAGCCATACCCCAGGTGCTCTCTGCCTCCTGCAAGGGACTGAGCAAGTTCCACCTCACAGACAAATGGAATTGACATATGGAAGGAGGGAGGGGCACAGTAAATGGATTATAGTAAAAGGGCCTCTACTTTGGGAAGGAAGGTATATTCTTCTGAGGCAAGTGAGAAGGGAGAAGCTGGGGATGGGTGGCCAGCATGTTCTCTCCCAGGGGATCCTATTTATAATTTGCTCCAGATTGTCTAAGGCTCCCTTCACTGTCATGGGTTTGCCTCTCCATCAGGCTGTGTAGTGCTTCCCTGGCCTCCCACCTTCAGGCATGAAAGTACAGACTGGTCAGAGTCCTATTGCTGTGGCCAAGACCAAAGCCTGCTCTGAGCCACAGCACCTGAAAGCCCCTTCTGGGGCCTGGTCCCCCAGATAATCTCTTGTCCTTGGCTAGCACAGGGAAATCCAGACTCAGGGTTCCAAAAATTCCCCATTCCCAAAACAAACAAACAAATCATGGACCTTTCCCTTAAGAGATAGAATCAGCCTCTTAGAGTGCAAGATTCTGGAAAGGGGACATGTCCCATATAATCAGCCTTCCTTCTTCTTCCTTTGGGGCAGCAGTCCTCCTGCCCTGCTCCTGTGCTGCTGGGCAGCAGTGAGGGCCCACCTGGTGACTCTGCAGTCCTTAGAGAAGTGACATAGCTGTAGGCAATTCAAGGGCACTTTCCCTCAGTAAGCTTTGATGTGGTCCCAAAACAGCCTTAAATCAAGAATATCTGTGGTGGAGGTGGATCTGGGGGAGGGGTGGATAGTTTAGGTTTGTGCTTTGTAATCTTGGTTGGCATCCATGTTTTGTGCCTGCCTTTCCTCTCAGGTGTAGGGCCATGCTTGGCTCTGTTAAAAGCTGCTAAATAGATTGTGGTGAGTGGTGGGGATGAGACCAGGGAACTCTTCTAACCCTTTCTGGAAGCAGTTCTCTGGTCAAAGACAAGTTCTGTCTCAGGAAGATGGCTCCTATCTGTGCCTGGGTGTGGTGAAGATGTGGCCCAGAAGCTTTCTATGGAGCAACCAGTCTAGGCAAAGCAAGAGCATCTGAACACGTGTCCGAATTCCCAATGTGTAGTCCTCTGCACTTTGTTGGTTTTCCCATGCAGATAGGGAGAAGTCAGTCTAAATAAAGACTGTGCATTTCTTAGTGACAGGTGCCAAGAGGTTATGATCTGGGTTTCTTGGGTCTGATGTACACTGGGAATAAATGCTTGTAGCTCTTAGTCCTTTTTTGATCAATGAAGCATTGTTCAATAAATATTTTCCTTTGTATGTAAAGGAGGACTGTAACTCTCCATAGCTGTACATATAACACTTTTTTTCCTAAAGAGGAGTCAGTCAGTGTGCTATATTTTCATATTTTTGTCAAAGCAAGAAGTAAATACTTTAGAAATGTGCCAAAATGGCAGCGGAGTAAGTGGAAGCTACACTGACACTCTCCCAGGACCAAACTGAAAATACAACTAAAATACAGAAAAACCACCCTGAAAAACCAACTGAAGACTAGCTGGAAAGAACCCTGATAACCAAGGACGAAAAGTGGAGACCACATAGAGACTGGTAGGAAGTGCTGAAGGCATGAAAAGGCTGGCCGGACTCACACAGAGAACTCTGGGATCTAAATTCCAATCTGGGCTCCCCTGCCCAGAGCACCAGAACTGAGAACAGTGCCCACATAACATCTGGCTGTGAAAAGCAGCAGGGTTACTGTCTACCTGGGAGATAGCTGGAAATGCAGGCACCGTCTTAAAGGGCCAACACAAAATTTTGTGTGCTGTCACTCATAATGGCAGTGAGTTAATGCCATTATACACATAGAAAAGAACTAGTTCAGTAATTTAAAAACAGGGATTTTCACATCCTTACTATATATAGTCTGTGTGTCAAAACAAATAAACAAAAACAACCCCTGAAAAATAAAACATAAAAGGTTTTCAGTAACTGTATCATTTATAGTAATTTTTAGTAATGTACACTGTTGTCCCAGAACCATGGGTAAATCAAATAAGTAATTATGTCAGTATTCCCAAAACCAAGATTTTCAGTGTAGTTAAAAGAGATCAATAAAATTGATGAGATTAAGCAAAAATCTTTAGCCTTGAATTTAAAATATCAACATAAACTCATAATTTTATCTGAAAGATTATATATATTTCCTAGCTCTGTCATTAAAAAGGCCTAGAATCAACGAACAATCCAGTAGCAAGTAGTTCATAATGCCCAGATTTTAACCTCTACCATTTCCCAAGGAAATTAGAATTTTTAAAAATGATCAACTACAGGTGTGGAATAAAAAAAAAAGGCACAAAAAAATCCCTGAAAAATAAAACATAAAATGTTTTCAGTAATCATATCATTTGTATTAATTTGTAGTAATACAGACTGCTGTCCTAGAACCTGGAATAACTTGTCAATCAGGAAGAAAAGGAGGTTATTAAGCCTCTAGATATGTCAAAAGGATATGGGAACTCAACACATTATACACCTTAAATTTACACCATGTTACATGTCAAGAATCTACACTAATAAAAGAGAAAGATGCAAACTGACCATACCTTTGCGACACCCACTAGCCAATCAGGAGTGAGTATGCAAATCAACCGAACAAAGATGGCGGGTTAACTTGCATAGGCAGGCACCGAGCGGCCAGGGGGTGGGGCAGGACACTTGCGTCATCGCCATGGTGACGACGCAGGCATTCCGCACTGTCCCAGGCACTCCGGGCCTCTGGGCAGTGTGGGAAGGCGGAAAGGCGGCTCCAGGTCGGAACGAAGGCAGAAAGGCGGATCTGGGTCTCTGGGCAGCGTGGGAAGGCAGAAAGGTGGCTCTGGGCCTGAACAAAGGCAGAAAGGTGGCTCTGGCCGGAGCGAAGGCGGTGCCAGCATCCAGGGGAAGGAAGGCCCATTCTTGCACGAATCTTTGTGCAACGGTCCTCTAATATCTTAATAAAGCTGGGGGAGGCGGTGGAGGAAGAAGGACACAGGAGCCATCATGAGGTAGCCTCTAGTGACCAAAGAAGGGATAATTTGAGAATACTGAGAGTAATAATAAAAATGGGTCAAAATACAACAAATATGTTCACATCCATGATTTCATATAATATTATAAAGAAAAAATCAGTTACTTTTAAAGAATATGAATGACTAAAACTCATTATTTTTGAAAAGTGGTAAGGGAAAGGAATCAAGCACTTGTCCTGCCTTTGTTATAAACTAGAGGCCCAGTGCATGAAATTTGTGCACGGGGGTGGGCTCCCCTCAGCCCAGCCTGCACCCTCCAATCCGGGACCCCTCAGGGGATGTCGAACTGTCGGTTTAGGCCCGATCCCCGGCAGTCGAACATCCCTCTCACAATCCAGGACTGCTGGCTCCTAACTGCTCACCTGCCTGCCTGCCTGATCGCCCCTAACTGCCCCGCCTGCCAGCCTGATCACCCCTAACTGCCTCTGCCTGCCAAATTGATTGCCCCTAACTGCCCCCCCTGCCGGCCTGGTCGCCCCCAACTGCCCCCCTCTGCCAGCCTGGTTGCCCCTAACTTCCTCCCCCCACTAGCCTGGTCACCCCTTACTGTCCCCTTTGCTGGCCAAGTTGCCCCCAACTGCCCTCCTCTGCCAGCCTGGTCGCCCCTTACTGCCCCCCTCTGCTGGCCTGGTTGCCCCCAACTGCCCCCCTGCTGGCCTGGTTGCCTCCAACTGACCCCCCCCACCGGCCTGGTTGCCCCATGCAGCCTGCTATTCAGTCGTTTGGTCATCCCTCAACTAACCCCCCTGCCGGCCTTGTCGCCCCAGGCAGCCTGCTGGTTGTTACTGTTACTGTGATGGCATCCTGGACAATCTGCATATTCCTGTCTTATTAATATAGATCAGTACCTTGAAGTGACCAAATGGTTGATAAAGGGAATTTTCTCTTTACAGAAATATTCCAGATAATAAACTGAGGACTGAGAAAGGCACAATATTATAATATTGCAACCTCCAATAAATAAACTGATCTAAGCAATAATAATTAATTTTGAAAACATCACAAAGAGACATGATATACCCTCTGATGGAAGTACACAGCCCCAAACAAACAACTTCTACATCTAACTACCAATTTATCATAAGTACAAGAAATAGAGGAACATAGGAAATGATACCAGGGGGATGCAATCATGAATATTCAGGCTATGGAAAGTTCTACAGGAAAAAAACATGGTTCCTTCAACAACAACAAAATGACAAGAAAACAAAGAGTTAGAGAGGAAACCTACAGTTTAAAAGATACTTAAGAGATATAATCAATCACAATGTATGGGCCTTATATGAACTGAAATTGAAACAGACAAAATGAAAAAAAACAAAACAAAAAATTGTATAAGACAATCAAGGAGGAGAGAAAGAGAAGAGAACCTACTAACCATGCTGACCAACTGAAAAAAAAAAAAAAAAAAAAGACAATCAAGGAAAGTATGGGCACTGAATCTGATAATACAGATGAAATGACACATCTAGGGCATACCTAAAAATACCCAGGATTGCCATTTCATACTTCTTTCTTTGAGTACAAGATTTAAAAATGTAATTGAAGCTGTTTTGCAAAAACACACAATTCTATAACATTATGTGTATGTGTGTGTGCACGTGCACAAACACACACACGCATGCACACATGCACTCACACCAACTTGCTAGATTTGCTGAAATGTTAATGGGCAGACCTATACAAATTTAAGTTTTAGAAAATACTTTTGTCTTTAAAAAGCAACCGCTATCATTGAACACAATGTCAAACTATTTTTTAAAATCTCACTAAAAATGTATACCTTTTTCATAATGATCTTTAAAAAAGGTTCCTTAGCCCTGGCTGGTTTGTTCAGTGGTTAGAGCATTGGCCCATGGACTGAAAAGTTTCGGGTTGGATTCTGGTCAAAGGCACCTACCTCAGTTGTAGGCTGGATGCCCGGCCCTGGTCAGGGTGCATGAAGGAGGCTGCCAATAGATGTGTCTCTCTCAAATCAATGTTCCTCTCTCTTTCCCCCCATCCCTTCCACTTCTCTCTAAAAATCAATGGAAAAAATACCCACAGGGGAGGATTAACAAAAAAATAAAATAAAAAAAGGTTTCTTAAAACCAAGATAGCTTGATAAAATTTGCCAAATGATAAAAATGTAATAAATAATTCTAAAGATACCAAGCTTTTGGACTTAACTACAATTTTACACCAAAGGACATAATTATTTTCAAGTATGCACTGAGCTTTAGTTTTTCATAGGTCATACACTGAGTACTCATGGATAGCATCTGATTTGTAGATGAGTTATTTGGCTTATATGTTTTTTTTTTAGAAAAAATTTGACCCAATTTTTAAAATTCCGAAGATTTCACATAAAATCCAAATTTGATAGTTGTACATGCAGCAATGGGCTAGAGCACAGTAGCAGCTTCCTCTTTCAGGAAGGGTATGGCACTCTCCTTTCAACAGCCCCTATCCTACTTCCTTTCTCTGCATATATTATAGGCTAGTCTCCTTAGACATTTGAATTTGTTACCACCAGTTATAACCTAACATTGTTCTGAGGGAGGTTTTCTCATTCTTAATAAAGTAGAACACAAAAAAGAGGCTACTAGTATCTATAAGAGCCAATATCATTTAATTTAATACTTAAAAAATGCAAAAAAAGCATTTATTGTTATTATAGCATAGAAATAAATGCTACCTGCATACTGTTAAATGCTTTTTTTGACAGAGCAGTAAGGCTTACCTTCAGATCAAGGCTGCTAAGGCTTACAACATCATCATCTTTTGCTCTTCGTTTTCTTTTCTGTAAGACAAAGTAAATCTCATTCTTATATAAAAGGAATGCATGTTATCCCATTAAACAAAGACTCCATACAACTAGAAAAGTTACTTTAAAAAGTGAAGCCTTTGGCAGTATTCAGAAGAATATTTTTATGAGGAATGTTCATAAATTATCTCTACCATATATACTGTTTAAATAGTACTCCCGGATTAAATGATCTCTTGTGAAGTGATTCCACTCTATTAAAAAACTTATGTAAAATTTTTGAGAACAGTGCTCTTGTGTAAGTCAAGGGCTGTTTGTACTAGTTAGTGAAAAAGTAAGTGTATTTTATACATAAAGGCAATTAAGTTTCTTTAAAAAAAATGAACACATTTATTCTAAGGGAGAAAGGAAGTCTTCACTAGAAAAAAATAGGCTTTTTTCATGGTCCCACGTAATCACCCACTTTGAGGAGAAACTGGTGTGAGTAGAATCACAATTGAGCAAGACAGGGAAAAAGGGAAAGAGGGAAAAAGAAAAAGTCCAGACAGAAGTGGGGAAAATATGTGGAGCCTGAAAGTCTCAGAAGCAAGCCATCATGAAAACAAGAGGGAGCTCCATGAAGTTAGAAAAACTATCTGAACCAAGCCTCTTTGTTAGAAGTTCAGGGAAGCTATTCACATTAAAATGAACAGAAAATCCTCCAAGTCAAATCCTATACAAAATATCTCTAAGAAGAAAGAGAAGAAGGGACAGAGTAACAATCTCACAGGGAATGAAGGAACCTTAGAAGAATATGTTCAAAGAAGCAGAGAAAAACTATAATGTACTACTTCAAATTTAGCTAAAAGACATGAAGAAAATGACAGAAGAAGACATGAAAGAACAATATAAAGCAAAATTAGAAAAACTGCAAAATGAGGTGACAGAATTTAAGAAATCTTAATTAATCCTAAGGTCATATCCAGAAGATGCAGGAAAGTATGAAAATATGATCCTAACTTTGAAAAGCAAACTAAGCAAAAATCCCGCATATGTGTATCTTATTTGTGAGGCTGTTATTTGTAAATAAGTATATGAAAAAAATATTGAGGGATACATAACGGTGTTGTTGACATGGGTTAGAGTGGAAGTTGGGGGATAGAAAGATGAATACAGAGAGGAAAATGGGGGCACAAACTATTGCAAAAGGATTGTACTGAGGGGGAAAAAAGCACATATTAGTACATAACCATACTTATGTACTTATATGAAACTAGAGGCCCAGTGCATGAAATTCATGCACTTGGGGGGTGGGAGTGGAAGAAGCCTTCAAGTGGGGGAAGCCTTCAGTCCGGATTGCGAGGGTGCAGGCCAGGGTGAGGGACCCCATCGGTGTATGATTGGGGCCAGGGACATGGGAGGTTGGCCAGGCGAGGAGGGACCGTGGGAGGGCTTCAGGGCATGTCCACCCTGTCTCACTCAGTCCGAATCGGCTGGACCCTAGCAGCAAACAAACATACCGATTGGAGTGTCTGCCCCCTGGTGGTCAGTGCATCTCACAGAGACTGGTCGACCAGTCAACTGTCTGCCCCCTGGTGGTCAGTGCATCTCATAGAGACTGGTCGACCAGTCAACTGTCTGCCCCCTGGTGGTCAGTGCACATCATAGCAAGTGGTTGAGTGGCCTTAGCATATCATTAGCATATTACACTTTGATTGGTTGACCGGATAACTGGACAACCAGATACTTAGCATATTCGGCTTTTATTATATAGGATTGCACATGTACGTAGGAGGGATGTATACATATGAATATGTCTATATCTCTATATCTATATCTATATCTATATCTATATCTATATATATGTATATATGTATATATCCAGTCATGACAGGATCAGGAGGAGGTTGTGCGTGTAGATGGGTGGGAGGTGACTGCTTGTGTTGTGAGGCGAGTGGGAGCAGAGAGACAGGGGGGTATGCCCAAGCCGCCACCGCCAAGAGACAGCGCCCCAGCAGGCCCGGAAGCGGGAGTGGAGAGGAAGAGGGGCCTGTCCAGGCTGCCACCACTGCTCGCTGACCCCAGCAGGCCTGGGAGCAGGAGCCAAGAGGCAGGGGGGCGTGCCCAGGCCACCGCTGCCAGGAGACAGTGCCCCAGCAGGCCTGCCTCTGTGCGTGAGCTGCAGAGGAAACACCTTTTCTTACAGCTCATTGGCTAAGTTCCTGGCACACCACTTGCAGTGTTCTTGATAACTTCGGTAATAAGAATCCAAGAAGGTGATTTAGAGTTTTTCTACCTCACTCCTGGAGGAAAAAACGAAGGTTCGCTGTTGGAGGGGCTGAGAAATGTCATATCCTGCCCTAGCCAGTTTGGCTCAGTGAATAGAGCCTCGGCCTGTGGACCGCAGGGTCTGGTTTCGATTCTGATCAAGGACATGTATCTAGATTGCACGCTCTTCCCTGGCCAGGGCCCAGGTCAGGGCTCATGCAGGAGGCAACCAATCGAAGTGTCCCTCTCACATTGATGTTTCTCTCTGTCTTTCCCTCTCTCTTCCACACTCTCTAAAAATCAATGGAAAGATACTGTCAGGTGAGGATAAAAAAAAAAGAAATGTCATATCCTATGAAAGAGACATCTTGAAAATGCCTAGGAAAAGTTGTCATTTTTTTTGTGGTGAAGGGACTGGAGTCTGTGTTGATGAAAACACCTTGGCGGCTGGCAGTGCAGCAGCAGCGGGGTGATGGGGTTGGCGCCTTCCCCTGATCAGCCAGCAGAGGGATGCCAGACTACGGTTTAGGCCCGCTCAGTAGGACATCCCCTGAGGGCTCCCAGACTGTGAGAGGGGGCAGGCTGGGCTGAGGGACGCCCCAATGCATGAATTTCGTGCACCGGGCCTCTAGTATCTATATATAAAGGAATTTAACAGATTTTAAAACATCCTACTATATTTTCTTTTCATTATTTTAAAGGTAAAATAATGTTTTCATATTTATATATTCAGTCCATCTAGAATTTTACTTTTGTATGTGGTACAAGGTAAAGACTAACATGTCAGTCCACTCCTGATACTATTTATTGAAAGCACCATTTCTACATAATGCTTACGATATAGTAAGTTCTCAAATATACATAGGTCAGTTTCTGGGTTCTCTGTTTTGTTCCATCAGTTTATTTATCCATACCTGCACCCATATTATGCTGTGTAATTATAGTACCTTGGTAGTAATGCTTAATAACTAATACAGTAATTCATATGCTCCTCAACTTGTACACTACATTCACTGTTCTGGGTTTTCTATTTTTCCATGTGAACTGAGAATGACATCTATTATACTCTAACTAGAGGCCCGGTGCACAAAAATTTGTGCACTCGGGGCGGGGGGGGGGGAGGGGGTCCCCCCAGCCCGGCCTGTGCCCTCTCGAAGTCTGGGACCCCTCGGGAGATAACGACCTGCTGGCTTAGGCCTGCTCCCGGGTGGCAGAGGGCAGGCCCAATTCCTAAGTGCAGCCCCTGGTCAGGCTCAGAGCAGGGCTGATTGGGGAGTTGGGGCGCTGCCCCATCATGCACAGAGCAGGGCGGATCGGGAGGTTGCAATGCCACCCTCAGTCACGCTCAGGGTAGGGCCAATTGGGGGGTTGGGGCACCGCCCCCTGTCACACTCAAGGCAGGGTCGATGGGGAGGTTGCGGTGCCACCCCCTGTCATGCACAGAGCAGGGCCCATCAGGGGGTTGGGGTGCTGTCCCCTGTCACGCACAGAGCAGGGCCCATCAGGGGTGTTGGGGCTCTGTACCCTGTCACGCACAGAGCAGGGCTGATCAGGGGGTTGAGGAGCTCCCCTCTGTCACACACAGAGCAGGGTGAATCAGGGGGGTGGGGCGCTGCACCCTGTCACACTCAGGGCAGGGCCAATGGGGAGGTTATGGCTCTACCCTGTCACACACAGAGCAAGGGCCGTGGAGGGGGGTTGGGGCGCCACCCTCTATCACCCACAGAGCAGGGCCGATCAGGGGGTTGGGGCGCCACCACTGTCACACTCGGGGCAGGGCCGATGGAGAGGTTATGGCTCTACCCTGTCACACACAGAGCAGGGCCCGTTGGGGCGGGGGGGGGGGGGGGTTGGGGCGCCGTACCCTGTCACACACAGAGCAGGGCGGATCAGGGGGTTGGTGCGCTGCACCCTGTCAAACACAGAGCTGCAGGGCAATCAGGGGATTGGGGAGCTCCCCCGTATCAGGCACAGAGCAGGGCAGATAGGGAGGTTGTGGCCCCGCCCCCTGTCACACACAGAGCCACAGGGCGATCAGGGGTTTTGGGCGCTGCCCCCTGTCACGCTGATCCCGGTGCCGGGAGGCCTCACTGCTCCGCTGATCCCGGTGCTGGGAGGCATATTACCCTTTTACTATATAGAATAGAGGCCTGGTGCATGGGTGGAGCCGGCTGGTTTGCCCTGAAGGGTGTCCTGGATCAGGGTGGGGGTCCCCACTGGGGTGCCTGGCCAGTCTGGGTGAGGGGCTGAGGGCTGTTTTCCGGAAGCGAGTGACTGAAGCTTCCAACCGCTCCTTGTTTTCTTTCTTTTTTTTTTATTCTGGGCCAGGTTTAGCTCTGAGGCCTCACCGCTGAAAACATCGATACAATGTTGCTAAAGCCCGGCTTACTGAAAGCTGGTTTCTGGGCTTTTGTTTAGCTTCTTATTTGCAACATAGTAGATAGTTGCTTAGAGTTGCAACTGAGAGGCCGGAAAGTGAGGCAGGGAACATTGGAGTCCGTAGTCACTGAAGCAAGCAAGCCTCATGTTTGCTTCCAGCTGCCTGGCTGCTGGCCGCCATCTTGGCTGACAGTTAATTTGCATATACTCACTGATTAGCCAATGAAAAGGGTAGCGGTCGTACGCCAATTACCATGTTTCTCTTTTATTAGTGTAGATGGGATTTCTATCACAACTACACTCTGAATTTATTAATTTGGAGAAGAATTGACATTTTTAAAAATATATATTTTATTGATTTTTTACAGAGAGGGAGAGGGATAGAGAGTTAGAAAGATCAATGAGAGAGAAACATCAATCAGCTGCCTCCTGCACACCCCCTACTGGGGATGTGCCCACAACCAAGGTACATGCCCTTGACCGGAATCAAATCTGGGACCCTTCAGACCACAGGCTGATGCTCTATCCACTGAGCCAAACCGGTTAGGGCAAGAATTGACATTTTTATGCTATTGAGTATTTCCTTGTCTGAATGTGATATATCACCATGTAACTAAGTGTCCTATGTTCTTTACTAATGCTTTCCAATCTATATATATAAAAGGCTAATATGCAAAGTGTCCCTTTGGGAGTTCGACCGAGAGTTCAATCGCTTGCTATGATGTGCGATGACCACCATGGGGTGGTGCAGAACGAAGGAAGGCCCCGGCCGGCAGCCAGGGAAAAAAGGCCCTGCCCAGCAGCCAGAAGGCCCTGATTGGCCCAGATCGCCAGCCAGGTCTAGGGACCCTACTAGTGCATGAATTTTGTGCACCAGGCCTCTAGTATTTCCCATAAAGTCTTACAGATCTTAAAAAAAAAAAGTCTTGAAGATCTTTTCATAGATTTATTCCTAGATTTTAAAATTGTTTTATTATAATAAACTAGAGGCCTGTTGCACGAAGAGATTCGTGCAATAGGCCTTCCCTTCCCTTGGCTGCTGGCACCAGTTTGCCTCTGGCACCTGGGATCCAGGCCTTCGCTCTGGCCGGGCTCCAGCTGGAGCCGACCCTGGAGCCATCAGGCTTCGCTGCTCCAACCCCGGGGCCGTCAGGCTTAGCTCCGCCGCTTGGAGCCTACATATGCAAATTAACCGCCATCTTTGTTGGGTTAATTTGCATACTCTCCTGATGGGCTGGTTAGCATAGCGAAGGCATGGTCAACTTACATGTTTGTCTATTATTAGGTAAGATGCATCTTTAAAGTTACATTTAACTGTTTATTGCTAGTATATATACACTAGAGGCCCGGTGCATGAAAATTCGTGCACTCTGGTGGGTCTCTCAGCCCAGCCTGCAAGCTCTCACAATCCGGGACCCTTCGGGTAAGGTCCAGTCCCAAGACAGCATGGCTCTGGTTGCCCAGAGCCTACGGGCTGGGCGTAAGGACCAAGAGGCCAGTCCGATGGCAGCATGGCTCTGCTTCCCTGGAGCCTGCGGGCAGGGATAGGGACCCAGAGGCCAGTCCAATGGCAGCATGGCTCCGTTCCTACAGCTCCATCCCGCCGCCATGCCATGGGTGGCCGGGACCCAGGATTGACTCCTATTGTGGGCAGCTGGGATGCAGGACCGACTCCTGCCATGGGCCACACCAACCGGAACCCTAACCTGGTGCTCGGTTGTCCATCCTGATGTTTCAGTCATGACGGACCCTGGCTCTTTATATATTAGGATTCTATTGATTTTTTAAAAAATTAAGTTTATTGGGATGACATTGGTTAATAGGATCATATATGTTTCAAGTATACATTTCTATGATACAAGATCTGTATATTGCACTGTGTGCATACCACCCAAAATCAAACCCTCTTCTGTCACCATTTATTAGGTCAACTCCAACTCCACGATCCATCTCACCACCTCCTTCTCTCTGGTAACCATCACACTCCTGTCTGTCTCCATGAGTTTCAGTTTTATATCCCACATATGGGTGAAGTCATGTGGTTCTTAGTTTTTTCTGGCTGACTTATTTCACTTAGCGTAATATCTTCAAGATCCATTCATGTGTTGCAAATAGCAGTATTCTATCTTATATGATGGCTGAGTAGTATTCCATCCTATATAAAAAGCTAATATGCTAATTAGACTGAAGAGCTGAACGACCTTCCAGACATCCTTTCAGACAAACTTCCGGACGAAGCCGGGGGTGTGATGGCTGGGCAAGGCTGCGAGGGGCTGCAAGGACTGGCCGAGGCTGCTAGGGGCAGTCAGGGCGGGCCGAGGCTGAGAGGGGCTGTGAGGGCTGGCCGAGGCAGCCAGAGCTGTGAGGGCCAAACCCCGAGCACGAATTTCATGCATTGGGCCTCTAGTTATATATATTTACCACATCTTCTTTATCCAATCCTCTATCGAAGGACACTTTGGTTGTCTCCATGTATTAGCCAATGTGAATAATGGTGCAATGAACATAGGGGTGTATATATCTTGGTGGATACATATTTTCAAGTTTCTCAGGTACATACCCAGGAGAGGGATTGCTGGGTTCTATGGTAAGTCTATTCTTAATTTTTTGAGGAATTGCCAGACTGTTTTCCAGGGTGGCTGTACTAGTCTACAGTCCTGGCAACAGTGAATGAGGGTTCCCTTTTCACTACTTCTCCACAATACTTATTACCTACTAGAGGCCCGGTGCACAAAATTCGTGCACGGGTAGGGTCCCTAGGCCTGGTCGGCGATCAAAGCCAATTGGGGCCTTCGTTCCCCAGCTGCCGTCCAGGGCCTTCCTTCATTCCATGCCAACCCCTGGTGGTCAACACACATTATAGCAAGTGGTTGAACTCCCGAGGAGATAATTTGCAAATTAGTTTTTTATTATATGGGATAAGATTTTGTTGATAATAGCCATTCTAACAGGTTTGAGGTGGTATCTCATTGTAGTTTTGATTTCCCTAAGAGCTAGGGAAGTTGAACATCTTTTCATATATCTGTTAGCCATTTGTATGTCTTCTTGGAAGATACTGATACCTTTTTTTAAAATATATTTTTATTTCAGAGAGAAAGGGAGAGGGAGAGATAGAAACATCAATGATGAGAGAGAATCATTGATTGGCTGCCTCCTGCACACCCCCAACTGGGAATCAAGCCCACAACCCAGCCATCTGCCCATAACCAGAATCGAACCTGGGAACCTTCAGTCCACAGGCTGATGCTCTATCCACTGAGCAAAACTGGCTAGGGCCTAATATCTTTTGATAATGTTTATAGTCAGTAACCTTGCTTGAACTCTTATTAGTTCTAATAGCTGCTATTAATATTCTCTTATGGATATTCTATGTAGACAATTATGTTTTCTCTAAGTAATGAAATCATACTGTCCTTTCTTTTCTAATTTGTATATCACTTGTTTTCCTGTCTTACTGTGCTGGCTAGGAGTACTAGTATAATGCTAAACAGACACAGTTATAGTAGACTTTTTTCCTAAATTGAAAGATATATTTAAACATTTTACCATTACCATCATGTTTGTCGTTTGTGAAAAGTCTCAGATTAAGGAAGTTTTCTGTTCTATAACTGGTTTGTCAAGAATTTCATGGGTAAATTTTATTTTTTCTCATTATTACTTTTCCTTCTATTTCCTTTGAGTTACTTCATTGTTCTTTTCCTAACCTTTTGAGGTAGATGCTTAATTTTTCTTCTTTTTTTAAATATTTCAAGAAAAACGATCTTAAATATAATAATGTTACAGCAATAACATTAATATCTCAAGAAAAACAATTTTAAATATGATGTTGCATGCAATAAACACCAATTATTCAAAAAAATGATCTTACAGCCCTAACCGGTTTGGCTCGGTGGATAGGGCATCAGCCTGTGGACTCAAGGGTCCCGGGTTCGATTCCGGTCAAGGGCATGTACCTTGGTTGCGGGCACATACCCAGTGGGGAGTGTGCAGGAGGCAGCTGATCGATGTTTCTGACTCTCTATCCCTATCCCTTCCTCTATGTAAAAAACCAATAAACTATATTAAAAAAAAAATGCTCTTACATATAGTAATATTACATGCAATAAACATTAATATTTCAAGAATAAAAGAATTTTAAGTGTAATATCACCAAAACTGTACTAACATAGTATGATATCACAAAAGTTGTGGGAAATATTAAAAATCTGCAAATAACAGGGTTACTTCTATTATATCCTAGTATATTTTCCCCCCTCTAGCTCTATTTTTGTTCATCAGTTTATGTTGTTCATTATATTCTTCAAATGAGTGAGATCATGATATTTATCTTTCTCTGAGTTATTTTGCTTAGCATGATGCTTTTAAAGTCTATTTTGTTGGATATGAGTATTGCTACTCCAGCTTTTTTTTTTCTTTTCCATTTGCATGGAAATTTTTCCCCCATCCCTTCAGTTTCATCCTGTGTGTGTGTTGTTTTGAGGCAGGTCTCTTATAGACAGTATATAGTTGGGTCATGTTTTTGTATTCATTCAGCTACCTTACACCTTTTGACTGGAGCATTTAATCCATTTACATTTAGGGTTATTAATGAGAGGAACTTATTTATAGCAATTTTAATTCTGTATGGCTAGGTTTCTCTGTTTTTTCTTCTCAGCCAGTGGTTCTCAACCTGTGGGTCGCGAACAATGAAAATACATCCTGCATATCAGATATTTACGTTACGATTCATAACAGTGGCAAAATTACAGTTATGAAGTAGCAACAAAAATAATTTTATGGTTGGGGGTCACCACAACATGAGGAACTGTATTAAACGGTCACGGCATTAGGAAGGTTGAGAACCACTGTCAGCATTTCTTGTAATGCTGGCTTGGTGGTGATGAACTTCTTTAGCCTTTTTTTTTTTGGCTGGGAAGCTCTTTATTTGACTGTCTATTTTGAATGATAGCTTTGATGAATATAGTAATCTTGGTCTCAGATCCTTGCTTTCCATTACTTTGAGTACCTCATGCCATTCCCTTCTGGCCTGTAGAGTTTTGGATGAGAAATCAGGTGTCAGCCTTATGGGAACTCATCTGTAGGTAATTTTTCTTTTCTCTTGTTGCCTTTATGATTCTCTGTCTTTAATTTTTTGGCATTTTAATTATGATGTGTCTGGGCATGGGTCTGTTTGGGTTCTTCTTGTTTGGGGTTCTCTGTGCCTGCTGAACTTGTGTGACTTTTTCTTTTAACAGGTTACAGAAGTTTTCTACCATTATTTCTTCAAACACCTTCTCTATTCCTTTCTCCCTTTCTGCCTCGTCTGGCACACCTACTATTTTGTATATCACTTGTATATGTTAAAATATAGTAAAAAACCTATATTTTACTAACATTGTTACATTTCACATCGTCCGTCCCACAGCTCCCTTAAGCTGTCCTTCTGCTTTTTAATTGTTTTATTCTTTTGGTTCTCTAATTGAGTGATATTTTCAATTCTTCTAATTTACTGATTCAATCCTCAGCTTCCCCTAATCTGCTGTGTATTCCTTCCAATGTGTTCTTTATTTGTGTTATGTCATTCTTTATCTCAGACTGTTCTTTCATAGATACTATATCTTTTTTCATTCTGTTGAGCATTTTTAACATTACTCTGAACTCTGTTTCAGATAAATTTCTTATCATCTGCCTCATTTATCTCTTCTTCTGGAGAATTCACTAGTTCTTTCATTTGGGGGTTGTTTCTTTGTTTCCTCATTTTGGTTGTATGTTTGGGTTTGTGACTATGTTTTATGTTGATCATCCACACCTCTCAATCTCTATTGCAGGACAGTGTTAAAAGCTGTTTCTGACTAAATGGATCAGGCAAAGACTCAAAGTCTCCAGAGACCACCTCTGTCTACAGACTAATAGGATTTTGACTTGAATTGCCCCCAGGCAATCGTCCTCAGGTGGGGGGAGAGTTTTTTTCAACAAGGTGAGGCAGTTGCTTCTGCCTAGAGCAGGGGTGGGCAAACTTTTTGACTCGAGGGCCACAATGGGTTCTTAAACTGGACCAGAGGGCCGGAACAAAAGCATGGATGGAGTGTTTGTGTGAACTAATATAAATTCAAAGTAAACATCATTACATAAAAGGGTACGGTCTTTTTTTTTTTAGTTTTATTCATTTCAAAAGGGCCAGATCCGGCCCACGGGCCGTAGTTTGCCCACGGCTGGCCTAGAGGCTAATTATTACTTTTAATTTCTTAAGTGGCCTCAGGGCAAGATGTTTTCCAATAAGGTGTGTCGTCTCTCCCCTCCATCCCCCCTGCAAGGCAAATGTCTGTGTGGGAAAGATGTCCTCCACTGTGTGAGGGAATGACTCAGACCAGGAGACTTGGGGTGTCTGCCTTCTGAGCTCTAACCCCTGAGTCCTGGGTTCTGGTCTCATAGCTCCATTCCACTCCCCCCTCCCTCTGCCAGAGCACAAGGTGGGTGGCTCCACAGGGAATTTTTGTGTGCTGACTCTTTAAGAGGGTGCCCAAACTTTCAGCTGCCACTCCTTGACAGATAGCACCCCACTGTTTTTCACAGCTAGATGTTATGTTGGGACCTTCCTCAGTTTTGTGCTCTCTGCTGGGGAGCCCAGCTTTGGGATTAGATTCCAGAATTCTCAGTGGCACCCCCCACAGCTGAGATACCTCTCCAGGACTTCAGTTGCCATCTGTGGGTGCCCAGCCAGCCCTTTCGTGCCTCTGCCCCTCCTATCAGTCTCTATGCGGTTTCCATCTTTGGTCCTTGGGTATCAGGGTACTCTCCTGTGAGTTTACCATTGATTATTCAGAAAGCCTTTCCATGTTTCAGTTGTAATTCCAGCTTGTTCCTGGGAGCATGTCCTTGCAGCATCCTCCTACTCTGCCGCCATTTTTAATTCACCAATTTTTGTTCTTTTCTTAAACTATGTATTTAAAAATTATAAATATCCCTCTTATAATTCCTTAATGACATTCCAAACGTTTTAATATATAAACAATAAGATATTTCTTTTGTCATGGCAGACCTCTACAAAAGTGTTTTCCCTAGTGGGATGTACCCATCCTGGAGGATATACAAGATATCTTCCCTGGGGTGGGCAGGAGGAAAATGTTAGAACTTTTATTTTTATGTATTTCTTAATCCTTAAAAATAAGCTTTACTAATATTTAATATATGGATGATGAGTTAATCAGTACTCACATTATATGGTTAAGAAAAATAGTGATCTAATCAGATCCAACAAGAAGTGAGTCCCAAACTGAAATTATCATGGCTACCTGAAATATATTTTTATGTCCAGTATCATTAACTTCACTCTTAATGTGTATTGTGCTTTGAGATAATCCTATATAATAAAAGGCTAATATGCAAATAGACTGACAGTGGAACAACCAAACATTCGGTCACTATGATGTGTGCTGACCACCAGGGGGGCGTGTGCAGAACATGGTGGGCCATGGCGGGATGGTAGAGGTGAGTGGGGGCACCAAAACAAGGCAGGGCGCCTGTCACTATCATCGGGGTGAGCCTCTGTTGGTTACTGAAAATTCTTTGCTCCCGTGCCACGGTCCTGCCTGGCACTCACACCCTCAGCCCGTGCCATAGCTACCGAGTGCACCTGCTGCTGGTGCCAGTCCCAATCACAAGGCGCCATCAGCGGGTGCAAGTGGCACCTGCCAGCCTTGATCACCCCTGAGGACTTCTCCACCTCCCCTTGCTCCTGAGGGGCTATAGGGGCAGCAGCCGCCGCTTGTATCCACTGACAGAGCCAGCCCCGCTCACACCCGCTGACGCTGGCCCCAATTGCTCCGTGCCATCAGCGGGCATGAGTAAGGCCAGTGCTGTCATCAAGCCAGGGCTGGCGCCATCAGCGCGTGGGAGCGGTGGTGGCGAAAGTGGGGCTGCATGCAGACGGGACAGGGAACTGCAGCAGGAGGGGCTGGGCGGGGTCATGGAGATTGGGCTGAGACCTGCCCCTGTGCCTACCGCAGCCTCGTGGCCCACAGTTCTTTTCAAGGTGCACGAATTCATGCACTGGGTCCCTAGTTAATTAATAATGGTGGTATATACAAAAGTTATAAATAAACATACCAGGGACATATGCTCAAATATTTTTGCTGATAGGTTTGCAAATCAAGTTTAGAAACACTTCTAAACTTTTTCTGTTTAAGTGTAGGCTCATCAGATAGTAAGGGAAAAGGATCAAGATGAAAAAAGTTGCAAAGGAAATACAGAATTGCATTAAAATCAAAAGATACTTTCTGTGAATGCTTATCTCGCCAATTAATGTATATAATTAGTATAAGAGTACAGAAGTCTTGAACAGGAGTCCCCAACAGAAATATAAATTAAAGACAAAAGAATAGAATACAAATTAAATATGTACTGATGTATCCATCAGCACATAATTACGGGCACACAAGTAAAGTTTAGCATGCTAGAAATAGAGTCACTTTTGCTATTTCAAATAAATAAGAACAGCATAAAAATCATGCTCTATTTGTACATACTTTGTTTAGGTGAGTACTAAGAAGTAATGTGTTTTTAATTACAAAAATAATTAATTTTCAGGTGTCACTTTGCGCAAAGTTAGATGTCTCTATAAATCTCATTCTAAAGATAATGAAGAAGTCCCTCTATACTAAAATGATTAATAACAGAAAGCAATTCATTCCTCATATCCTACATTTTTATATTTTTCAACCAAGAAAAAAGCTGCTAGAGTATGTAACAAAAATAAATTAATGTTTCATAACATTCTTTTAACTTTAACACTGGTGGGAATAAGAGAAAGGTTTACATAGAGTTAAAGATGAATGTTTCTTTCCAAAACATGTTTTATATTTAGTTGAAATAAAAATGTCTTTTAGTTTGTTAGCAGGATAAATTAGGATACTAAAGATGTTGAGAGAAATACAAACAACTGAGCTGTACACCAGACTGAAAGACAATACACCAGGAAATAATTCTATCTAATGTCTTGAAATAAAAACCTAGGCATCTACTCACCAAAGTGAAGTCCCAGTGGGGTCCAGGTGTTAAAAATGTGAAGGAGCTACCTCTCCTAAGGGAATATCTGTTAACAGAAATTAAAACAACAAATAGAGAATAATGTCAGTAAAATAAAGCACTAGACATATAAAAAACTAATTCTTTTCAGTTTCAAAACTGTTTAATGTAGCCTATTAGTCATTCAACCATAAAAAAAAAAAAAGCAAGGTACAGGTCCTAGTTACTTTTAGAATCTTCATAAAATTGACAGAACCTTTATAACATTAGTGAATAGATTAAGAGTATTTAAAAAAAATAATTACCAAACCAAGCAGTTTATTTTAGGAACATATACAAGGTTCAATTATATGGAATCTCTTTATATATTACACTAATAGGTTAAATAAAAACAGTAAATGATGGAAAAATATTTGATAAAACTTAACATTCATGTTTAGTATTTTAAAAATAATAAAAAGGTATTCTTTTAAAAAAATGTTATATATATATATATTTTATTTCAGAGAAAGGAAAGTAGAGGGAGAGAGAACCATTAATGATAAAAGAGACTCATTGATTGGGATGGGCTGCCTGCACGTCCCCTTTTGGGAATGGAGCTCAGACATGTGCTCTGACTGGGAATTGAACTGTGACCTTCTGGTTCATGGGCTGACACTCAACCAGGGTTGATGCTCAACCACTGAGCCACATGGCCTGGGCTAAAAGGGTATTCTTAACATCTGTTTAATATAAGCCTAAGCAACTGTTACAGCAGAACAACTGGTTAATATGATGCACACTGAGCACCAGAGGGCAAACGCTCAATGCAGGAGCTCCCCCCTGGTGGTCAGTGCGTTCCCACAGGGGGAGTGCTCCTCACCCAGAAGTTAGGCTCATGGCTAGTGAGGGCAGCTGCCACGGCGGGAGCCTCTCCTGACTCCACGGCAGCACTACTGAGCAGTGGCAGCACTACTGAGTGGCGGCAGCAGGTGCAGTGGGCCAGGATGAGCGTTAGTGGCATGGTGCCGGGCCCCAGTTTGGGCTCCTCCCTGGCTTCCTGCCGCTTGGCAACTGCTACATCCCCCGAGGGGTCCCGGACTGCAAGAGGGATGCCCAACTGCCGGCTTAGGCCCGATCCCGGTGCCGTTCTCTGTAGAAGGAAGTCAGTCTGAACAACTGAGTGACTCAGGGAAGTGCAGGGAACTCAGGGTGAGCCTGCCTCTGCGCTTGACTTACCTACTCGAGGATATTTGCAGGACAGACTGTGGTGGCCCAGCCCGTGCACATGCAGCAGCTACTGAAGCTCAAGCAGCAGGCTGTGCAGCAGCAGCAGGCCATCCAGCCATAAGCCAGCAGTTGGACATCCCCCAAGGGGTCCAGGACTGCCAGATGGCGCAGGCCGGGCTGAGGGAGCCCCTCCCCCAGTGCACGAATTTCGTGCATCGGGCCTCTAGTAATAAATAAAATCTAAATGTATTTAATTTGCAGTTCACATTAAATTTCTTTCATGTACTGATTTTTTTAAAATTATGATTTAATAAAGCAAATAAAAGGTTTTGAATAACTATATTTGAGACAAAGGTCTTATGATTAAAATTTGACTAGGATTTTGTTCTTTATTAAGTGACAGATTTTTCTTGTCATCTTTCCATGCAATGTAAATAAATAAAGAGAATCCTTATGACAAAACCCTGTCTTCATCTTTATAAAATATAAACCTTAATGTTTATAAAACATGGAGAAAAATCACTAAACTAGCACAGGAAATAAAAATAGTTTATAAACTATAGTTGTTGCTAATCATTTCAGATGTAAATAGTTTTTTTTCTCCTTTGTGGAAATAAAGATGAACCAAATGAGAAAAGTAAAGGCTATCACTTGTATTTGGCAGACTCAAAATCAGGCTGAGGAGGGAAAGCTTTATAGTAGGAAAAAAGAGACAGCTTTAGATCTGCCCTGATTGGAGGCTACTGGCAGGCTAACCAGGAGCAGGCATCCTATATGATTTATTGGGGTGTAATTTGGCTTGCTCTATCTGGTTGTTTCTAAGTTAGAAGGAAGGACAAAAATTAAGGAAGCTGGCAGGGATTGATCAAATCCTGGTCATTTGGGGCCAAATGTTATTAAAGTTACTGTTTGGCTTCCTGGATTACCAGTCCATTCTCCAATTTTATATTCCACTAGAGGCCCGGTGCACAAAAATTTGTGCATTCGGGGAGGGGGGGGGGGAGGAGGTCCCTCAGCCCAGCCCGTGCCCTCTCACAGTCTGGAACCCCTCGGGGGAAGACCACTTGCGGGCTTAGGCCCGCTCCCCGGGAGATTGAGCCTAAGCTGGCAGTCAGACATCCCTCTGGCAGCCCGGGAGCCCTCAGGGGATGTCCACTTGCCAGTGGGGAGCAGGCCTAAGCTGCAGTCGGACATCCTTAGCGCTGCTGAGGAGGCAAGAGAGGCTCCCACCACCATCGCTGTACTGGCAGCCGTCAGCCTGGCTTGTGGCTGAGCAGAGCTCTCCCTGTGGGAGCGCACTGACCATCAGGGGGCAGCTCCTGCATTGAGCGTCTGCCTCCTGGTGGTCAGTGTGTGTCATAGTGACCAGTCATTCCCAGGTGTTCTGCTGTTAGGGTCAATTTGCATATTACCCTTTTATTATATAGGAGTGCCTGGCCAGCCTGGGTGAGGGGCTGATGGCTGTTTTCAGGCTGACCACAGCCCCCAGCCACCCAAGCTCCCAGTGGAGGCTGGCTGGAAGCAGGTATCTGGGATTTATTTAGCTCCTATAATTGAAACTTTGTTGCCATGAGCGGAGGCCACAGCCGGCTCAGGGCAGGCGGGAAGCTTGGCTTCCTCCATCGCCCAGGCAACCAAGCCTCCTGCTTGCTCCAGCTCCGTGGCTGCCTGCCACCATCTTGGTTGGGTTAATTTACATATAGTCGCTCTGATGGCTGGTGGGCATGGCTTGGGTGTTGCGAAGGTATGGTCAATTAGCATCTTTGTCTTTTATTAGTGTAGATATCTCATCCTTGATCCTCAAGGTCTTTGTTCACTGTAAGTTACAGAAACACAACAGATAGCTATTTTTTCCTACAATAATTCATAAGTTTAAATCAAATATAGGTTCTTGTATTTTTGAAGCTAAATATAAAGAAGTTTGTTTACATTTTGACAAGGGAAAAGGACTACAATAGAAAGAGGATGTCAAAACAGCTTCACCGAAGAATTAATATTTAATTAATACAAAAGCTGCATCAAAGAGAAACAGCAATTAACACAGCATACAAGAGCCAGGAAGGCTCTTTGGACAAATGGAATAGCACATATTAAGGAGGACTGAAATAAATTATATTCAGGAACTCCAAGTAGTTCCTTATGTTTGAGAATCAAAAGAAATAAGGAAGGGGTAGATCATAATAAAAGAACTTACATACATCCCTTAAAGAGTATAAGCTTGATCTTAAACATGTATGGCAATTATTAGCTATTGAATTCTAAGTAAGAGAAGCATGGATTAGAACAGCGGTTCTCAACCTGTGGGTCGCGACCCCTTTGCTGGTGGAACGACCCTTTCACAGGGGTCGCCTAAGACCATCAGAAAACACATATATAATTACATATTGTTTTGGTTTTTTTTTAATTAATTTTTTACAGAGAGGAAGGGAGAGGGATAGAGAGTTAGAAACATCGATGAGAGAGAAACATCGATCAGCTGCCTCCTGTGCACCCCCCACTGGGGATGTGCCCGCAACCAAGGTACATGCCCTTGACCAGAATCGAACCTGGGACCTTTCAGTCCGCAGGCCGAAGCTCTATCCACTGAGCCAAACCGGTTACAGCTACATACTGTTTTTGTGATTAATCACTATGCTTTAATTATGTTAAATCTGTAACAATGAAATTGGGGGTCACCACAACATGAGGAACTGTATTAAAGGGTTGCGCGGCATTAGGAAGGTTGGGAACCACTGGATTAGAAGAAGTCTTGGTCAGAAAGACCAGTTAGGAGGTAACTCCAATACTGCTTACAATAGATGGTAAGGGGCTGAGGCAATAGCAGCAAGGTTTAGAAAGGAAGCAAATTAAAAAGGGTTCAATGACAAAATAGATTTTTCTTTTTCCTTGCTATGCCTGTTCAGTTACTACCAAGGTTTTTGGCATAGTGAAATATGATGCTACTAATAATTAGAAATAGACACTATTAGTAAAGAATACATTGTTTCAGGCAAGGCTATTTTCCTGAAGGGAATGGAAGGGACCTACAGGCAGATTATCTCATTAGTACTGATCAGGGAATTCCTTGTGGACTGGTTAAAGGTTACATTCCAGGGAAGCTGAAACTGCAATTAGATTAAGTAGAATATCTTGGTCTGCTGAGGTGGGGCTTGGTGCAAGTGACTCCATTTTGGGTCTGTTGTTTCTCTTTAACAGATTAAAATACAGTAAGCCTTTTAATACTCTCTCTTTTAAAATATGTTTTTATTGATTTCAGAGAGATGAAAGGAGGAGAGACACAGAAACATCAATGAGAGAGAAACATTATCCAGCTGCCTCCTGCGCACCTCCTACTGAGGATCAAACCTGCAACCTGGGCATGTGCCCTGACCAGGAATGGAACTGGTGACCTCCTGGTCCATGGAATGACACTCAACCAACTGAACCACATTGGGCAAGTCTTTTAATACTCTTGGAGCTCCTTGTTACTTTTTTTTAAGCCTCTTTAAGGAGAGCAAGATAACTTAAGGAAATGATTTTGCCACTGCAGAGAAGTCAAGCCACAATGAAGAAAACAGTATGATTTTTGGATAAAACAGTGGAACAACGCGTTTAAGTTAAACAAAAAAGACATCTGAAATATAAGTCTTATGACTAAACTCTATAAAGGTATAATATTATAAACAAATGGTACAAGATTATAGAAGAAACAGGATCTTCATACTATGACTTACCATAGAACACACTTGTTAAAAACACTGCGATAGGTAAGCGCTATCATATACTACATGACTGAAAATAGCCTTTAGTGGGAATTGAGTTGAGAAGCAGCAATTATGATTTCTCAGATTATTTTTAATCTAATACAAATATTTATTCCAAAGTAGTAATCATAGTGGCACTTAAAATATTCAATAAACACTGCCATTCAGATATAAGACAAGTGTTAAGAACACAAAACCAAAGCTATTTTTTCTCTATTCCCTAAAATCGAGCATACTGACTTTAGAATAAATTTGATGTCTGAAGGCTGAAAAGAAAAATACTTCTTAGGAATTTTAAACAGGTTAACAAACTGGAAAAATATTTCCAACTGGATGGCAAAATTCTTTCCAGCACTAGCTATAATCAGCTTTATAGTAATGCTATTTTTTCCCATTTCAATAACAAGTATCTATTTATTTTGAAACCCATGGAAAAAAGTAACCCAAAATACAAATTTTGCCCAGAAAGCATGGGAGACAGTGCCAACTTTGAAAAATCATTGGAAGACATAGTTATTTTTCACAGGGGTCAGACTCAAAATGTAATAGCTATTTTAAATCCTTGTGGAAAAATTTTTTGATTTCACCAAGCAAAAAGATTGAAACTGTCCTTTTAGAAGACACCCAATAGAGTCCATTTAGAGGGAAGTTTAAAAGATAAAATAATAAGTGACAGTTTTTCATTTTATCAATAATTTTTGTCACATCCCTTTTTTTATACATTCAAGTAATTATAATATAATATAAGGCATAAAATAAATAATACATTAAGGAACTGGCTTGGTATACAAAGTTATGTTTCCTATTAGCCCATTGTGATTATTCCTTGGCCTCTAACATACTTCCTTTTGTATTTGGTGTGTTTTTGAACAATGTATATTATTTTTGCATTAAGATAGTTTTAGTTTAAACAAAACATAATTACAATGACAAAGTTGATGTTAAAAAAGAGAATCATTGTTAATTCATCCTTAAACCAAATTATATTTTCAGAGATTATGATCTGTGTCACCGTACTCCCAGTGATGGAAGATAATTAAGAACTGAATTGGAACTATAAATGGCAGAAAGGTAGCTCAACAAACGATTTTCATAAAATATATAAAACAATATAAGTGAGGTAACTCTTCCAACTGAAAAGGAAAACAAACTACAAAAACAGAAAGATACTGGCTTAAAATAAGGTAGATATTTAGGGGTTTATAATGAAAAACAACTAAAATGATTGAGAGAAGTTTTTAAACAGCAAGCAAAATGGACTAATGATGGAAATATAGCAGAGTAGGTAATTGACATTAGCAAGAAGAAAGACTTTGAGGCACAGGGACACCTAAAATATGACAAAGTGTAATTGAAAGTTGTTTGGGATGCCTCCAGATATGTTAAGAAAAATTACTCCCTATCTGAAAACAAGAAATGCAGCTGCTCAGCTAAAAAAGTTGCTCCCACACACGAGCAAGTACAACTCAAATAAATGCCTCAGCTTAATTACAAACTATCACTTGTAACTTGAAAATAGCTAAAGTTAAAAATGTTAACCTGTAAATGCTCAGGTACCATTAATGTACAAATAATTATGTAAACTATGCTCTATAGTTAACACTTGTTGATTTGGGAGGGGGGGTACGCTAAACTATTCAGTTCTCAATTTCTTTGCAAATTAGACAAAAGAGAAAAGACAATTATCACTGAAACAGTTCATTTATTTAAATCGAATATCTGATGAATTTGATACTACTCTTTTGACACTTCAGCACCTTTACTATTAAGGAACTGTCTCTTTTCCCACTTCATAAAGATTTTGGAGGAGCTGATAATCATGTACACTATATACCCATTCATATAGGTTTCTCATCTGAGAGTTCCAAATAACAGATACTTCTTAGAAAACCTCTAGTCTAGAACACAGCTGAGCATCTACCAGTAGGCACCAGCACACACACATTCCAAACATAACATTAGTGTTTGTATCACACAATTTTAACATACTTATCAGATTGCCTTGCCCACAGTATCAAATTCAGGAACAAGGGTACAGGGGGTAATGAAAGCAGCAAGTTAACAGTGAGGGAAGAGAAAAATACCTACAAGCACACATCATTAAAAATCTAGTAGCTTTTTTATCACCTCACACTTGCTAAAATGACTACCATCAATAAATCAACAAATAGTAAGTGCTGGAGAGGATGTAGAGAAAAGGGAACCCTAGTACACTGCTGGTGGAAATGCAAACTGGTACAGTCACTATAGAAAACTGGTGTTTCCTCAACAAATTAAAAATGAAATTGCCATTTGACCCAGTGATCTCACTTCATTTAGAAAGATGTATTCTTAGGAATATATCCTAAGAATCCCGAAACACCAATCAGAAAGAATATCATATATGCACTCCTATGTTCATAGCAGCATTATTTACAACTAGAGGCCTAGTGGATGAAATTCGTGCATGAGTACGGTCCCTAGAACTGGCTGGTGATCAGGGTCAATCTGTGGGACGAGTGGCAGGGTGATCGGAGCCCTCCGCTTGCACCCGCATTGGCTGGTCTGACGTCGCCCACTCTCTGGCCCCGCCCCCCCATCACCGCCAGTCACCTCCCTATGCAGGGCGATAGGCAGGGCCCCCACTGGCACCCACCTTGGCTGGCCTGGGGCCTGCAGGATGGGGGTAGCTCCTGCATTGAGCATCTGCCCCCTGGTAGTCAGTGTGCATCATAGCGACCGGTCGTTCCGCCGGTTGGTCTGCCGTTTGGTCAATTTGCATGTTAGGCTTTTATTATATAGGATAGCTAAGATCTGGAAACAGCCCAAGTGCCCATCAGTAGATGAGTGGATAAAAAAAACTGTGGTCCATTTACTAGTAAACAGTGGAATACTATGAAGCTGTGAAAAAGAAGGATCTCTCATACTTTGAGACAGCATGGAGGGACATCAGCCAGAGAAAGATAAGTATCACATTATCTCACTTATATGTGGAATCTAATGAACAAAATAAACCAAATAACAAATAGGTTTAGAGATATGATGGCATGCAACAAACTGAGATCTCAGAGGGAAGAGATGTGGGAAGAGATTAACCAAAGAACTTATATACACATGGGCACAGACAATAGTGTGGTGTAGGCCTGTGGTGGGATGCGAGCCAGGTGGAGATGGACAAAAAAGGGGGGAAATAGGGGACCTCAGTAATAATCTCAATAATAAAAATGAATCTAAAAAAAATGAAAAAAAATCTAGTAGCCTTTGAAAAAGTTTGGCAATTCCTTAAAAATAAGCTTACCATATGACCCAGCAATTCCACTCCTAGAAATCTACCCAAAAGAAATGAAAACATGTCCACAGAAAGACTTGTATGTAACTGTTCATAACAGTATTACCCATAACTAGAGGCCCAGTGCATGATTTGTGCACAGGTGGAGTCCAGCCGGCCCACCCTAATTGGGGCGATCGGCGGCTCTGGGGCCAGGACTGAGTGCAAGCAGGGACCTTGCCAGCAGTGGGTGCGAGAGGCGGCTGCTGACCCTGCTCACCCCTTAGGAGCAGGGATAGTTGGAGAAACCTTGAAGGGCAGTCGGGGCTGGCAGCTGCCGCTTGCACCTGCTGACGGTGCAGAGCGATCAGGACCAGAGCTGGGTGCCAGTAGCAGGTGCGAGCAGCGGCTCCAGCATGAGCAGTGGGTGTGAGCAGGGCTGGCGCCAGCAGCAGATGTGAGCACCGAGCGAGATTGCAGCGCGTGTGAGTGAAGAATTTTCAGTAACCACCAGAGGCTCTCCCCGATGACAGCAACTGGTGCCCGCCTTGGTCTGGCGCCCCAGCTCACCTGCTCCATCATCCTGCCATGGCCGACGCCAGCCATGTTTCACGCTCTGCTGCCTGCAGCTGACACCAGTCATGTTCCATGCGCCACCCCCCCAATCCCCCAGTGGTCAGCACACGTCATAGCAACCAGTTGTTCTGTCTGTTTGCATATTAGGGTTTTATATAAATAGATGATTGGGTTGACAACAAGATCAAAAAAGAAATACAAAACTTGCTGGAAACAAATGAAAATGAACACACAACAACCCCAAATCTCTGGGACACAGCAAAAGCAGTCCTGAAATGGAAGTTCATAACACTACAGGGCTACCTCAAAAAAAACCAATAAAAATTAATAATAAACTATTTATCACTACAACTTAAAGAAATATAAAGAGAACAACAACAAAAGCCCAGAGTAAGTAGAAGGAAGGAAATAATAAATATTAGGGCAGAAATAAATGACATACAAAAAACAATACAAAAAAAATCAATGAAATCAAAGGCTGGTTCTTTGAAAAGATAAACAAGATTGATGAATTGTTAGCTAGACTCAAGAAATAAAGAGAGAGAACCCAAATAAGTAAAATCAGAAACGAAAGTGGAGAAGTAACGACTGACACCACAGAAATATAAACGATTGTAAGAAAATACTATGAACATATGCCAATAAGCTGGACAATGTGGGTGAAATGGACAAATTACTAGAAAAATACAGCTTCCCAAAACTGAATCAGGAAGAATCAGAAAACCCAAATAGGCCAATAATAACTGATGAAATAGAACCAGTAATAAAAAAAAAGCTCCCAGCAAACAAAAGCCTAGGTCTGGATTGCTTCACAAGAGTTTTACTGAGCAGTCAAAGAAAAAAACCTATACTCCCGAAACTATTCCAAAAAATCCAAGAGGAAAGAAAACTTCCAAAAGCTCTTTTTATGAGGCCAGTATTATCCTAATTCCAAAACCAGATAAAGACACTACAAAGAAGGAGAATTACAGGTCAATATCCCTGATAAACATACACGCTAAAATCCTCAACAAAATATTAGCAAATTGGATCCAGAAATATATTGAAAAGACCATACAACATGACCAAGTGGGATTTTTTCCAGGGATGCAAGGCTGGTACAATATTCACAAATCAATAAATGTGATATACCATATAAACAAATTGAAAGACAAAAATCACATGATCAACAGAAGCAGAAAAAGCATTCAACAAAATCTAATACCCATTTTTGATAAAACCTCTCAGCAAAGTGAGAACAGAGGGGGGATATCTTAACACTAGAGGCCCGATGCACAAAATTCATGCAAGGGACTCGGCCCTCACAGCCACAGCGGCTTGTCTTGGCCCTCGCAGCCCCAGCTTCACCCGGAAGGTTGTCCAGAAGGACATCCAGTCTAATTAGTATATTATGCTTTTATTATTATAGATGATAAAGGACATATATAACAAACCTACAGCGAACATCATAACCTATGGGCAAAACTAAAAGCATTTTCCCTAAGAACAGGAACAAGACAGGGATGTCCGCTTTCACCACTCTTATTCAACATAGTACTGGAAGTCCTAGCCACAGTGATCACACAAGGAAAAGAAAAGGCATCCAAATTGGAAAGGAGGAAGTAAAACTCATTATTCACAGATGATATGATATTGTACATAGAAAACCCTAAAGACTCCACCAAAATACTTCTATCTCTTATATATAAAAGGCCTATGTCCGTCACGCTGTAACACCGTCACGACCAAACAAGCAGCGACTCTCATGGCGGGCAGAAGCTACTAGTGGCGGAGAGCTATAAGCAGCGGAGGCCGGGGCAGCGAGCTACGAGCAGTGATGGGCAGGGCGGCCAGCTGAGGCAAACAGAAGCGAGCTACTCACCCATGATTTTGTGTGCGCTGGGCCTCTAGTATTTAATAAATGAATTTGGGCCCTGACAGGTTTGGTTCAGTGGATAGAGCATCAGCCTGTGGACTGAAGGGTCCCAGGTTCGATTCCGGTCAAGGGCATGTACCTTGGTTGCGGGCACATCCCCAGTGGGGGGTGTGCGGGAGGCAGCTGATTGATGTTTCTCTCTCATCGATGTTTCTAACTCTCTATCCCTTTCCTTTCCTCTCTGTGAAAAATCAATAAAATACATTTTAAAAAATAAATAAATAAATGAATTTGGCAATGTAGCAGAACACAAAACCAAAACCCCCCCCATAATTGATGGCTTTTTTATACACCAATTAGAGGCCCAGTGCATGGATTCGTGCACCAGTGGGGTCCCTCAGCCTGGCCTGCTCCCTCTCAAAATCTGGGACCTCTTGGGGGATGTTGGACTGCTGGTTTCATCCCGATCCCTTCAGGCAGGCCAAGGGACCCCACCAGTGTACGCCTCTAGTATGCATATGAGATCTTTGGCTAATCTCTTCCCGTCCTCCCCCTCGCCCCTGAGATTCATCATTCTGTTCCATGTTTCCATGCCCCTGCATTGAGCGTCTGCCCCCTGGTGGTCAGTGCACGTCACAGCTATTGGTCAAACAGTCGCATAGGCATATATATATATATATATATATATATATATATATACACACACACACACACATATGGACTAGAGGCCCAGTGCACAAAAATTTGTGCTCAGCCAGCCTGTGCCCTCTCGCAGTCTGGGACAGCTGGGGGGGGGGGGGGGGGGGGTGACCACCTGCTGGCTTAGGCCCACTCCCCGGGGGGATTGGGCCTAAGCTAGCAGTCAGACATCCCTCTGGCAGCCTGGGAGCCCTCGGGGGATGTCCACTTGCCAGTGGGGAGCAGGCCTAAGCTGCAGTCGGACATCCTTAGCGCTGCTAAGGAGGCAGGAGAGGCTCCCACCACCACCGTTGTACTGGCAGCCGGCAGCCTGGCTGTGGCTGAGCAGAGCTCCCCCTGTGGGAGTGTACTGACCACCAGGCGGCAGCTCCTGCATTGAGCGACTGCCCCCTGGTGGTCAGTGTGTCATAGTGACCAGTCATTCCCAGGTGTTCTGCTGTTAGGGTCAATTTGCATACTACCCTTTTATCATATAGGATAGAGGCCTGGTGTACGGGTGGGGGCCGGCTGGTTTGCCCTGAAGGGTGTCCCGGATCAGGGTGGGGGTCCCGCTGGGGTGCCTGGCCAGCCTGGGTGATGGGCTGGTGGCTGTTTGCAGGCTGGCCACACCCCCTTCAGGGTGGGGGGTCCTGCTGGGGTGCCTGGCCAGGCTGGGTGATGGGCTGGTGGCTGTTTGCAGGCTGGCCAAGCCCCCCAGCGGGGACCCTCACCACATGAGGATGTGGCCATCGTGGGTGAGGGGCTGATGGCTGTTTTCAGGCTGGCCACGGCCCCCAGCCACCCAAGCTCCCAGTGGAGGCTGGCTGGAAGCAGGTATCTGGGATTTATTTATCTTCTATAATTGAAACTTTGTTGCCTTGAACGGAGGCCACAGCCTGTCAGAGCAGGTAGGAAGCTTGGCTTCCTCCATTGCCAGGCAACCAAGCCTCCTGCTTGCTCCAGCTCTGTGGCTGCCGGCTGCCATCTTGGTTGGGTTAATTTGCATATAGTTGCTCTGATTGGCTGGTGGGCGTGGCTTGGGGTGTAGCAGAGGTGCAGTCAATTTGCGTGTGTCTCTTTTATTAGATTAGATAATGAATTCTCAAAAAGAGAAACTAAACAAACAGTGCCATTTACCATTGTAACAAAAAATTAAGATACTTAGTAATAAACTTAATCAAGGAGGTAAAAGACTTGTACTGGGAAAACTACAGGTGTTGAAAAAAGAGATAGAAGACATACACAAGTGGAAGAATATACAGTATACATGGATTGGTAGAATCAACATCATTAAAATGTCCATACTACCCAAGGCAATCTACAGAATCAATGCAACCCATATTAAAATATCAACAGCATATTTCATAGATCTAGAACAAATATTCCAAAATTTTATATGGAACCAAAAAAGATCCTGAATAGCCACAGCAATCCTGAGAAAGAAAAACAAAGTTGGAGGGATCACAATACCAGATATCAAGTTATACCACAAAGCCATTGTAATCAAAACAGCCTGGTACTGGCCGAAGAACAGACATAGAGATCAATGGAACAGAACAGAGAACCCAGAAATTGACCCAAACCACTATACTCAATTAATATTTGACATAGGAGGCAAGAGCATACAATGGAGTCAAGACAGTCTCTTCAATAAATGATGTTGGGAAATTTGGACATACACATGCAAAAAATGAAACTAGACCACCAACTTATACCATATGCATGAATAAACTCAAAATGGATAGTAGAATTAAATGTAAGTTGTGAAACCATAAAAATCCTAGCAGAAACCATAGGCAGCAAAATCTCAGACATCTCTAGTAGCAATATGTTTAAGGATATATCTCCTAGGGCAAAGGAAACTAAGGAGAAAATAAACATATGGGACTACATCAAAATAAAAAGCTTCTGCACAGCAAAAGAAACCATCAACAAAATGAAAAGGGAGGTCACTCTATGTGAGAACATATTTGGCAACGATACATCTGATAAAGGGTTAATATCCAAAATATATAAGGAACTCATACAACTTAATAAAAGGAAGACAATCCAATTAAAAAATGGGCAAAGGACCTAAATAGACATTTCTCCAAAGTGGACATACATACAGATGGGCAGGAGACCTATGGAAACATGCTCAAAGTCACTGATAATCAGAGAGATGCAAATTAACAATGAAGTAGCACCTCACACCTGACAGAATGGCTACCAGCAACAAGTCAATAAATGACAAGGGCTGGCAAGGATGTGGAGCAAAGGGAACCCTAGTCCATTGCTAGTGGGAATGCAGACTGCTGCAGCCATTATGGAAAACAGTATGGCTTTCCTCAAAAAATTAAATATAGAACTGCCATTTGACCCAGTGATCCCACTTCTAGGACTATATCCTAAGAATCTTAAAACACCAATCAGAATGAATGTATGCACCCCTATGTTGGTAGCAGCACAATTTACAATAGCTTAAGATCTTGGGAACAACCCATCAGAGTGGATAAAAAAAGCGCTGTGGTACATTTATAGCATGGAATACCACGCAGCAGTAAAAAAGAAGAATATCTTACCCTTCAAGACAGCATGGAGGGACTTGGAGAGAATCATGCTAAGTGAAATAAATTAGTCAGAGAAAGACAAGTGTCACATGATCTCACTCATATGGGGAATCTTACAAAATAAACTGATGAACGGAATGGATCCAGAGACATGGAAGCATGGAACAGAGTGCAGAATCTCTGAGGGAAGGCGGGGGAGGGAAGAACTTGTATTCATATATGCATAACCCATGGAAACAGACAATAGGGAGGTTAAAGCCTGGGGTGAGGGGAGGGGGTGGGCTGGAGAGGGTCAGTGGGGTAAAAGAGGGGACATATGTAATACTTTCAACAATAAAGATTTTTAAAAAAAGAAGTTAATGTGAGCATTCTTTTATTTTTAGCAACTATTACTATAAATCAGGGGTCATCAAACTTTTTAAACAGGGGGCCAGTTCACTGTCCCTCAGACCGCTGGAGGGCCGGACTATAGTTTAAAAAAATACTATGAACAAATTCCTATGCATACTGCACATATCTTATTTTGAAGTAAAAAAACAAAACGGGAACAAATACAATATTTGTATTTGCATGTGGCCCGAAGGCCGTAGTTTGAGGACCCCTGCTATAAATAGTAATAATAATGACAATCGTGGCTTATCAAGAACTGGGTCATTTGTTTAAAATAGGTTTTGAAAAAATGGTCCACCCCCCAAATTAAATTCCTTTAAAGGGAACAATAAACCTCAGATCTGAGTTTATACAACAGCTAGCCTGACTTGAGAGTACCTTTAATCTTGGCTAACCAGTCTACAGATTCATTGATTTTACTGGAAAAACAAAATTCAAAGAGTAAGTCCTATCACTATCGGTACATTACAGGTCACAGTATTATTATCTTTCTACCAATGGATAGCATTACTCTCAATCCGTTTAAAAGGAAAACATTACAAAACCCTTAAAAGGGTATGCATTTATATTCCTGCCATACAGGTGGTATGCAACGTTCAATGGATTTCCCTAAAGTCGCACAGGGCAAAGATAGATGAAAATGCTACTTCTATTCAACATTTATAGTATTTGCAAAGAAGCGCTCCTTCACTGTGGCTGTGTGTGTGAAAATAATTGTCTCACCGGTTACGATTACTAACAGAACTCTTTAGAGACCTTCAGTGGAGGGAGCATGGCAAACAGCATGACATTAGGAGTTAGGAAATACAGGACAACACATTCCCAGAATCCAGCTGTGAAATTTCACTGAGCTTCAAAAAGCCTAATATATAAAAGAAGCTGTACCAATTTTTAAGGCTCTCTCTCTTTCAACACCAAAATGGATGAATCAATGATTTTCGTTTGTTTAATAACAGCAAAAAATGCGTTGAGTGCTTATTATGGACCAGGCACTATTCTCAGCATTTGACATGCCTGTGTGAGTGATATGCTTTGACTCATGATCCCCACAGCGACTCCACAAGGTAGGGATCATCACTAGCCCCACTTTATGGATGAAGAAGCGGGGGCCGCGCATTAACTAACTCGGCCAAAGCCTTAGAGCAGGCAGCGGCAGAACCAGGATGCATATCCAGGGAGCATGGCTCTGGCATTATTAAATGGCCCTGGGAGTGTCCGAAGTCCCCGCACTGCAGGTAACATTCCTCTCCCCCAGCCCCGCGGGCTCCAGGGCGGGTTCGGCCTCCTTCGGCACTGCCCCCTTCCGGTAGCTGCCCAGCCGGCGGGGACAACCGGCCTCCGCGGCCCGGCCCGGCCCGCCTCCCTCCCGAGCGGGGAGGCGAGTGACCAGCCCGAGTCCGCAGCCCCCGCCAGAGGGAGGCCGAGAGGAAGAGGGTGACCGCCCGCCACTCCTGCCACCTACCACCTACCACCCTCTCGGGCCTCGGGCCAGCGGCCCGGGTCCCAGTCGTTGCCGGCCCCCGCGTTCACCTGCGGTCCGGCTCCGGCCCGGGGGTGTCAGGTGAAGGCCCCGCGGCGCCGCCGGCGCCAAGCTCGGAAGTCCGGCGGCTTCGTCTCCGCGGCTGGGGTGGCTTCTGGGCCGCCAGCTCGGGCTCCATGGCGCGCAGGGGGATGGGGCAGTGGCCGGGTGCCCGGGAAGTCCGCCGGGATGGGCACCGTGCCCAAGCACTTCTCTGTCCGGAGAGAAGTTTCTGTCAGGATTGAGCCGCCGCCGCTGCCGCCGCCATCTTCCGGGGTTTGAAAATGGTGGCCGCCCTGCGGCCAGCCAATCATGGGACAGCCCGGCGGTTGCTAGGAAACGTGAATCCCGCCCCTCTCCCTCTCCCCGCCCCTCCTGGCGCCCCAGAAGCGGGAAAGGGAAGATGGTTGGAAGGAACAGCCCTGCAGATTAGTTGGGTGGCCTTGGATTTTATTCTATTCCTGAATACCAAGGCCCGATACCTATTTCACTGTTCATTAGGACTTTCACCGCAGGCCAAGGCACAAGAATGGTCGAAAATAATGACCTAAGATGAGGTTTGGGGCTTGTACGCTAAATTATTCATGTAAAATAGCTCCCCTCGCCCCCCCAAATTGCCAAAGGTAATGGGAAGTATTAGGGCTGTCTCTAGGAAACCCTTAAAATCAAATGATGAGCCCTCCTGTCTCCCAGTGCGGAAGAGACAATCTCTCTTCAGCAAGAGAGTGAAGAAGGCAGCAAAAGAGTGAAGAAGGCAGAACATCAAAATAAGGACCTTTTCAAATAAAAAAGACAATTGTTAAGTAGCACATTGTTTACTATTTTAAAGATTGCTTTTTATATGTACAAGCCTTTAAATTAACCTCTCCTGTGACACTATGATTCCGTTTCTGGGAATCTATCCTAGGAAATAGAACTACATGTACATTGAAGGGTCGCAGAATATGTCACCCGAAATATGCTACTTGGAGATTAGGATTATTTTGAGCTACAGGCACTTGAAGAACACCAGGTGCAAGAAGAGTACGCTCACCTTCCCCTTTCTTCCTGAAAGTGGGAGATAGAACTCCCATGTGAAAGCTGCCTTCCCTATACCTGGAGGAGAGAAACATTAAGAAACATTATCCCTGGAGATGGGAGGAGCCAAGAGAGAGTGCATTCTGTACAAAAAGACTTTATTAAAATAACTCTTATCTTCTTCTTTAGTCTCTCTCTCTCTCTCTCTCTCTATATATATATATATATACATATATATGTTAATTTTTCCCAGTTGCCTCTCTTCCTTTGACCTAGCATATACGCACTAAGATTTTGCCTCTTCTTTGGGTCTTCATTTTCCTATGGGGGCTCCCATGTACATGTAAAAATCTGTTTGCTTTTCTCCTATTAATCTGTCTTCTGTCATTTTAAATGAAATACTGAACCAGATATCCTAAGAGGACAGAAGTAAAGTTTTGTTTCGCCTACAATATGAAGATTTTAATGGCACTGTTATTTAATGGCATCAGAAAAAGTAAAGATTATCTAAATACACAATGATAGGGAAATTGTTAATTATGGTGGATCCACTGGAAAGAATATTTTGGGGCAATAAAAATTAACTATGGCCCTAACCAGTTTGGCTCAGTGGATAGAGCGTCGGCTTGCGGACCAAAAGGTCCCAGGTTCGATTCCGGTCAAGGACATGTACCTTGGTTGCGGGCACATCCCCAGTGGGAGGCGTGCAGGAGGCAGCTGATCGATGTTTCTCTCTCATCAATGTTTCTAACTCTCTATCCCTCTCCCTTCCTCTCTGTAAAAAAACAATAAAATATATTTAAATAAAAATTAACTATGAAGTGTGTACAGAATAGTATATTGTGATTTTTAAATAAAAATCTGGTATATAGAGGCACATTAATATATTCAGAGTTATGAAGTATAAGAGATTTAACAAAGGAAAAGATGAAATCAATATATTAAAATGTCTGTAACCAGTATCACAATTTTCTTCTTATATTTATAATTATTTTTCAATCATGTGGCACTGAACTTGTATTACATTTATAACACAAGGGAAACAATTTTAGCTTTAAGAAAAGGTTAAGAAGTTAAGAGAGTAAGATGCCTACAGTCAAGAACCACCTCTGTTCTACCTTATCCTACCTTCACCCCCAAAATTAAAGAAGAAAGTATTGCTTTTTAGCAGTTGGAATAAAACAACATAGACGTACAGTATGGGAAGTTGGTCTCCACCCTACAGAGCTTCATAGGATGCACACTTTTAGATCATACCATGTGAAGTCGCTGAAATTTGACCTTTTAAAACTGCAGTTTCATCATTCTAACCCAGTACTTTGATAAGGTCTTCAAAAGTTAGAGTCTGTCAGTTCTGCAATTCTTAAAACTGGTTCTGACAGTGTAATTGGAGATAGGCAATCTGTAATAATCAATTTGCAAAGTGACAGATAATCCCGGATGTTGATGTGGGGATTCTCAGTGGGGAGAGATTTCTTTCCAGTGATCAGAATACTATTGTTTTCTGCCGAGCACTTCTTTTCAATTTTCAGATACTTGGGAACTTACTATTTTGTTTAATTATTCACAAATATTTATTGAATTTCTACATATTATGCCAGGCCCTAGTGCTAGATACACTAGGGAAACTACGAGTGGAAGACAAATTTTAATAACAAAATAGCTGGGTATCCTAGAAGCAGAGTGAAAGAAAGTGGACCATTCTGAGGGTTAATCATTCAAGACATGAAAAAAGCCATGCGAACTTTCTTGATTCTACAAGATATAAACTTTCTGGTGCCTGAATGCCCCTGCCCCCAAAGGCAATGCCTTACTCTGCCTTAGAACAGTGTTGAATATATGACAAATATTCCCTGACTCCTCTTTTTCTCAGCTCTTTGTAGACTGCCCATCTCCATTAACAAATTCTTCAGAGCAGAGCTTGAGGGAATGATTAAATTTCAGCTTTTATAGTATACTAGAGGCCCAGTGCATGGATTCATGTACCAGTGGGGTCCCTCAGCCTGGCCTGTGCCCTCTCACAATCTGGGACCCCTTGGGGGATGTCAGAGAACCGGTTTCAGCAAGATCCCTGCAGGCCAGCACAAGGGACCCCCACTGTGCACCAGGCCTCTAGTATGCATATAAGATCTTTGGTTAATCTCTTCCTGCCCTCCCCACTTCCCCCCCTTCCCTCTGAGATTCATCAGTCTGTTCCATGTTTCCATGCCTGTGGTTTCCACTCCTGCATTGAGCATCTGCCCCCTGGTCGTCAGGGTGCATCATAGCTACTGGCCAGTCAGCCAGACACTTAGGTTTTTCTACATATACTAGAGGCCCAGTGCACAAAAATTTGTGGACTCTGGAGGGGGGGGTCCCTCAGCCTGGCCTCTGCCCTCTCGCAGTCTGGAACCCCTTGGGGGATGACCACCTGCTGGCTTAGGCCTGCTCCCCAGGGGATTGGGCCTAAGATGGCAATCAGACATCCCTCTGGCAGCCCGGCAGCCCTCTGGGATGTCCACTTGCCAGCGGGGAGCAGGCCTAAGCTGCAGTTGGACATCCTTAGCGCTGCTGAGGAGGCAGGAGAGGCTCCCACCACCATTGCTATACTGGCAGCCATCAGCCTGGCTTGTGGCTGAGCAGAGCTCCCCCATGTGGGAGCACACTGACTACCAGAGGGCAGCTCCTGCACTGAGCGTCTGCCCCCTGGTGGTCAGTGTGTGTCATAGTGGCCAGTCATTCCCAGTCTTTCTGCTGTTAGGGTCAGTTTGCATATTACCCTTTTACTATATAGGATAGAGGCCTGGTGCACGGGTGGGGGCCGGCTGGTTTGCCCTGAAGGGTGTCCTGGATCAGGGTGGGGGTCCTGCTGGGGTGCCTGGCCAGCCTGGGTGAGGGGCTGATGGCTGTTTTCAGGCTGGCCACACCCCCTTTAGGGTGGGGGTCTCCACTGGGGTGCCTGGCCAGTCTGGGTGAGGGGCTGAGGGCCATTTTCAGGCTGGCGGGCGACTGAAGCTCCCAGCCTCTCCTTTTTTTCTTTTTTTTTTTATTCTGGGATTTATTTACCTTCTATAATTGAAACATTGTTGCCATCACTGGCGCTCCCAGCTCCGAGGCCGCGGCCGGCTGAAAGCATGTATCTGGGGTTTGTTTAGCTTCTATAATTAAAACATTGTTGCTTCTGGAGCTCAGAGCCAGGCCGCAGCAGGCGGGGAACCTTGGCTTCCTCCATCACTGGAGCAAGCAAGCTTCCTGCTCGCTTTAGCTGCGTGGCTGCTGGCCACCATCTTTGTTGGCAGTTAATTTGCATATTGCCCTGATTAGCCAATGGGAAGCGTAGCGGAGGTACGGTCAATTACCCTTTTGTCTTTTATTAGATAGGATAGATATTTAGAATCTAGACTTCCCTTTCTAAGAAGGTATTCTTATTATCTTAGTTAGACCTAAATATGTTCCAAGTTTTTCAACCACACATTTACAGCCATCGGTATGCAAATATTCTCTTGGGGGACTTCCTCAAAGATTATTTTTAAAATCTTTGACTATATGCAATGACACTACTCATCATGTATGTAGATATTAAATTGATATTTAACAATTTATATATTAATTGTATACTAATATCAATTAATATGTAAATCAATATTTCTAAAATCTATTTTCTTACATTATCTAAATAAATTAAACTCTGTGTTTGTAAAACTGCTTACTAAATGATACATGTGCTGGTTTCAGCAACCAGTAAAGTCACATGGTATGTACCAACTGTATATAACTTGGGTTATAGAAGAAAGATGCTGGGGATGGGTAGTTCTTGCCAGCTCCATGTTCTTTTTTTTTTTTTTTTTTTTCTGCCACTTCCAACAATCTGATTTACCATTTTGCATCACAGACATTTCAGTTCTTTTATCAAACCCTCAGATTAATGTTTTGCAGAAAAATAAGAATTGGAAGAATGACTTAAAGATATGGTAGCTATGATTTCTTAAGCTTCCAAAGGGAAGATTCCTCTTATGATAAATTTATTTTAAAAAGAAAACTTTCTTTTTTTTTAATCCTCACCTGAGGATATTTTTTTCCATTGTTTTTAAGAGAGAATGGAAGAGAGGGAGGGGAGGAGGGAGGGAGAAGAAGGAAGAAGAGGAGAGAGAGAGAAACATCCACGTGAGAGAAACACATCAACTGGTTGCCTCCCATACGAGTCCCAACTGGGGGTGGGGAGGGAACCCACAATCCAGGTACCTGTCTTTGACTGTGAATCAAACCCAAGATCCTTGAGTTCAAGGGCTGACACACTAACTACTGAGCACACTGGCCAGGGTGAAAACTTTCTTTAAAAAAATAATTTTATTGAATGTATTGTAGTGACATCTTATATAATAAAAGGGTAATATGCTAATTAGACCGGAAGTCCTTCCGGACATCCTTCCGAAAGTCCTCCCAGACGTCCTTCCGGACATCCTTCCTGACCAAGCCAGCAAAGGATGGATCCAGGCAGCTGGCCCACAGCTGCGAGGAAGGGATCCAGGCAGCCACTGCAGCTGCGAGGCCTACTCTTGCAGAAATTTCATGCATTGGGCCTCTAGTTGGTTAATAAAATTTTATTAGTTTCAGGTGTACAATTCTATGAGCCATCATCTGTATATTGTATTGTGTGCTCACCACCACCCCAAGTCGTCTTCTTCTATAACCATTTATCCCACCTTTACCCTCTTCAACCTCCTCTCACCCCACAACCTTTACACTATTCTACTTCCTCCCACACCCCTTTCCCTCTGTCAGTCTGTTCTCTGTATCTATGGGTCTGTTTCTATTTTGTTCATTAGGTTCTACATATAAGTGAAATCATATGGTACTTGCCTTTCTCTGACCGGCTTATTTCACTTAGCATAATACTCTCCAGGTCCATCCATGCTATAGCAAACGGTAAGATTTCCTTCTTTTTTAAAAATATATTTACCCAAGGATATGTTTACTGATTTTAGAGAGAGAACAAAGGAGAAAGAGAGAGAGAAAAAAAACATTCATGTGATCGGTTGCCTCCCATATGTGTCTGACTGGGGATAAAACTTGAAACCTAGGTATGTACCCTGACCAGAAATCAGACCCACAACCTTTTAGTGTTGGGACAGCATTCCAACCAACTGAGCAACCCAGCCAGGGCAAGATTTCCTTATTTTGTATGATCTCATCATATTCCATTGTGTAAATGTATCACAACTTTTTTATTTATTCATCTACTGATGGACACTTGGACCACTTCCAAATCTTGGCTATTGTTAATAATGCTGCAATGAACATAGGGGTGCATATATTCTTTTGAATTAGTGTTTCAGTTTCTTCAGATATATTCCCAGAAGTGGAATCACTGGGTCATAAGGCAGTTCCATTTATACTTTTTTGAGGTAACTCTATACTGCTTTCCACAGCGGCTGTATCAATCTGTACTCCCACAAACAGTGCACAAGGTTTCCCTTTTCTCCACAACCTCGCCAACACTTGTTTGGTGATCTATTGATTATAGCCATTCTGACAGATGTGGGATGAAATCATCATTTTTCTGATGATTAATGATGTTGAACATCTTTCATATGTCTATTTGCCATCTTTGGAGGTCCTTTGGTCATTTTTAATTGGATTTTTTTGTGTGTGTTATAAGTTCTTTATAAATTTTGGATATTAACCTATTTACCATTATTAGATGTATCATTGACTAATATTTTTTCCTCATTCAGTGGGTTGTCGTTTCATTTTGTTGATGGTTTTCTTTGCTGTGAAAAAACGTTTTAGTTTGCTGTAGTCTCACTTGTTTATTTTTTTCTTTGTTTCTCTTGTCCAAGGAGACATCAGGAAAAATATTGCTATGAGAAATATCTATTTTACTGCCTATGTTTTCTTCCAAGATTTAATGATTTCAAGTCTTACATTTAAATCTTTAATACATTATGAGTTTAGTCTTGTGTAAGGTGTATGAAGGTGGTCTAATTTCACTTTTTTGCCTGTATCTGTCCAGTTTCCCAACATCATTTATTGAATTAACTATTTTTACCCAATTGTAGGTTCTTGCCTCCTTTGTAGAATATTAATTGACTATAAAGGCATGGATTTTTTTTCCTGTTCTCTCTATACTGTTACATTCATCTATATGTCTGTTTTTATGCCAATACTGTGCTGTTTTGATTACTATGACCTTTAGTGTAGTTTGATATCAGGTAGTGTTATTCCTCCAACTTTGTTCTTGTTCCTCAAGATTGCTGTGGCTATCTGAGGTCTTTTGTGGTTCCATATAAATTTTTGGAATATTTGTTCTAGTTCTGTGAAATACACCTTTGGTATCTTTTTTAAAAATATATTGATTTTTTTTACAGAGAGGAAGGGAAAGGGATAGAGAGTTAGAAACATCGATGAGAGAGAAGCATCAATCAGCTGCCTCCTGCACACCTCCTACTGGGGATGTGGCTGCAACCAAGGTACATGCCCTTGACCAGAATCGAACCTGGGACCCTTGTGTCCGCAGGCCAATGCTCTACCCACTGAGCCAAACTGGTTAGGGCACCATTGGTACCTTGATAGGAATTGTGTTGAATCTATAGATTGCTTTAGGTAGTATGAACATTTTAATGGTGTTGATTCTTCCTATCCATGAACATGCTATATGCTTCCACTTATTTGTATCTTCTTCAACTTCTTTCTTCAGTGTCTTATAATTTTCTGATTACAGGTTTTTACATCCTTAGTTAAATTTATTTCAAGGTATTTTATTTTATTTTTTTCATGCAATTGTAAATTTTCTTAGTTTTCCTTTCTAATAGTTCATTATTGCTGTGTAAAAATGCAACTGATTTCTGGATATTTATTTTATATTTTGCTACTTTACTGAATTCATTTATCAGTTCTAGTAGTTATTTGGTGGAATCTTTAAGATTCTCTCTATACAGTATCATGTTATTTTCAAATAATGACAGTTTTGCTTCTTCCAATTTGGATGCCTTTTGATTTTTTTATTACTATGAATAGGACTTTCAGTACTATGTTGAATAAGCATGGTAAAAGTGGATATGTTTGTCTTGTTCCTAATCTTAAGGGAAACACTTTTAGTTTTTGCCCATTGAGTATGATATTGGCTGTGGGTTTACCACATATGGCCTTTATTATGTTGAGGTATGTTTATTCTATCCCCATTTTGCTGAGAGTTTTTATCATAAGTGGGTGTTGGATTTTATTAAGAGCTTTTTCTGCATCTATTGATATGATCATGTGATTTTTATCCTTTATTTTGTTTATGTGGTATATCACATTTATTGATTTGTGGATATTGTATTAATCTTGCATCTCCATAATAAATCTCACTTGATTATCATGTATGAGCTTTTTAATGTATTGTTGGATCTGGTTTGGTAATATTTTTGAGGATTTTAGCAAGTATGTCCATCAGGGATATTGGCCTATAATTTTTTTTTGTAGTGGGTTTATCTGGTTTTGGAATTAGTAAAATGAATTTGGGAATTTTACCTCCTCTTTAATTTTTTGGAATAGTTTGAGTGTTTTCTGCTACCTTGCCTTTCTTCCTCTGCTTCATCCAACCTACTGTTTATTACTACTAGTCTATACTTTATTTCAGATATTGTATTCTTCATATCTGACTGGTTCTTTTTTATGGTTTCTATGTTCTTTTTTATGCTTGCTATCTCTTTGTTGAGCTCTCACTAAGTTTTTTGTGCATCCTTATAACCATTTTTTGAATACGATGCCTGGTAAATTACTTGCCTCCAATTCTTGTAGCTCCTTTTCTGGAGATTTCACCTATTCTTTCATTTGGGGTACGTTTCTTTTTCTCCCCATTTTGGCTGCCTCTTTGTGTTTGTTTCTATGTATTATGGAGAACTGCTATGACTTCCAGTATTGGTAGGGTGTCCTTATATACTAGGTGTCCTGTGGGACTCAGTGGTGCAATCTTCTTGAGCACCTGAACTGGGTGCTCCAGGAAAGTCCCTTATGTGGGTTATGTGGGATCTTCTGTTCTAGTTAAGTCTTGATTTCTATTGGCCTGTTTGTGCATAGAATTCACCCTCAGGCTGAAATCATATTTGTTTCTTAAAATCTAGTGTGTGTGTGTGTGTGTGTGTGTGTGCGTGCGCCTCTATTTTTTTGCTTCTATCTATCAGTTATCTATTTATTATATAGGATTGTTTTCAGATATTGCAGTAAAAATACAGAAAAATTAGAAACTGGAGTATTAGCTGTAGGGCTTAAGAGGGAGAATTAAACTACAGAAGAAAATGTGTGGCTAGAAAAAGCTCTATTAATTAGAAATAGATTGAGACTAATTTCTTTTATGCTTAGACTATCTTACAAAGAGACTATTGAAACTTTAAAATACGGAATTATGTTAGTAACAGGGGAGGAGAATAGAGGAGGAAAAAGGGAGAAACATGGACATTGTGGGTGTGACAATGACAATGGGAAACTATTTGGGTTGGGGCAGCCAGGGCTGCCAACAGATAATTAGCAAAGATAACTTCAGAAATGTCAGGACCTCCATCAAAATTATTTCTCAGAGCTGAAGATTTCTTTCTTTTTTTAAAGAAGAATTTCTTGCTTAGATTTTCCTTTTCTCATTACTTAGCAATAAATTGCCTAGTCTATATTAAAAAATACCTAAGAAGGGAACTTGCAAAAGAACGGAAATCATAACTAAACATCAAATTTATGTACTTGCATTATATCACACACAAATACTTTTTTCTTTTAAGACTTCTTTATGTGTGTGTATGTGTATGTATGTGGAATATATATTTAATGGAATACTATCATGGACACTTAAAGCCTGAAATTGGTGGATCAGATTGGCAACTTGCTTATGAGCTGAAGCTAAAGATGCTTCTTTTTTAAAAGCCTTTCAAGTGATTAAATGAGGCCCACCCACCATATCAAGGACAATCTTTACTTAAATTGAAGTGATTGTCAGTGTAAAACCAAAATGCTTTCACAGCAATACCTAGATTAGTGTTTGATTGAATAACTGAGCACTAAAGGCTAGCCACCTTGACACATAAAACTATCACATCAGAAAACTTCCCCGGATTTGAAATTCCAATTATTATTACTTGAGGAAACTTTTTCCTTTAAGACTTAATTTTTCAAGGAAAAAAGGAATTACTAAAGAAATGATGCATTTAAAAAATTATATTACAAAAGAAGTTTTTCTCATTTTCTTCTAATTCCTTTGCAAATCTCAGTTAATCATAGCAATATCTCAGGGTGTTTAAGCCACCACAGTCACATTGAGACTGAAGAGCTGAAAAGTGGCTGTGCTGCTTTAAGTGACGCCCGCAGCTCAACTCCCAGGCGGAGTCATTTCCTGCCCTGTGATAAAGCTCACCTGGGCATACTCTGTCACTCATTACCAGGGGGCACCTTCAACTCAGCATGGTAAGTGACTACTGTGCTTGTACATTGTAGACAGTGTTGCTTTGGTGTTGTAGAACATTTTACTCATTAAATTTGGCCCTCTTCCCTTCCAAGGGATTTTTAATAAATTCTTGATATGAGAGAATAAATTTTTAAAGAACCATTGTTTCTCTTAACATCTCTGTTTGAAGCTGATTTGAATAAGCTCTCCTCTATTCAGCTTTAGTTTTGCTGCTTTTAGCAAAAGCATAGTTGATTTTCAGGTGTTTATTGCCTTTAACTGAAATGCTGAAGCAAGAACCTCTCCTTTCTTTAGTTTTTACATTGGTTTTAGATCTGGTGTGCTGATTTTTTTCTGTATAAATCAATTGCTTCACTTCCAAATATGGTTTTAGAGTTTCTGGGGACCTCAGACCCAGGTTACCATTGTTAATCTCATAAATTGACAGGTAAAGTGCAAGGACATCTTTGTTCTCTCTTGAGTTTAGTCCTTTGGGGACCACCCTTTAAGATTCACTTTCTTTCTTTTTTTTAAATATATTTTTTATTGATCTCAGAGAGGAAAGGAGAGGGAGAGACAGAAACATCAATGATGAGAGAGAATCGTTGATTGGCTGCCTCCTGCACATCCCTCACTGGGGATAGAGCCCACAACCCAGGCATGTGCCTTTGACCGGAATCGAACCCAGGACCCTTCAGTCCACAGGCCAACGCTCCATCCACTGAGCTAAACCGGCTAGGGCCACTTTCCCTTTAATCTCTATGTACCAGTCACAGTAATTTTTAGTATCTCAGCATTTTTAATTCTTAAATGGAAGCAACCTTTCAAATTGCTTTTTCATCTTTGACTTTCTCACCCCACGGAACTCTGTCTAACATTTCTAGGACATTCAGATTGTTTTTCTCTTAAAAATGATGCCTTCCTATATGAAGGATACTCATGGTAATGGAAATGGTGTGTCTTGGCTATATTGATTCATATTCTGGTCATGGTATTTACTATAATCTTTCAAGATATTTCCATTGGGGAAATGGGCAAAGCATACAGGAGATCTCTGTATTATTTCTTGCAACCACGTATTAACCTGCTGTGACATACCAATATTGATATTTAGTGGGCATTTTGCAATCTTTTATTATTCTATAGTTTGGTTAATATTTTAACAGATGGCTTGGGAAGGAGGGGAAGGCCAAGAGAAGAATAAAGTGAAAATAACATTCTGTACCCTGGGACACAGTTATGTTATAGACTCAGCTGCTTCTCAAACCAGTAAAGACAAGATTGGCCCTTGTTGGGCCTAGTATTCCTGCTGAGTTAAAAAAAAACCTGTATCACTCCTATGTCTGAACCACTTGCATAACAGGCCACAGAGCAGCAATTGTTTTTTTATGTTGGTGATTTTTTTTGGATCTAAATATTGTAAGCAAATATCACATGTGCATCCCATGGGGACTGGGTGATCAATAGCTGAGGAAGGATGTTGTGAGAGAAATCTACATGTAAGTGGTTTTCCTGATGTAGAAGTATGAGCCTCCCCCCGCCCACTTTTACATTTTTACCTAAATATAGGAATTTAGATGAGTCTTGATCTGATTAAAGCAGCTATTATACTGAGATAATTTTTAAGTCCAACAGGAGTAGGCATACGGGTGTGAAGAGGCTGTTTATGGTAGAATGTGTTGTTTTGATTTTTATGTGCCCAAGAGTTTGGAATATTGGTTGGTACTAACTGAAGAGCTTTCTAAATTGAGTTCACAGCCTTTGTTGGGAGAGACTGCTACTTGCATAGAGAAGAAACAAGAGGGAAGTACTCAAGTAGTGAGCTTGAATTCCTCATAAAGCAAAAAAGGGCTGTGTTATGTCTTGTGAGTCAAGGAGACAAAGTGCAAAGTTTGATGTGCTGAGTGAGAACAGAGTGCAAGTCAGATTGCAGGGATGTGACCTCCCGCCCTCTGACGAGAGGTCTTTTTGTGGTTGAACCTCAGATCTTGGGAAAGTGCAACCCTGGACAGGGGCAGGGTTGCCTATCAGCTTATCAGGCAAACAACTTGAAGGGCCCCTCTGGTACAAAAGACAGGCTTCTCCCTTATATGACCACTGCTTAGACTTGTCCCATGACTACTGGCAATCAAAATCAACTATATTAAAATCAGCAACTGCTATCACTTCAGATTTTTAGGATTAAGTTTTTCTTTTCCTCTCTTAGATGAATAGATACTTATCTGTTTAATTACAAATAAAAAGGTTGTTTGGCTTTTTAAATAATGTGAATGGTGATTTGAAAGTGGGATAGGAGAGTAGAGGCTGATGAAGAAAATTGAAAGTTTAAATAGGAAAAAGAAAATCACTACCCAGATATAACTACAGTTATATTTTGATACATTTTAAAAACGCTTTTTCTAACTTATTTTTAAATGTACGTGACATCCTATATCATGTACAATTATACAGTTGATATAATCTTTACTTTATCCTATATAATAAAAGCATAATATGCTAAATGTCCGACTGTTCAACTGTTCGACCAGTTGCTATGATGTGCACTGACCACCAGGAGGCAGATGCTCTGAGCAGTAGGTTAGCTTGCTGTTGGGGTCCAGCCAATCAGGACTGGGTGAGAGGGGCTGGACACACCCTGGAGCTCTCATGTTGTTTCTTCCCGGCCCCGATCGTGCACCTGTGGGGTCTCTCAGCCGGGCCTGCACCCTCTTGCAATCTGGGACCACTTGGGGGATGTCAGAGAGCTGGTTTTGGCTCAATCCTCTCAGGCCAGGCCGAGGGACCCCACTGGTGCACAAATCCGTGCACCAGGCCTCTAGTATAAAATATAAAGTAAAGATTATATCATTTCCCATGTCATACCTTTTTTTTGTGTGTAAATGTTTAAGGGTTGGATAACATGTCATTGTGTTGATGTATCTTCCTTTGAATGCCCAACAATAGGTAAATGGTTAAGTAGATTGGTTCTTGGTTTTCACTCTTTTATATTTTAATACTGTGAATGCCATTGTGTCTAAATCTTTACATTTTAGATTACTTCTTTCTTTTGTAATTATTTGTTGATGCCATTTGCCTATTTATCTAGTAGATATCTCAAGGGTGTTTTAGAAAAATTTATGTATATAAATATATATATATATATATATATATATATATATATATATATATATAATTTTGCTGGGTTATTAAATCTATTGCATGTTCCCTTGGTAAATTTTTAACTACTTTTAAGCTTAGAACATCCTTCCTTATTTAGAACCCATAAGAATAGTAAGTGTAAAATCTCAAGATATGTAAAGGCACTCTGGTTGGTGGTGTTAAATGGTTAGAGCATCAATTCCCACACTGAAGGGTTGTGGTTCAATTCCCAGTCAAGGGCACATATCTGGGTTGCAGGTTTGATTCCTGGCCCAGGTCCAGAGGTGTGTGGGAGACAATTAATCAATATGTCTCTCTCACATCAATGTTTCTCTCTCCGTTTCTCTGTCTCTTCCCTTCCTTTCCCCCTTCTTTCCCTTCCTCCCTTCCATTCTCTCTAAAAATCAATGGAAAACCCTAGCCGGTTTGGCTCAGTGGCTAGAATGTCAGCCTGGGAAATGAAGGGGTCTGGGTTCGATTCTGGTCAAGGGTACATGCCCTGGTTGCGGGCTTGATCCCCAGTTTGGTGTGTGCACGAGGCAGCCAATCAATTATTCTCTCTCATCATTGATGTTTCTATCTCTCTCTCCCTTTCCCTTCCTCTCTGAAATCAATAAAAAATATTAAAAAAATAAGAATCAATGGAAAAAATACCTTTGGTGAGGATTAAGAAAACAAACAAATAAAAAGATAGCAATATTTATTTATCTGATATGGATTTCAATATGTGTCAAAGGTATACATTGACTTTGGTTTTATTCCTTTCTAATAACCAGCTAATTTTTTTCTTGGTAAGATAGCTTGATTTTGTACATATATTATATATAAAACTATATAGATAGTCTTAATTCATTCTTAACCAATTACACAATAGGTGCTTAATTTATGTTGTCAAAAGAAACCTCTTAATGGAATTTGAGTCCTTGGTTCAGTTGTTCCTAACGCTTACCTGTATCCTGCTGTTTGGTTTCCATGAGATATTTTCATTTTGCCTTATAATAAATTTCTCTTATTACATAAGCTAGCTTGGTTTCTGTCCATTGTAAGCAGAAGTGCTGAGTGACATGGATCATGAGATCTAAGGAGGACTGCTCGGTTCTAACTCATTCTGGCTTATTTCAGAGGGAGTGCCTTTCCATTCACGTGGGCCAAGCTGGCATCCAGATTGGGGATGCTTGCTGGGAACTGTATTGCCTGGAACACGGAATCCATCCAGATGGTTTTATTCTTGACAATAGAAAGGATCAGTTGGAAATTGCTAAAACAGAGCATATGGATGCCTCTTTCAATACCTTCTTTTGCGAGACAAGAGCTGGGAAGCATGTGCCCAGAGCACTCTTCATTGACCTAGAGCCAACTGTTATAGGTAAGGTTTTACATTCCAGTGTGCTTAACCAGGGTCATAATCAAAGCAAACAAATCAAGTATCAGTGGGTAGGACTGGCAGATTATACAGTCTACCTGAACAGGAAGGCTCAAGTGATCTTTCAACAACTCCATTAGGAAACATGGTTGTCATCCTCGATTTATAGATGAGGAAACTGTGTCTTGGGAAGGTTATAGAACTTGCCTTAGTTAGATCACTGAGAATAATTGTCTTTGTTTCCAGGTATGCCTTCTTGTAAGAGCCATTATATTTTAATAGAAAATCAACATAATTGAGTGCAGAAGAAAATATAAATAATTAACACAACACTAATAAATGTATTAAGTTAAGCCATACAAAATTGCCAATGGATAATTTTTTTTACCTAAAACATGTCAGTTTCATATGATACAACCTCATAATAGAAATTTCTGCAAGGTACAGCGGTATTACTGAAGCAGAATAAGTAACTGGGGAGTCATCAAATCTCTCCTCCCGGGGAACAACATTTGCAAATTCACCGAGGCATGGAGGAACATGCAAGTTTAACAGGAGTTCAGTGTGGCTGGAACTCCTAGTATGAGTAGGAAAATGGTGGGAGAGAAGACTAGGAAGATAGTTGGGGCTAGGTCATCAGCTTAGGTAGGGGGAAGTAAGGAGGTATGGTCATGGAAAAGATTTTGCAAGTTTAAGATTTAGGGGGAGACAGTTGTGAGTGATGGTGATTTAAGTAGAGTGGAGCTGAATGGCATTGGGGGAAAGGAAGCAAAGGAATCATCAAATAATTGTGTTTTAAAACCATGGAAGTCATAGAGGATTCTGGGCCAGGTACGTAAGTCTCTTATCAATGTGAAAAGTTCCAGAAAGTTGAGTGGACAGTTTTAATGGTACTGTAATCACTGATTTACAAGAAAGTGGATTTCACTGAAAGAATTTATGGAACTAATAGTCTCAAGATCTCAACTGGACATTATCATGAAGAAGCAGGCTTTCATGAATTCCATAAACTCCCCCCTTAGACTGAACTCAGCCTTAGAGCTTCAGGTGAGAAGCAGAGTCTACCCAGAATTAGTTTCCTGCTTATGTCTTATTTATAAATATAACTTTAAAAAACCCCAACTTTGATAGTTTTTTTTGTGTGTGTATATATATCAGTTAAAAGTCATTTAAACTCAATATTAGTAAATTTCAACATTTGGGGGTGTACAAAATTCATGGTCATATCATATACAGGAGAGCAAGACAATTTGAGAGAATAATATTGCTCTTAGAAAATTAGTGCATTTCCTTGTAGGCAGTGAGCTTCTGTGACTATCTATGAATATCTGGTGCCAAGGCATGATGTATAATAAGATAAATCTGAATAAATGCATGCCATGAAGCCAATTTTATCATTACTATTTATAATTCTTATTATATGGTCCATGCATCATGCTCTATGATCTCATTTAATACTCATAATAACTCAGTGGCTAGGTCTTGTTATTATCCTTATTTGTGAGGTGAAATAATAACTGAGGCCTAGAGACAAAAGTACCTGCTCTATAGCGAAGTGAGGAAGGCAAGATAGGAACAAAGGAAATTAACTCTTGAACTCATATTCTTCACTACTATGGAATGCAGCCCCCAACTATATCCAGGGCAACATTCCAAAAGCCTACTTAACCTTCAAACACCACTGTATAATTCTTTAGGAGTCACGCTATTTGGGTAATTCTAAGGTAGGGGTGTGGGACATGGGCCTTCAACATGCTGCGTTTCTCGAGCTGCCCAGGGTTTTCAAAGGCAATGAAACCAGACAAGGGTTGCACCTGGTTGTATTGAATATTGCCAACATCTTACCATTGATTTCCCTGCCTCAGGCATTTATATTAACTGCGTTTGAGTCATTTGGGTATTAAAGCATTCCACACCTTCTTTGTTAAAGTCTCTTTAAATAATACTAATAAAAATTTAAATTGGTATCCTCTTCCATGCTTTTCAAGGACAGTGTTGGCTCTCTGTGGCTAGAAATACTTGTTTTAAAATGCCAAAGTGCCACAGGGTGTGGGATGGGTCGAATAGTATCTCCTAAAAATCTACATCCACTCAGAATCACAGAATATGACTTTGTTTAGAAATAGGGACCATGCAGATGTACTTTGTTCAGATGAGTTCATACTGGATTAGGAGAGGCCCTAAGTCCAATGATCCATGTCCTTAGAAGAAGAGTGGACCCCCAGGGAAAAGAGCATGCGCAATGGAGGCAGATAGTGGAGGGATGCAGTGGCCATTAACTCCAGAAACTGTCAGCAGCTATCAGAACCAGGAGACAAATGCAGAACAGATTCTCCCTCAGAACCTCCCAAATGAACCAACTTTACTAACACCTTGATTTTAGACTGCTGGCCTCCGAATAAATTTCTACTGTTTTAAGCCACCCAGTCTAATGTAAGTTGTCATGGTAACTCTAAGAAATGAATAGAGAATATATGATGGAACAGCAAACTTTCAATTGGTGTGGAAATAGTTATACCCTTTCCTAGATTAAGGAAGGCCCAGTCCGTAGTTTAAATCCATTGCTTTACCACAACATTGGGGAAGAAGGGAGGTTCATGGTCCAGGGTTGTATGAGAATTAGCAGAGGGCTAGCAGTTGATGGAGTGGAATGACTGACCTGCTTTTCCCTCTGCAGATGGGATTCGAACAGGCAAGCACCGCTCTCTCTTTCACCCAGAGCAGCTTGTTAGCGGGAAGGAGGATGCTGCAAACAACTATGCCCGAGGACACTACTCTCTGGGGTCAGAGATCATCGACCTTGTGCTAGAGAGAATCCGAAAGCTGGCAAGTGGCTCTCTTCTCAGCAGGTTGGGGGAAGTGTGCCTGAGTGCCTGGGATTCTGTGAAACACCTCCCAAGCATCAGTAGCAGTTCTGCCATCAACACCATCATCACCCAACCTCTCTTCTCCAAACCTCTGGCCATGCTCAGAGCTGGGAAGTGTCCCGATGTGGGCTTTGATTACACTTTGTTAAGTAGGAAAGGCCACAGAAGCCTTTGCACTTTCTGTACAGCCCCATTTTCTTCTTTTTTGTTTAGATTCATTGAGGAAATGTTTTACTTTATTTTCCTCCTGCTTTATTGAAATATAATCTCTCTATATAAAAGCCTAAGTGATGTCAACCAGTAGCTATGATGCACACTGACCGCCAGAGGGCAGACGCTCAATGCAGGGGCTGCCCCCTGGTGGTCAGTGTGCTCCCTCAGTGGTGCCAGACCCTGGGCTCATGGCTGGTGAGTGCAGCTGAGGCTGTAGGAGCCTCTCCTGCAGACACTCCCCCTGTGTGCCCCTCCCCCATCTGGACCAGGACCAGGATCAGGACTGGCAGGGATCAGGACTGGCATAGGGATTGACTAGGCGCGAGCCTATGGCTGCTTCTTGGTCATAGGTCATAGGCATGCCAGTATCGCCCTAGGATGGCCGCATGGAGACCACAGTGGAGTGGCAGCGAGCCTACCGAGCTATGGCAGTGGCGGCAGGTGCAGTGGGGCCTGGATGAGCAGGAGTGGTATGGCACCCAGCCAGGGCTTGGGCTCCTCCCCCGGCCACCTGCCGCTTTGGCACTACTACATCCCTCAGGGGATGTAGGACTGTTGGTTTTGGCTGATCCCTGCAGGCCAGGCTGAGGGACCCCCGCCGGTGCATGAATCTGTGCCCCGGGCCTCTAGTTGCCATATAATATTGTGTAAATTTAAGGTGCACATATGATAGATATGATACACATATATGTTGCAAAATGATTACCACAATAGGTTAACACCTCCATCCCCTCACCTAATTAACTTTGATAAATTTTGTCATGACAACACTTAAGATCTACTCTCTTAGCAACTTTCAAGTAAACAACAACTATTGTCACCATCCTGGACATTAGAGTCCCAGATCTTGAATTTATCTTATAACTGAAAATTTCTACTCTTTAACCAAAATCTCCCCATTTCCCCCACCTCCAGTGCTTGGCAACCACTATTCTACTCTCTGTTTCTATAAGTTTTACTTTTTTAGATTCCGTATATGAGTGAAATGATATACTACTTGTCTTTCTCTGATTGACTTATCTTACTTAGCATTTGTAAAATTAACAGAGGCACATCCTACCTGAAGATTAGTTACTCTATTTACTGACAGTTAATTCTTTAAGGACTTGTCTGGAGAACATTTGTCGAGGAAATATTTTGGCATTTGCCATAATCATTAGGTAATACAGTGCCTTTACACCAGCCCAGTAGTCTGGGCATAGAAATGATAGGCATTTCATCTACTATGGGGGAAAATATATTGCTTCAATGTTTTGCTAATCATTTTCATTGCTATTGATAAAGACCCTGCTTTAGATCACATACAGATATATTCATGGAGGGCAATGCAAAACAGTGGGATATTTATCCTTTTCTTATAGTAAGTCTCTAAAGTGCTTTGCCATCCTAGAAGTAACCACTCAAGTATGTTTCAAAGTAAATGTTTTTGTAGAGTTGATAATGGTAAATCAGTTCTTTCTGAAAGTTTTGGTTTGTTTTGGGAACTTGTGTCCCACCATTACCATGGCTTCTGGCTTTATTTGGCTGAGTTCCTACATCTTGTTTTCTTTCCCAGGCAGAACAGTGCAGTGCACTACAGGGATTTTTGATTTTCCGAAGCCTTGGAGGAGGCACTGGATCAGGATTTACATCTCTCTTAATGGAGCATCTCTCGATACAATACGGCAGGAAGACTAAATTGGAGTTCTCTGTCTATCCAGCCCCCAGGATCTCCACTGCTGTAGTAGAACCTTACAACTCCATCCTCACCACCCATTTCACATTAGAGCACTCGGACTGTACCTTCATGGTGGACAATGAGGCCCTCTATGACATATGCCATCATAAACTTGGTATTGAACGCCCCTCTTACACCATCATTAATAGGCTGATAGGTCAGGCAGTATCTTCCATTACTGCTTCCCTCCGGTTTGAAGGGCCCTTGAATGTGGACCTAAATGAATTCCAGACCAACCTAGTACCTTATCCGAGAATTCATTTCCCTATGACAGCCTTTGCCCCCATCATTTCTGCTGACAATGCCTACCACAAGGACTTCTCTGTGGCAGATATCACCACTGCTTGCTTTGAGGTCTCCAACCAGCTGGTCAAGTGTGATCCTCGACTGGGGAAGTACATGGCTTGCTGCCTACTCTATAGAGGGGATGTGGTCCCTAAGGATGTCAATGCAGCAATTGCAGCCATGAAGTCAAGGAACTCTGTTCAGTTTGTAGATTGGTGTCCAACTGGTTTCAAGGTGGGCATCAACAGTCAACCACCCATGACGATGCCCGGCGGGGAAATGGCCAAGGTCCAGCAGGCTGTCTGCATGCTGAGCAACACCACAGCAGTTGTAGAGGCCTGGGCCCGCCTGAATCACAAGTTTGATCTCATGTATGCCAAGAAGGCATTTCTACATTGGTACATCAGAGAAGGCATGGAAGAAGAGGAGTTTTCAGAGGCCAGGAAAGATCTGGCATGTCTGGAGAAGGATTATGAGGAGGTGGGGCAAAGTTTCTGAGGTGTATATGATGGTGAAAATAATGTTAAATGCCATGCTTACTTTATAAGACATTTTACAGTTGGTGGGTAGAGTTCCTTTGATTAGAAGAAGAAAGAAATCAAATGAAGCAAGAACATAAGTTCCACACTAAATTAAATCAGCCAATATTAACAATGAGAACATCTTTTCTTGTCTGTTAGTATAATTCAGCACTGCTACCTGTGGACCTTCTAAGCTTTGGAGTCCTTTCTGGGTCTTATCATTTGTGTGTTTGTATGTGTGTTTTGTCAGAGTGGAAACCTGGCTATATATTTTTTGCTTTTCAACCATGACACTATGAAGCACTAAAGTTAATGCTTTCCCTATCCTATACCTGAGGTGAAAAACAGCAAAATATTGATTATTAATGTTATCCATGTCTATATTTGTACTTTGATTAAATTATGAACATTTTCAGTATAATTCTTTTTCTTCCAAATGTGCCCTTAAAATCTCAGTTTGCTTTTTATACAAACAAACAAGAATATTCTTGGGTCTTTCATAAATTTGAATCTGTGTGTCCTGTTGGTCAGAGGGTGAAAGTGATCTCTTTTCCATTTTCCTTCCTTGAGGAGGTATTCTCAAAGTGTGGCTGCAGAACCCTGCACAGAACCATTCCACAAGTTTAGAAAAAAAAAGCAGATTCTTGACCAGCACTACAGACTTGCTAAATGAGAAGCCCTGGGGATTGGAGGGGATGTGACTTGAGGATTTGAAGTAAAAAAACCCCACTTAATAGAATTAATTTTTGGTATTTTAAACAGTGTTACTGTTTAGTAGTAACCCATTTTCAAATGAGTATTAATTTAAAATGGACAAAATAGCTATAAATGCATTCAAATCACTAGCTGGATTTTTAGAAGCCATGTTGTATAGCCTAATAGTTAGAATTAAGGTGAACTAGATACTGCAAAGATTTTCCCTCAGTTTTAGTCTTCGTTCTGTCTTGGCATAACCATACTTCCACCTGGCATCATTTTCCTTTTGACAAAATAACTCCCTTTACTCTTTTTAAATGTGTATCTAGGGTTGAGAGGGTATATTTGCCCTTTCTTCCTCAGAGAGTGAGATCACCTGAGCTAATGATTGAAATAACTCTGAGGAGTATAAGCACTAATTAAATGTGATCTTGAGGCAGTGTCTGTCTTATTCATCTGAGTCTCTACAGTGACAGGCATAGAGTTGGTACTCAATAATTATTAGATTGAAAAACACCAGGAGATCACCTAATATCCTACTTTATATAAATTACATCTATTTGACTTTAACTTTTTGTGTTCCTCTTTGATCTTCCCTTAAAAATTACTTTGAATCTTCACATATCCTCTTATCCCAGAGGAAAGACTTCTTTACTTATGATTTGTGTACCTTCTCCCCTTGACTGCTCTAGGAGACCTTGTTTCTTCAACCCCCTGCATAGTCTGTCTCTCTCCATTGACTTTTTTTTCTTCTTTCTACTTATATGTCGAGGTTTCCTCATTCCAACATTCAACACCCTTTTCTGGATTCTATTACTTTTAAAATTTACTGTCACATGTTTGCACTCTATCAAACTTTTCAAAGGAATATACATTTGATGCATATACCTCATCTTCTGCTCACTCCTTAGCCTTTGTGATTTAGTGAACTCCCATTATTCTACTGAAACTATTGTTTTGAAGATCATTGATCATACTAGATTTATCAAAACAATGACTTTATCAGTCTTCAGATTTCTTGAGCTTAAGCATTTAGTAATTTTTTTTCCTTGAAACTTTTCCTTCGCCTCTTGTGGCACTACTTGGTTCTCCTCCTCAGATTCCTTTTTTCTATTGTCTGTCCCTAATGGAGATACCCTTGGTCCTTTTCCCTGGTCTTTATTTTATTCACAACCATATCAAGTCTATGTGGATGACTGAGAAACTCTGTTTCCATTCTCTCTTGAGTTTTTTTTTTTGTTTGTTTTTTTTGCTAATTCTCACTTGAGGATATTTTTCCATTGATTTTTTTTTTAAGAGAGAGTGAAAGGGAGGGGGAGAGACAGAGAGAGAAACATCAATGTGAGAGAGATACATTGATTGGTTGCCTCCAACACAAGCCAGGGCTGGTGATTAAGCCTGCAACCGAGGCACATGCCCTTGACCAGAATCACACCCAGGACCCTTAAGTCTGCAGGCCAAAGCTCTATCCACTGAGCCAAACAGGATAGGGACTCTCTTGAGTTTGATACTAGAATTTTCACCAGATATGCTGGGCATATCCTCCCAGATATTATGCCTATGCTTAACTTTAACTTCTTTCAAGAAAAACCTAAATTTCCTCCAAAGAAATCTGCTCTTTCTTTGGTGTTCTGTCTTGTTTATTTATGTTATCATCTCCTCACTTAAGCAGAGTTTAAGCAGTCATTTTTGACTGCTCCCTCCTGCTCCCTACATACTAGAATTAAGTCCTATCAATTCTGCTTCTATAATGTTTTCAGAATCCCTTGTCTTTTCTTCTTGTTAATGCCATCCTAGCTCAGGTCATCAACTCCTCTCTTTGTCCCCAGCACAGCTGACATGGCCCAGTGGTTGAACATCGACTTATTGAACCAGTAGTCACGGTTTGATTCCCAGTCAGGGCACATGCCCAGGTTGCGGGCTTGATCCCCAGTGTGGTATGTGTGTGAGTCATATCAATGATACCCTCTCATCCTTGATGTTTCTATCTCTCTCTCCTTCTCCCCAAATCTCTGAAATCAATAAAAATGTGTTAAAAAAAATAAATGCTTTCTGCCTCTCACTTTGTCTTCTTGATCTATCCTACTCATTACTGTGTGACTGTTCTGCTGCACAGCTTAGATTATTCTGCTCCCTATACAAAGCTTTGATAATTCCCCATTGTCTTAGGCAGTGCAGAGCCTGTCACCACTAGTTTCAGCTAAAGTTTACAATCCCAACCTCTACTTTGCTGTCATACATTCACACTAGATTCTCACCACTTCTCAGCACAGATTCTCTTTTCTCTCTCCTTGGCTCCTTCTCCTTGCTGTCTCTCTTACTTCCTCTGTGACAATTGAATGTAATTTCTATTACAAATCCAGTTCAGATGTCACCTGTTCCATGTAGCTGCTTGGGACTCTTCTTCCTTGTGCCCCTTCCAGCTACAAGATTGATCTGTAGTATTCACTTACTTCTACCTCAGGATTCAGGGATGGTTGGGATACATTAAGAAATCTCACTATACATGGTGGGGCAAAATTAGGTGTACAGTTATGGGTACACAAAACAGTTTATTTTATTATTATTTATTAATTATGGTATTATTTTCCATATGAATAGCTGTAAACCTATGAAAGTATGCCACACGGTGTATTGTAGTAAGTACTCAGTGATGAAACTTTTTTCCATGTGCATATTCTGCTTTGAACTTTTATTAGGCTCTTACTAAGTACTTAAAAAATTTTTTTTAAATGTATATGTATTGTTTCCCCCTTCAGACACTGGAGGGCACTGGTGAAATGCTTAAAATAACTGCTCAGTTGCTCAAATGAGTATTGATGTTCTGAACGGCATTTGTATGTGTGTGCATGCATGTGTGTGCATTCTCATACACAGAAAATACCATTAGGGGTGGGGAGGATGACAGGTTTTTCTACTGTCTTAAAATTTAATAATCAACTAAAATTAAGATAAAGCAACAAATTATTTTGTAAAATTTTAAGTTCAGCTTGTGAATGTCATTATTTCTAAGTCTAGAAAACTTAAATAATCACTTTTAAAGGAAATAGATATGCCTTTTTGGTCCCCTTTGCATTCTCAGATACACATTCTTATCCTGTCTAATAAAGAGGGAATATGTTAATTGACCCTCACACCATTGCAAAGATGGCAGCGCCCACAGCCAATAAGGAGGGAATATGCTAACTGACTGCCTTACCCTCAAAGATGGCAGAGCCCACAGCCAATAAGGAAGGAATATGCTAATTGACTGCCCTGCCCTCAAAGATAGCGGCACCCACAGCCAATAAGGAGAGAATATGCTAATTGACTGCCCTACCCTCAAAGATGGCAGCACCCAGTCCCCTTGGCCCTGCTGGGGTTGCAGGCATGCAGCAAGGCCAGGCCTGCCCCCAAGCAGGCCCGGGTTCTCCACATGCCTGCTTCTGGAGACCCCCAGTCTCCTCAGCCCCCCAACTGCCCAGGGCCGCCCAAGGCTCAGGTAACCAGGGTTGGCCGAGTCTTGCGCTGCTGGTAGTGGCTGCAGCAGAGGTGTGAGGGGGTGTCACCTTCCCCTGATCGCCAGGTCCCCTCCCACCCCTGAGGGCTCCTGGACTTTGAGAGGGGGCAGGCCTAGCAGAGGGACCTCCCCCCGCTCCAGTGCATGAATTTTCATGCACCAGGCCTCTAGTATATTTCATATTTCCTTTATAAATTTGATATATTTTCTTTTCTTTTAAAAACTAATTGTCTGACAAATTTTCTCAAGTGCCCTATTCAGATCCTTGCTTATTTCTCTTTTGGGTTCTTTTCTTCTCAATTTTTAGTAGCTCTTTATAAATTTGATCAATAAGCCATTTGTTTCTTATATGAGTGCCAAACATTTTTCTAAATTTGTCATTCATTTGTGTTTTTATTTTGCTGCTGTTGCTAGTGGTAGTGTCAACTGCTGGTGTGTGTGTGTGTATGGGTTGTTTACTTCACTATGTAGAAATTCATTTTACATATTTATGACTTATCATCATGCAGAAGTGAGTGGAACCACAGTCCTTCTCTGGGAAACTGGCTCTTAGGCTTTGCTGGTGGAGGCTATCAGAGTTCTTTCTGATGTCTGTTGTTAGTGGACTTTTACTCATATTAAACCCCTCATCTCTGAATTCCTCATATATTCTTCACACTAATTGCTATCACTTTGCAATTCATCACTTACATATTCCCTGGTGGTATTTGCTTTTATTTCCATTTTGGTTTTATCTATTTGCTTAGATGTTGACTCGTGGAGAGCAGCGGCCTTGCCTCAAACATCAGCATCTCCCAGGTGCTTAGCACCATGCTGGGCAGTTACTGTGGGTTCTGTGAGCACATATGAAAGGCTTCCCGGCCCTATGCACTAGCAGGCCATGAGGATGTGGGATGCCCCATTGGGGATACTGAAAGCTCCCTCTCCTGTAAAGCCCAGGTATCATCCTGGCAGCAGATCCCTGCTGGCTATGCCCTTGGGGTGGGATCAAGCCATGGAGATGGCTCTAGGTTGAATGATAGCTGACATAATCCTGTCAGTTTGATCTTTCCCAAGCTCTTCTTTACTCTACCTATGACACCCAAGAACCATTCCCATCTGGGAGAGATGGGGAATTGACTTATCTATATCCTCCCTCATTTGCCTTCCCTTTCTGAGTTCAGAGGAACAGACACAAGCCAAAGGTTCAAGAAGTCACTTGATTTAATGGAAGCAAGAGGGTAGGGTAGGGATCTAGTGGCAGGATGGTAATCAGTGTGTCTCTTAATCTTCCAGCCTTGGCTGGGGTTGCTGTGTGAAGAGAGGAGCCCTAGGTGCCCTCTTCTCAGGCCTGGGATCTTCGGGGAGAAGTGTGGGGAAAGAGAAAAAGAGACACAGAACATAGGGAGAGGCCTTAATAGCTTCGTATCTGTGAAGTTGGGACAATTCTGCATGCCTGTGTATTGTACAGAGAAAGCTGGGCTGGAGCTAGGAAAGGATCAGAGGGGTTGAGCAGTGAGGCAGCCTGTAAAACTGGACTGCCTACAAAATAAAAACCAGTTGGGTGGGCAAACTCTTACCCTCCACCTGATCTCCATCCTTGTCCTTAATGGGCTGCCTTGCTGTCCTCAATTCTACTTCTTTCGTCCAATCTGTGCCATCAGATGGGCATTGGCAGCTGCCTTGGCTCTCAAGTTCTTGGCCTTGGCAATGTTTAAGAGGACATTCATGACGTTAGTGGGGACATCAAGGGATAGAGTGAACTTGGTGCGCCGGTCACTCTTGGCCTTGTTCTGGTACACCTTCCCTTTGAGCTGTGCTTGGGATAAATACTTGTACTGAGAGCTCCCAGCTCCACCACTGCCCCTGGGAGCAGAGAAGGCCCTTTTCTTCTTGTCTTCTCCCTCCTCATCCTTTTCTTTGTCCTCATCTGAGGATGGGTCCTGGCTGGGTAGGTAAGGGAATCCTCTCTTGCTCAGCAGGGGTATATCCTCCAGCTGGTTCTTCTTGGCCTCAGACAGGGCCGTGTTGATACAGCAGAAGATGGACTCGGCTTTGGAGAACTTATGGGACAGACTCATCCTGGGGGCCCCTTGGAGCAGCAGCAGCAGCAGCAGCAGCAGGAAGTGGGCTGGCACACGCATCTTTCCCTGTGGTAGAAATGAGGGAAATGGGAAGGGGGTGAGAGGGGCTCAAGGCTCAGAAGGACATGGGGTTTTGTCCACGCTCTGCTTACTAAAATGGTTCTCTCCACCCACAGCAGCACCTGGACATTTATTAGAAATGTAAATAATTCTCAGGGGACTGAGTTGCAGATGTCATATTCTCTCTCTCTCTCTCTCTCTCTCTCTCTCTCTCTCTCTCTCTCTCTTTCTCCTCTATCTAGGGTTTGCAGGGTAAAGGAAAACAAACTCTCCACACAGAAAAGTCATCATTCTCATTTGCTTCCCTACTGACATCTAATTCCTAAGCAAGTTTCTCCTCTTCCATTCTTTGGGTGCTTTGGCCATCATCTCTAGTGAAACACCACAAACATTTATATTTCTCTGCTACCTGCTATGAAAATAAGCAAGCCCCATCTACTTAGATTTAAAGTAGAGGGGTAAAACTCTACATCTATATTTTTCTTGTTTGTATATCTGAAACTCAACCATTCTTTAAGGTAGTTACAGCAGTACCTTCTCTGGGTGATTTAAAGGTACACACTTAATTTTGAAATCTGTGACAGAGTCCAGTCCTAGGAACCTGGGCCTGCCTGAAATTCAGAGCATCTCTGAGGGAGAGGGTACCGGAAGGGAAAGACTTTGGGGTACTGGAAGGGAATGAGCTCAATTATATAGCTGTGGCCCCTGCTAGATCCATTTTCTAGTGGGGAAGGGTTGGGAAGGATGACAGAGTTATTCCCTATTTTACCCAGTTTGTCTGCAAACACTGTTAAGAAGTTGAATTTAAAAAAATGAAGAATTTAGCCCAGCTATTGTGGCTTGGTGGTTGAGTGTCAACCTATGAACCAGGAGGTCACAGTTCAATTCCTGGTTGGGCACATATCTGGATTGTGGGCTCGATCCCCAGTCGGGGATGTGCAGGAGGCAGCCAATCAATGATTCTCTATCATTGACATTTCTATCGTTCTCTTCCTCTCCCTTCCTCCGAAATCAATAAAAATATATTTTTTAAAAATGAAAAATTTAAAAACATTTTAGAAAACAGTGCCTGCAGAACCTAGGGAAACTTTAATCATTTTAAAAGGAATAGTAGTGAGTATAGCAGTAAGCTGTTTTCTTCTTGTAGACTCGTGTTAGTGTTGTGTGACCACAGACAGACACACACGCGCGCGCACACACACACACACACAGACACCTCTAAGCAGTGCACTCTCAAAGTGGGCAGTGAAGGTTTCTAAATGAAAGCCTCTTCCTCCAAAGAGGGGGGAACAGCCAGAGGAAAGTTGACATGTTACAGATAGCTGGTCATTGGCAGAATTTGTATTGCTGCCATATTATTTAATCTATTATTGGAAGTGGTGTGTGTGTGTGTGTGTGTGTGTCTGTTTGCTATGCTTGAGGAGAAAACTGCAAACAGGATTTCTCAGAAAATTTGGGCATCAAATGGAGACAGCAAACATCCATCTTTATGGTTTTTCCCTTTCACAGGTAGCACCTGGTCCTTGGAGATATTTGTCCCCTTCCTCCAAAGTCCCTAGTGTAGCAAGAGGGAAAGGACTCCAGGTTTTGAAGGCAAAGGACCTGGGTTCAAAACTTTCCTCACTTTCTTAATTATTTTGGGTGGATCTCTTAGTCCACATCCTAAAAAGGAGACATTACCTGCTCACAGGTGTATTGAGAGAATGAAAGGTGACAGAGGTTAAAGATGCTGGCACATGATAAACAATAATTGCAAGCATCCTACTGCCCCTGTAGGCAGTAGGGGATATTCTGTAGTTTCTATCTCCTATCCCCATTGGTAAACTATTACCAAGGGCCATTTTTCATGTTCATGACTGAATTCTGTTCAGAAAAATAGATTTGTATGAACCCATTCTGCCTTCAATCTATTACCTTTTGCAAAGCCTGAGTGTCTGTATCAACAAAAGGATTATTTTACCCTTCCCTCGCCACCCCCCTTAGAAACTTCCCCATGGTCTCATATTTAAAACACCGTGGCATGCAGCACTATCTTTCAATTTTCATGTCTCACCCTTGCCAACTCCCCAGCACCTCCTGCCTAATTTAGGGCAAATAAATTTATTTTTCATAGAAAAGCCTCTATCCAAAATCTTACCCGAGAATGGACTCCGGAGTGGAGATGCTCAGTGAGGCAGGTGCAGCTTCAGGACCAGGTCTGCCCTGGGAACATCCCCCTGAACTTCTGTCTCTGCTGGGGTCGCCGGCTCCTTTTCTTGTATTGTTTCCTCTCTATGGAGACTGCTCCACTCCTTCGTGTGTGTATGGAGAAGTGACAGATCACAGGGTGGGTCCTAATTCCAGACGTGGTGTCTACAGTAGGATGCGATTTCATTTAAAATACAACCAGAAGCAGCTGTCCACGTCATGGATACAGCAGGCACTCTGTATCCTTGACCCCTCCTACCTGCCTTTCCTCCCAGCCCTCCCCACCTCTCCCTTCCCCTCCTGCCCTAGCAGCTTGCTTCATTGATAAAAAGAAACAAACACTGTTAAACTGAGAGGCAGTTTCTTTGAAAAGTTTTATTACTGATCTTAGTTCTTACTAATTTCAGGCTTTCTACATCCCCATCATCCTAACCTGACTTTTGGAAATCTAGAGCTAGGACCTGCTTTGAAAATAAAGAAGGCGGCTTGAGCTTCACCTGTTGTCTTACAATTCTTGTGGGTTCTGACTTGCAGTGTTGTCACACAAAACTCAATATATTGGAGCTATCTAAGGGCACATAGGGGCAGGCACAGTATACCCAGAGCTTTTGGTGGCAAAGCACTTGATTTTACCTATTTATTCATCTATTCATTCAATATTGGCGGGGGGGGGGGGGGGGACCTGCTTAGTGCTAGGTATTGCCAGGGCCCTCAGGAATTCAATGGGTAACTTGTAGTCCCTGTTCCTACAGGACATTCACAGTTTGGAAAGACATAGAAACAGAGCCTACTTTCAGTGTGGCAAACAACACAGCTCAGAAGGGAGCATCCCGGAGATTCAAGACAGGTGATGTGTGCCAGGAGAGGAGAACATAGGGTTCAGACAGAAAGGAGGTTTGGGTGGAGAGAACCAAGAACCAGAGAGACTGGTGGGCAAGAAGGTGAGAGATAGGTGAGCAGTGGGTGTTGGGAGATTGGTTCGTCCTGGGATCTACTCTGAATACCAGTTAGGATTTTATTCCTAAAGCAGAAATTTGGAGAGAGAGACAATAAACATTAGCTTCTTTTCTTGTTTATGGGCACTGTCTCCTTTCAACTTCCTAGAAAACTTCCCCACCTGAGGCCAAAGCTCCACAGGACTAAACAGCATTGTTTTTTCTTTTCTTAATTTTTATTGTTGAAAGTATTACATATGTCCCCTTTCCCCCCATTGACCTCTTCTAGCCTACTCTACCCGCCCCCCCAGGCCTTCACCACCCTATTGTCTGTGTCCATGGGTTTTGCATATATGCGTACAAGGTCTTTGGTTGATCACTTCCCACCCACGCCTTCCCTTTGAGGTTCAACAGTCTGTTCCATGCTTCTATCTCTGGATCTATTTTGTTCATTAGACTAAACAACATCTTGGTGTCGGTGTCTGGTGGCTGTCCTCTGAGTCCACTTGGTGTCCTTCTCCAGATAGGCAGACCCATGGGTTCCCACTATACCATCTTGGGGTGGCCTTGGGATTGGCTGATGCTCCCAGGAACTCCCCCATGTGAGTAGGCAGGGTGCCCCCCTGGTATGCTTGCAGGCCTGGGCAGTGGTTAAGGCTGCCATCTTTTTTTTTTTTTTAAAATATATTTTATTGATTTTTTACAGAGAGGAAGAGAGAGAGAGAGAGATAGTTAGAAACATCGATCAGCTGCTTCCTGCACATCTCCCACTGGGGATGTGCCCGCAACCCAGGTACATGCCCTTGACCGGAATCGAACCCGGGACCCTTCAGTCCGCAGGCCGACGCTCTATCCACTGAGCCAAACCGGTTTCGGCAAGGCTGCCATCTTAAATGTACATGGGATTAAAACCATAAGAAGCAGTCTATTTGCTTTGTAGCTTGGAACTGGCTCCATCTAATGGAGGATTAGACAGAGTCTTGGAAAGAGGGTGATTAGTGAACAAAAACCACCAGAGTGTCGTTTCCAGTAAATGGTGATTTCCCTTCCCACTCTCGCTGAAGCCTGTGTATTGCATTCTGCTCAGCTTGCACTTTCTCTGACCATGTAAGCTATTGGTCTCTTCTGTGAATTCAGCATCAGAAGGTTGTTTAGGGGTGTAAATAATCTACAGAGGAAGTGGAGAACCAGGATGGGAAGAAAAACTGATTGGCCTTGTAGATGAATTGGAATGGCTTATATTTTTATAAAACTCATTTATCCACAGTGTTTGAAGTACTTATAATAATAACATAGTCTATTTTCTCAATGTTTGAACTAGGCAATAAGAGCAAAAATAGGAAAAAGGAGTTATGGAGCTCTAGAATGCTTTGTTTATAGGAAAGAGGTTTTGCCTTGGTGTCAGGAAGGAGTGTTTGCACTTCCTCCTCTGTTGCTAACTTGTTTGATTGGGATTGTTACATTCTTTACTCCTGTTTCTGGTTTTAGGAGAGGTAGACTAGTGTACCTTCTCTGTTTTCTAATCAGGGTGATGTCAAGATGGTATTTGTAAGAACTTGATAAAGTTTTACATGGGCACAGAATATTATTATCATGCTTATTTTTCAATTCTTCCCTTATTTTACTGATTTTTAGTTTGACTCCTCAGTTGTTGAAAAGTGTGTGCTAATCTCCCACTGTGTTGTGGGTTTGTAAATTTCTCCTTTTAAATCTGTCCATTTTTGCTTTATGTATTTGGAGTGCTAGTTACATATAAATGCCCCCCCCCCTTTTTTTTTATCATTTTACTGCAAACCCTTTATGCAAAACAACATTTTTTGTGGTCTAAAAATTTGCTTTGCCTGATATCAAAACAGCTATCCCAGGTTTTGTTGGTTAACATTTTTCCGGGTGCATTTTTACCAGTCTTTTTTTGTGTCAAAATTCTCTGGAGTGGTATTTATTTACATTTTAAAAATCTACTCTAACAATCTCCATTTTAACAAGGCCTTTAACAAATTTATACTAATAGTAATTATTAATGTACTTGCATTATTTTCTGCTGAATTACATTGTGCTTTCTATTTGCCCAGTTTTTTTCTTTTTTCCTATTTATTCCTGTTTTTTTTTTTTCTGTATTAATCTGTTGGATTGATTAATTCTTCTAAAATTGAATTTATTGGGATGGCATTGGTTAACAAAACCATACAGGTTTCAAGTGTACAATTCAACAAACCATCATCTGCACACTGCATTGTGTGTATGCCCATTACCCAAAGCAAAGTCTCATTCTGTGCCCATTTTCTCCTCTTTACCTACCACCGCATACCCTTTTCCTCTGACTATCACATACTGTTGTCTGTGTCTATGTGTTATATATATGATTTTGCTTAACCTCTTCACCTTATTTCATCCAGCCGGCCAACACTTTCCTTCTGACAGCTGTCAATCTATTCCATGTATCCATTTTATTTGTCTGTTTATTTTGTTCATTAGATTCTACATATAGGTGAGATCATATGATATTTGTCTTACTCTTACTGGATTATTTCACTTAGCGTAATAATCTCCAGGTCCATCCATAAAATTTTCTTCTTTTTTATGATTGAGTAGTATTCCACTGTGTAAATGCACCACAGCTTCTCCGCCCCCCCCCCCCCCCAACTCATCACAGATGGGTACTCAGGCTGTATCCAGATCTTGGCTATTGTGAATAATGCTGCAATGATCATAGGGGTGTATATATTCTTTCAAATTAGTGTTTCAGGCTTCTTCAGAAACATTCCCAGAAATGGGATTGTTAAGTCAAAAGGTGTGCCATTTTTAATTTTTTGAGGAAACTCCGTAATGTTTTCCACAGTGGCTGTACCAGTCTGTATTCCCACCAACAGTGCACAAGGATTTCCTTTTCTCCACATCCTCACCAATAGTTGTTTGTTGATTTATTAATGTAGCTATTCTAACAGGCATGATGTGGTATCTCATTGTGTTTTTAATTTGCATCTTTCTGAAGATTAGGGATGTTGAACATTTTCTCAAATGTCTATTGGTCATCTGTGTGTCCTCTTTGCAAAAGTGTCTATTCAGGTCCTGTGCCCATTTTTTTTTTATTGGGTTGTCTTCTTGGTGTTGAGTTGTAGAAGTTGTTTATATATTTTGGATTATAACCCCTTTTCAGATGTCTCATTGGCAAATATGTTCTCCCATTCAGTAAGTTCCTTTTTCATTTTGTTGATGATTTCTTTTGTTGTGCAAAACTTTTTAGTTTGATGTAGTTTATTTGTTTATTGTTTCCTTCGCTTCCTTGCCCAAGGAATTATATCAGCAAAAATATTGCTCTGAGACTGATCAATGCAGAACCTTGTTTTATGTGTGTTCTTTCTAAAGACACCTTACATAATATCTATTATTGATTAATTAACATTGAACTCACAGCTGACAGTTCTATAATGCATACTTAAACAAAGCTTATCTAACACATATTTTATCTATAAGGCACATCACAGTCTTCTCAAACTTAGGAACAGTAGGCAGTACTTTAGTACTATGCTTGGGCCACTTTAAACAGTGACATTACCAACAAAAACCACAAAAATGCAGAAAACATGGCAATAAATAACTTCAAGAAGGACCCCATTTTACAGTTTGAGCTAAAACCAGAAGACAGAGCATTGCCTTATTCAAACTTAGATGGGAATATATTGTTGAGTGATTTAAATTTTCACAGCTCTGCAAAGGTGCCTGTCCCTGAATGACTGTGAAAGTGTTTCAGGCCCTGGCTGGTTTGGCTTAGTGAATAAAGCATTGGCCTGTGACTGAAGGGTCCCATGTTCAATTCCAGTCAGGGGCACATGCCTGGGTTGTGGGGTCGATCCCCAGTGGGGAGCATGCAGGAGGCAGCCAATCAGTGATTCTCTCTCATCATTGATGTTTCTCTCTCTCTCCCTCTCCTTTTCTTTCTAAAACCAATAAAAACATATTTTTAAAAAAGAAAGTGTTTCAGGTTTCAACTTGGAAGTTACAGATAAATTGTAGGAAGTGAGTGTTTTGTATTCTTTTGTGAAATGGTCAGTCAGGTGTGGTCACAAAGGGAGACAGAGTAGGGGCTCAGGAACAACAAAGTTCATTATACTCACAGGTGCTAGAGACTGGAGGCATGCCCATCACTGCCTATGTTTTCTTCTAGGATTTTTATGGTTGTGTGACTTACATTTAAGTCTTTAATCCATTTTGAGTTTATTCTTGTATATGGTGAAAATTGGTGGTCTAGTTTCATTTTTGGGGCATGTTTCTGTCCAATTTTCCCAACAACATTTACTGAAGAGACTGTCTTTGCCTCATTGTATGTTTTTGCCTCCTTTGTCAAATATTAATTGACCATAAAGGTGTGGGCTTATTTCTGTGCTCCCTATTCTATTCCATTAATCTATATCCCTGTTCTTGTGCTTGTTGCTTTGATTACAATGGCCTTGTAGTATAGTTTGATATCAGGTAGTGTGATACCTACAACTTTGTTCTTTTTCCCCCCTCAAAATTGCTGTGGCTATTTGGGGTCTTTTGTGGTTCCACATAAATTTTTTGGAATATTTGTTCTAGATCTGTGAGATATGCCATTGGTATTTTAATAAAAATTGTGTTAAATCTGTAGATTGCCTTGGGTATTAAGGACATTTTAATGATATTAATTTTCTCTACACGTTCATGGTATATGTTTCCACTTATTTGTATCTTCTTTAATTTCTTCCTTCAGTATCTTACAATTTTCCTCGTACAGGTATTTTACATCATTGGTTAAATTTATTTCTAGGTACGTTATTTTTTGTTTTTGCAGTAATAAATTGGATTTTAAAAAATTCTCTTTCTGATAGTTCATTATTGGTGTATAAAAATGCCAATGATTTCTGAATATTAATTTTGTATGCTGTTCTTTTGCTGAATGTATTTGTTAGACTAATAGTTCTTTGGTGGACTCTTTAGGGTTTTTTTAATATATGTCATAGTACCCCTTTTACAGTTTAATGATAGTTTTACTTCCTCCTTTCTAAATTGGATGCCTTTTATTTTTTCTTCTTGTCTGATTGTTGTGGTTAGGACTTCCAGTACAGTGTTGAATAAGAGTGGTGAAAGCGGACATCCCTGTCTTATTCCTAATCTTAAGGGAAACACTTTTAGTTTTTGCCAATAAGCACACATTTTGGAAAGATGAATGAATTTATTGAAATGTGCTGATATGAGTGAGAGAGAAAAAATACTTTAATAATAGTTGTGTGTGAGCAAGACACGTGCTCAGTAAACTCTCGCTCTTATTTCCTTAGAAATCCCATTTGGTTGCCAAGTAATTAATTTCCTATTGTTGTAAAGAAATTATACTGTAACCCATATGAAGAATATCAATTGCATGGACAATAGAGTGGAAATACTATGGAGAAAACTCTTGTCTTATCCTCTGAAAAGAGAATGTGTGGAGGCACCAGTAGAGCAGGACTCATGTTTGTGCGCTTACTACAGATTGGGAACCCAAGTCTAATGATTATAAGCCTACTTCCGTAGTTAGTAAAGAAAAACAGTAGGAGCTTAGTATTCCATCTGAAAGATGGACCCAGAAATGCACTACAAAGATTAAAATACATATTTATATTTGCAAAGGTGCAGGATACTTTTATTTGTAAGGTTTTTACTATTAAAAATGCTTAAATTCCAGTGTCCACATTAAGAGAGGAGAGAAAAGCTCTAGATAATAGAATAGTGAAAAATGCAAAACTCATTTCACTTGAGAATTCTGTTGAAGGTAGTATGTATTGAGAACATGTTTGGGGTTTTTTTTGTGTGTGTTATATACTTAAAGTGATGCTGATAAACTTGAGTTTGATTTGAAGAGGCTAAGATGAAGAAACTGAAAATATGCCACAAGAGCTAAATAAACTGGTGAAATTTCATCTGAAGAAACAGAGGAGAGAAATGTTAACTCACATCAGAAGGCTTTTGTGTGGAGGAGGGAGTAGATTTTTGTGAAAATGTTATTGCAGTTGATAGAAATAGATTTAATGAATAAAAGTTACTGAGGGACATAATTTTCTTAATCTTGAAGCCATTAGACTTCCCCCTCAAACCCCTCCCCCCCCAAAAAAAGTGATAAGTATCCTATAACTGGAAGTGAACACTGATGAAATGACTATTAATCAGGATGTGGAAACTTTGGGCCTCAGTGGAATGTTTCTTAGTTGGGGGTATGAGAATGGGGGAGACTGGGGAGGTGGATTTTCAGGTTGCCTTGCTGTAGCCAGAATGTCTACTTTTATTTGTTTGGTATGCTGAGGTTCTGAACAAAATTTTGTTGTGAACAATACTTTTATTATTAAAATAAATAAAATGAAATAAATCCAAACACTCACCATAAAATCCTTCCAAGCCACAAGTCTATAAATGCCATAGCTAAGTAAAGGATTGAGTCAATGGAAACAGAACAATGGTCGGTGCTGGAGTTGGTGGTTGTGGTGGTGCTGGTGTGTATGTTTGTGTATGTGTATGTGTTTGTGTAACTCTTACTGAAGATTACGCTGGGAATTTAGGGCTGATTTAGGACAGAATGCAAGTCATTTAATTCCTAAAATTTTAGGCTATATATTTTAATCTGTGAAATCTAGAACAAGATAGAAGTAGCAACACTTTGTATATATATGTTTTAGTTCATAAAATTATGTGTACCTGAAAAGATATTCTTTAGGCATTTTAAATGCTTTTGTTTTTGTGAACGATTCTAGAATTATAGAATGTTTGGCTTAGAAGAGACGACATAATTTAGTTTAGTCTCTTCATTTTTCTTAACACAGATAATGGTCAGAGTTCAGGCCTCCTGATGTGAATATTCTTGAGGGTCTTACTTTTTACAAAGCTGGATGCGCTGCATTTCTGACCACAAGGAGGAAGCAGAACTTTGCCTTTAGACATTGAGCCTATAATCCTATATAATAAAAGCCTAATATGCTAAGTGTCTGGTTGTCTGGTCATCTGTTAACCAATCAAAGCATACTAATAATATGCTAATGATATACTAAGGTCAGTCAACCACTCGCTATGACATGCACTGACCACCAGGGGGCAGATGGTCTGGCAGGTAGGTTAGCTTGCTGCTGGGGTCCAGCCAATCAGGATTGAGCGAGCTGGGCTGGACATGCCCTGGAGCCCTCCCACAGTTCCTCCCTGGCTGGCCAACCTCCCATGTTCCTCTGGCCCTGATGGTGCACCAGTGGGGTCCCTCGGCCTGGCCAGTGTCCTCTCATAATTCGGGACCCCTCAGAGGATGTCGGAGAGCTGGTTTCAGCCCGATCCTGCAGGCCAGGTCGAGGGACCCCACTGGTGCACGAATTCATGCACTGGGCCTCTAGTTGAAGATAATATTATTGAAATGAAATAAAAATGAGAGGTTATTAGTTATTTATTTGAAAAGACAAGTGTAGGGAGTCAGATTACATTTTATCTCTAGTAATAAAAGAAGGGTGAAAAATGTGTGTTTTTTCCTATGCCAGAGCTAGGTTAGAAGACAGTAATACCACTAATAGTTAGTTTTTGATAGTGTAAGATCATATGATTAATTTCCATTATTAGAAGGAGAAAGAGAAATTTAAATTAAAAGGAGTATGTGTGTGTGTGTGTGTGCGCACACGTGTTCAGGGAAAGTGAGGGAGAATAAACAACACATAAATCTACAACTCTGGCCAGTAATGGTTATGAAGGTAGGGTTGGAAGCTGCTGCATGTAGAAAAATAGGTTCACTTTGTGATGTCAGATCACTGAGGTGAATGGATAGGATCCTCAACTCATGATGCTACTTCTTGTTTTGCTTCACAGGCCAAAAGACACTAGTAAACCCTTTTGACAGTTCTACTACCACCTAATAATGCCCCAGCCTTCCTACTCTAAGAAAAAAAAGGAACATTGAGTAGGATAAAAGGCAGATACCTTGATGAAGCTTCTTTTCTTCATTCTACTATTGTAGAAACAGTCAATAAATTAAATCATCCTTCCAAAACATGTGTATTGGATACCTAGTAAATATGAGGAACATAGGTGCTTAGTACTATAGTACTTAGTACTATGTACTTCATACTATGAACTATAGGAACCTGCTGTTCAAAGTGTGGTCCAATTACCAGCAGCATCAGCACGCCTGGGAGCTTCTTAGAGATGCAAAATTTCACCTACCAGAGCTAATGAGCCAGAATCTGCATTTTAACCAGAGTCCCAGGTGAGTAAAACGCCATTATTTCTACATTAAATGACTTTACTATAAGAATATTTTTGTAGACAAGTTTGAAGAATCAAGTGATTGAATGGGAAGTGAGCCTTTCCAGATTAGAAATTATTGGTTTTTGATTCTTTGTGGAATCCAGCTTGACTTCACCACCGTGAAAGCTGAGGGGAATAATGTCACTTCGGTCCCATTAGGGTCTGTGGCTTTGGGCAGGATATTCGTGTTGTCCTGATTGGGAGCTGGAAGTGGAAGAATAAAAAATACTGCTCAGTAGTTCATGTAAAACATCCCCAGGAAAAGCTCTTTGGGCTTCGGAGTGGTGTGGCACGTCAAATCCCATGTCATTCAGACCAGGGCATGAGCACCTGGATTTGTACCCTGGGAAAACTTGGGTTACATGTATTTGTAGCCATAGCACATATTATTTTATATTCTGCCTCTCCAACCTTCCCCTGCATTTTCAAACATTTAAAAAGTCTGTTTCTGCTCAGTGGAGACATTTTTCCACTCTGTGTCATGGGGATAATAACTTTACCATTCGCATTTCACACCCTGTATGTTGTGGGATGGCTCGCTGAGCTTCACTGGGTTCCTCAAGTTGCCCTGTGAGAAAGGGAGGTTGGATCAATCATCTTGAGTATCAGGAAGGCACTCAGGTCCTGGTGTTTGCAGAAAATATTGCTAACGCCATACATATAGAATGAAGAGAAATCTGGGCTGATCCTGAGCTGCTAATGAGAATATCACTGCTCTCTAGAGTCTTTCTGCTGCAGCTCAAAAGTGAAAATGAGATTTTCCCCAAACAATAATTCATTGTTCATTCCCAATTGGCTGATCCTTCTCCACTAGGCTTATTTTCAAACATCCAAATGTTGTTATTGAAGAGATGGCTGGCTTGTCAGGGCTCTATCATGAAGGTAATTCCATTTTCCCCTTTGTAAAGTAAGCAAGTTGCCCAAATGACTCCCTATGCATACTTTGTTCACACCATCTTTTTATTTGGAAAGTTTTCTAATCTCCAAAAAAGTAGAAATAAGTATAATGAACACTGGTGTACTTTTACTAGTACCTAAGTTAACCAGTTGTTGACTGGTGTGTGTGTGTGCGTGTGTGTGTGTGTGTGTGTGTGTGTGTGTGTGTGTGAAGAATCCAGGCAGGCCAGGTATCTTGTAGAACAACTCACATTCTGGATTTTTTTGTTTCCTCATGTTTACATTCAGGTTAAACATTTTTGGCAGGATTACCACATACGTGATGTTATGTCCTTCTTACATCACATCAGGAAGTGTATAACAGTTTATTCCATTACTAGTCATTTTAATTTTGATGACTTAGTTAAGATGGTTTTGCTAGATTTCTCCACTTTAAAGTACCCAAAGCAAGCAAAAGAAATTAGGTAGTAAAAATAAGAACATATGTAAATGAAATTGAGACTAGAGAGAGAATCAATAAAAACATAAACTGGTACTTTTAAAAGATCGACACAATTGATAAGCCTCTAGCTAGCTTAACCATGAAAAAATAGAGAAGACTCAAATTACCAATACCAGGAATGAGAAAAGGACATTTTTTACTAACCCTTCAGGGAGGTAATGTATATTACAAACAAATGTATGCCCATAAATTCAACAAGTTAGATGAAAATAAAAAATTTCTTGAATGACACAAACACCCATAGTTCACTCAAGAAGAAAGAGATACCTGGAATAGTTTTATATTTGTTAAGGAAACTGAATTTGTAGTTAAAACACTTCCAACAAATAAAAATTCAGGTCTAGATGGATTCACAGGTGAATGCTATCAAACACAAAAAAAGCAATAATACTATAGTTCTACACAAACTATTCCAGAATATAGGAGCAGGACTGGGAGTAGGGTGAGGCAAGAGTACACCTATGCAAGTGTAGAGTCAGCATCTGTAAGTGATTGCCTCCATCTTGGTTGCCTCACCCTCGTCCCAGCACTGTATAGAAGAGGAGGAAACACCTCCTAACTCATTCTATAAGTCTTACAAGAAAAGACAACTATGGAGTAATATCCATCATGAACATAGATGCAAAAATCATCAAACAAAAACTAACAAATCAAATCTAAGAATATATAAAAAAAGAGTAATACATTATAACTAAGTAAAATATACCCCAGGAATGCAAAGCTGTTTCAACATTTGAAAATCAACCAACTAAATAAGAAAAATCATATAATCATCTTAATAGATGTAGAGGAAGCCTTTAGCAAAATTCAGCATCCCTTCATAATAAAAAACAACAACAACAAGCAAACCAGTAATAGAAGAGAATTTCTTTAACCTAATAAATGTTATCTACCTTAACATATTTTATGGTAAAAAACTAAATGCTTTCCCCCTAAAATTGGAAACAAAGCAAGGGTGCCTGCTGTTACTCTTTCTATTTAACATCACACTAGAAGTCTTAATCAGTGCAATAAGGCAAGAAAAAGAAATAAAAATCACTCAGATTGTAAAGGAAGAAAATAAAACAATATTCACAAGTGATGTGGTTTCTGTTTTAAAAATCCCAGAGAATCTACATAAAAACAACTAAAATCAATAAGTTAGTTTAGTAAAGATTACAAGATACAAGGTCAACATACAAAATTCATTTTATTTGTACATATTATCAATGAACAATTAGAAATCAAAATAAAAAGTACCATTTATAATGGCACCAAATATTAAAAAAACTGACTTAGACATAAAACTAACAAATTTTGTGTGAGATGTGCATGTTGAACACTGATGAAAGAACTCAAAGAATACCTACATAAACACAGAACTCTACCACGTCCATGGATTGGAAGACTATATTAAGGATAGTAACTCTTCCCCATATTGACCTATAGAATCAAACAAAATTCCAATTAAAATCCCACAAGGATTTTTAAAAATTGACGAGCCATTTCTAATGTATGTGAAATGTAAAGAAGCTAAAATTGACAAACCAACTTTGCAAAGGAAGAAAATGGAGGATTCACTTTACTTGATATCAAGGGTTACTACAAAGCAATGGTAATGAAGAGGACATGATTTTAGAGAAGCGATAAACATATAGATTAATAGAAGGGAATTAAGTCCATAAATTGATTTATATATGTATGACCAATTTATAAAGGAGCAAAGGCAATTCAATGGATAATGGATAGTCTTTTCAACAAATTGTGCTGGAACATTTGGATATCATGTGAAAACAAAAAGACTATCGATTTATACATAACTCCACATAGAAGATTTAGCTCAAAATTAACCATAGATCTAAATGTAAAATCTAAGACTTTAAAACTTCCATAAGAAAACATAGGAATGACTTTATGTATTTGGGTTAGGCAAAATTTTCTAAGATACAATATCAAAAGCATGAACCATTGAAAAAATAATAAATTGTACTTCATTAAAATGGAGACTGTCTATTCTTCAAAGATCACTAATAAGAGAATGAAAAGAAAACACAGACTAGAATAAAATACTTACAAACCATATTTCCGACAAAGGAGTTGAAGCCAATATTTATAAAATAACTATCTCAAATATTAAAAAGATTTTCAATACTATAAAATAATGGCACTCTTGTCACTAAATTTAGTGCTTATTTTGAATTATATAGTTATTTTTCATAAGGTATTTTTATTTAAGTTAACAAGGTTTGCTAGTTTTATATTTAAATGACTTAACGCATATTTAATTTTTTTTCTGTTTTACTGTTGATTATGATAAGCTTTGATAGATATAACTCACATAAATAAAAACTCTCTGTCATTCTCCTTAGAATGTAAAGGGACCCCGAGACCAAGAAGTTTGTGATTTGCTGTTATAGACTATAGATGTAGGAGTTTAGCACCAGCGTTTTCTGTAGCTATATCAGCCAGGTGTTCTATGGGAGAAAGGCTCTTGTGCAAATTAAGGTTGTTTTCAAATCACTTTGGTTTCATTAAATGCCTGGATTGGCTCAGGCTCTCAGATGGCCTTTAAATGCCAATTTCTCACTATGGTAACTTATTAGATACATAGGCAGCACCACGTACTGCAACAGGTGCTTTAGAAGCACTTTATTCTAGAATGATGCTAGGTAAAAGGAAGATGTATTTTCCCAGATGAGTTGGGAATGCTCTGGTCCTGATCATATTTGACGAGTGTCATCCTGTTGTGCTCACCTGTTCAGGTGTTAGCTTAAGGCTCTTTTCTGGCTGGGTGTGTGTCCACAGATCTAGAGTCCCAGATAAGAAGCCATTTTTCTGTGTTCTTTGCAACTATCAGTCATAATGGGTAGTTCTCTGCCACGTGTTAGAACAAGCATCTGATTCCTTTGTCTCTTTTTCCATTCTGACTAATTGTCAATTAATACTTTGCATATGCTTGGTTCTTTGGTTGTCACATTTCTCCAGTGCCCTAACCTTTTCTGACACTTCTCTACTGAGTGTAATCTGAGAATTAGATGTAAATGAGGATAAATTCCTTCAGAAATAGATTTTCTTCCGAAATATTTGCAAGGGGGAGTAGGTGGAAGAAAACCTTAAATGTCAGTAATAAATATGTTTCAGTTTTCAACAAAGGAAGTGCTTCAGAGACGCCCTGCTTTGTCATTTCAAAATTATAGGACTGGTTAATTGTCCCATTTGGAAGAGGAGCATGCTGGGTTTTTAAAAATACACGTTACATCCTGACAAAAAACTGAATTTTTGGTAAGGTCACTTACTCACTTAAATATTTATTGAATGCCTATGAGTGGGAAGGTCAGTTTTGACTGCTGGAGATTGAAAATGAAGTGAGACAGTCATGATTCTTGCTCTCAGAACAACATCTCTCAAAGAAGCGTTTCTCAGAATAAATGATGAACTCATTTCCTGCTGAGAATGGATAATTCCTATTAATTTTTCAATTCTCAGATTGTTAGGTCAGATGTCTAACAACTGCTGGATCAAAGGACCTTTGTAGTTCTATCATTTTTAAAGATACAATATTTGAAAATGATTGCCCATTGCCCTTCTATAGTGATTGTACCAGTTTATACTCTTAACAGCAATATATCAGAAAATGGATTAGGGTCCACTGATTTTGAATCATCTGCTGGGTGAGTTGGTGTGGGCTGAAGATGCATAAAGAGTCAGTGGCAGGACAGAAAGCAAAGCTACAAGGAGGGAAGCCCAGGGTGCTGTGAGGACATCATGAGGAGTCCCTTGTTGGGGGCCACGGAAAGATTCTAAGACATTGAAGCATACACTTACTATGGGCTCAGGGAGACTTTCATTTTTTTCCCACCCAGATCCCAGACAAAAATAAAATTTTCCATCTTTCCATAAACAGTCATTGTTTTCTTTTTGTTTCTTGATCATGCACTTCAAAGAAAGCACTTTTAACAAATACATTTATTATGATTGGATTTCCCTCAAGCAAATACCTGTGATGGATGATTTAATATTCCTCCAAGCATCAGCTTCTGATACAATGACAAGCAAAGCAGGATTCTGTGAGCTCCAGACTTACAGAACTGTCTCTAAATATGTGTTGTTGAACCTCAGTGACAAATCTTGGTACAGCCCTGACACAATTAGGACGTCCAAGAATCTTTGCCCTAATTGGCCTGTGCAGAAATAAACCTGAACCAACTGTCCTGAGAGCAATAAGGAAATGGCGGGTTGAGGTGGGAGGAACACTGTCAGTGCTGGCTGACCCTCCCTTAGAAGCTTCACTGAGACACGTGAGTGAGAATCTGGGCCAGCGATGTTCAGAAAATATTTTCTGGATCACACATTTGTACCAGGTTCTGTTTTAGGGTCTAGGAACCAAAGAAAATATGATAGGGCCACTCCATTGTCCTTCATGTTCCACAGAAAAATGGAGAAAATAGAAATCACATCACTTAGCCCACAAGAAATATATTAAGGTGTTTAAATGTTATAAAAATGGAGCAATTATTATATCAGTTGGGTGTATGCTGGTGTTTTGATTAGAAAAAGACAATACCTCTCTCATCACCAACAAACTACGCAAGAAGGAAAAAGAAATTTACAAAGGCTAGGTGTATCAACAAGGTAGGTGAGTTATTAGGGACAAAAAATAATCACCAGAGAAGCTATCATGGATTGGACATTTTCTCTATGCCAGGCTAACTACTCAGCTATTTTAATATCATTTAATCCTCTCAACAACCATGTAAGGTAGTTATTATTCTTTATGGTTAAATGCTTTTCCCAAGTTCACAAAACTAATAAGAAAAGGATCACAGAAGAATTCCAAACAAAGTGATATGGGGGCTCAAAGGAGGAAACATCACATTTGAATAAGAAGATATCAAAGGCTTCCTAGTGGAGGGTGTTTTTGCATCTGGGCAAAATTTTGAAAGGCAGAGATTATAAATGTGGGATGTGGGAAATGGTCTCAGCAGAGGGAAGACTAAAAGCACAAGCCCAGGGTGTTCAGGGAATAGCACAGTATGTTTCAACTGGTGTGTTGAGATGTGTGGTGGTGTGATGATAGATAAGGCTAGAAACAAAGAACCTTGGAATCTTTCTTTTGAGGCTGGTTTTTTTTTTGAATGATGGCTGAGGAGTGTACAATGTAGAAGATATTAACAAGCAGAGGAGTGGGCTTTGTGGTGTGGGCATAGCTGTGCTTTAAGAAGATGACTGGGACTAGAAACAGGAATGTGAAAGCAGTGAGATCCCTTAGCAAAACACCACAAGAATCTCATGAAAGGTAATGAGAGTCTTAAACAGGGCAGTGGCTCTGGTAATGGACAGCAGTATGTCTTAAAGATGAGCACCATGGGGGTTATTTTGTTTCAGGATTCTTAAGGAAGAAATTGTGCCTATTTTTACTAAGTAAACCCATCATCTACTTTGATTAATAATAATGGTCCTATTAAACATCTAAAAATGATATATGCCAATACTTTCCAAGCATCATTGTTCCCAAAGAGCTCCTATAGCTACCTGCTATTCTTAAGGCAAAGCACAGGTGGTAACATCAACCCAGTAATCAGTCCCATGACACACCCCTATCAGCTTAGCCCCTTACTCACAGGCTGCAGGAGGTGGATGGTGGCAGATGATGTACCTCCTGGTGATTACATCACTCAAGGATTTGATCACAGGGAGATCATGACAGGTCATATAGAGGTACTTCTTCTTTTAAAAAAAATATTTTTTCTACTTTTTAAAAAATTATTGATTTTAGAGAGAGGAAGAGAGACAGAGCAAAATATCAATGTAAGAGAGAAACATCAATCAGTTCCCTCTTGTATCCACCTAGACTGGGGATAAAACCTGAAACTTGGGTATGTGCTCTGACTAGGAACCTAACCCACCATCTTTTTGGTATATGGGACAATGCTCCAATCAACTGAGCCACACTGGACAGGGCTAAAGGTCCTTCTTTTGAGACATCAATCAGACAGGTTTTAATTCCCTTGGTTAGATGGGGAAAGAAGTGATGCATGACATTAGGGGAAAAGAATCACCCTTGGGTCAAATTGTCACCCCAAACTAAGCAGGGAGTTAGTATAGACAGGTGGAGTGCATAGGTTGGGGAGTCAGACAGACCTGAGTTCAAATGCTAGCTCTGGTCTGACTGGCTGTTTGACTTGGGAAAAGATGGGTCATTCAGTCTTAGTTTCCTCTTTTGTAATGGTATTAATAGTACTACTACCTCAATTTATTGAATACTAGTGGCCCGGTGCACAAATTCCTGCACATTGAAAGGATGATATTAATTAAAAGAAATATTTTAATATTGTTATTCGCCTTTTCTCTACAATAGAAGTGCCAATCAAATTCACGCTAGACAATGACAGATGGAAACACACATGTGTGATTGGCACCAGTGAGAGCTTTATATGTATCATGCATGCATGAGTCAACTTAGCCTTTTATATATATAGAATAATCTTGCTTAATTAGATCTGCTTTCTGATTTAGCTAAACTTTTTCCAGCCCAGTGTAGAACCCCAACTTCTCTTTCAGGTAATTGTCAACAATACAACAGTAAATATCAACACAAAGCAGATTATTATTGTAGATCATGCAGGGAGATAAGGGTAAATATTTAACTGCAGCAGTGTTTGATTGTATTCTGCACAGTGAGAAAACCTGAAGTCATTTTCAAGGTCCACCATTTCTTACTACTTTTTGGTCGGGTCAAGTTTTTAAACTTTCTAAATTTCTATTTTCTGGTTAATGAAAAGAAAATAGGACTCTACTGAGTCTCCTATTTACCTACTCCAGGACTTCTGTGAGGATCAAATGAGATGAGGCATGGGAAAATGCTTCACAGACATTTGGTTAAAGTGTGAAACATTTGCACTTGTCTATAAAGCAAATCGTGTTCCTGGGTTGAAGAAACTGCAAGGAGGTTAGTCGTCGCTAGGGAGAGGAAGCCAGGCATTGCTATGTGATCTCATTACCAAGTGCCCACAGCAACCTTTTCTGGGCTGGGCTGGGCTGGGCTGGGCTATGGGCCGAATTTTGCACTATGGCAGCATTGGCTGGCATTTGGTAGTCTGTTGCTCCAGGGTGGTGGTGGGGCCTGTGTTCCACTTGGGGGAAGCCGAGTGTTGTTTTGTTGGCACCAGGTCCGCAGTGCTGTTTCTCTGTAAATGGCCAGGGCGTGTCACAGCAGCTCCTGTGTTGAGCATTTGCTCCCTGGTGGTCAGTGTGTATCATAGTGACTGGTTGGATGGGTGGAGGGACACTTAGCATATTAGCTTTTTATATATATAGATAATATTGTCTACTCAATTTCCATCTCTTCCACAAGACCCATTTCTTTAATCTATAAATACCTTATAAGATTGTTGAGTAAAGTGCTAGACACATAGATGTGTTCAATAATTATTTCATTATTTTATATATATATATATATATATACATAGAGAGAGAGAGAGAGAGAGAGAGAGAGAGAGAGACTAAAATGATAGTGTCAAAAGCTCTAATAGGGTAAGAACTGTTAAGACAATTAAAGCATGGAGCTTGGTCACTCAATGCAAAGAACAAACTTCCTGGAAGTAAATGTCCACCAGTGAAAGAAGCCATGATTATGCGAGTTTAATACCATTGACCACAACTGTTTAGAAACTACTTGGATATATGGATTACCAGTTGGAGGAAAAAGGTTGTTGTATGGAATGATTTAAGATGCCATCATTCATTTCAGTAAGGATGAACATGCTCCTGGTACATAACACAGTGCCATAAATATCTAAGGGTTCAATGCATGTACCATGAATCAGTGGTGATCTCCTGTGGAGGGGTGGAGAGAAGTGGTCTGGAGAGTGTACCTACCACCTAGTTGGCAAGATACATTTGTGCCATAGTGGGCACAAAATACATTAAAAAGGAAGGAAGGAAAAGGAAGAAGCTAGGATCCTTAGTTTTCTTACACAGAAAGGAAGTTTATTGAAGAAACCTAAAGGGGAATGTTACAAAAAAATTTAAATCTCTGGTTGATCATCAATAGAATTAAAAACTCTGGGAGTTGAGGACAAGGAAAGGGCCCTGTACCCAAAGGGACTTCCTCACATATGTATCATGTAATTTCAGAGCTCCTATGAGAGACTGTTTCTGTCCATTTAATCACCCACTTATTAGACTGCTTTCCTTGGGTAGAGCTAGGGGAAAGGTCCCTGGCATCTGGGATGAGACTGATGCAAGATGGGGGCTGGGAAGAAAGATTGACAAACAGCATGTTGGGTAGCCATTGCCTTCTGTACTATTTTCCCTAGAATTGACCTTTAGTCACTCTCTCTATCCTTAGATAGGGTTTACTCCTTTGGGTGGATTCCTTGTCATGGCTTTAAAAGGTCCAACATCTGTTTTCATCATATTTTTTCATTAGGTGCACAAACTTTTCAGGGAGATAAAATTCTCACTTGCTGTTGGTCTTTGCAACCTAAAAGTAAAAATATTTCACTTGGGTTCATGTGTGCTGAATTGTTTTCCTACCTTGAGATTGACCTAAAACTTTGAATTCCTTCTTAGGGCTTCAGCATGCCTTTATGAGATGCCTTTATGAGATGCACTGCCTGGGCACCCACAGGGCTCAGCATAGATAAGAGAAGGATCAGATAGTTGAGCTGACTAGTACTTGTAATTATTTGGTTCCCTTTCAGAACTCCTGGTCCCTGGCTCTACTCCATAACCACCCTTTCTGTCTCTGCTGAGCCCCGTATCCTCAGGGACCCTTGGTAATCAGCTATATCAGAAGCTCATATATTTCTTCCTATACAGAATGGCTCAGGCAAAGAAAGAAAATCAGTCTTTATAGTGGAAGTGGATCAGACAAAGGGCCACTGGAAAGCTAAGAAAAGTTTTCTTGTTACCCAGGGAACTGGCTTGGCACTTGAGATCATGAACAACCATGAGAGAATCTCTCTCTCTCTCTCTCTCTCTCTCTCACACACACACACACACACACACACACAAGCATGCCAGATATCATATTGTCAAAGACCTGCTCTAACTTACTGGATAGCAAATATATGTCTAACAAACCTACAAGGAAATTGTAAATAACTTTATATGAAGAAATAAGAATAACACAAGAGCTTCTTTTCTAGCCAAGCCTATGTTTGTACCTGCTGATGCAAAGACCATCTTCTCAAACCATTGAGATTGGGAACATTGTCATTTTTCAAACATTTAGACCCTTTCAGATGCCGCCTTGTGAAGGACTTGATGGAGGACTTTCTGTCAACTTGATTCCTCAAACAAGGTGGATTTTTCAAGATTTTCAGATGATTAGGGCTGCCTCTGAGGACCCAGATTTGAGAGGGCACATCTAATCAGAAAACTTAATAAGTACCAGGCACCTCTTCTTCCCCATTACTGCCTGAGCAATGTTAGTGCTTTTACTTCACGGAGAAAAGAGTAAATTTCCTCAATTCCAACCCGTTTTCATGCTGTTAGACCACAATAGTCTCAAGTACTTACCAATGTGTCACCCATTTCTTACTCCTTTCACTCTTGCTGCTCCTGTTCAAAAAGATCACTTCTGTGCTCTGATCCCTTCATCTCCCCAAAGATCCCCTTCCCTCACTCTTTCCCTATGCACCAGCTCCTGGAGCTCAATTTATGCTCATAAGCAAGGTTTCCAACTTAAACAATAGAAAACTCCCTGGGCTCTGGGTCTTGCTTCAGTTGCTTTTCTATCATGCTCTTCTTACCTTAATGTGCATGCTTTCCCCCAAATAAATGAGCATTTTTGCTAATTTGTTCTTTACTCATTCACTCATTCATCAGCCTTTGGTTGGGATCCTCCCATGGTCCAGGAACTGTGCAGGGTGCAGGAAACATGAAGATGAACATGACAATTCTTGCCCTTAAGGAGTTCACAGTCTGGCATAGGATACCAGTTAATTAATGACCACACAAAGGGTGGTCAGTGCTACCCTAGAGAGATTTATAGGTTCTCTGGGTGTACATAGCACCTTCCAGCTTATCCTTCAAGACATGGTAGAAAGGCTACTTCCTCTATGAAAGCCTTTCATGTCTTAAGGATCCCATATCACCTTGTATTACTATTATGATAGCATTTGTCACATCTCTGTGCCCAGCTAACTCCTCTGATATCTTGTGAGTTTGCTCAAGTCAGAGGCTATGCCCTATTTACCCCAGGACCTTTATCCCAAAGCCCAGTACTTATAATGTTGAAGCTCTCAGTAAGTAAGTGCTTATTGAAAGAGACTGATTTGAAGGACCACAATATCTTTGGAGGCCAACTTTTATGGTGGTGACAATGATAAAGTTAGAGAAGCCTTAGGACAGAGGGCAGAGCCATGGTAAGAAAGCACCAAGAAATGTTTGCACATTCAATCCATTCTCTTTTCTTATCACATGGAACTTCTAACCACCATGTTTGTTCAAACCGGGCAGGGTTTTGAGTTTGATTTTTATCACAAAGAGCATTTCCCTTTCAAAACTGGAGGAGTTTGGCTGGTTGTGTATGGAAACCACGCTTTTCACTCTGGTACAGCCAAACTCCTCCAGCCATTGTGGCAGGAAGCATTAGACCTTCTGAAAATGAGGAAGGATGCGAGCACTGGAATTAGGAGAGCAACCAAGTGAATCTATGGGCTCCCACCTCTGAAATAAGCCAGTCAGAGAAAGACAAGTATCACAAGTTCTCACTCATATGTAGACTCTAATGAACAAAATAAACTGATGAACAAAATAGATCCAGAGACATAGAAGCATGGAACAGACTGTTGAATCTCAGAGGAAGGCTGGGGGTGGGTGGATGGGTGGGTGGGAAGAGATCAACCAAAGAACTTATATGCATATATGCCTAACCCATGGACATAGACAATAGTGTGGTGAAGGCCTGGGGTGAGGGGTGGGGGCAGGCTAGAAGGGGTAAATGGGGGGGGGGGGAAGAGGACATAATATATTTTCAGCAATAAAAATTCAAAAAACAATGTAAAAAGAAAAAAAAAGATGGAGGAGATGTTGGACAGAATTTATCTGATCAAACTTTGTTCTTGGGAGCAGAAAAGGGTTTATTATCCTTATGTATTTTACTGAAGGCATAATTTAAATGGAAGTAAGAGATTAGATGGTTTGCCCAATAGTAAGAACCTAGATAGATCTTCTGACTTCTAAGGCAAGTCTCTTTTCTCAAACTTTCGGAAGCCACTTGAGCAGTAAAGTGAATAGATCAGTTTGATGTTTCCCTGAGTAAGTCAACTTCACAAAGATTTCACTTTGACATAAATGCCTTTCTTGTTTTGAGCTGTGAATTTATCAGAAGTCATCCTGGATGCGGACAAAGCAGGTAGTTAAAGTTAAGGGAAGGGGCATATAAGACCACCCTCCCCCCGCCCATGTATAAAGCAACTTCCTCCCCCGACCTCTTTCTGTATGAAGTCATTGTACAGACAGTGCTCTGGACTCCCTGTGGGGTTATCATCCCAAATCTTGTCTTTTCTGAAAGTTTAATACTTTTTAATTTTGCTAAATACCCACTAGTTCTGTCATTAGTAGCTTGTTACCCAAGACTGTTGGAGCTGAGCTGATGCTAGTGAAAGAAAATTAGTTAGCGGAACTTAAATCAATGCCGGAAATGATCCTTGTACAGACTATCAAGAGTTTGATAAATGCCACAGCACAAATGCCAAATGCTGGCAATCAGAAGCAATAAAACCATTAATGGATTTCAATAATTCAGTCCAAAAAGGTCACACATCAATCAGGGATGGGATGAGCAGAGGGAGGATGTAGGAGGTAGAGTAATCTCATCAGGAATCCAATAAATTTGTTGGGTTTGGGGAAAGGAAACAAAATAATGTTTCCTTTATAGGGTAACTATGAATATATTGAAGTAATCCTGCTAAATGACAAGTTTTTTGACTTTGGGCTTCTTACCTGTATGATAGAAATGATTGGTAAGTTTGGATTCACAGAGAAAGGTATAAAGAAGAATGCTTTTAATGGTTAAGGTGATTTACTCCAGAGTGGCTTAGATGTGCTACTTAGAGGCAGGACAATGAATGGATTAGAGGTAACTGCAAGCTTTGAAGGCCATTTTCAACCTTCAGTTTTATGCTATAAATTTAGATCCAGAGATCTGTAGAATGGGAGGACATTGTCTTTTGCTCAATCAAAAGACAGTGTTTAATATAAGTAACCAAAAGCCCATAGTCACAGGCCACCCCCCTTTTTAAATACCTGCACCTTCCATTTTACCTGAAGAGTCCATTCCTTCTCTTTAGACTGATTGGTACCTTTGGAAAACTTCAAAGGCAGAACTTCTGAAGCTGAAGCATTTCTATAAAATATTTTAACTTAAATTTATATAGAGAAAATTGATGTGTAGAGAGAGAGAGAGAGAGAGAGAGAGAGAGAGAGAAAGGAAGAAAGAAAGAAAGAAAGAAAGAAAGAAAGAAAGAAAGAAAGAAAGAAAGAAAGAAAGAAAGGAAGAGAAAGAGGGAGTGAGATTTGTATATATTGTGAAGTGATCACCATAGTACTGATAAGTCTAGTTAACATCCATTACCATAGTTACAATTTATTTTTCTTGTGATGACCAGATCAATAGACTCCTGAAGGCAAACTAGCCAGCAAAATTACAACTCACGGAAAAATTTTACATGTGTGATGGGGAATATCACTGAAGCCAGAGCAAAAGGATCTGTTGGATAATAACACATGATAGATATTCTGCCTATATGTGCACTTTCTCCTGAGGAAGAAAAGGGGCAAGCATTATACAAATAATTTTGAGATTTATTTACTCCTGTATATGTAGGTTTTTAAAAGATTTCCTTCAGCTCAATTTCCACAAATGTTGATGACTCCCAAACTAGTATGTTCCTATCTTTGGCCTGAGCCTTTCTCTTCAGTGTATCCTTTACATCCAACTGCCTCGTCTATATCTCCATTTGATGCCTTTCAGGCATCTCACATATCACATGTGCAAAACTCACCTTTTGATTCAGAGTACCTACCATTTTACCCCCTTCAGACTCCCTACCCCGCAAATCAAACACTCTCCCTGTAGCCTTCCCTGTTTGGATAAATGGAAATTTTATTTACTCACATGCTTAGGCCAAAACCTCTGGCATCATATTTGACTTTCTTTTAGTCTCATGTCTCAAATCGTGTAGATTTGATCTTCAAAATATATACAGAATCTTTTAAAAAATCTATAAATATAATTCATCACATGCACAGATTAAAGAATAAAATGATATGATTATCTCAACAGCTACAGAAAAAGCATTTAATAATACTTAACATAAATTTTGATTAAAAACTTATTAAATTAGAATTTCTTTAACTGAATAAAGGGTATAAAACCTATAAAAGTCATCAGTCTAAATTGAGACATATTAGCAACATTCTCTTTAAAATCAGGAACAAGACAAGAATGATTATTATTACCACTTCTAATCAATGTTATATTAGAGGTTCTAGTCAGACTCTGAGGCAAAAAAAGAAGACTATCCTACTGTCTTTCTTGCCCTTTCTTTAACATGCAGACATCTTCCCACCTTAGTTGTTTGCTTATGCAATTCTCTTCTATGGAAATGTTGTTCCTCATTCTTAAATGAATTAACAGATAAAAAATGTAAACTCGATGTGAACAGGGGTTTTGTCTGCTTGTGCATTGTTGTATCCCAGCTCTTAAGAGTGTACACTGGAGCAGAACCACCTATATAATTTCAAATGAAAACATAGGGCTCCTTATTAAAAAAGTACTTAAGATTTTCAAGATAATGATAATACAGCATTAAACCAAGTGTAGTGCCCTTTTGAACACAGGACTGTATATAGAGACAGAGATGATTTACCCAAGAAGCCAGACCTATGTAATTACATAGTAGGCACTTAAAACATATTGTTGAATGAGTGAATAAAGTGAATGATCTCACCTGATCATCTCAATATCCCATAAGGCAGTGGGTACAAATGGAGCTCAGAGAGCTAAAAGACCTGTCCAGTTTTATAGACTCTGTGGCCTACCTTGGCCAAATCCAACTGGAAGTCAGGACGAAAGAGCCTGTTGTTGGAGTCGATACAAGTCAACTTCTGAGGCCACAGAGCAGGGGAGGAGTTGAGTGTGGGTGTGGGGGGCAGACAGGAATTCCAGGACACCCCTTATCTCACTCTTCTCTTGATTTGTTTCTCCACCAGAGTGTAAGTGCCATAGGGTGGTGAGATTGTATGTCATCCCCAGAACCTGGCCCCAGGGCAATGGAAAGTATGGGTTAGTTAGATGGACTATAAATTACATGGATCAAAACCTTGTTGAGAGAGAATTATAGGGTTAGAATCCAGCACATGGTGGCTGCTATTTAATGTATATATTGTTGAGTAAATTTGTTAGCCATTGCATTTATGAATCTGTATTGTAGGCCCCAAATTATAGATTCATGCAAGTCCATTTAATGGAAAGGTGTAAATGCAGGAAGGAATGACTCTAAATTGAATCCTGCAAGCTATCAAGAAGATAGAAGAAGCAGTAGGAGGTTGAGACCAGTGCCTCCAAACTCATCACCAGGAATGACAGCTCAGGGGTATAGTTCTGGGTGTTCTGTGTTATCAGCATATTTAGGAGTGTTTATAGGAGCAATTAAAAGTGACAGAAGTAATTAAAAGGAAAGGCACACAGGTGGCAGGGTATAATGACAATCTAGTATAATTATGTAGCAGTCAAAAGTATGACCATAGAGCTGTCCAGACCAGTTTGGCTAAAATTTTCTATCTTTACTGTGTAATCTGTTCTCTATAACTCAGTATTTAAATTTTTTAAAAAGCTATTATTACATCACCTTTAAGCTGTATAACATTTTACAAGATTAAAAATTTGTCTCAAACCCACATACAGCTATTCTCAGTTATTTAAGTATCCTTTTAATATGAATACTTATGACAAAATTTATAAATTACGTAGACTTTAGTTTGCATAGTTTTATATAAATTACATATAATTTAGTTTGTTTCTATTTAATAATAGAGAACTGGTACACAAAATTTGTGCACTCAGGGCAGAATCCCTCAGCCCAGCCTGTGCCCTCTCACTATTCACTGATGTGCACTTTGTACTTTAGTGGGACATACTCTTCATGGATCCCAGCTCACACCATGTTCACTGACCTGAAACTTATTCCTCCTTCTATGTTTTTATCTTGATGTACCCGCCATATAGCCCAAACAATGTCCCCTTTCCTGTTGCTGCTCAAAGAACAGCCTCTCTTCTTATTGTAACACACACATATATCACTTCTCTTTAAACTCCTATTGTGTGTCTAGCCTTTAGGATGCAAATCAACATGTCATTGTTTTCTAATAGTTTCATGTGAAGTAATTTTATTCTCAATTATTTTATTTGAAGGTACTCAAATTTAAGCTTTTCAGATTCTAAGGACTTTGAGGGCAAAGACTGAGGGTTATATATTTCTGTAACCTGATTGTTTCTATCAGAAGTGCTGGGCCAACTTGAAACTCAATAAATACATACTTGATAATCAATAAATAGTTTTGGCTTATAAGCAATTTCTTCTAGTAGTCCTTTGAACTATTCTTTCAAAACATTGTATTAATCTCCTTTTTTTTTTTTTTTTTAGCAGATAGTAGGTAAAGGAATGATACTTTGGTGACTTCCTTGCTCTGAAGGCAATGAAATGCACAGAATTTGGCCATAAAAACAGAAAACATTGCAAGAAACATCTGAACAGAAGGAAATTTAATTGAAACATTGAACATAATGTTGGTGAATATTATAATATTGGTAATATTAGCAGTTACCAATTGCACAAATAATGTAATGTAAACTCAAAGCTCAGTTGGCTTAAAATCATAACCACATTGTTAGTTCTCAATTTTGTGGGTCAGTGACTTAGGCCCGTGGTCCTTCTGGTCTGGACCGGGCTCAATAACAAGTGTGGGGCTCAACCGACTGTTGGCCAGCAATTTAGCTCACATCTACAGGTTTCTCATGCCTCTTCAGTGTATTCTCATGTGGCATTCTATTTGAGCTGTGGAGATGGGCCAAATGTAAACAGAGTGGGCAAAAGGAAATAGAATCAGTGCCTGAGATGCAAAGAAAAGACTGCTGACAGAGTAGGCAGGAATTCAGAGTATCATGGGCCAGCTACAGTTGGAATAGAAATAATTTACAGGCAGGAGAAACCAGGATTCAATAGTCAAACTGGAAAGGCATCAAACAGCAGGAAGGGGAGTGAGACAAGTGGATAAAACCTCAGCCAAAGGAGTCGGGAGATGTGCTGGACCTGAGGCGGGAGAAGGGCAGGCGGGGGAAGGGTGGGCGCTGCATGCAGGGAGCTATGTGAGGGCTTCTGAAAATACATCAGTCTCAGCGTCCTCTTGTCATGGGGAAGGCAGGCATCAATCTCCAGGAGGGTGTGGTTTCTGATGAAGGCAGGAAGGAAGGCACATCTTATTCTCCATTCTGGGATGACTAACCAGACTTATACTTAAAGTTTTTTTCTACCTCACCGGTTTCTGGTTCAGTCCCCTGTCAGAAGGAGAACAGGAGACAAGGACTTTAATTGTATCACGTTCATTATGAAGATTGACCTGTGTTCTCTGCACTTGGAAACAAAATCAGAGTCGAATCTGATCATTGAGGAACGGAGAAACTCATTTAAGTCATGGGTTTTACTGGTCATTTCCGTCACTTTCCATAGGGAAAGGAAGTGGTATTAGTTCAATGAGCATGGAGAAGGGACAAGGCTTTTTTTATAGAGAGCTGAAAATAAAGTGAGGGTGGAATCCTGGGACAGATGCTTCCCATCTCACATGAAATTCAGGAGCATTTTTTTTTTTTTTTTTTTTTTTTTTTTTTTTTTTTTTTTTTTAAATATATTTTATTGATTTTTCACAGAGAGGAAGGGAGAGAGACAGAGAGAGTTAGAAACATCGATGAGAGAGAAACATCGATCAGCTGCCTCCTGTACATCCCCAACCGGGGATGTGCCCGCAACCCAGGTACATGCCCTTGACCGGAATCGAACCCGGGACCTCTCAGTCCGCAGGCCGACGCTCCATCCACTGAGCCAAACCGGTTTCGGCGAAATTCAGGAGCATTTAATGTGTCCCTGTGTGGACCTGTGTTTCTGTTCTGTGTCCCCATCATAGGAGGCTTGAGAGAAGGCAGCGTACATTGCTGGTAACTTTAGGAATGTAGTTCAAAATTATCCCTCTTACTGGATGATCATGGTGCCTGGAACCAAACCATTGAAGATTTTCTGCTCTGAGGCTTGAAGCTTCAGAAATCCAGACTTAGATCCAAATGTAATGGAAAGAGTAAGTCAACCACCACCAGCAGGGGCCATTTAGTAGCCATACTGGGAGATAGTGGACAAGGCATATTTTGGAAGAGAAAGAGGAGTTGAGTCAAGATGAACCAGATCAGATTCACAAGCATTGATGATGATTATTTTCTAAGTTGGCATTCTGGGCAATAAGAAGAGTAAGCTAACTATTAGGGCCTCTGGTCTATACTTGTAGAAGCTCACATTCTAAGACTGAGAAGATGTTCTCTTTGCTAAATGTGGGTTTCTATTCATGATTTTCTTTTAACTCTATTTGGGAATATAAGCTTCACACAGTAGGAATCATGCATGTCTTATTGACACTGTAACCCTGGCAGAGTACTCACCCAATAAATATATGAGCAAGATACGTGAGCTGTTGTATTTCTCAACCCATAGTATCTCTGAGGGAAACATGCTCCAGAGATTGGCTGCCCACTGTGGAAAGTAACACGTCCTTCACTTTGTTCTTAAAAAAGAAGTCAATATTTCAAGTTAGAAAAACACAGATGATTGAATTATAAGTGGTTTTTAGTTTCTCCTTCCCTTGTTTTTTCCCCCCTTATTTATGAAGGCAGTGAAATTATTTTATCAAACTATTAGAACTTTAATATATAAAACATATAGAAGCCAGGCTGCTTAGTTCATAGCGGGCAGACCTCCCTTCATTTACTTCATAGGCAGCTCCAAAGGTATCAGAGTCCCAGTGCTGTCCTCCCGGGAATGCAGTAGCCCCGGACTGCCCAGCTCCAGCCCTACTGCTGTGCATGTCTACTTTACAAACTTCCCATAAGTGTCTAGAGAAGCAGAACTCACATTCTATCTCTTTTGCACTCATCTCTGTTAATAAATGCTTCTTTTTATCTAAGCTCATTTTTTTCCAATGCTTCATCTCAATTTAGAGAATTATAATTCCAAAGTGACTTACTTGAAAGTCAGTTAACCTCATTATAAAATATGCCACAGTTTTTTGTTTGTTTAGAGTCAAATTCCAAATAAAAAGTAGTGAAGAGATATAAAGTTTATAATTGTTTTATCTGATCATTTATTTGATTTGACAAGAGTAGGATGATGGAATGGGTAGACATAGATTTTTTTTAAATTACTTTTTTTCCTCCTAAAAACTTTTTTCTCTTTTGTTTTTTTAGAAATATACTTATTTTTTTAGAGCAATTTAAAATTCAGAGCAAAACTGGGCAGAAAGTACAGAGATTTTCCATATTTCATGTTATTAGAATTTGCCTTATAATATATTTTGCCTGGTTCAAAGGTTCTCATTTATATAGTATCAGACAATCTATTCTTACCATTAATATTTAGTTACATATTGCAAGGTTCATAGCTCCCTCTGTTTTCTCTCTTCCTCATCTTCCCTCATCTTGAAGTCTTTCCCTTTGATTCATGTATTGTTTAACTATTTTTTTCTCAGGTATTTTTTTTAGATGGGATCCAGAGATGGTATAGTTTCTAAGTACAAAGCTGTCATTAAATATCTTTTATCCTGATAGGCAAATGGCATCTCAACTGCTTAAGAGGATGGCAGCCTCTTTCTCAAAAGTCTGTAGATGCTCTCGCACTCCCTTCTTCCTCAGTGTTCCTAATCACTGGGGATCTTGTTAAAATGCTGATTCTAATCCAGTAGGACTGGAGTGGGGCCTGAGATTTTGCGTTTCTGAGAAGCTCCCAGTGATAAAACTGTTGCCAGGGGGTGCACTACAATTTCAGCAGCAATGTTCCAGCTTATTGGATAGTAGGTAAAAAGGCCAAGGCAAGTTAGATTCTCCTCAATGGGTAATGTTCTTTTCCAGAAAGTTTTCAAATTTCCCTCTTGATCATTATAATTTAAGAACTTTATTAGGATAGGCTCACATATGTGTCTTTTCTCATCAATCTAAACTAGGATACAATGAGCTCTTTAAATCATACCCTCCTGTTTTTTCAACTCATGGACATTTTTCTTCTAACATTGCAGCCTATCCTCATTATTCACTGATTCTGTATCTGCAAATTTTCCAACTTGCTACAATTTATTTTTAATCCCAGAATCAATACTTGTGGGGTTTGTTTGTGGTCATTTGCAGACCTGCAGAGTGGCAAAAATGAATTCGAGTCACGTGATGCATACATTCTCAGCTGAGCATTTGTGTTTCAGCTCATACTGTAAACAGGACCCTTATCACACTCTATTTAGCGTTACATTTTTAGCTTTTTATTGATTACACTGTTTAAAATGGTCCCCAAGCACAATGCTGAAGTGAGGTCTACCTAGATAGTATCTAAGTCAGTGGTTCTCAACCTTCCTAATGCCGCGACCCTTTAATACAGTTCCTCATGTTGTGGTGACCCCCAATATCATTGTTACAAATTGAACATAATTAAAACATAGTGATTAATCACAAAAACAATATGTAATTATATATGTGTTTTCCGATGGTCTTAGGTGACTCCTGTGAAAGGGTCATTTGACCCCCAAAGGGGTCGTGACCCACAGGTTGAGAACCACTAATCTAAGTGCAAGAAAGATGAGATGTGTCTTATGGAGAAAATACATGTTAGAGTTTCATTCAGGCATGATATATCACCTTTGACCATTAGTTCAATATTAATGAATCAACAATGTATATTAAATGAGGTCTCCTTAAGCATAAACACATAAAATAGACTTATATATTGATCAGTTGATGAGAATGTTGTGACCACAGGCAGGCAGGAACCTAACCTGTGTTTCCCCCTGGGAATGGTTCAGTATTTCCTAATTCAGTGTTTACAGCAACTTTAAAGAAAATAAAAACAAAAAATAATGAGAATCAATGGTATTTGTAAAATTTTGTCTTTTCTCAGTTTCTGGGATATAATGCAATTTGATCATGATGTAGTATCCTCTTTAATATTGTTGCATTTGATTAGCTAGTATTTTGTTGAGGATTTTTGTATCTATGTTCATGATGGAGTTATTCTATAGTTTCCTTTACATTTAAAAAATTTTTCAATTACAGTTGACATGCAATTATATTAGTTTCAGTTGTAAAATGAGTTAGACATTTATATAACTTATGAAGTGATCGCCCTTATTAAACTAGTACCCATCTAATACCACACATAGTTATTACAATGTCTTTGACTATATTTGCTATGCTGTACTCTATAATCCATGATTATTTTACAACTATTAATTTGTACTTCTTAATCCCTTCCTCTTTTTTAAAAAAAAAATATTTTTATTGATTTTTTACAGAGAGGAAGAGAGGGATAGAGAGTTAAAAACATTGATTAGTTGCCTCCTGCACATCCCACACTGGGAGTGTGCCTGCAACCAAGGTACATGCCCTTGACCAAAATCAAACCTGGCACCCTTCAGTCCGCAGGCCGACGCTCTATCCACTGAGCCAAACTGGTCAGGGCCCTTCCTCTTTTTTTTTTTTTTCATTGACCAAAATATATTTAGTTAGTAACAATATAACTTGTAAAAAATCTTACAAATAGGGCAAATAGTTAATCCATGATCACATCTCAATGAAAAGAGTCGTTATGGCCCTCGTTGGTTTGGCTCAGTGGATAGAGTGTTGGCCTACAGACTGAAGGGTCCTGGGCTCAATTCTGGTCAAGGGCACTCACCTGAATTGCAGGCTCAATCCCCAGTAGGGGGCGTGCAGGAGGCAGTCGATCAATCATTCTCTCTCATCATTGCTATTTCTATCTCTCTCTCCCTCTCCCTTCCTCTCTGAAATCAATAAAATTACATTTAAAAAGAAAAGAAAAGAGCACATTTATTTATTTTTTAAAAAAGGGTCATTATGTTCTAACAAGGGACCAGCACATATTCAACATCAGAAATTATGTCCTCAGAGCCTGAGGTTTGTAGTGATTACTGAAGAATTACAAGTCACAAGTCACAGTGCTTACTAAGATTTTGACAATTTATATAGAGTCAAACCCAAAACTCAAGAGGTCAAATAAGCATTTTTAAAAGTGTGAATCTGCTTTTCTTAGAAATAGTAAAAGGTCTTCCGATGGAGATTTATGTTGGACATAGATTCATTCAATAAATATATGCCGAGCCAACTAATGAGTCAAACTGTTCTGGGTGAAAGAGGTACATTAAGACTATGCTTATGGATCTTGTATGCTACTGTAGTGGAGGTGGGGACTAACCAGCAATAACCAATATAAACCAAAAGAAAATATTACCAATGACCAGTTCCAAAAAGACAATAGAAACCAGGTTATGAAATACTCAATGAGGAGTAGTAAAATTCTAGACTGAGTAGTCAGAGAAAGCCTTCTGGGAAGATGAGATTTACTTCAAGGAGAAAAGCAGGAAGAGGGGATAACTACTTCAAAGGACTACCTCAAGAACAAATTTAGAGTATGTCTGGGGCACAGGGGCAAGGGAGAAAATAATAGAAAATTATTAACTGGCCAACTCATTTTGGTTTATAGACCTCCATAAGGAATTTGGCCTTTATCCATGTTGGGAAATTATCAGTGTTATAAGCAGCAAGAGGAGAGATATGGTTGAAGACTATGAATCCAATTGTATTTTTAAGTGAAAATTTATTAATTTTTTTCCAAGGAAAAGGATTTTAAATATAAAAATGTTACATGCAATAAGCAGTAACATTTCAAGAAAAATAATCTTAAATATAATAATATTACATGCAATAAACACAAATTATTAAAGAAAAATATCTTAAATATAATATTACACGCAATAACATTAATATTTCAAGAAAAAAGGATTTTAGGTATAATAATATTATCAACACTGTACTAACATAGTATGCTATCACAAAAGTTGTAGAAAATATTAAAAATCTGCAAATAACAGGATTACTTCTATTACATTCTAAAAAAATTTCCCCCCACTGGCTCTATTTTTGTTCATCAGTTTATGTTGTTCATTATATTCCACAATTGAGTGAGATCAAGTAATATTTATCTTTCTCTGACTGGCTTATTTCGCTTAGCATAATGCTCTCCAGGTCCATCCATGCTGTTGCAAATGGTAAGAGTTCCTTCTTTTTTACAGCAGCATAATATTCCATTGTGTAGATGTACCACTGTTTTCTAATCTACTCATCTGTTGATGGGCACTTAGGCTGTTTCCAAATATTAGCTATGGTAAATTGTGCTGCTATGAACATAGGGGTGCATATATCCTTTCTGATCGGTGTTTCTGTTTTCTTGGGATATATTCCTAGAATTGGAATCACTGGGTCAAATGGGAGTTCCATTTTTAATTTTTTGAGGAAACTCCATACTGTTTTCCACAGTGGCTGCACCAGTCTGCATTTTCACCAGCAGTGCATGAGGGCTCCTTTTTCTCCGCATCCTCGCCAGCACTTGTCCTTTGTTGATTTGTTGATGATAGCCATTCTGACAGGTGTGAGATGGTACTGCATTATCATTTTGAGTGACTTTGAGCATGTTTTCATATGTCTCTTGGCCTTTCTTATGTCCTCTTTCAAAATTGTCTATTTAGGTTCTTTGCCCATTTTTTGATTGGATTGTTTATGTTCCTTTTGAATTGTTGTATGAGTTCCCTGTAAATTTTGGAGATTAGACCCTTATCAGAGATAACATTGGCAAATATGTTCTCCCATGCAGTAGGCTTTCTTGTTGTTTTGCTAATGGTTTCATTTGCTGTGCAGAAGCTTTTTATTTTGATGTAGTCCCAATTTGTTTATTTTTTCCTTTGTTTCCATTGTCCTAGGAGCTGTATCAGTAAAAATATTGTTATGACATATGTCTGATATTTTGCTGTCTATGGATTCTTCTAAGATTTTTATGGTTTCCCGTCTTAAGTCCTTTATCCATTTTGAGTTTATTTTAGTGTATGATGTAAATTGGTGATCTAGTTTCATTTTTTTTGTATGTATCTGTCCAATTTTCCCAACACCATTTATTGAAGAAACTACCTTGACTATATTGTATGCTCTTGCCTCCTTTGTCAAATATTAATTGAGCATAATGTCTTGGGTCAATTTCTGGGTTCTCTGTTTGGTTCCATTGGCCTATATGTCTGTTCTTCTGCCAATAACAGGCTATTTTGAGATCAGTGGCTTTGTAATATACTAGTAGCTTGACATCTGGTGTTGTGATCCCTCCAAATTTGTTCTTCTTTCTCAGGATTACTGCAGCTATTTGAGGGTCTTTTTTTTTTATTATTCCAGATGAATTTTTAGAGAGTTTGTTCTAGGTCTGTGAAATATTCCGTTGGTATCTTCATGGGGAGTGCATTGAATCTATAGATTGCTTTGGGTAGTATGGACATTTTAATGATGTTGATTCTACCAATCCATGGACATGGTATATTCTTCCATTTGTTTATGTCTTCCTCTATCTCTTTTTTTCAACATCCTGTAGTTTTCCGAGTATAGGTCTTTTACCTGCTTAGTTAAGATTATTCTTAGGTATCTTATTTTTTTTTGTTCCAATGGTAAATGGGATTTCTTCTTTAGTTTTGCTTTCTGTGAGTTCATTATCTATATATATAAAAGCCTAAGCAACCATCTGACCATTCAACCATCTGACAGGTAGATATGATGCACACTGACCACCAGGGGGCAGAGGCTCAATGCAGGAGCTGCCAAGCAACAGCAACTTTGCAAAGTGCCCTCTTGCATCCCAGGATCCCTTGTGGGATGTCAGACTGCTGGTTTTAGCCCGATTACCACAGTTCAGGCCAAGGGACCCCACCTGCCAATGGGACCCTGCTCACTCTGTAGATGCCCTTTGAGCCCTAGCACTGCCCCAAGTGTGACTGGCTGGGGAGGGAATGAGGGAGGTTGGCTTCAGGGCATATTCGGCCCATCTTGCCCAGTCCTGCCCTGCCGGCCACCTTCTAATTAATTTTCTTTCAATGTGCACGAATCTGTGCACTGGGCCTCTAGTTTGTGTATAAAAAAGCCATAGATTTCTGGGTGTTAATTTTGTATCCTGCTACTTTTCCAAATTCACTTATTAAGTCTAGTTTTTTGATGGAGTCTTTGAAGGTTTCTATGTACAATATCATGTCATCTGTGAATAATGACAGTTTTACTATTTCTTTTTCATTTGGATGCCTTTTATTTTTTCTTTTTGTCTAATTGCTATGGCTAGCACTCCCAGTACTATGTTGAACAGGAGTGCTGAAAGTGGGCATCCCTGTCTTGCTCCTGTTCTTAAGGGAAATTGTTTTAGTTTTTGCCCATTGAGTATGATGTTGGTTGTAGGTTTGTTATATATGGCTTTTATCATGTTGAGATATGCTTCCTCTATTCCTACTTTGTTGAGAATTTTTATCAAAAATGGGTGTTGGACTTTGTCAAATGTTCTCTATGCATCTATTGATATTATTATGTGATTTTTGTCATTCAATTTGTTTATGTGATGTATCACATTTATTGATTTGCAAATATTGTACCAGCCTTGCATCCCTGGAATAAATCCCACATGATCATGGTGTATCATCTCTTTAATATATTGCTGGATGCAATTTGCTAAATTTTGTTGAGGATTTTAGCATATATGTTCATCAGGGATATTGGCTTGTGATTCTCTTTCTTTGTAGTGTCTTTATCTGGTTTTGGAATTAAGATAATGCTGGCCTCATAAAAAGAGTTTGGAAGTGTTCCTTCTACTTGGATTTCCTGAAATAGTTTGAGAAGGATAGGTGTTGGTTCTTCTTTGAATGCTTGGTAAAACTCCCCAGTGAAGGATCCGGATCTGGGCTTTTCTTTGATGAGAGTTTTTTTTATTACTGCTTCTATTTCATTGGTTGTTATTGGCTTATTCAGGTTTTTTGATTCTTCCTGATTCAGTTTTGGGAGATTGCATTTTTCTAGAAATTTGTCTATTTCATCCATATTGTCTAGCTTGTTGGCATATAGTTGTTCATAGTATTTTCTTACAATCCTTTATATTTCTGATTTATGGTTATTTCTCCACTTTTGTTTCTGATTTTATTTATTTGGGTCCTCTCCCTTTGTTTCTTGATAAGTCTGGCTAATGGTTTATCAATTTTGTTTATCCTTTCAAAGAACCAGCTCTTGGTTTCATTGTGGGTTTTTTTTTTTTGTATTGTTTTTTTAGTCTCTATGTTATTTTTTCTGCTCTAATCTTTATTATTTCCTTCCTTCTACTTACTCTGGGCTTTTTTGTTGTTGCTCACTTTCTAGTTCTTTAAGTTACAGTGTTAAATAGTTTATTACTGATTTTTCTTGTTTCTTGAGGTATATCTGTAGTGCTACAAACTTCCCTCTCAGGACTGCTTTTGCTGTGTCCCATAGATTTTAGGTTGTTATGTGTTCATTTTTATTTATTTCCAGGAAGATTTTTTTTTATCTTGTTGGCAACCCATTCATCTCTATATATAAAAGACTAATATGCAAATGATCCTCACAAGAATTTGACCAGGAGACCGGCAGTTTGATCACTCGCTATGACGGGTGCTGACCACCAGGGGGTGGTGTGGAATGAAGGTAGGCCAGGCGGGCAGCTGGCAGCTGGGGAAGGGAGGCCCTGTCTGGCAGCCAGAAGGAAGGCCCCAGCCAGGGGCTGGAAGGCCCCGATCAGCCCTGCCAGTTTAGGCCCGATCCCACAGGACATCTGTCTCACAATCTAGGACTATTGGCTCCAAACCACTTGCCTACCTGCCTGCCTGATCGCCCCCTAACCACTCCCCTGCTGGCCTGTTCCCCCGCAACTGCCCTCCCTTGCTGGCCTTCTTGTGGCAGCCATCTTGTGATGACATGGGGGTGGCCATCTTGTGACCACATGGGCGTGGCCATCCTGTGCAAGGGCATGATGGTCAATTTGCATATTACCTCTTTATTATAATGGATTTTCTTTGTGTGTGTGTGTGTGTGTGTGTGTATGCATGTGGTGTTAGTGTAGGTAACTAAATTAAAGGAACAGAGCAAAGGAAATCAGACATTATTAAGCATAATCAATGAGGGAGCATAAGTCTACTTTACCAGGAAGCTATAGCTTCATACACTCCAGGGGATAACAGCATTGCCTTGCTAAGGGGAACAATACCCCTCTCTCCCCTGTCCATATATGGAGGAAGGACCAGCTTTTCAATACTCTTGGTCCACTCACCCAGACTATGGGGTGGAGAGGATTCAGCACATATGCAATAGGAGACAAGATGGTGACAATAGAAACCTGTCAGTCTAACCTGGGAAAAGGATTTAATTGGATAAGGCACATAAAACCCTGAAAGATCTAGGAAATGGATCAGTCAGAGGGTGGGCCCAGTGTACCCCCATGAAAACTTGGGAAGTGGATTGGTTATTTTGAAAAAGCTTATCCTTCCCAAGCCCAAGATAATATAACTGAGCCTAACAAAGGCAAAACCATTCTCTCTTTCTCCTGCCTGGTAACGCATGCTCACGTGTTGGCCCATTCTTCTCCATTGCAGCCATGTGGCCCTAGCAGCCACCTGGGGCCCATAGCAGATCGTGCAGACTCCAAGTGCCAGTTGAACACTGTGCCAGTTGAAGCACAGCTGGGAATACTGACTAAGTTATCCAGATGGGAGAAAGACTGGACTAGCCTTGGCATGACACTAAATCTCTGGACATTGGCCCTATTTCTGGGCCTGGTTTAATGATGGGACTTTTTCCATGGTGGGATATGGAGATGAGACATTGGAAACCTGGGGGCAGCCTTCTATTTTCACCCAAATAAACATTACCACGGGACCATATTCTCCCACCTGTGGGGCTCCCAAAATGCTTTTTTTATTTGCAAAATACATTTTTAAAAATTTTATTTATTGTCTAAAGTTTTACATATGTGTCCTTTGTCCCTGTTTGCCCCTCCCTGTCTCCACACCCTCCCCCCCGCCCCGCAGCCATTCCCACCCTGGGCAAGCCCCCACCACCACAGTGTCTGTGTCCATTGATTATGCTAATATGCATGCATACAAGTCTTTTGGTTGCTCTCTAAGCACCCCCCTGCCATTTGTCTCTGAATCTATTCTTGTTCAACAAAATGCTTTTATCATGATCTCAGGAAAGAGCCTCACCTCCACCAACAGCAGTAAGAAAAGCAAATTTGAAGTATACAATACAATTTTCACCTGTGGTCACCATGCTGTACATTAAATCACCAGACTGTACTCATCTTTTTTAAAAAAATATATTTTTATTGATTTCAGAGAGGAAGGGACAGGGAGAAAGACAGATAGAAACATCAATGATGAGAGAGAATCATTGATCAGCTGCCTCCTGCACACCGCTGACTGAGGATCAAGTCTGTAACCCGGGCCTGTGCCCTTGACTGGAATCGAACTTGGGACCCTCAGTCTGCAGGCTGACACTCTATCCACTGAGTCAAACTGCTAGGGCCTTATTCATCTTGTATAATGGAACTTTGTACCCCTTGACCAATATATCTTCACTCCCCACTGCCCCCCACCCCCCACCCCCGCCAGCCCCTACCAGCTCCTCCAACCACACTTCCACTCTCTGATTCTGTGGGTTCAACTATTTTAGATTCCACATGGGATCATGCTGTATTTGACTTTCTATGTCTGACTTATTTCACTCAACATAACGTCCTCCAGGTTATCCGTGTTGTGTCAGAGAGCAGGACCTCTTTTAAGGCAGAAAATCAGTAATATCTTTTAAAGCTGGATATTGTCCTCCATGTTTTAACCCTTTGGGAAAATAAAGACTTAAGCAGGATTGGGGTTAGAGGTGATTATTCCCTTTATTGCATGCGTGGAGAAAATGAGACTCTGAGTAATGAAGCCCCTGCTTCATAGGATCAGAAGCGGAAGTCCAGAGGGAACACCTGTGTCATCGTAGTCATTATCAACCATCTGTTGAACTCTTATGCAGAGCTAGGCACTGAGTTAAGTGTTTTACACATTATTTAAATGAAAGTTTCTTACGAAACGAAGTTGTCTGGTTACTAACACAACGTTTGCTCTGTGACATAGGTATGATGATTCTTTTTACTTATAGTTGAAGGAGCTGTGTCTTTCCCGAAGATCTCACAGGTAAGAAGTGGAGAAATTGGGATTTGAATTAAAACCTGTCTGGTTTGAAATCCTGATTACTCTTGACCATTCTGCTGCACTGGACTGGCATTTGCCTCCATTTGTTTGCCTTGGGCAACACTGGAAGTTGATTCTTTTCTCTGTTGCCCCTAAATACCTGTTCAGTGGATGGCCTCCTCATTTAGAAAAATTCTCCTGTTCTCTTAGTGGATGAGTCCAAGAGCACCACCTCCTCATCTCCCATACATTTCCCTTGCAGCCTAGCTCAGCTATTATTATTTTTAATTACTTTCCTATTTAATGCTTAATTAAAGAGACTGGTGGGTTGGATAGTGTTATCAGGTGATGGGTTCCCCGCTGCTGTTGCTTCAATCTTCCCCACCACTTGCCCTTTAGATTAGTTGATTCACAGGTTCTCTTTTATTACCATGAATTCTGGGAGCAGAACAATCCTATTTCTGGTTCTCATTAGCATTTTTATTTTGGAGACCTTTTGAGTTATGAGTGTAACATTTTATAAAGTTCTCCCAAAGTCTCAAATGGTCTCTGCCAAAAGAGTTTCTGAGCACAGTACAAGAAAGAGAGATGAGAAATGAATCATATGAAACAATGCTTAATCCCAATTCACTTAAAAAAACAACCCACGTTGGAATGAAATGTATGGGAGAAACTAGATATACCAGGTATCCAGATAGGCGCCACAGAAGGGGTTCTATGGCAGGCAAAGGAGTTTAGTGTCTTCCTGGTGTGATGAGATCTGTCAAAGCCAGGATGCTCTTTAGAGCTCAGATCCACAGCTCTTAATCAGGAGTCATCCTTCCAACCATCTGGGGAATATATTCTATTTCAGAAGGTTTTGACAGGTTTTGATATATATTTAATCCTCACCCGAGGATATTTTTTCCATTGATTTTTAAAGAGAGTGGAAGGAAGGGGAGAGACACACAGAGAGAAACTTTGGACCCTTGGACCCTTCAGTCCACAAGTCAACGCTCTATCCACTGACCCAAACTGGCTAGGGCTGGTATGTAATATTTTGATGAAGTTCCCCTAGTGATTCTGGGGCACACCACTTGGATGAGATGTTGCATCAGCCCCAACTGTGCAAAGGAAGCAGGCCTTGGGTGTATGGTTATGTACTGCTGAAGCCACGAGAGATTCAGAGTTTATTAAATGGAATAGTTCATGTAAAGTGTTTAGCATTGTGTCTAATACTGAGTAAATGATGTAGCGTTACTGGGTCAGGAGCAGAGAGGCTAATCCTAGGAAAGAAAGAAGAGGAAGGTCAGGATGCAAAGGATCAGATCATCCCAAGGGCAGCAAGAGTCCGAGTCAGCATGACAGGGGAGACCCCAGGATTCAGGTTTTAAGGTTGGAAAAATTATCAAGGTAGAGACAGGTTCACGAGGTAGGCAAGTGAGCAAGGGCCTTGAACACTCATCTCTACAGAATGCCTGACCTGCACTCCCCCTCTTTTTCCTGTTCTACTAGTTAACTTCTGGTCGTTCAGCCTTACTAGTTCCCCACCTATTTCTAACATTATTTTACCAGTAACTTTAGGATCCAGACATTACAGGAAATCAATTCACTCTGTGCCTGAGTTCCATGGCAGATTTTCAATTTCCTAGGTAACCAACACGTAAATGACTTTCCTTCCCCTCTGGACCCCTAGTGTACGCTTTCTTGCAACTCTGCAGAGGCATGAAATCAAGAATGAGTCACTTCAAGGGAGAGAGGTCGATGAGGAACACGACAGTGGGCATATGAGGATGCTGATGTGAGTAATGACATGAATCTCCTGTCTGGCAGAGTCAAACTTTCACTTAGCACGAAGTGACCCTGCCACCAAGAATTTAATTGCTTTACTTACCAACCCCAAATAGAATCATCACTAAAGTTTAGAAAATGAGATAACCTGATGGTGAAGCTATCTTCCCTCTCTGGACAGACAGAGAAACCAGAGGCATTGAACACCACAGAGGAGGGAGGAGAGGAGGACCCCCTTGTGTCCTCCTGGCCCCACCTGTGTGCTGAGATGCAAATGAAAGCAAACATCTTTCCTTGCCCAGGATCCGAGGCTAATATTTGGTCTCTAATTTTTGGTTCAACTGACCCTTTTTTACACAGGAGTAACAAGTAATGTATTCATTTGCTCAAACGTGAAAGTTAAAATTTGAGAATTTAGCTTTAGTGCTCGTCTTGTGCACATGGATTTTAGAATCAGTATCAGTTTTGATGATTGCTTTTGTTCTTTGCCTGTTTCTATTTCTTTCCCAGTTTAATCTTCCACCCTTTCCTTTTCTTTCTCTCTCTCTTTTTTAATTTATAGTTTCATCTCTTTACTTGCTTTGTCACCTACTTTTCTCTTTTTTTTTTCCATTTCTGGGGGGAGGTGGATAGAATTCTGTAATGGAAGTCAGGAAATCTATGTTCTAATGTGCGTGCTATCAGGAGCTAGTTGTGTGACCTTGGGCAAGTCAGCTCTCTTCTCTGGGTCTTGGTATTTTTTTTTCTATAAAATGAGGGAATGGGCTAGATGGATTCTGACAACCCTCCTAACCTCTCCTCTTCTTTCATATGTCAGCTCACTCTTCCATGGGATTTAGCTCTACAGTATCTCTCTCTACCCTCCTATTCTCAACACCTCCTCCCTCCCAGCCTGGCCCCGCACATTCCTCTCATACATTTAGGTGTGCAATAGCCAGGTGCTGATACCAGTATGCTTGGACTCTATAATATTCTCAGATGCTCCTCAGGTGAAGAAAGAAAGGAAACATTTGGTGCTATTGGGAGGTTTAACTATTTAAACCTGGCTCTTCTGCCCTAACCGGTTTGGCTCAGTGGATAGAGCATTGGCCTGCGGACTGAAAGGTCCCAGGTTTGATTCCAGTCAAGGGCATGTACCTTGGTTGTGGGCACATCCCCAGTGGGGGGTGTGCAGGAGGCAGCTGATCAATGTTTCTCTCTCATCGATGTTTCTAACTCTCTATCCCTCTCCCTTCCTCTCTGTAAAAAATCAATAAAATATATATTAAAAAATAAAATAAAATAAACCTGGCTCTTCTTGCCTTGAGTGCTGCTTGAAGACACAGAGGGCCTCTTAACAAGGCTCACTTGGGGCAGAATGAGCTGTCAACTTGCTGTTCAGGTAACTATCACCTGGCAACACTATGGTCTCCATCTTTACCTTGCAGGTGGCTAGGTAATATTTGCCTTATCCAGCTGCTCTGTTTGCTTTGCTAACCATAATGGTCATAATTGGATGGTTAATGAGGCAAAAGGTACTTCTCTGGGTGATTAAACTCTCAGTGATGCTGAAGCATTAGATCAGGCTGCCTCTGAGTTCTCATTTACCTTGAGGGTTAGACTAGAAGGAAGCCCTACTCTGGCATTTTCTAAGGGTCTGGGGTAAGTCTGGCACATTCACCTGAATGCAAGGTTTGCTGTTCATGAAGTGTAAGGGGGAGGCTGTGGCCACTGTGTTTGATGATTTGTCTATAATTCTAGAAATTCTCAGTTGGCAGGATGGTTTATAGCTGTGCCCCTCACTAGGAATTGCCCCTGGAAGCAGAGAACTGCCCACCCTGCAGAGGGGATTCACTGCCAGTGATTGTTTTTTTAAAAATATATATTTTATTGATTTTTTCACAAAGAGGAAGGGAGAGGGATAGAGAGTTAGAAACATCGATGAGAGAGAAACATCAATCAGCTGCCTCCTGCACACTGGGGATGTGCCCGCAACCAAGGTACATGCCCTTGACCGGAATTGAACCTGGGACCCTTCAGTCCACAGACCAACACTCTATCCACTGAGCCAAACCAGTTAGGGCACCAGTGACTTTTGATGCAAGCATGCAAAGGCCCAACTCTGCTGCTTCTATATGGGATAACTCAGAGCTCTCCATTGGATTGCCAGAAGCCTCAGTTGAAACTGCTTGAGGGTCATCTGCTCCCTTGCCCAATTTTGCCTTCCCTCATACCTTTACAGTTGTATATTCCAAGAATATTCGCCCCCAAACTTCTGCATGTAGCTCTCAGGCTCTGGGTCTTTCTAGGGACCTAAATTCAGACACACAGAAGACACACACATACTGCATAGTCACCGCTGGTACTCAAGGCTCTCAGTGCAGGCTGTTGCTGCATGTCTCTACCTTCTTCATGTGCCTGACACAGAGTGCTGATGGGTATTCATCAAGTGAATGAATGAATGGATGAATGAAGACTGAAGTTTAGAATTGTGCTTTGTTCTTTAACTGAGCTTTACATTCTAACACTTTTCAGACATATCATAGTGAAGTGAGAAAAGATGATAAAAAAAAGTTCATTTTATGGTAATTACTGAGAGAGTGGAAATGACTTTGGGGAGCATAATCTTAAGATAATACAACTCTTACAATACTGGCTGGCATGGTTGTTATCGTTTCAGCAAAAAGACATCAGGTTAGACAGGTGGGGAGTGGGACCCAAACACCAGAGAAACTTTGATCATGTGGTTAAGAAGCGTCTGCCAGGTTTGTCCATAGTAAAATTACTTTTTTGTGAAATACCTTTTTGTATTTGTTAGAGCCAAACCAGCAACAGCACCACACAGCTCTGGTGGTCTGACTGGCTCTGAGTGGCTGTGAGTCCATGTATTCTTCTAAATTCTCCTATCCGACTACTTGAACCCTGCCCACTGTACTAACTGTTGGGAACTTAGTCCAAGTTCCTCCTTTATCCTCTGCTCACTAGATACAGGTGTTGGGTCTGAGCCCCCCTGCCTGGGGCTGGACCTCCTAGGACACTGGGTCTTAGAGAAGCCATGAGAGGTTGTGGGTCTGTAAGAATAAGTCTTTATTGCAGAAGCCAGTGGTCATATAGCCATCAGATAAGAACAGTCCTCACAGCAAAGTCCATACAGGCAGGCAGCCGGACACTGGCTGGTGAGCTTATACTTTTCCCATTAAGCATCATCAGTCTCTGTACCCACAGCTATTATCTGAGCAGCCACACACTGCCTCCTAGACCAGTGATGGTGAACCTATGACACGCGTGAATTCTTTTTTTTGGTTGATTTTTCTTTGTTAAATGGCATTTAAATATATAAAATAAATATCAAAAATCTAAGTCTTTGTTTTATTATGGTTGCAAATATAAAAAAATTTCTATATGTGACACGGCACCAGAGTTAAGTTAGGGTTTTTCAAAATGCTGACACGCTGAGCTCAAAAGGTTCGCCATCACTGTAGACGCACTGCCTCACATTGTAGTGGTACCTGAGCTCTCTGGCTCAGCAGCTTCTCTGATCTCTCCTGCCCAGCTGCTTTCTCTAACAGACTTCTTCACACACTTCATCCTAACTGCTCTCTCTCCATACTCAAGCAGACTTCTTCTCACTCCCGCCTCAGCCTACTCTGCTAACTAGCTGGTCAATAACCTACTTTTACACTATTTAGACAAAGAAGGTTTCATGCCAACAGTGACATCCATCATATTTGCTACAGAAGGGCACAGTATGTCTTGTGTCTTTGCACCCGCTCATGGTATCTTGGCCTGATTAGGATTCCCAGGCTGAGTCCTTGGGCATTCTGTTTAGGCACATGCCCAGAGTGGCCTTTGGTCATTCTGGTGTATTGATAACAAGGCCTTTGTGCTCCCACCAGCCTTGACTATCCGGGGACCTAGCATGGTCCCCACAGTATTTCACAAATAACTTGTGTGGAGGTACTTTGAGTGTAAATATTTTGTTACTCTTCAAAATTTCACCTACTAGATTTGATGATTCTTGCATGAATCAATTATTATTATGTTGTCTGCCAAATGATAATATTCTTATTCTGTCGTTCTTTCTACATTGATAAATAAAGGTACTTAAAGCCAAGCCAAACAAACAAACAGGTGAGGGAAAAGGGAAAGCTTATTATTTTGGTGCTTAATTTTCCCAGATTAGACCAGTGGTACCATTTCAAGCTGAATTTATGTGTTTTGACCTGTCCCCATTATTCTTTGAGCACTTCTTTATTCTCTGGACAAGATGTTCCAAACTCATCCTGTAGTTTTATGCCCCAGCCCTATACTAAGAAAAAGGTAATATGCTAATTAGACCAGACATCTTCTGGACATCCTGACAAAGCCAGGGGCATGGCCAGCCTGCAAAACACCCGTGGCCCCTAGCCCAGGCTGACCCCACCCCCAGGGGGGACCCCCCCTCCAATGGAGGGACATGGCCAGCCTGCAAACTGCCCCAGGTCCCTCGCCCAGGCCAACCCCACCTCCCAGCAGGGACCCCCATCCAGATTGGGGGCATGGCTGGCCTGCCCCCCAGCAGGGACCCCCACTCCAATGGGGGTGTGGCCGCCTGCAAACCCCCCAGCCCCTCCCCCAAGCTGGCCCCATCCCTCAACCAGGACCCCCACCCAAATCGGGGGCATGGCCAGCCTGCAAACCCTGCGACCCCTGCCCAAGCAGCCCCATCTTCCAGCAAGAACCTCCCCACCCCGATCCAGGGCCTTCAGGGCAGCCCCCATCCATGCACCAGGCCTCTATCCTATATAATAAAAGGGTAATACGCAAATTGACCCTAACAGCAGAATGACCAGAATGACCACTGGACAAGTCACTGTGAGGTGCACTGACCACCTCTTGGTTCCTTTTTCCGGACAGCAGGCTCTGCTCGTCTGATGGCCACCTGCAGTTGGGGTGGGGCTGGCAAGTGGGTGGGAATAGCCAACCTCTCGATCCCTTCCTCTGGCCGTCAGGCACCAATCACCTGATGGTGAATGTGGAACCGGGGGTGTTTTGGCAGTGGGGGGTGGGGCCGGCTGCGGGCAGCTAGGGAAGATGGCCCTGATCACAAGCCAGGCCTAGGGACTGTACTGCACATGAATTTCATGTGCAGGGCCTCTAGTCTATACTAATAAAAGGGTAATATGCTAATTAGACCAGACATCTTCTGGATGTCCTTCTGGACAAAGCCACAGTGGCAGGGGCCAAGGCAGAGGCAGCTAGGGACGATCAGGCTGGCAGGGAAAGGCAGTTAGGACATCCCCTGAGGAGTCCCAGATTGAAGGAGGTGCAGGCCGGGCTGAGGGACAACCCCCCCCCCCCCCCCCCCCCGCACGAATTTTGTGCACCAGGCCTCTAGTTTTTCATAAAAGCCCTGATTCCTTTCAGGGTCACTGATGTGTAGAAACCAAGATCTGGACATGAATTGTGGTGGGTGTACATATTGCCATTGGGGTTGTCATTGCTCATAGGCTCCCTCAGTGAGCAGCAGGGAATCATGTTTATACAGATATATACATACATACATACATGCATACTTTTTTCTGCAGTTCTGTATCAAAATATATTGAAAAACAGTTCTTACCAATACTTCCATTCCAATCCAATCCCACATGGTTCATTCTAGTTGTTCCTTTTCAATTTTTAGCTCCCTTTCTGACAGTAAACGGGCTCCCATCATCAGTATCTTTGATTAATTGTTCAGTCTTCTTGTTTGTAACCAGTCTCTTTTGTCCCTGCCCCTACGCACATGTCCTCTTCATCCACACTTGGATTGTAACACCTCACATTGGGTTTTCTCCACTGCTGTCCCTTCCAAATGTATGCCCTCTCCATCCCATCCTTTCCAAGACCCCTGTGCCACATCTTCTGCAGGTAATTTCCCTCATCAGGCTCTGAAAACCCAAGCGGGGCTGTCCTTCTGCCCCTGTATGGATGCCTCCTGACCTTGTCCAGTCTTTGATCTCTCATCCTATGTCATTCACCTTTCAGGGATGCTCTGACTTGAGTTCCAGCACTGTGTAGGGTGGCACTCCCAGACTTACACCTTCCTTATTCCATCCAGGCTCTAACACCTCACTCTGGGTCACCTCCCTGATTTTGACCCCATGTCTTAGAACCAAAATGTTTGGGAAGGGAAGAAAGCAGGAAGGGCTCCAAAAACCTTTTATAAACACCTTGTCAAGCACTGCAAATACACTGTAAGGATTTTGATTGGAATTGCATTATATCTATAAATAAATTGTGGAGTCTGTTTCCATTGGTTAGGCTTATATGCATGCATACAAGTCCTTTGGTTGATCTCTACTTCTTACCCCCGCCCTCCCCTACCTTCCCTCTGAGGTTTGACGTCTGATCGATGCTTCTCTGTCTCTGGATCTGTTTTTGTTCATCAATTTATATTGATCATTACATTCCACAAATGAGTGAGATTATGTGATATTTGTCTTTCTTTGACTGGCTTATTTCCCTTAGCATAATGCTCTCTAGTTCATCCATGCTGTTGCAAATGGTAAGAATTCCTTCTTTTTTACTGCAGTGTAGGATTCCATTGTATAGATCTACCACCGTTTTTTAATCCACTCATCTGCTGATTGGCACTTAGGCTGTTTTCAAATCTTAACTATGGTGAATTATGCTGCTATGAACATAGGGGTGCATATATCCTTTCTGATTGGTGTTTCTAGTTTCTAGTCCCATTTGTTTATTTTCTCTTTAGTTTTCATTACCCTAGGAGCTGTATCAGTGAAGAAATTGCTGTGGCATATGTCTGAGATTTTGCTGCCTGTGGATTCCTCTAGTATTTTTGTGGTTTCCTGTCTAAAAGGTGTTTCAGAAGAAGTCTCCGACTTCCCAGATTCGTAATTCTCTTTCCCTTACTATTATGTTATTCTGAGTAAGTTATCCATGCTTCAGTACTCCTAGAGCACCAGAAACACTCTTCTTTTGCTTTAGTACATTTCTGAAAACTAAGAACACAGAATGGCAAATACTGTTGTTTTTTTCTTTCCTCCTAAAATGATAGTTTGGGAAAGCAGTAGTTACTCTTTCCACTAGATGGCAAGCTTCCATTGTTATTAAGGGAAAATGATTACTAGGTAATAGCATTTTAGTTCCAATGTAGTCATTGCATTAGGTTTATGTGATCCATGCTTCTTGGTGTTGGTAAATTCATTTTTATATTTTCCAACCAGTTTTATAAGGGAAAACTATGACTAAATACTCAAATGTTGGCAAAAACATTGTATAGACAAGTGTGACACTGCCAAAAATGAACCGTTAGTAGTGCCATTATCTTATGACCTAATAATAAACGCAACCCAAACTCACTTTTGCAAAGATAATTGAAGGATTTAAGTGACAAATTTAAGGTGGTTTATAAAAAAATAATGTATGAAAATCAAGGATCAGCTGTAATAATACTGTTATAGTTGTCACAAGTTGACAAATGAGTATATTACCAAGTGAAAAATTGGAATGATAGCTCTTTTCTGGCTGTTCTAGATAAATAAATTGGTGAAATCAAGAGGCAACATGAGAAAATTTCCTTTTTTAAAAAAAACCCATATATTCTGAATAGAGAAATAAATTTTTATGTTCACAGGCCTTGTTAATAAAGCAGATAAGTGCCCAACCAGCACAGCTCAGTGGTTGAGCATTGACCTATGAACTAGGAGGTCACAGTTCAATTTCATGGCCAGGTGCAGGTTGCGGGCTCCATCCCCAGTGTGGGGCATGCAGGAGGCAACTGATCATTGATGTTTCCATCTCTCTCTCCCTTTCCCTTCATCTCTGAAATAATTAAATAAATAAAAAAGCAGATAAGTACAAAGTATGCTTTAATTTCTTAAAGTAGCGTTTTTTTTCCTATGTGATAGATTTTGATGTTAAAAATAAAACATTTGGAAAGTACAATAGTGCTATCTTTGGGAACAAAGCTTTTAAATGTTTTTATATGCTTTGGTTGGGTAGCTCAGTTGATTAGAGCATTGTCCAGATAAACCAAGTTTATGGGATCGATCCTTGTCAGGGCACATATGAGAGTCAACCAATGGCCAGGCTGGAGTGGCTCAGTTGGTTGAGCATAGTCCTGTGCATCAAAGGCTGCTGGTTCAATTCTTGGTTGGGGCACATAAGGAGGGCAACTGATTAATGTTTCTTTCACACATCCATGTTTCTTTCTTTATCTCTTCCTCTCTTTAAGCATGTCCTCGGGTGAGGAATAAATAAGAAAAAATGAATCAACCAATGAATACATACATCAATAAGTGGGACAACAAACTAATGTTTCTCCCTTCTCTCTTTCTAAAATAGATAAATAAAAATGCTTTTATGTTTTTATAAATAGAAATAAATAGATTTCACATTTTAAGGTACATATTTTTTTTTCTTTTCTCATTTATGGTTTTCCTTCTAAGTTTTTTGCCTCTTATAAATCTGCTTTTCTATTTTAGAATAGAATATAAATGAGCAAAACATTTCTTGAGGACTCATGCAAAAAGCATAAGAATCTAGAAGAAGCTTTATTGACCTATGAGACTTTGGATACCAAAGAGATTCAATTTGTTCTTGAGGTGAAGACATTGGAATTGAGGTGATAACTCTCTTGAGATGGGTCTGTTGCTGGTTTTACTGTAAGAATATAAGTAGCACTAGAGGCCCAATGTACGAAATTCATGCAAGAGTAGGACTTCCTGCCAAAACCGGTTTGGCTCAGTGGATAGAGCGTCGGCCTGCGGACTGAAGGGTCCCAGGTTCGATGCCGGTCAAGGGCATGTACCTGGGTTGCGGGCACATCCCCAGTGGGAGATGTGCAGGAGGCAGCTGATCGATGTTTCTCTCTCATCGATGTTTCTAGCTCTCTATCTCTCTCCCTTTCTCTCTGTAAAAAATCAATAAAATATATTAAAAAAAAAAAAAAGAGTAGGACTTCCTGCCCCCAGCTGCCAGCACCGGCTTCCCTCTGGCACCTGGGACCTGGGCTTCCCTTGCAGCCCCAGTTTCATCCAGAAGGATGTCTGATCTAATTAGCATATTATGCTTTTATTATTATAGACCAGAGGCCCAGTGCACAAAATTTGTGCACGTGGGGTGGGGGGGATACCTTCAGCCCAGCCTGCAACCTCTCCAGTTTAGGACCACTAGGAGGATGTCTGACTGCCGATTTAGGCCCGATCCCTAACAATTCGGGACTGCTGGCTCCTAACTGCTCACCTGCCTACCTGCCTGATTGTCCCTAACTGTGCCCCCCTGCCAGCCTGATCACCCCTAACTGCCTCTGCCTGCTGGTCTGATCACCCCTAACTGCCCCCCCTCTGCTGGCCTGGTCACCCACAACTTTCCACCTCCCCTCCTGCTGGCCTGGTTGCCCCTAACTGCCCCCCCCCCCTCACTGGCCTGGTTGCCCCTTACTGCCCCCTCCCCCCTGCTGGCCTGGTCACCCCACGCAGCCTGCTGTTCAGTTGTTTGGTTGTCCCACACTAACTCCTCTGTCAGCCTGGTCACCCCATGCAGCCTGCTGTTCAGTCATTTGGTCGTCCCTCACTAACCCCCCTTCCGGCCTGGTTGCCCCATGCAGCTGCTGTTCAGTTATTACTGTGATGGCATCCCAGATAATTTGCATATTCCTCTATTATTAGTATAGATTGCAGTACTTTCCTTTTGCAACAATTCTCTCCAATTCTTGACATGGTATCACTCAAGGGTGTGAAACACTTTGGTCACATTTATCCACTTTTGGTTATTCTCATGATGACACCTATTGCAAATTAGCAATCCAAAACAACTGTGTTAAAGAAAATAAAGAACTATCAGTATTGAAACAGCTTGTTTGAGAAATGCCCATCAGTTATTAAGTTGCACATAAATAATGATTTTATGGCCAGTTACTCTACTTGATCTGAATAAAATTATTTCTTAGGTCCTTGGCAGTGTTTTCACTTAGAAAAATCGAATTTTTGAAGAATTGTCCTTATTTCTTGATAGTACCATTAATCTTTGATAAAGAAATAATGCAATTTCACTGCAGGTATGCCATATTTCTACATACATCTGTGAAAGTTCATTAAGATACACTTATTATGTTCCAGATTATCCACATATAAAATTGTATTTAAAAAAAATCTCAAGAATAGTGAATAGTACATGTACAGGTACAATCAGAATTTAAAAGATTATAAACTTTTTAAAATTCAACTTGTATTTTTGTGGGTTTTTTTAAAAAAAAAAAACATTATCATGCTCACTATTGAAATTTATTTCAGGGTGGCAGTACTTTGTTAAATAAAAAACTGACCCTTCAAAATTTGAATAAGTATATAATGATGCTTGATATTGAAAGTAAAATTAGAACAAAAGCTCAGTCCCCTTCAAAATGACCTTTTGAATTACACTGTATCAGAAAAGGAAAATTATGTTTGCTTCTCATTCAGATTTTATAAATATGAGCATGTTGCTATAGGATTTACAGATTAATTCATTTAACTCATTAGAAAAATTATTTTAGAGTATATTTTATTGGTTTTTATATTTAACCAAATTATATTCTTGAAGTGATTTTATTAAAATTACCTGCAGTTTTTCCAATAGCCTTTAAGCTGTATGTGGTCTTCATTGATAGCAGGAATTTGCCACATATTTTTGCCCCTTTCAAAAATAATTTTAAGTTTTGATGCAATTTCAAGTTTACAGAAATGTTACCAGAATAATAGGAGGAACTTCCATATATCCTTGACAGAGATTCATCAGTTTTGTTCATTTCCCTAATTTTTGTTATTACCTCCTCCCTTTTTTCTTCTCCTCTGTTCCCCCCTCCCTCTTTGTGTGTGTATATGTATGTGTGTGGACATGTCTTTGTGTGTATTTGTGTTTCATTTCTTTTGGTAGACTTCTAGGGTTAAATTGATGAGTCATGTGGTAATTTTTATGAACCTGAGGAATTGTTTCCAAGGTAAGTATACAATACTAGAGGCCCAGTGCATGAAATTCATGCATGGGTATGGTCCCTAGGTCTGGACTGCAATCAGGACTATCTTCCCCAGCTGCCCAGAGCTGGCACCATCCCCTGCTGCCACCCACCCCCAGTTCCCTGTTTGCCATTAGGTGATTGGTGCCTGAAGGCAGGGAAGGGACTGAGAAGTTGGCTGTTCCCACCCACTTGCTGGCCTCGCCCCCTCCGCGGGTCGCCATCAGGTGATCGGAGCCTGCTGGCTGGGGAAAGGTACCAAGAGGTGGTCAGTGCACCTCATAGTGACTGGTCTAGTGGTCGTTCTGGTCATTCTGCTGTTAGGGTCAATTTACATATTACCCTTTTATTATATAAGATAGGGTCTTGTGCACAGGTGGTGACCGGCTGGCCTGCCCTGAAGGGGGCCCTGGATTGAAGTGGAGGGCCCCCACTGGGGGGTGGGGCCAGCTGGGGTGAGGGACCATGGAGTTTGCAGGCTCGCCACACCCCTGGCTTTGTTAGGAAAGTCATCCAGAAGATGTTGGGTCTATCCATTCTAATTAGCATATTACCCTTTTATTAGTATAGACTGTATTCCAACCACCTGTGTTTGAGGGTTCCGGTGTCTCCTCATCTTGTACAGTAGTACTTCTTATAGTCTGTCTTTTTTTTTTTTTAATTTGAATGTATTACAGTGACATTGGCCAGTGAAATTATATAGGTTTCTGGTATACAGATCCACAGCAGATCATCATCTGTATATTGTGCTGTGTGTTCACCACCCCAATTCAAGTTGCCTTTCATCATCATTCATCTACTTCACTCCATACCTCTTTAGTCTGTCTTTTTGCTGAGGCCCCGTCTAGTGGATATGAAGCAGTATCACATTGTGGATGTAATTTACATTTCCCTAGCACAAGTGATAATGAGTGTTCTCTCCTATGCTGTTTACCATTTGTGTATCTTGGGAAAATATATATATTCAAATATATGACTCCCAACCCCTTTGGGGGTTGTTTGCCTTATACATTTTAAGAAATCACATATTATGAATACAAGTCCTTTATCGGCTGAATCTTGCCCTTTTAAAATCCAGTCTGGCAATCTCTTATGTTATTTGAGTTGTAGGGTATGGTTCTTTCATATTTAATATTTATATAGTTGTTTTTAATATCTGCTATTTCTCTTTTTGTTTTCTGTTTTTCCCAATGGTAAAATGGTCCCTATGTTTCTTTTTTATTTAAGTTACATTTTAGTGAAGATAATACACATCAACTTATCACAGTATACTTAAAAATAATACAAATTTAATTCTGGAAAAATGTATTAACTTTATTCTAGTAACTTCTTTTCTTCTATTTCTTCTATTACTGTCATTTGTAGTGTGCGCGTGTGTGTTACAACTCAACAGTACAGTGCTATAACTACACTTTATATATTCATAATTTCAGTCTTTGTTGGGAATGTCTTTAATATGCCCATTGCCCCTCATCCCCCCACTCATGTTGAGACAAATGAAAACATGCTCAAAGTCACTAATCATCCAAGAGATGCAAATGAAAACAATAATGAGGTACCATCTCACACCTGTCAGAATGGCCATCATCAACAAATCAACAAACGACAAGTGCTGGCAAGTATGTGGAGAAAAAGGAACCCTCTTGCACTGCTTATGAGAATGGTGCAGCCACTGAGAAGAACAGTATGGCGTTTCCTCAAAAAACTAAAAATGGGACTTTCATTTGACCCAGTGACCCCACTTCTAAGAATGTATCCCAAGAAAACAGAAGCAGCAATCAGAAATGATATATGCACCCCTACGTTCATAGCAGCACAATTTACAATAGCTAAGATCTGGAAACAGCCTAAGTGCCCATCAGCAGATGAGTGGATTAGAAAACTGTGGTATATCTACACAATGGAATACTATGCTGCTGTAAAAAAGAAGGAATTCTTACCATTCGCAACAGCATGGATGAACTAGAGAGCATTATGCTAAGCGAAATAAGCCAGTCAAAGAAAGATAAATATCACATGATCTCACTCATTTGTGGAATATAATGAGCAACATAAACTGATGAACAAAAATAGAGCCAGGGGAAAAAATATTTTAGAATAGAAATAATCCTGTTATTTTCAGACTTTTAATATTTCCTACAACTTTTGTGATATTATAGTATATTAGTAGAGTTTTGGTAATATTATTATATTTAAAATATTTTTTCTTGAAATATTAATGTTTATTACATGTAACATTATTATACTTAAAATCATTATTTTTGAATTATTAATGTTTATTGCATGTAAAAAAATGAATAAATTCTGTTTCATGGAAAAAATGCAGTGCTCTGTGATCTCAGAGGCCACTGGAGCTTTCAGGGATGACTCAGCACTTGACAGACTGTCACACCCAATGAGAGCACTTTTTGTTCTTGATCTAAATGCTTGGTGCTGTGTAAATACTGCCTACATGGAACGTGTTTCTTTTTAATTGTAAGAAACCTGTCTTACAATGGACTCAGACATGCTAATGTCTATTACATATAACTTTTTTTGTAATTATCTTCTCTGTATAAGGAGTCCCTGCTTTTTACCCTGTTCCATTCGCAACTGCTGATAATAAAAGCCAATGTCCTTAAAAAACTTAGAAATTTTAAAAACAACATGCTTTGTTATTGTATTAAGAAACAAAATATTTAGGAACAAATCTAAACATATGTGCAAGATTTGTATGCTAAAATACACAAAATGTTGAAGCAGAATTTTTAGACTGGAACCCGGATTCTTTGTCTGCCAGAGTCGAAGAATGAATCCATGGGCAAAAGATGGTAGCAAAGGTGGAAATTTATTAAAGAACAAGTACAGGCTCCCACATGGGGAGGAGGAATGAGTCCCACAGAAAGGGCTCCCAAGTAGGGAGGGGGAAAGGATCCCACTGAGTTCCTTTTCCCTGTGGTTTATGAAGGCTGCAGATCTTGGTGCCTTGATATCCCCTCTGATTGGTCACTATTCCCTGGGACTGGTTCCTATAGTAACTTCTGAGCTCAAAGGTTCAACCTCACATGGGACATGTGAGGTTTTCCCTACCTCCTTCCTTATTATTTTCCTATCCTCTTTGGGCTTTATTCTTCCCCTTCCGGATTAAGGGCTTCCTTCTCTTTATTTTGTAAATATAGATATTTTGCTGTTCCCGGTCCCCTCATTCTATGGAAATGTACCTGTTGCAGCTTTTCAGCTTCCCCATTCTATGGAAATATACCTTCTGCTGCTCTGCAGCCCTATGTTTCTTCCATGGTCCCCTAAATTTCCTAAAACCTGTCTTTTTCACCCCTAAAAATTCCTGTTTCAGCATTGATGAGATAAATTAATAACATCTAAGTAAATGATGAGATATATTGTGCTCATAGATCAGAAGACTCAATATTGCTAAGACGTCAGTTCTTCCAAAAATGTTTCTCTAGATTTACTGCAATTCTGCTAAAAATTCTAGCACCTTTTTAAAAGAAGAATAAATTGAAAAACTGCTTCTAAAATGTATATGGACAAGCAAAGTAGTTGGAATAATATAAACAATTTTGAAAAAGAGCCCATTTGAAGAATTCAAACTACCTTATTTCAAAACCTACTATAAATGTATAGTATGAAGACAGTGTGACACAATGAAAAGTTAGACATATAGACCTGAGAATAGATTGCAGAAACAGATGGACACCTGTGTTGTCAATTAATTTCCTATAAAGGTGCCAAGGTAAGTCAAGGAGAGGGATACTCTTTTCAGCACATGGTGCTAAAATGTGTACATCTGAAACCGGACACAATGGGTCCGAGGCCACCTGTCACTACTTGAGCCAAATTAAGCAGAGACAGGGTTGAATCATATATGAACATTATTCCAATAATGCCGGCAGTGTGGGGAAAACAGTTTGTCACTCTGGATATTCTTCTCTGACTCCCCTCGCCAGTTGGCTGATCATATCACACAAGGGAGAAGATAGCTACATGTAGCTGTGAGCTGCAAGTGTAACATGGAAAAGGAGGGGAGGGTCTGCAGTCAGACATTCAGGAGCTCAAAGTCTGATAACAAGGTGGCTAATCTCCTATGATGTTACAAATGGCTCAGCTGGTTCCTGGGACCACAGGATGGTCAGTGTTCCCGAGAAAAACTCCCAGAGGGGGTCAGGATCTGGCCACAGCAACCAAATCAAAGTATGTCCTATCCTTGGTCTGTGCTCAAAATGTTTTTCTTTTCTGAGTAATGGGCCCATTGAGGCATCTAATCTTATTACAGCCTTGTTACATCCTCCAGTTTCCCGGGCTCTGTAAGAAAGCATATCCATAGTTAGTAAGGTGAATAATTATTAGACAATGGTGGCTCTATTCTTTATTACAGGCCCTTCCCCCCATCTTTTCCACCAAGGGCAGAAGATTCCCAACTAGTGTCCAGGTCTCCAATCCTGACCCTATTCCAATCTATACCCACACAACAGTTGGACTATCCTTCCCAAACAAGGACTTCCCTTTTAGTCCTGCACTGGCTTCCCAGTGCCCTCAAGAAGTCCAGTCTCCTTAGTATGCAGCCCCTTTACCAACCACCTCTTGAGCCTTATTTCTTGTGCTCTCTATTCATTCTAACCATATTCAACTATTTACAGTTCCCCACATAAACTATGGTCCATCACACCTCTGGAAAGTTCCTCTGTCTGGCTTACAAATATCCACCTGTCCTTCAATACAATGCTGTGGTATCAGCTCCTTCAGGCAGCTCCCCAAGTCAGCCCATGATGAGACAGGGTCCCCTCTGATGTGTCTCTTTAGCTACCATGCTCACCCCTAACTTTAGTAGTTGGCGTACTTTATTGTAATTGCCTTTTTACGTGTCCCTCTCTCTGTCCCTTATGAGGACAGGTGCTACATTGTGCTGATTGTAGTGTCAGTCCCTGGCACAATGCCTGACATGTCGTAGGGCTCAACACCTGTGCGTTGAATGCTGTCATCCAGTTATCACCTACCTTTGTACTCCACAAGTAAACTGGCATCTCCAAAACATCGAGCTCTTCTGAGGGATATGAAGAGCTGTATATGTTCCTTGGTAAAAACATTAGTGTATCCTTGCTGCATCTGTGATTCATTGTCAGAATCCCTCTGGCCATGGGTTGTCTTGCAGAGTCCCCCTACGAGCCATTCATCCTCACTTAGGACGGGCTAAAAAGAGCTCATTTCAGCCAGAGAATTTCAGTTGGACCTAAGAAAAGTGGTCCTGGCCAAAGACTGTAAAGAGAAGTTTCTTGTCCTCCTTGAAGGGTAAATGGGTTGGCCCTTATCCCCTCTGTGGAATGCTGAGAGAGGATTCTTGTCTAGATAAATAAAGACATTAACCAACTCGAACGCCCTGGAAAAATATCCCACTGAATAGATGAAGCTGCATTCACTCTACCATGACCTTCTCCAATATTTGCTGAGACAAAGCAAAATAAACTTTCAAGATAGGGCCTAGAGCAGCGGTTCTCAACCTGTGGGTCGCGACCCCTTTGGCAGTCAAAAGACCCTTTCACAGGGGTCGCCTAAGATCATCCTGCATATCAGATATTTACAATGCAATTCATAACAGTAGCAACATTACAGTTATGAAGTAGCAATGAAAATAATTTTATGGTTGGGTCACAACATGAGGAACTGTATTTAAAGGGCCAGAAGGTTGAGAACCACTGGCCTAGAGTATATGGATTTCTCAGCACATTTTAGTCAGTGCTTCCCCCTGGTGTATGGCTATGATGTCACATGAGCCCAGGACTCTGACCACAGACATAAAACAGTTTGAAGACAACTAATGACCATTTCCAGATTCCTTTCAAGTAGCTTATTTTACAGAGGAGGAAACTGAAAGTCAGGTGTTTTGACCCAGGTCACACAGCCGGTGGCTGGCGGAGATGACCAGACTCACAGGATTCCTGTCTTCCATTTTTTTTTTTTTTTTTTTTTTGCCTTCTCAGCACTTAGCAGGCAGGTAGGCAATGGTGTAGAACAGAGGGCTGCACTCAGGAGGCGAGGCTCTCTGTTAGGCGTTCAAAAATTTAACAAACCATAAAGCAATCATTACTTGTCCTCTAGGATTTTGCAATCTGAAAGAGATTAAGGTTAGGACATAGCTCAAATAAAAAGCAATGCCAATTCATGCAAGCAAGGTTCTTATGAGAGATAATTTACATATTAAACCAACAAAACTGGAGAGTTGGCAGAAACCAAGTAAGGGAGTTTTGTGCTAAACTAAGGATTTCTAACTTAATCCTGGCAAGATGGTTGGCTATGGTAGAATATTAAGTAGGGGAAACTATGAACTGGTTTCACATTTCTGAAGGCCATGGTGGCAAAAACTGAAGGAGAGAAGGTCTGTAGGGAAAAAGATAAGCATGGCTTTGTTTTGTTAATACAGGGAATGCCCACTGAGGATTTAAGGTAAAGACTCCTGGTTTTCTAGCTTAAAGAACTAGGGTTGACAGTATTATCAAGCTTTAGAGAGTACACAGGAGAGAGAGCTAGAAGTTGTGTGAGGTCAGAGAAGTAATCATTTCAGTTCTAGGGCATACTGAGTTTAAAGGCCCTACAGACATCTACATAGAAAAACCTAGTAAGCAATTAGACAGGCAGGCCTGGAGCTCAGGCACTGAGTGTAGATCAAGCATGTCAAATGCATGGCCCGCAGGCAGCATGCAACCCACACCAGATATTTTTGGGACCCAGCCAACATAACAGTATGTAAGAAATGGTTTAATAAAAATTTTGTAACAATTTTTATAATAACCCGTTATACATAATCTACATATATAAAAGCCTAAGAGAGCATCCAACCATTCGACGGAACAACCAGTAGCTATGATGCACAATGACCACCAGGGGGAAGACGCTACTACTGGGATCTATGACACGTACTGACCACCAGGGGGCAGATGCTCAACGTGACTGCAACTTTGCAGAGTGCCCTCTCACACTCCAGGACCCCTGGGGAGATGTCGGACTGCCAGTTTTGGCTTGATCCCCACATTGCACGCTGTGCAACCCCACCCACCAAAGGGACCCTGCTCATTCTGCACACACCCTTCGAGCCCTGGCACTGTCCCAGGTGCGGCTGGCCAGGGTGGGACTATGCGGGTTTGGCTCCAGGGCATGTCCAGCCCATCTCACCCCATCCTACCTTGCCGGCCACCTTCTACTTAATTTCCTTTCAATGTGCACGAAACCAAGCACTGGGCCTCTAGTTATTAATGAACCACAACATTCGCTAATGACAGATTACTATAATTGTGTTGCATTCATTTCCCTCACAAGCCTTATGCACAGGCGTACCATTTCTCTCCACTAATACCAACAGTGAATATTTTAGCAGCTGATTGCCACGTCATTAGTCTTATAATGACTTGTTTGTTGTGCACAACAGAAAATATTTCTCTTTCAGAGAACAAGAAAAATAGGTTTATTTGCATTACATTTATTAATTTGTGCAGTTATTCAGTGCCTGGGTTCATGTTCAAGAAAAAAATATTAATTTTTATTAAAATGTTCTATTATTTTATGTTAATGATTACTCATTTATTTCAGCCCTTTGTATTTAGCATGTCTCCATTGAAATAAACCAATGTTTCTATGAAAATTGAAGCTTTTGTTTTTTTGTGGCCCACATACACTTAAACCTTCTTTACTTGGCCTGTGTTAGCCTTTGAGTTTGACATGCTTGGTGTAGATTGTAGTTACAGATCAGCTGAGCCTTGGCGACACATGGAGCTGCCCAGGGAGTCATGTGGAATGAGAGGGCAAGAGGTAATGGATGAGAACCCGCCTGATAGGATGGGCAGAGTCCACTTGTGAGACAGAGGAGAACAGCAGGGTCTCACATCACAGAAGACAGGCAGCAATTTCAAGGGGGAAAAATGTGCTAAACACTGTCAAATGCATTAAAAAAAAGTCAATAGTGCTAGTGGGTCAGGTAAAGCAAGGAAAGAAAATAGGTTACCAGTGAGATGACCAGGTATTAGTACTTGTTTTTTTGAAGGAAAGAAGACAAGTTGGGGGGGAGGGGGAGGTAAGAGATCAACCGAAGGATTAACTGGCAGCTCTGAGAGTAAGATCAGAAGTCAGCAGACACTTGTTTCCTTTACCCAAACAGTTTGAAAAACACAACTCCTTTTATCATAAGAGCAGCAAGGGCCATGCCTGTGGGAGGAGGAGCAGGGAACCAGGGCTTCCCCCTTGCTCCTTCCCTGCCTTCCCTCCCTCCATCCCTGCACTGGTCCAGCTGCTATCCCTATTGTGGAACCGCTCAACTCAGGCCCTGGCCCCACCCATGCCACAGGGAGGACCATGCGCAGTTTCTTGCAGACACAGAAGCAGCTGTGGAGTAGGGAGGTGGCGTTATTCCCCTGAGCAGGTGCTGAAGTCCTTGTTGAAATCTCCACTCTGGAGCCTGTGAGTCCTGGGAGGCTGCGCAGTGGAGGCACCACATTCTTTTCAGTAGAAACTGAAGATTGATAGGAGCCTGCCGGCTGAGGGGAAGGACTAGGAGGTCTGCCTTGCGCCCATTCGCTAATCCCCAGGCCCGCTTTGCGGATTGCGCCTTCTGAGCCCTGCACTGGCCCAGGTGCACGTGGGGCGGAAGCCCCGCAATCACAGCCCCTCACCTGAGCCCTGTGCTGGCCGGGGCCACAAACGGGGCGGAGGGGCCCCCCCACCCCGCAATCGCAGCGCCCCGCCTGAGCCCCACGCTGCCTGGGGCCAGACACAGGGCGGGCCCTCACAATTGCGCCCGCCTGAGCCCTGTACCACCCAGGGCCACACACTGGGGCCTGGATGGCGGCTCCCGCTGTCCTGCCCTGCCTACAGTATGCAAATTAGCCACCATCTTTGTTGGCAGTTAATTTGCATATTGCTCTGATTGGCTGGTGGGCATACAAAAGGTATGGTCAATTTGTACCTTTGTCTTCTATTAGATAGGATATTGTGAAATGGCTACAATTAAATAGAAGGTAAGAATAACAGAAAAAGACTTACGCACCCTTGAATTGATGAAAGGTGACACCCTTCCATCTCCCTTGATCCATTCCTACTGCAAGTGTGGTCCTTGGACAAGCAGCAGCAGAAACACTTGGTAGCTCATTAGAAATGTGGACTTTTGAGACTTCTCCCTGATCTATTCAATCAGAAACTTTGCGGGTGGAGCCTCTCAATCTTCATTTCTAACAAGTTCCTCAGATATTGTATGCCTATTAAAATTTCAAAAAGCTTTGACTGACTGCACAAAGTAACCTAAACTAGAGAGAAACCATCCTACCCATGAAGAAAGGGAGGCCCCAATTTTCTGTCATTTATATATTTTATTTTAATTCTCAGGAAAAACAAACACCCTCATTTGGAAGTCTTTATTATTTCATAAAATAAAAAATAATTTTAAAAAGAAGACAGGGAAGCAGCGTGAAACTACAGAACTGTTTTTAATCACCTCCCCTAAGTGCAGAAATCCTCTCCACACCCCTGGGAGCAGGAGATTCGGGGAGAATGCATGGTAGATAGTTGACCCTCAATATTCTTCAGAAAATGGATAATAGGGGTGACCTACAGCACTGAAAGAGAAACAGAAATATATACTTACTCAGTCCCATGCTGTCAAAGAGAGGGTTTCTCTGTGGATGCAGTCAGGATGAACTAAAAACTCTCTATTTCCAACCATGCCCTTCCTTCTGCCTCAACACACAGACATGCAGCTCCTGGTCCATGTGCTCAATTCCCACATTCACATGGGGTAGAGAAGCCAAGTGACAGGAAGTTTGCTTTAGATTGGAGTTTGCCATAGGATGTGACAGCCAGGGCTGAAATGTGGTGGTTGTTTTAGCCCACGTTGCACTTTTGTCCCTAGATCATGAGAACGTTCACAGTGACAATTCTGCTGCTCTTTCTAACCAATTCCTTCAACAATTCAGTGTCCCCCTGTTAAGGAACTTGTACTCTCTTAAGGAGATTATATGTATGCCTGCATAACCATACATGTCAAATGAAATTACTGCTTTCATACAATTTATAAGAATACTTGTCATTCAGTAATTAGTGTTGCTGTCATTTCTCTTTTTTTCCAGATTCTTATTTTCCTTTTAAAAGTTGTCTTTTCTGATTCAATTTCATTAAAGAGTGCATTCTGAGAAATTCTGTGTGCCAGGACCTGTGCTGTTGACAAAGGGCTAGGAAGGGATGGTGCACATCATCACAGGCCTAATGGAGATCACAGACTGACTTCAAAGACCTGGGAACAGGAAGATACTACCCAAATTTTTTCATCCATAATGTCTTTTCTCAAATTCACAACATAGCTTTAAAAACAAAGGGTTTTGAGATTTTCTTTTGAAAAACTCTTTATTCTATAACTAAAATTCTATTCCCTTATCTCTAAACTCCCTTACAAACTCCTCTCATTTGATGAGTCTTCCTTCTCTTCCATCCTGAGACCCTCCTGCAGTTACTGAACAAGAAGCCTGTGATGTTGTGAATAAGTCGAAGTCAAGGAGTCAGGGGCTGCCAGGGGCTAGTCTTCTGGTGGACAAATGTGACCCTGAGCAAGTCTGGAGTCTAGAAACTAGAGAAATGCAGAGGATCTTATGTTGGTGTATGCCACTGGGGACACATCAGTCACTAGGGGCAGATAATTCCATGGCCCATTTATAATTCACTTTGGTGAGATTATATGATGGAGGAAATGGGGCTTGTGATAAGGATAAAAGGCTAACAGAGGGAGAAATTTGGAAGAAATGGACAATGCCTTGGAAAAGGAATACCCAGTGAAGGAGAAATGCCACTGACCCTTTGGGGAAGCGGTGGAACCGGGTCCAAGGATGACTTTCTGACACTCACACACACACTTGCCTTCCTGGGCCCGTCCTCCATCAAAAATATTAATGTTACATTTTATAGTTGTGTTAGAAAAAAATGAATAGAGTCAAGGCTGGATTCATTATTACATGGTCATTACTATAACCATGTTTCCTCCTGATTTTAAAAAGCATTAAAGATGAAACATTTTCATAGGCTCCTATAAACAATAACATAACCTGAGCCACTTTAAAATGGCGCCAGAGCTGCCACGCCAGAGGAACTAATTCCCCAGCATGTCTTATGCCTCACATTTTATGGAATGTTAAAAAGGGCAAAATATCCTTTTGACTGGGCATAGGCAACACTGTCTAAGGGAACTGTTTGCGAGGATTACAAGAAAACAGTTATCATGAGTAACGAATTAATGACTACTAGACTGAAAATTAAAACCATTTTTTAGAATTAACATGACTGCTTTCCTTCTGGAGATGTGATTATTGTCCTCCTTCCCTTTCTTCTAAATACCCACTGCCTCTGTCTCCCAATCTGAACATTATTGGGGCTTCTATCTAAATTAATGTTTTCCCATTAGCTATTCTGCTTGATCTCAACAAGTACTTGTTCCCTCTTACTTTGAAAGGCCTTTTCTTTTTAGATTAGCATTCCTAAAAGCAGCAGTTCTCAACCTGTGGGTCACAACCCCTTTGGGGGTCGAATGACCCTTTCACAGGGGTCGCCTAAGACCATCGGGAAACACATATATAATTACATATTGTTTACAGTAGCAAAATTACAGTTATGAAGTAGCAATGAAAATAATTTTATGGTTGGGGTTCACCACAACATGAGGAACTGTATTAAAGGGTAGCGGCATTAGGAACGTTGAGAATCACTGCCTAAAAGTATTGTGGGCAGTCGGTACTGTGTCTTCTGTGTCAAATGGGTAAGTCACATCTGAGTGGTCGTATGTATACCAAGCGCAGGAATTAGGGCATAAAAGTCATGAATTTACCATGATGCAAACTTTGGCCATTTTACTTATGTTCTGCTCATATTTCTGTTGGGTCAGAGCCGGAGCCTAGAGTAAACCTCTGGTCTGAGGTCACCAGGAAGCTCCTGTTTTACTTCTGCACCAGAAATCAGGCCTGACTCTCTGATTTAAGGAAGCTGAGTCCCTCTGCTAACCTACACACTGCAGAAAACAACCCAGGGAAACAATCTACAAGTCACTTACAATGATAATTTTAAAAATCTGAAATTTCTTTTGAGGCTTTCAATTGCATTCATGTCTTCTGGAGTCAATTCAAACTCCAAAATGTGGAAGGAAGGCAAGGATCACATTAAACTCTCCCCTAATGCAGGGGGCTTCCACCTGAGAGCATGAGGACTTCCTGGTGGACAGAGGAAAGGGGAGCACTAGGAGAAGCATCTGCGGCCATCACTTCCGGGTGTACTGGCCTGAGAACTACCCGCCTGGGTTCACCATGGCTCCTGTCCCACTCCTCCTCTTCCTCTGCTCCACTCCACAAAAGAAAGGCTTTTATACATCATCGACCCCAAATGTCTCTGTGTGAATAGTTTGCAAAAGAAAACAACAAGTTTTTTTCCTAAAAATAATAGATAGTTGGACAATATGGACAAAATGCTTGCTGATTGGACCAAACTTCAGTCCTTGCCCCTGCCCTGTCACACAAAAATCCTAAAATTTGACACAGCCTCAAACTTAAGCATGCTTTGGAAGAGTCGCCCCCTGTAAAGGCCTCTCCAAGAAGCTACTGACCTCAAGCATTTGCTAATCAATTATTCAACCACACACCTGCTCATTCTCTCTCTAGTCAGGCTTACTTCCCTATAGAAGAAAAATCTGATTTATCTTGGAGACACTTATAGTCCCCACATTCAGAAAGTTCTTTCAAATAAAGTATCTCTTACTTAAGTTCAGATTTGTTTTTATTGATAATACAAATTGACACTCCCCTAATGGAGAGTCAATTAATAGCAAAGCAGAAAGATCTTTGATAAGAAATATTAAATTCTGAAGCTCATTATTTCATCCGGGAATAATTTCATAGAAAACTCAGTGACTATCTAGATCTATCTATCTACTCATCTATCTATTATCTATCTACCCATTTTTTATTCATCATAAAAATGTACTCTAGAGGTTTTAAGTGTATATATATATATATATATATATATATATATATAGTTGACTGGAAATGAAAAATAAAATGGATTTTTTTCTGATTGGTTTAACAATAAAATTTAGATTTGCCTATTAGCTATTTCGATAAATTGGATAAACTAAACCTTTAACGTCAAGGTTTCCGAGCAAATACATGATAAATAACATGCTCTAAATGTTATATTTTGCAAATATTAAACCCATGATGAAATTGTTAGCTGTCATCTTAAAATAGTATAGAATTTACATAGTTTCTCATGAAGTTCACAACAAAATAAGTTGAAGATCACTGATTGATCTAAGGGACCAGAAGATATATGAGGGAGAGTTTGTGGGGGAATCTTCATAAAATTTTAAAAATATGTTCATTTGGTCAGTCTATAAACTTGTATGTAGCTTCCTACCGGCTCTTCTGGGGAAAAGATGGTAAAAAATGAACCAGAGAGAGTCACTGCATTTAGGGTCTCCCAGTCTGGAAGGCACACAGATATATAAACAAGCAACTGTCTAAGTCTTTTCAGGCATTCTGTAGGGATTTTGTGGCCTATCTCTGTATCTTGATAGAAGGGAGTTTTTTAATTTCTCTTATTAAGTCTAGCATAATTTGGCTCATCAATGCCCCACAAGGAAACTATGCATATCTTAGAGCCAACATTAAGTTTAAAATAAACTATTTTTTTCAGTGTATCTAGAAATATTGAAAAAACCCCCACACTACTTTCTTCCTAAAATATTAAAGAAAAAATTTCTACAAAAATCATCTCTTGCAGTGCTTTTGCATTTACACACACTTTCAACTTCATCTTGTAAAATGAGACATTATCTGATTTCCCTAGAAAGAACTAATAAGAACATTTTGGTTTGCATCATGTCTACTAATTTATGGAAGTATTTCACATTCCCCTCCGCCTTTTTTTTTTGTTTGTTTCCAGTTGTCCAGATTCACAACTTTGAAGCACAAAGACCTTATTTGGCCAAAGGGCAGTCTAAAAATCCTTAGTTTTGCTCTTCTATGATGTATTCTAATGAAGCCACATGGAAAAACAAGGTTGAAGCCTCAGTTAGCACAGACCTATCCTATTTTTCTCTGCATTAAAACCATAAAAGCACCATCAAAACTATAAGCCAGTGGGCACTGACCTGAAATGGGTATTTTAGTGAGTGACAGCATCATTGTCAAGTGACACACCCCTTTGTTTTCCCCCTGAAATCTATAACTTGTTGACATCCAGAACCCAACACAGGTTCCTGTGCTCCATACACTAAAAAGTCCACGCACCAGTACTCTGGAAGGTGATCTTATTGGAATGTTTAGGAGAGGAGGGAAGAGGGTGGGTGGGAGGGGGGAGACCAGGGACAGACCCATCACTGCAGCAAGACTGAACCTACAGCTCCAGCAAACAAGGTAGTGATTGAGGAGTCAGGGTGCAGGCTTTACAACACAAACCAGGGGAGGGCAGCAGCTCAGCCACATTCCTAACGCCCTCCCTGGCCCCCCCAAAATGCAGATTCCTCCTCAGTTTCACCACCACAGACCAGTAGCAAGAACAGAACCAAGTCTCCAGGCCCCAGGCCACAGCACAGTGCTGCCAATGGTCACAGGAAATGAGGCAGCAGCCCCTTGGCCTCACAAATGGGCTCTGCTCAACTGGCCCCATCCCCTGCAATAGTTGTGGTGCCCTGAGACCCAGGTAAGCCAGATCCTGCACCAGCATCCAGGACCTGGTAACGCCCCCAACCATGTCCAAGGCTAAACCTCCTACACCTTGACTCACAAGCATGCCCTCCCCAAGCTTAACTAGTATAGGTAAGAGGAAACAAAAACTGCCCTATCCTACCATCTACTGGAAAACTAAAGACAGACCCCAAATTATCAACCTGCTGAATTGTGGAAAGCAAAATGTTCCTAAATAAGAAAAGTGTTCACTACTTCAAATACACCAGCAGAGGAACAATCCATCAAGCAGCATGGACTACCAAGTAACACTAACACAGGAAGACAATGACAGTTCTCAGAAAGGAATTCAAAATAGCAGACAATTTTTACATAAATGAGAGAGAAATCAAAACAACAATCATGAGGAAACTCAATGAGATACAAGAACACTCAAAAGGCAGTTCAATGAGCTCAGAAATAAAATTAAGGAACAGAAGGAGAACTTTACCAAAGAGATGAAAACTGTACAAAGAACCAAACAAATTCTGGAGCTAAAGAACTCAATAAATGAGATGAGGAATGGATATATTAATAACTGATACACAATGAATACTAGTGTCAATGTCAAGACTGCCTATCATTGCCATCTTAGTCATCAGTCATTCAAGGGCTGGCAAGACATTCAGACATAAGGGAACTTCCTTTAAAAATGCAAATACAAAACAAATTATAAATTCAAATATTTATTTAGTTTAACTATTTAGAAAATGTACAACTCAGCAAAACATTTTATAAATCTGAAATAAAAACTGAAATAAAGTAGAAATTAAGAATTTTCTTTCATGTAAAAAGATGACAAAACTTTCCACCTAAAAATAGAAATTAATGCTTTTAATAGTATAAATTTATTCAATTCATAAAAATTAGGAATTCTCAAAGTAGGAATCAGCAAATTTCCTATTGCATACAAAACTGTTATTAAGATTTCCAACACAAGGTGTCTCCAGGAAGGGCCTCTTAGTCCTCTGCTTGTTGTTTCTGAAACGAGAAGAAGTTTGGTGCTGATTTATGTTAGCTGCCCCTTAGAACTGCAAAGATTGTAAACCACAAATGCTTAGTATTTTATTTTCCCCTAAGAGACTTGCATTCTTTTAAGTAGCCACAGTAATAAAGGGAATTTCCCATTACATTGCATTTTAGCAATGAAAATGTATCAAAGCACATTTACTATATTCAGGTATAGGTTCTAAATTATTGTAAAAAAGTTCTGATGTTTCTAAGAAGTTGGGGGAGGGGGTTCCTAACTAAGGAGTAATCCAAAGTTGGTAGGCTATCAGTAATGTAGATGGCTTATCAGGTAATACTCACTGCCTTCTGGGAGGGCTGTACTTACAAGACCCCCTTCCACAGGGCCACCAGGCCTGCCCCACCTTGACCACCACCACACTGTTGTCTGTGTGCATACATAGATGCTCTTTAGCTAATCTCTTCCCCTTCCTTTCTCCAGCCCCCCTCCACTCCTCTCTGACATTTGCCAGTCTGTTTCATGTATGGATACCTCTGGTTCTATTTTGTTTATCTGTTTATCTTGTTCCTTAGATTGCACACATTATTAAGGAGGTTCTATGGTATTTGTCTTTCTCTGACTTGCTTATTTTACTTAGCAAAAAATCTTTCTTTTATTAGTACTCACACATTCTGATAACTCAAAGAATAATAAAATCAATTTAAATTCTTAAATATGGACAACATAAATTAATAATTGTATAATTTTTTAATCATGACTTTTATTTTTTCCTAATAGTCTTGTTTTTCATCAACTCATCTTAAAAATAAAATGATCCTCTAGTAAGAATAATTCTGCAAGATCAACTCAGTGCTGGTAATGATGGAAACTAACATACTGAAAGGAGAAACATGGCACCTTCCTTCCTGAAACCTGCAGAACAAGCTGCTATTAAGGGAAGAAGGGGAAACACATACATTGCCTGTATCCAAAGTAAAATGAAATAAAGCTATTCAAGGACAATAAATTAACCTGTAAAAATTGCCTGATTTGTTCTAATCTATATGCTACATCGGGTCTTGCACATTCTCCAATCCTCTCTAGACACTGTTCTTCTTCATGGTGTTTTGCCCTATTTATTTCCATTTGTCGTCTGATTCTTATTGCTTCTTGTTTCCACCACTCTATTCTAGCTGTCATTTCTTCACATTGCTTTTGAAGTACTTTGAATTCTTTCTCCTGCTGAACTGTATTTTCTTCAGGGCAATGCTTACATTTTGAAGCTGCTATAAGCTCATCATTCTGCATGAATGAAATAATAGAGTTTGCTCATGAAGGTGTGGGCACCTGTGTGAAATTTTTTTTAATTTAAATTCTTTATAGTTTAACAGCATGAAATTCTGAAACAAATCCAATTGCAATAAAATACTAATTGCACCGTGGTTGAGTCTTAAAATGTGGAACCCTGAGTTACTCAGAATCAAGGCCAAAGTTAAAATGAACAGGAATCCCCCAAAAAATATTTACTGCCCTTGTCTTTGTCACACCATGTCTGCACTTGATTTTAGACTCTTTTTTTCTCTGACTTTTTCATGTCTCTCCTCCACAAAATGACTATACATTGTCTCTTAATAGGAAGTCCCATTCCTCTTCCCCATCTTAACACTTCACAATCTTTAAAAACATTTTTAGGGATATTATATTGAAGTATTCAGGACTGAGTCACCAAATGCCTCCAAAAATAACATTTTCAATATGAGAATAATTTATTAATCTGATATATTTGGATTCTAATGCCATAAGTTTTTTACTGAACTACAAACTTTTGATGCTAATTTGAATTGCATTCCATGATGAAATGATTCCCTGGCTTACTGAGAAATTGCATCTCTCCCTGTAAATGTTTAGTGAGATGAGCCCTACATTTTTCAGAACCAACAAAATCGAAGAGGGGCTTGATTCAATAGTGCTATCTTGAAATTCTTTGTTACATCCCACTAAATAAGGGAGCAGACTAAACAAAGACAATATCATCAACAACAAACTTGCTGGAACATCAGTGATAATGACTTGGGAAGAACTACTTTCCTTTAGATACAATGACTGTTTGGTAAGACAAGATGAGTGATGCTGAGTTTTGAAGCACGTCTCCAGATTGTTTGCCACTTGTCCATGAAATAGGTGCTGGCCTGAGTGCTCACTGGGTTGTGGTGAATAGGATATGGCGACTGTTGTGTGACTGCTATATCTGGGTGCCATCTGACTTTCTCCCTAGGGGAGCTCACCCTGGGAACCCAGCCACCATGTTGTGAAGAACGAAGCAGCCCAGGCCACATAGTCAGTCCTCACACAGGTATCCCAGCTGAGACTGCCCCAGTGAACATCCCAGCCAAAAGTCTTCTGCAACTGTCTAACCAGAGAGTGAACCAGCCTCAAGATGATTCTACTTCCCAGCTTCAAGTCATCCCAACTGGTGGCAAGTGGAAAAGAAATGAGGTGGCCTTACTGCAGATTTGTGATCAAAGTAAATGCTATTTTAAGATAGGAGGTTTGGAAATGGTTTATTAAACAGCAATAAATAACGCACAGATACTGATAGAACAATAGGAGGGACAGACCACCAAGATGGCAGCATAGGTAAACACCAGAGACTGCTGCTGCAAACAACCACTTCAAAAATACAACTAAAAGACGGAACGGACATCACCCAGAACCACAGGAAGGCTGGCTGAGGAGAGACTCTTCAACTAGAAGGAAAGACAACAGCATTCCGAGGCTCAGAGGAGGCGCAGGGTGGAAAATTTAAAGGTACGGAGGTGCGCTTGCAAAGCAGGCTGGTGGCTGAGGGTGCGGTTGTCATTTTCAATCAGGAGGGAGTCTCAGACTCTGAGCTCCAGATCCAAGCGAGTCTCTAGGGACCCAGACTCAAACGGGAGAAGCAGGACTGTCTGGCTACGGTCCCTCCAAGGTTTGCAGCGGTTGCTGGGACAGAGAGACAGAGCCCCTGGGGATGGACTGAGAGCAGCCATAACTGCTCTCTCCGCCCGCCCTGTTGATCCCGTGCGACCTGCCCCGCCCAAGCCCTGTGCAGAGCCATTTGCCGGATCGCCTCAGGCAAAGGCTAGATTAGTACCTCCCCAGAGGACAGAAGTTTTCCTACAGCTGATTCCCACAGCCAGTCAGCCTGGTGGTCAAATCCCTCTAGTATTAACTACAACAATCAAGGCTTAACTAGAACAAGACTGCGCACAAAGACCACAAGGCGGTGCACCAAGAAAGCATAAAAAATGCGGAGACAAAAAAACATGACAGAAATGGAGGATATAGAGCTAAAAAAACGCAATTTTGAGGGCTTGCAATAAACTTGAGGAGAGCCTCACGAAAACTAATGAGACCCTCGATGCTATGATAAAGAAACTAGAAATTAAGCATACACGGACTGAAATAAAGAATATTATACCCAATAGCAGACCAGAGGAGCACAAGAATCAAGACAAAGATTTGAAATGCGAAGAAGCAAAAAACACCCAACTGGAAAAGCAAAATGAAAAAAGAATCCGAAAGTGTGAAGATAGTGTAAGGAGCCTCGGGGACAGCTTCAAACGTACCAACATCAGAATTATAGGAGTGCCAGAAGATGAGAGACAGCAAGATATTGAAAACCTATTTGAAGAAATAATGGCAGAAAACTTCCCCCACCTGGTGAAAGAAATGGACTTACAGGTCCAAGAAGCAAAGGTAACCCCAAACAAAAGGAATCCAAAGAGGACCACACCAAGACACATCATAATTAAAATGCCAAGAGCAAAAGACAAACAGAGAATCTTAAAAGCAGCAAGAGAAAGAGACTCAATTACCTACAAGGGAATACCCATACGACTGTCAGCTGATTTCTCAACAGAAACTTTGCAGGACAGAAGGGAATGGCAAGAAATATTCAAAGTGATGAATGCCAAGAACCTACAACCAAGATTACTTTATCCAGCAAAGCTATCATTCAGAATTGAAGGTCAGATAAAGAGCTTCACAGATAAGGAAAAGCTGAAGGAGTTCATCACCACTAAACCAGTATTAGACAAAATGCTGAAAGGTATCCTTTAAGAAGAGGAAGAAGAAAAAGGTAAAGATACAAATTGTGAACAACAAACATGCATCTATCAACAAGTGAATCTAAGAATCAAGTGAATAAATAATCTGATGTACAGAATGAACTGGTGATTATAATGAATCAGGGACATAGAAAGGGAATGGACTGACTATTCTTGGGGGGGAAAGGGGAATGGGAGATGCGGGAAGAGACTGGACAAAAATCTTGCACCTATGGATGAGGACAGTGGGTGGGGAGTGAGGGCGGAGGGTGGGGCGGGAACTGGAAGGAGGGGAGTTATGGGGGGGGGGGAAGAGGAACAAATGTAATCTGAACAATAAAGATTTAATAAAAAAAACAACAACAGAGTGCTGACACTAAAAAGGAAACACACACACTCATGGGAGTGCCTCTGAACAGGAGGTAGGTAGAACCCGACATAATGTAGTGAAGCGTGAAAATGAACACCAAGAAGGCCTCCAAGAAACACTGAATGGAGCCCTCATGGCTCCTGAGGAGGCTGACAGCAAGAGCTTAAAAAGTGACACTGAAAGAGAATTAATAGGGATTCTCGCTAGGAAGCAGCTGAAATTGAAATCAATGAGAAAGATAAGCTAAAGAAGAACAATTAAATATAAAAGATCCTGGGTTTATGGGTTTCAAATACCCGTTTCCCATTTATAACTTCTCCCACATGTCCAATTGTCAAATAACGCCAAAACAAAGGTTTGGGTTCACATCAAATCCAGTGTATTCTAGGAAGACATGGTCTAAGGATGAAGCTAAGACTTATAAAACCCTAAGAGCTCAGAAACATTAACATGGTGCCTCAAATTCCTTTAAAGATTTTCAGAATGTAAGAATTTTAAAGGAGCTGTCCTACAACATCTCCAGGAAGCCCCAGGTGAAGAGCTTATCTGAAAACAATTTGTAAGGTGGCTTTTCTAATGCCATGAACCCCAATAAAATTCATAGGAAACTCAAAGCTCCTAAGAGAATTGTAGTAACACAAACCTTGCCTGCTAGCTCCTGAAGGGAGACCAAGACAGTACACAATAAAAAGAGGCCTGTGGGTTTTTAGATGTTCTAAGGGAGGAAGCAGGCTGAGATAAGAGCTGTAAGCACAGGTCATTTCTTATGAAAAGGTCAGAGCAAAGTCTCAGAGGGCACAGCCAAGGTCCACAGAAAAACATTCCATGGTTAGGCATAAGTTTTTCTTTCCTCAGGGAGGAAATAGAGAACATTTTAAATCTCAGTGGAAAAACATCCTCTAGCTTACTTCAAGCTTACTTGTACTTTATACCACAATGTTTCTCCATAGAAAACTAATTGGCTTTAAAATTTTGAGATTTCTATACACCAATAGTGAACTTTCAGAAAGAGAGACTAAAAAAACAATCCCATTTACCATCGCACCAAAAAAATTAAGCTACCTAGGAATAAACTTAACTAAAGAGGTAAAAGACCTCTACTCAGAAAACTATAGGATGTTGAAAAAAGAGATAGAGGAAGACATAAAGAGATGGAAGAACATACCATGTTCTTGGATTGGTAGAATCAACATCATTAAAACGTCCATACTACCCAAAGCAATCTATAAATTCAACACACTTCCCATTAAAATACCAATGGCCTACTTCACAGATCTAGAACGAACTCTCCAAAAATTCATCTGGAATAAAAAAAGACCCCGAATAGCTGCAGCGATCCTGAGAAAGAACAAAGTAGGTGGGATCTCAATGCAAGATATCAAGATGTATTACAAAGCCACTGTTCTCAAAACTGCCTGGTACTGGCACAAGAACAGACATATAGATCAATGGAATAGAATAGAGAGCCCAGAAATCGGCCTGAACCAATATGCTCAATTAATATTTGACAAAGGAGGCAAGAACATACAATGGAGCCAAGATAGTCTCTTCAATAAATGGTGTTGGGGAAATTGGACAGATATATGCAAGAAAATGAAACTAGACCACCAACTTACACCATACACAAGAATAAACTCAAAATGGATAAAGGACTTAAATGTACAACAGGAAACCATAAAAATTCTAGAAGAATCCAAAGGCAACAAAATCTCAGACATATGCCGAAGCAATTTCTTCACTGATACAGTTCCTAGGGCACTTGAAACTAAAGAGAAAATGAACAAATGGGACTACATCAAAATAAAAAGCTTCAGCACAGCAAAAGAAACCATCAACAAAACAACAAAAAAACCCACTGAGTGGGAAAACATATTTGCCAACGTCATATCTGATAAGGGCCTAATCTCCAAAATTTATAGGGAACTCATACAACTTAACAAAAGGAAGATAAACAATCCAATCAAAAAATGGGCAAAGGACCTAAATAGACACCTTTCAAAAGAGGACATTCAGAAAGCCAAGAGACATAATGAAAACATGCTCAAAGTCACTAATCATCTGAGAGATGCAAATCAAAACAACAATGAGGTACCATCTCACACCTGTCAGACTGGCTATCATCAACAAATCAACAAACGACAAGTGCTGGAGAGGATGTGGAGAAAAAGGAACACTTGTGCACTGCTGGTGGGAATGCAGACTGGTGCAGCCACTATGGAAGACAGTATGGAGTTTCCTCAAAAAAGTAAAAATGCAACTCCCATTTGACCCTGTGATCCCACTTCTAGGAATATATCCCAAGAAACCAGAAATACCAATCAGAAAGGATATGTGCACCCATATGTTCATAGCAGCACAATTCACCATAGCTAAGATCTGGAAACAGCCTAAGTGCCCATCAGTAGATGAATGGATTAGAAAACTGTGGTACATCTACACGATGGAATACTATGCTGCTGTAAAAAAGAAGGAACGCTTACCATTTGCAACAGCATGGATGGAACTGGAGAGCATTATGCTAAGTGAAATAAGCCAGTCAATGAAGGAAAAATACCACATGATCTCACTCATTCATGGATAATACAGACCATTACAAACTTTTGAACAATAATAGATACAGAGGCAGAGCTGCCTCAAACTGATTGTCAAACTGCAGCGGGAAGGCCAGAGAGGGTTGGGGGCAGAGGGGAGGTGGGTAAGAGATCAACCGAAGGACTTGTATGCATGCATATAAGCATAACCAATGGACATAAGACACTGGGGGGTAAGGGAGGCCAGGGGATTGTCAAGGGCAGGGGGTGGGGAGGACACATATGTAATACCCTTTGTAATACTTTTAGCAATAAAAAAAAATTTTGAGATTTCATATTGAGACATTTATTTTTTATCTTTTAACATATTTTTTTTTTAGTCCTCACCCAAGGATATTTTTCCATTGATTTATTTTAGAGAGAGTGCAAGAGTTAGGGAAAGAAACATTAATGGCCAGGGAGGAGCCCACAACCGAGGTATGTGTCCTGGACCAGAATCAAATCCCTTACTATCCACTGAACCAAACCAGTTAGGGCTCAAATTAAGACATTTCTAAAGAGGAATGGTGACAGTCCAGATTTTAATCTTCTCCTCCCCAGGCATTGAGTCTATGAAGTATGAGTTAAACACAATGAAGTAAATGGCTAATTCAGCAGATTCTGTTACCAGAATTTCATGGAATGGAGGTAAAGTGGGAGGCATTGGGTTAGAGGTTAAAGGTCAGAATGGAGCAAAAAAGGAATAGGTGTCATCTTTGGAAGCCCCTTCCCCATCATGTCACAGTATTAGCAAAACATAAGCTGGCCACAGGCTTTATCAAGAAACAAAATATCTCCACAAAATTAGAATTAAAAACATTCCACTACACTGACTTTTATTATTATACTAGAGGTCCAAAGCATGAAAATTCATGCACTCATGGGAGCGAGGGGGGAGGTCTCTCAGCCAGGCCTGTGCCCTCTCGCAGGCAGATATCTCTCTAGCAGTCCCAGAGCCCTCACTCCTTACTGCCTGCCTGCTCGCTATTCCTTACCACTTGGCTCACTGATCCTTAATGCTGCGGCTGTGCTTGCCAGCTGTGAGCTTGGCTTCTGGCTGAGCAGTGCTCCCACTGTGGGAGCACACTGATCACCAGGTAGAATCTCCTGTGTTGAGCGTCTGCCCTTTCGTGGTCAGTGCATGTCATAGCGACTAGTCATTCTGCATATTGGGTTGATTTGCATATTAGGTTTTCATTATATAGGATAAAACATGTGTTAATATGCAAGAGACTGGGAAAGAGTACTCATAAAATTTGATTTGGTACTGGCATAAAGACAGACTTATCCATCAATGAAGTAGAAGGGAGAATCCAAACATTAAAGCTCACCTTTATGGCCTAGTGCTTTTTGACAAGGGTGCCAAATAATTAAATCATATATGAATAGTCCTTTTAACAATTTCTCCTGGGACAACTAGATATCCATAAGCTAATGAATAAAATTAGACCTGTACCTCATACCATATATTAAAATTAACTCAAAATGTTTAACTATGAAACTTAACTATGAAGCTTAACTATGAAACTCTTAAAGGAAAACATACATGTATATATCTTCATTCCTGGATTTGAGTATTTTTTAGATGCAAAAGCAAAAGACAAAAATAGATTAACGGGACTTCATAAAAAAAACACAAAATTGTGATTTGAAAGACACCATCAGGAAAATGAAAAGGTGAGCTACTGAATGCAAGAAATACTTGAAAATCCTTAATCTAATAAAGGGTTTGTATCAGGGTATTTAAAGAACTTTTACAATCTATTATATAAAAGTGTAATATGCAAATCAACCAAACAACCGAACAGCAGAATAACTGTCCGGATGACCTTCCAGATGACCACACTATGACACGCACTGGCGCCAGGCCAGCCAAGGCAGGTGTGATGCTACTGGTTGAGGGGGCCCCACCATCGCCACACTATCGCCCCGCAGAGGGAGGCCCAGGCCACCGACAGGCAGGGGATCGATCGGAGAGGGGGTGCTCTGCGATCGCCACAAAGAATGAGGTCCACGCTACACAACTGGTGGTGCTGCAGCAGGTGGGAGACCTCCCTCTGTGGGGCAATCGATCTGGGGGCCCCTGTGATCAATCACCCCACAGAGGGAGGCCCAGGCCTCCAGCCAGCAATGCTGTGGAGGGTGCGAGGGACTGGCCAGCGTTTTCCCAGGAGAGGGAGGCCCAGGCCAGCCAAGCGATCTCACCCCACGCCTGTTGCCCACAGAGGGAGGCGACTGGTGGTGGGGGTAAGGGAGTCAGTGCAGCACAGATGCCAAGCAGTGGCAGTGGTGGGGCAGGGCCATCTGTCAGCAGCCGGTGGAAGGAAAGCCCTGATAGGCCCTGATCACCGGTCAGGGTTAGAGACCCTATCCAAGGGGTCCCAGATTGCAAGAGGGCACAGGCTGGGCTGAGGGACAGCCCCCCCGCCCCCCGTGCATGTATTTCAAGCACCAGACTTCTAGTTCAATAATAAAAAGACAATCCAATTTAAAATGAGCAAAAGAATTGAGTAGAGAGATTTTCAAGAACATATAAAAATGGATATTATGCATGTGCAAATATGGTCAACATCACTAGTCATTAGAAAATTGCAAATCAAACCAATACTAAGATGTCACTTCATACCCACCGGGAAGGCTACAATCAAAAGACAGTTTATGGCACATGTTGGCAAGAATGTGGAGAAAGTGGAACCCTCATACACTGTCAATGAAAATGCAAAAATGTGCAGCCACTGTGGAAAACAGTTTGGCAGTTTCCTGGAAGGTTAAAGACAGGATCCAGCAATTGCATTTATAACTACATTCCCAAGAGAATAAAAACATATGTTCATATAAAAACTTGGACAGGAATGTTTATTACAGTATTCTTAACAACACCAAGAAGGGGAAATAACACAAAGGTTCATGAAATGATGAATGAATTTTAAAATATGTGGTCACTTCATGTAATGAAATGTTATTTGGCAATAAACAGAAATGAAGTACCGGTGATACATGCTACAAAACAGCAATACCTTGAAAAAATTATGCTCCATAAAATAGCAGTCCTGAGGGAGCACATATTGCATGATTCTATTGATATAAAATGTACAGAATAGACAAATCTAGGGAGACTGAAAGGACAGTAATGGTTTCATAGGACTAGGAAGAGTGAGGAAGTGGAAGCTGACACAGGGTGGTTGCTAAAGGGCATAGAGCTACTTTTTAGGGCCTTGGTTCTCAACCTTCTGGCCCTTTAAATACAGTTCCTCATGTTGTGACCCAACCATAACATTATTTTCGTTGCTACTTCATAACTGTAATGTTGCTACTGTTATGAATCGTAATGTAAATATCTGATATGCAGGATGGCCTTAGGCAATCCCTGTGAACAGGCTGAGAACTGCTGTTTTAGGGGGATAAAAATGTCCTCAAAGTGATTGTGATGATGACTGTGTAACTCTCTGAATATAGAAAAAGCCACTGAACTGCATACTTTAAATGAGTGACTGCGTGGTATGTTCATTATGTCTCAATAAAGCTACTACCAAAATTTATTTTTTATTTATAGTGCTGGTGCCAGGGTTCAAGACATAAGAGAGTTAACAATAGGCCCTCTTTATGGAAAAGTGATAAAGAAAAAAGCTGTCTTTTCACTGACACCAAACTATACATTTGATAGAAAAATCTGTATTTCTCTGCTCAAAACATCAAATAATATCTATTTTCCCCAATTAGGTGATTTTGGAGTCACAAAACTGATTTATAATTACCTTCTGTTTTAATCCTGTAGTCTCACTTTCCATTTCTTTTATACTTGGTTTTAAAATTTTGGGGAAACTGAGCTGTTCACTGAGATTCCGTTTTGGCATATTTAAGGGTTTCTGAAGTCTGCAGAAATGTACAAAATGAGAATGTCAAATTATTTAAGAGTAAATACTTAATAATCATTTAAACAGTCCCCGATTGGAGAGGATGCAGGCTGGGCTGAGGGAATTCTGCCCCACCCCCCACCCCGTGCACAAATTTTGTGCACCAGGCCACTAGTCCTATATATAAAAAGGCAATGGCTGTGGCAATTGAAACGACCATTCAACCGGTCACCATGAGGTGCTTTGAGCACCTCTTGGTCTCTTCTCCCCCCGATTGCAGTATGGTGAACAGGGAACTACAGCAAATGGAGCAGTAGGGCAAGACTGGTGAGCGGGCAGAAAGGCAACCTCTTGGTCCCTCCCCCCAGCTGCGGGCTCCGGGGAACCAAAGCCATGCTGTGATCAGAGAACCATGGGGAACTAAAGTGAATGGCAGCAGGGTGAGACTGGTGAGCTGATAGGAACGGTTGACCTCTTGGTCCCTCCCCTGTTCCTCAGGTTCTAATCGCAGCTTGGCGAATGGGGAACCACAGCAAACCCAGGTGAGTGGCAGTGGGGCAGAGAGAGGGTAGAACAGTGACCTCTTGGTCCCTCCCCCCGGCCCACAGGCTCTGGGGAACTGGAGCCATGCTATGATCAGGGAATCACGGAGAACCAAGCAGTGGCAGCGAGGACTGGCGAGCATGCAGAAGATGGCCTAGGGACCCTAACTGCACATGATTTCGTGTGCGCTGGGCCTCTAGTGTTAATATAAAACATGAACCTATTATCAGATATCCACTAAAAACGAATCAGTATCCAGAAAAAAAGAAGAAAAGCACAATGATATGTGAATGTACTGCAAAGACACAAACATATCTTTTGGTACCTACTGACAACAGTCTACAAGAAGGGAAGAAAAGTACCAATATCAAAAAGACCACTCAAAACAGGAGAAGCAGGAAAGAAAAATCTTTGAAGTCTGAGTGGAAGGGAAAATGGAGAAGGAGCAAGGCTTTAGAAGAAGGGAAATCAGAAAGATAATGTCTCCTCAAGTCTGCTTTAAGAAGAGATCTCTGCTAGCACAATGTTAACAAAATGAAAGGGTGCTTTGGGCTAATTCCAGCAGGTCATAAATGAAAGAAGTTCATCAAAAGATTGGTGAACCCTGAGGCTTCAGCAGTGCTGAAGATACATATTATTGCCTGCTGCCAGATTGCTGAGGGCATTTCCCCAAACCTGAAAATCTACATGTTATTACCTGCTTCTGGCCAAACAGCTGAACAGCTGAAGGCAGTTCCCCCAACCTGATATTTTACTGCTTACCTAACTTTACCTTTGATATGTGTATTTGCTTTGCTTTAGGGCAAAAATGTGTGAATAAAAAGCCATAGGTCCAGAGATTCAGAAAGAACTTAGTTACTAAAGCTAAGCTTCCCTGGCTCCCCCATGTATTCCAAATTTATATTTCATGTCTAGTCTCTTTACTTGTTATGCCCAGATTTCAGGATCCCCAAGAAACCACACCAGGGAGCCAGCTGTGTCTGATGCAAAAGCATAAGAGTCTTTATTTGAGCTAGCTCGGCTCCCCCACCTCGCTGACGCAGAAGCAGGAAGCAGAGAGAGAGAACTCTGTGTGGAGAGAGGTTTTATAGGGGGGTTGGAGTAAGGGGAAGAGAAAGGACTGTGGGCCCTGCCGATTGGCCAGGCGCAAGTCGGTGTCTTGTTACACAGGATGTGCTCATATCTATGGCGACTTCCCTTGATTGTCATTGGTTAGTTTAAAGAAGTCCTGGGTGTGGCTAGCAGAGGCTTGGGCTTCCGGGAAGAAGCCTTGTGGAGCACATGGCCAAGGTAAGATGGAGGGCGTAGTCCTCCCCCTTTCATTACTCACATACCTTCTCCAGATTCCTGAACCCTGCTAGATGCAGGATAACACCCTGGCAAAAGGGATATGAAACAATGCAGAAAAAGAGAGTTAAGTGAGAGGAAAAGCACTGATGATGAGAATCAGAGAACAAACTTAAAAACTCAGCCAAAAAACAGAAAGGAAGCTATGTGGGAGCTTCCCAGATATGGGAAAGATGCTGTTGTGTTTTTATGATTGGTAAAAATAGGATTACCCAACTTCTTCTTTAAGTCACATGGACATTTTTGTATGTATGATATCTTTTATAACTAAAAAAAAGAGAAACATAAGCCGAATCAAGATATTAGCCTATTTGAATGCTGAAGGGATGCACGCTATGAAAAGAAGAAATGATCACCAGACAGAGAAGATGTCTTGCAGAAATAAGCAGTTGACTGCCGGGGTTCTTGTTCCAGCATCTAGAAGGGTTCAGCAATCTGGAGAAGGCTGTGTGTAACTTAAATAGTCTAGAGACAAAATATAATTTTGAAAGGCATTTGGGAGTCAGAGCAGCTTAGCTAGAAGGAACTAAGATCTCCTGGTCTCAGGACCCCATACTTTTTATTAACACAAATTGTCCTGAGGCAAGGTGGAGATATACACTTTAAAGGGTCAGGGTTTCTTATAGAGTCCATTGTCAGATTGAAGGAATTAGCCTACAGCTGTTCAGGTGTTTGGCCAGTAGGAGGCAATAACATCTAGATTAAGATGCCCTGAGTTATCTGGCAGCAAACAATCATCCTTTTCAGGTTTGGGGAAATGCCATCAGCCATTACCAACAGGTGACAACACATGTGACTGAGCCCTTGTTGAGTCCCCAAGTTCCATCAACCTTTTGATGAAACTCTTGCAATTATGACATGCTAGAATTGGCTTCTGGCAGTTGACAGGATATGCAAAAGGCATCTTCATTATGGTTTTAAAAGTCATTAAAGTGTAAGTATAATATCGTGGCCCTCAAAACAGTTTCACACTGTGCTGTGAGTTTCTATAGTCAATTTTTAAATAGGATAATTTGTTTAATTAAGAAAATTACAGATAGAAAATAAATTTTTATTATTTTTTAATAAAGTAAAGTGACAGTTAAATCTTAATTCATGGTAGAAATGATTTGAGATGTAATTTTACCTGGTTATCTCTTTTTCTAAATAACGCTTTTGCTTCATTACTTCATGCAAGTTCTGTTGCTGAGATAGGAATAAATCCATATGTTTCTTTAATGCTTCCTTTTCATGCTGAGCCTTTACAAAAAAATTAAAGAAAATTATTTGTAGAAATCTAGAGACTCACTTTCTTTCTTAAAAATATGATTTCTCAATGGTTCATGAATAATATGTATGGACAAGTTTATGAAATGTAGTAGACGGGTTTATAAACTAGATGCCAATAAGTACAGATTTCAAGAATAATCACTTCTTACAGCAGCTTAAATTGACTTCACATTTTGACTACTTTCTTTCTGGAACTGAAATTGCCAAAATTTGTTAAAACAGAGGTTTTGATCACCACAATGTAGTCAATGTCCATAGGTTCTCTATAGTTTTTTTTTCTTTTTTACTCCATCCCTACACTACACCCTAACACCACTAACACCAACAACAAACAAGTGACATATGATTTCACTCATATGTGGCATTTAATGAACAAACTGAACTACCAAGCAAAATACTAAGTGCTAAAGTACTTTTTTAAGGCTATGTTGACCTTTTAGTTACTAAAGATGCCTAGATACATTTCCATTAATAGTTCAAGATATTCCAGGTTCCATTAAATCACATCTTACTATGGTAATTTAAAAAATTCCCACGCAGTTCCCATTACCTTATGATGATAATCTGACTTTAGGATGAGATAAAGACTCTCACTTGATGTAAACTTTCTTCCATAGGTTTCAATTTTTCCTTTTCTATTAAACATTTTTCTCTTTAAATAAAGCGTCTTCTCTATATTATATAACAAACATAACATTTGCTTCATTTTTGTAGCTTTTTCTACCGTGCTATCGTCCCCTTCCATTAAACTTTAACATTCTTTACTACAAGGTCTCATCCACATATTCATATTTTAACCACTCATTCTTTCTTTTGTATAAGAACCAGAATTTCAATCTTATAATTGCACTAAAAATGTTTGAGGGTCATCTTTCTTAACCCTTTAATGCTTTACTTCTCAGCAGCAACTGATATCAATGACCACATGCACACTCTCCCTCTGGCCCTCCAACCGCAGTGCATTTCTAAATAGTGACCATGATGTACAGTCCTGGACTCTCTCTATTCCTTTTTTATTTATCCTACTTTTATTTTTGCTTGTTTTCAGGAGAAGGAAGTGGTAGTATGGTTATTTTTCTTCATCTGTTGAAAGCCATGGACTAGATACAGTGATGGTGAAACTATGACACGTGTGTCAAAGGTGACATGTGAACTCATTTTTTGGTTGATTTTTGTTAAATGGCATTTAAATATATAAAATAAATATCAAAAATATAAATCTTTGTTTTACTATGGTTGCAAATATCAAAAAATTTCTATATGTGACACGGCACCAGAGTTAAGTTAAGGTTTTTCAAAATGCTAACACACCAAGCTCAAAAGGTTCGCCATCACTGGACTAGAACTACATTGAAGTTGAGGTAAGAAGCAACAAGTTTAAGAAACTCCATATCTTGTTTTATAATCTGATGGCCTTTGAATATTTAAGTTAATAACTTAAATCTGATGTTTTGAATATTTAAGTTAAAGATATGGCTAGAGATTATATACTTGTCATATGAACATAAGTATATAATCAATACAACAGAAATTATGAGGACTTTCTAAAAGACAGAAAAATAGCATCAACCTAAGAGCTCCTAAAATACCAAAAGCTGATAAGATCAAAACTGATAATATCAACTACCAGACAGATGTAGAAGAGGAATACTCTGAAAAATAAATTAGGGGAGCTTCAGTCTGGCAGCAGATGGAGACAAAATGGTCACCTAAGAGGATCTTTTTTAAACCTTTTATTATAGAGATTATCTAACAGAAATAGAAGATAGAATATTATATTGATCCTCCATAGGTTCATCATCCAGGTTGACATTTTTTTTTCTACCTCATTTCTCTTTTTTTTTCTTCTTTCTATCACCATGTATCCCCTCTACGGCCTCTATCATCACCACAGAATTCCTCACACTGCAGAAATCACCATAATGTTGTCAATGTCCATGGGTTCTCTCTAGGTTTTTTTTTTCTTTTTTACTTATCCCTACACCATACTCTAACACCACCACCACCACCAGCAGACAAATGCCAAATGATTTCACTCATATGTGGCATTTAATGAACAAACTGAACTACCAAACAAAATTTAGACTGAATTATAGAAAGCAGTTTATTCCTTTTTTAAAATCCTCTCAGAGATCCATAAACTTCAGCACTTCAAACCAGATTCCCTAATCAACATTTCCAGCCTTGACCCCTTTACTAAGGTCATCTGTACTTTTTATTACTTTCTCCCTTCTTGCTTTCAGAGACAATATCCTCAACCACATACTCATAAACCATGAGTGATACGGATCACCTTTGTAGATAGCTGATCTGGTACATATTATGTTGATTCTTATTGGTACTACTTTGAATGTACTAGTGTTATTTTCTAAATTTGGGGGTGCCTTTACCCTTAAGATGTTCACCAACAACAGCATGAGTAAAAGCGGAGAGATGCTGAAATCAGCCCAGTTATCTCACAGGATTAAAATCCAATGGACAGGAAAGGAAAACCTAGGTTCACACAATGACTTGTACACTCATGATCATAGTAGAATTATTAACAGCCAAACAGTAAAAACAAAACATAGGTCCATCAACTGATGGATAAATGGTTGAGCAGCACAATGAAGTTTTGTTCAGCAATAAAAATAAATAAATAAAATAATGATATGTGTTATAATGTCAATGAATTTTTAAAATGTGACATCAAGTGAAAAAAGTCAATCACAAAGGACTGCAACTTGAGGACTGCATATATATGAAATATCCAAAAATTAGACTCATTACTGCCTGGTGCAGGGCAAGATGAGATGCTAGTAGTGATCATTAAGAGGTGTGGAGTTTGTTTTTGGAGTGATAAAAATATTCTATAATTTATTGAGGTCATAATTAGATGTTCAACTCTATGAATATGGTTTAAAATACTGAATTGTATAATTTAAATTGGCAAATTATATGATACTAGAGGCCTGGTGCACAAAAATTTGTGCACTGGGCGGGGGGAGGGGTCCCTCAGCCTGGCCTGTGCCCTCTCGCAGTCTGGGACCCCTCAGGGGATGACCACCGGCTGGCTTAGGCCTGCTCCCCAGGGGATTGGGCCTAAGATGGCAATCAGACATCCCTCTGGCAGCCCGGCAGCCCTCGGGGGATGTCCACTTGCTAGTGGGGAGCAGGCCTAAACTGCAGTCGGACATCCTTAGCACTGCTGAGGAGGCAGGAAAGGCTCCCACCACCGCCGCTGTACTGGCAGCCATCAGCCTGGCTTGTGGCTGAGCAGAGCTCCTCCCATGTGAGAGCGCTCTGACCACCAGAGGGCAGCTCCTGCATTGAGCGTTTGCCCCCTGGTGGTCAGTGTGTGTCATAGTGACCAGTCATTCCCAGTCTTTCTGCTGTTAGGGTCAGTTTGCTTATTACCCTTTTACTATATAGCAGGGGGTCCTCAAACTACGGCCTGGGGGCCACATGCAAATACAAATATTGTATTTGTTCCCGTTTTGTTTTTTTTTACTTCAAAATAAGATATGTGCAGTGTGCATAGGAATTTGTTCATAGGTGTGTTTTTTTTAAACTATAGTCTGGCCCTCCAACGGTCTGAGGGACAGTGAACTGGCCCCCTGTTTAAAAAGTTTGAGGACCCCTGCTATATAGGATAGAGGCCTGGTGCACAGGTGGGGGCTGGCTGGTTTGCCCTGAAGGGTGTCCCGGATCAGGGTGGGGGTCCTGCTTGGGTGCCTGGCCAGCCTGGATGAGGGGATGATAGCTGTTTGCAGCTGGTCACACCCCCTTCAGGGTTGGGGTCCCCACTGGAGTGCCTGGCCAGTCTGGGTGAGGGGCTGAGGGCCGTTTTCAGGCGGGTGACTGAAACTCCCAACCTCTCCTTTTTCTCTCTTTTTTTTTTTTTTATTCTGGGATTTATTTACCTTCTATGGCTGTCACTGGAACTGAGAGCCGGCTTTAGCTCTGAGGCTCGACTCCAGCTCTGAGACCTCGGCTGCTAAAAGCAGGTATCTGTGTTTGTTTGGGTTCTATAATTGAAACTCTGCTGCAACTCCAGCTCTGAGGCCCAGCTGGCTGAAAGCAGGTTTCTAAGGATTGTTTAGCTTCTATAATTGCAACATTGTTTCTTAGACTGCAGCTCAGAGGCTGGCAGCGGCAGGCGGGGAACCCTGGCTTCCTCCATCACTGGAGCAAGCAAGCGTCCTGTTCGCTTCAGCTGCCTGGCTGCCGGCTGCCATCTTGGCTGGCAGTTAATTTGCATATCACCCTGATTAGCCAATGGGAAGGGTAGCGAAGTTACAGTTAGTTACCATGTTTCTCTATTATTAGATGTCAATTATATCAATGCAGTTTTTTTTTTAAATTCCATTAGTAATTATAGATATAATTTTCTTAATTGTCTGTTGTGGATGTCCATATAAAAATGACCTGATTATTTCCCTGCTTTCATAGTATTTCTAAGTAAGAGAAAATGAAGTATATGCCTACTTCAATTGGTTTGTTTAATGAACTGCCCATACAAGTTATTCTGAAATCTAAGGAATATCTATTCACCAAAGTGAAGATAAGACACAATACAATTTTCTGGAATATTCCATTAAGCATTACCCTCTGATTTTATCTGGCTGTCTCAAAGTGATAATGGAGATATCACTGAAAAATATTGTTTTGTAGGGAAAAAAGCTTCTTGCCTTCTATGAAGAATAATGCATAATTCTCAACTTTCCTAAGGGTAAATATTATAAGAAAATACATAAAATACAAATAGCATAATAAAACTCAGGGCTTAAGAAATATGTGCCCTAAATAGAGTTATAATAATTTAATCACAATGAAAATAGAAACCTGCCCATGAAAAGTAGTATCCTAAAACACTGTATATTATTTAACCAGCTATAAATTAACTGATGACATGTTAAGTTTCATACATACTTGATTTCTGCTTTCATCTAATTCCTTCTGCAACTCTTGTATTTTATATTGTGAACACATACGATGATGTGATTCAGCCTTCAGTAAAGCCTCTGTCATAGATAGTTTTCTTTGGGTATCAGCCAGTTCTCCTTGAAGTTGTCTCACAACTGCTGCCTAGTAAGTAAGATATTTCTGTTACTGATTTTATAAATCACATTATTATTAAATTATATTAATAATATATAACTTCTCATATGAGATGGGGCAAAAGATGATATACAGTTGTGAGTAGGTTATTTACTAATTATAACATTATTCTCCATACAAACAACTGTAAACCTACTTTTGGCTCATCTTGGATATACTTTGTTAGAGTCATATATTATTAACACTAGAGGCCCAGTGCATGAAATTCGTGCGGGGGGGAGGGGGGGAAGGGAGGGTATGTCCCTCAGCCCAGCCTGCACCCTCTCCAATCTGGGACCCCTTGAGGGATGTCCGACTGCCTGGTGGGAGATTGGGCCTAAATGGGCAGTCAGACAAACCTTTCACAATTCAGGACTGCTGGCTCCCAACCGTTCGCCTGCCTGATTGCCCCTAACCGCTTCTGCCTGCCAGCCTGATCAGCCCCTAACCACTCCCCTGCCAGCCTGATGACACCTAACTGCTCCCCTTCTGGCCCAATTGCCCCCAACTGCCCTCCCCTGCTGGCCTGGTCCCTCCCCAACTGCCTTCCCCTGCTGGCCTGGTCCCCTCCCAACTGCCTTCCCCTGCTGGCCTGGTCCCCCCCAACTGCCCTCCCCTGCTGGCCTTGTCCCCCCAACTGCCCTCCCCCGCTGGCCTGGCTGCCCTCAGCTGCCTCCCCTGCAGGCCTGGTTGCCCTCAACTGCCTCCCCTGCAGGCCTGGTTGCCCTCAACTGCCCTCCCCTGCAGGCCTGGCCCCCCCAACTGCCCTCCCCTGCTGGCCTGGTCCCCCCCAACTGCCCTCCCCCTGCTGGCCTGGTCCCCTGCAAGCCCTCCCTCTGCTGGCCTGGTCTTCTCTTGCTGCCCTCCCCTGCTGACCATCTTGTGTCCACATGGGGGCAGCCATCTTGTGTGTTGGAGTGATGGTCAATTTGGATATTACTCTTTTATTAGATAGGATAGTCTATAACTGGAAAAATGTCACTATCTACCACAGTTCACCTTTTCCTCGTATACACATTTCTGTTGGCTTAATCAGGTTAACATCACAGAAAATGTAATATTTCTGCCTAAATAGTATTATGCACTTAAAAAGCTGACTCAGCCCCACTCTCAATTCCCCTCCCCGCCACCAACCAAGATGAATCTCAAAGCTTTACAATCTATTGTCTATTCAAAGACAAATGGGTATGTAGGTGGATCAAGTGGAAGTAAATTCAATATTATGGAACATTTTCTCTTTTTATTTTTTTAACCTTGAGGTTTCAATTAATTTCAGAGTTCTTTGCATGTTTAATCCCCTGCTCAAATCCTTCCAATAGGTTCCTATCTTAAAATAAAAGGGAAGTCATTCCAAGGTCTTCAAGTCCCTAAGTAACCTGGCGTTGGCCTCTCTCCCTGCTACACATAAATCCTGCCATCCCTCAGTAGTCTGAAATGGAGATCAATGCCAAATTAAGAAATCAGAGAGCTACAATTCTCTCTGTCTTGGACAAACAGCTCCAAGTGATAGTAATTAGGCCTTAACATGAGAAATATTAGCAAATTATTTGTAAAACCATTAAAAAATTATAGAGTGGAAAGATTACATCAAGTATAGATTTGTTAAAACTCATCACCTTTGTCCAAAATTATGATTGAATGAAAAGTCGATGCTTTTCAAAAGCTAAGAGGTCCTATGAGTATATTACTTGAGGCGGAAATATTTCCAAATTTAATTCAAATTGGCATGAATAAAAATAACACTATGTCACCCTAAACGTACAAGCATCCAGGGAAGGAAAGGTACTATGACATACAACATCTACACTTCAGTTCATCTGGGAAATCTGAACTTAATGGTCAAGATAATCCACTTAACTGAATCTTAATTTGAAAATATCATTTGAGGAAAGAGCATTCCCATTTATCTGGTTCCTAACGATATTAAAATGTGGTGACAGACAGACTAAAATTATTATCCTATCAGTATAAGACTTAATTATTATTACCAGCCTACATCTATGAACAATCTATAATTTAACCTCTTAAAATTTCATGGGCAACACAATGTCTTTATTCAAACAGAGCACTTCTTGGGTCTACTGTTCATTTGCTGGATACAATGTCTGCTTTTAAGCTGATAGAATAAACACATTTATAATCTATTAGAGGCCCAGTGCACAAATAGGTACATGGGTGGGATCTGGCTGGCCAATCCAGGAGGGGCTGTCTGGAGGGACAGGCCACAGGAGGTTGGGGCGGCCTACTGGGGCCCTGATCGGGCTGGTTGGCTGCTGCAGTGCACATCATAGCGATTGGTCATTTTGGTCATTACGGTTGCTCTATCATTCTGGTCGCTTGGCTTTTAGATAGATAGATAGATGATAGATAGATAGATAGATAGATAGATAGATAGATAGATAGATATAGAGATAAAGATATATAGGTATAGATACATTTTTAATATTCACCTGGATTCAACATCTAGCCATCATCAAATATTACTCTGAATTTTCTTAGAGGAAATTTGAAAATAGTTATCTGTCTGGATACATATAACTCTTTCTGCTTTATCATTTTCACACTGATCTATTTTTTCTTTTAAATGATGCCATTCATTGATTAATTCCTTGCTTGTTTCATTCAGTATAAGCCTTTGCTTTTCACTTTCAGCTTTAAATATTTTTATGACATCCTCAAACTGATCTTGAATTTTAATGACTCTCTTTCCTTTCCTGTCAGCTTGGTTGTGATCATGATCCACTTGCTTTTGAAACAACATATTTTCACTCTGTAGGTGAAATAGCCTCTCCTATAAGGATTCCTGCTTTCCAATTTCCTTTTCCTTGGTTCTGATTTTTTACTTAATCTATTTCTAGTGTTAGCTAGCTTGGCAGTTTCATCCTTCAACATGCAATTTGCATACAACAGACTTTTTTTTTATTGTTTTATTGCTTAAAGTATTACAAAGGGTATTACATATGTCTCCTTTTTTCCCCCGCCCTTGACAATCCCCTGGCCTCCCCTATCCCCCAGTGTCTTATGTCCATTGGTTATGCTTATATGTATGCATATAAGTCCTTTGGTTGATCTCTTACCCGCCCCCTTTCTGCACCCCTACTCTACCCGGCCTTCCCGCTGCAGTTTGACAATCTGTTTGAGGCAGCTCTGCCTCTTTATTTTTGTTCATAGTTTATAATGGTCTTTATTATCCATGAATGAGTGAGATCATGTGGTATTTTTCCTTCATTGACTGGCTTATTTCACTTAGCATAATGCTCTCCAGCTCCATCCATGCTGTTGCAAATGGTAAAGAGTTCCTTCTTTTTTACAGCAGCATAGTATTCCATCATGTAGATGTACCACAGTTTTCTAATCCATTCATCTACTGATGGGCACTTAGGCTGTTTCCAGATCTTAGCTATGGTGAATTGTGCTGCTATGAACATATGGATGCATATATCCTTTCTGATTGGTATTTCTGGTTTCTTGGGATATATTCCTAGAAGTGGGATCACAGGGTCAAATGGGAGTTGCATTTTTACTTTTTTGAGGAAACGCCATACTGTCTTCCATAGTGGCTGTACCAGTCTGCATTCCCACCAGCAGTGCACAAGTGTTCCTTTTTCTCCACATCCTCTCCAGCACTTGTCATTTGTTGATTTGTTGATGATAGCCAGTCTGACAAGTGTGAGATGGTACCTCATTGTTGTTTTGATTTGCATCTCTCAGATGATTAGTGACTTTGAGCATGTTTTCATATGTCTCTTGGCTTTCTGAATGTCCTCTTTTGAAAGGTGTCTATTTAGGTCCTTTGCCCATTTTTTGATTGGATTGTTTATCTTCCTTTTGTTGAGTTGTATGAGTTCCCTATAAATTTTGGAGATTAGGTCCTTATCAGATATGACATTGGCAAATATGTTTTCCCACGCAGTGGGCTTTCTTGTTGTTTTTTTTTTTTATGGTTTCTTTTGCTGTGCAGAAGCTTCTTATTTTGATGTAGTCCCATTTGTTCATTTTCTCTTTAGTTTCAAGTGCCCTAGGAGCTGTATCAGTGAAGAAATTGCTTCGGCATATGTCTGAGATTTTGTTGCCTTTGGATTCTTCTAGAATTTTTATGGTTTCCTGTCGTACATTTAAGTCCTTTATCCATTTTGAGTTTATTCTTGTGTATGGTGTAAGTTGGTGGTCTAGTTTCATTTTCTTGCATGTACCTGTCCAATTTTCCCAACACCATTCATTAAAGAGACTATCTTGGCTCCATTGTATGTTCTTGCCTCCTTTGTCAAAAATTAATTGAGCATATTGGTTCGGGCTAATTTCTGGGCTCTCTATTCTATTCCACTGATCTATATGTCTGTTCTTGTGCCAGTACCAGGCAGTTTTGAGAACAGTGACTTTGTAATACAGCTTGATATCTGGTATTGAGATCCCATCTACTTTGTTCTTTCTCAGGATCACTGCAGCTATTCGGGGTCCTTTTTTATTCCAGATGAATTTTTGGAGAGTTCATTCTAGATCTGTGAAATATGTCGTTGGTATTTTAATGGGAAGTGCATTGAATTTATAGATTGCTTTGGGTAGTATGGACATTTTAATGATGTTGATTCTACCAATCCATGAACATGGTATGTTCTTCCATCTGTTTATGTCTTCCTCTATCTCTTTTTTCAATGTCCTGTAGTTTTCTGAGTAGAGGTCTTTTACCTCTTTAGTTAAGTTTATTCCTAGGTAGCTTAATATTTTTGGTGCGATGGTAAATGAGATTGTTTTTTTAGTCTCTCTTTATGGAAGTTCACTATTGGTGTATAGAAATGCCTTAGATTTCTTGGGGTTAATTTTGTATCCTGCTATATTGCCAAATTCATGTATTAAGTCTAGTATTTTTTTGATGGAGTCTTCAGGGTTTTGTATGTATAATATCATGTCGTCTGCAAATAAGGACAGACTTTTTTTCTTATTCATAACTATCAGAAACCTAAGCAAAGTAGACTTTTAGCTAACAAATTGAAATGATATATTAAGATAGCCTCTGAAATTAAAGAATAACCTTTATGCTAACAATAAAAACAATGTGGATACCCCTCAGGAAAAAATAGAAATGGATCCAATCTTCTCACTTTATACAAGCATAAATTCTCCAAAGTTCATAAATTTAATATAACTTAATGATTTTTTTAAGTAAAAAATAAGCCACCATGTAAAGAGTCTCAGAATTGGGAAGGAATTTTTTTCTGAATCACCACAAACCCAGAATGCATTAAGTAAAAGATTAGTAACTCTAACTACACTTAAATATTGAGATTACAGTCTGAACATAGAGCTACCTGACTGTAAGAGTATTAACCCTGCATATATTAGGATAGACTGGATTTTCTAGAATTATTTTTTTCCAAGATTACCTCATAGATATTCTATTTGCCTAATACTTTCAGTACTAAAACCTACCTCTCCTAATAACTGATAATCTAGGCATTGTCCTAGACTCTTCTACATCCAGCAGTGACCTTATTTAGTCATCATAATCTGGAATGGAGGAGTTAAAAAGATAAGCAAGTTTAATATTTTCCCAAGTCTCCAGACTCCACAATTGGTGCTCTTGCCCCAATACACAGTTCTTCTCTAGTGTGAATATTGAAATACAAAAGATGCCTTATATTTCAAAAAGTAATGGTGAAAAAGATAAAATTTATAGAGCTCTTCTTAGAAAATCATGAGATTATTTTGCTGGGATTATTTTTATTTCTTGTTCATGATGTTCAGAGCAACTAATGTGAAATGGGTAGAAATGTATTGAATTACTTTACTAGGAATAAAATACCAATAAACTGTCACTAAGTGTACATTACCCTATATCATTCTCTCAAAATCTCTTGTATTAAAATGAAATACTACTAAGAACAAATTTTTACTTTTCTCAAAGGTACAATGACATCTAAAATATGACCCCTGAACCAGCTATTCTTTTCCTCCTTACCATCAGTGGAAATGAAAACTACCCTCTCTATTAATATATCAAGGAAATGAAATCACTGCCAAAATCTGGAGCAATACCTTTGAGATCATGAAAAACACATCAATTTCTATGGAAAATATTAAAAGCTTCCTGTTAGGATGAGGCCATTGTGAATGTCACTACTTGACTGTGAGAGACAAATGGATTTGAATGAAAAATATCATTTTATCCAATGGACCCAAAATGCCATCCATCTCTCTCCTCTCCTCTTCTCTCTCTCCTCTTTCTCTCTCTCTCTCTCTCTCTCTCTCTCTCTCTCTCTCTCTCACACACACACACACACACACACACACACACACACACACTAATATGCTTTTAAAATTATCTATAGTTTCCATATGTACTATATTGGATTTTACATATCTACACACCCACATATACTCACACACATTTGTAAATGACTAAATAAACTACCTCAGATTTCACTTTCTTATGAGCTCTTTCTATCTCCTTTGGTTTGCAAAGGTGTTTGGTCAGAATTCCATCTTGTGATATACTGGCATTCTGTTCTTGAGAAAGTTGCCTCTGAGTGTAATTTCGTTCTTCAACAACCTAGAGACACATTTTGTTTAGTTTTTTCTCTCATACCTTTAACAAAAAGTTCAAAGCTTAAGAACAGCTCCTTTAAAAACTGTTAAAAAGAAGTAGTCAATTTTTAAGCATAAGGATATTTCATCTTCATAAAAAAACTCAAAATTTAACTTAAGTGATAGCTAAATATGTCACAGAGCAAAAATACAGTATTGTGAAATAATATTTGTTTATGAACATTTGAGTAATTCTATCAAGAATTACTCAAGGCAATTTAGCCTGTATGTTAACATTTTTAAAGGCCCAAATTAACATTGATGTGAATGATTAAACTAAATTTATTGTCCCTTTCTTCATTTAGAAAACATATACAGAGCATCTACTACACGCCATGGATAGTAATAAATTAATAATTTTAGTCATAAATGTTACAGTTCATTTTTTGAATGAGATAACATCTTGGGCTTTTTAAAAATGTCATAATGTACATTAAATCAAAGGGATACAATTATTGACAAAATACTGTTAGATATAAGAAATTTTTACCAAAGATAAATTTACCTCATTTCTTCTTACAGTCTCCAATGCCATCACTTGTGTTTTAATGGTGTTTTCAACTTTGGGGTTCATTTCAACTGCTTTAATAGACTGACTTCCTTTTTTTCCTAACTGCACCATATTCTTTTTATATAACAGATCAGCCTTTTGTCTCTTCTCTTTTTCTTCTTTAAAGTTAAATCTGCAGTTAAACACCACCGAAGCTCTGATCAATATAAAATAGACTGTTATATTCATATCTTATGTAAACATCATGATAACCACAAAACAAAAACCTCCAGCAGATTCATAAGAGGTAAAGAACAGAAATCAAACCACACTACTGAAAATCTTTAATTCTGAAAAGACGTCAGCAAGAGAGGAAGAATCTAACAAAGGAAATACAAAACAGGAATAAAACAACAAGTTAGCATTAGTAAGATGTTAACAGTCAATAATTTATTTGTAAATGGATTGAATTCTCCAATCAAAAAGCATAGAATGACTTGGGGTGGTGAGCACACAATATGGTGGACAGATGATGTGTTATAGAATTGTGCGCCTGAAACCTGTATACTTTTGTTACCCAGAGTTATCTCAATAAATTCAATAAAAGGGGGAAAAAAGGCATAGAATGTTTTGATGGATTAAATAATAAGACCCAACTATATGCTGCCTACAAGAGACTCAATTCATTGACTTTCTTAAATTTCAAAAAAAAAAAAATCCTCACCAGAGGATATGCTCATTGATTTTAGAGAGAGGGGAATGGAGAGAGAGACAGGCAGACAGAGAAACATCACTGTGAGAGAGATCATCATTATGTACCCAGGACAGAGATGGAACCTACAATCTAGGTATACGCCTTGATCTGGAATCAAACTTACAACTTTTTGGTATAAGGGATGGCGCTCCAACCATAGAAGTCATATGGGCCGGAGCTCAAGTCATGCTTAAAGACACTTCAAGTCTCAACCTGAAGAGATGGAATATATATTCCTTGCAAGTGCAAACCAAAAAAGAACATTTGTAGCTATCCTTATACCAGACAAAACAGAATTTAAGCCACAAACTGTAACAAGACACAAGGAAGGCATTTATATAATGACTATGGGCCTAGAGCATGAAATCATGTACCTTGAAAGGAACTGTGGGCCGCGAGGCTGCGGTAGGCACAGGTGCTGGTCTCAGCCCATCCTCTGCACCCCCGCCTGACCCCTATCACCATGGCCCCCGGTCCCCTGTCTGCTGGCAGCCCCGCTCCCACTGCCGCCTCCACTTCCACACGCTGACAGCATCACCAATGCCAGAAGCAGGTGCCAACACCGGGAGGGACTATGGTAGGAGGGAGCAAAGAATTTTCAGTAACCACCAGAGGTTCTCCCCACTAACAGCGACCAGCGCCCTGCCTTGTTCTGGCACGCCCCCTCACCTGCTTCACCATCCCACTGCAGCAATGCCCATCATGTTCCACACATGGCCTCTGGTGGTCAGCACACATCATAGTGACTGGTTTTTCAGTTGTTCCAGTTGTTCCGCCGTTCGGCCTTTTATTATATAGGACTAGTGGCCTGGTGCACGAAATTCGTGCACAGAGGGGAAAGTTCCCTCAGCCCAACCTGCACCCTCTCCAACTGGGGACCCCTTGGGGATCTCTGTGGGATCAGGCCTAAACCGGCAATTGGATATCCCTCTCACAATTTGGGACTGCTGGCTCCTAACCACTCAACTGCCTGCCTGCCTGATTGCCCCTAACTACCTTTGCCTGCCTGGCTGATTGCCCCTAATCTCTGTCTGCCTGCCTGATTGCCTCTAACCACTCTGCCTGCTTGCCTGATTGCCCCCCAACTGCTCCCCCTTCCAGCCTGATCACCACTAACTGTCCCTCCTGCCAGCCTGACTGCCCCCAACTGGCCTGATCAACCCTAACTTGCCCCCCTGCTGGCCTGATCAACCCTAACTTCCTTTGCCTCAGCTCCCTCTGTGGGAGGTGACCTGGCAGATCAGGGGAAGGCCCTGCCCCCATTACCCTGCTGCTGCTACCACTGCCGACCTGAGCCTTGGCCCTTGCAGCCACTGCGACTTTGTCTGGAAGTACATCCAAAAGATGTCTGTTCTAATTAGCATATTTCCCTTTTATTAGTATAGATTTGGGGACCATTACAACCACGCAGAACTTAAAGAAAACACATGGCCCTGGCTGGTTTGGCTTAATGGAGAGAGCATTGGCCTGTGGACTGAAGGATCCCAGGTTTGATTCTGATCAGGGGGCACATGCCTGGGTTGCAGGCTCGATCCACAATAGGGGGCATGCATGAGGCAGCCTAATGATGATTCTCTCTCATCATTGATGCTTCCCTCCTATTCCCTTCCTCTCTTTCTGAAATCAATAAAACCATATTAAAAATGGGAGGGAGAATCCTCCTGAGAGCAATGATTAAAAAATTACTCTTGACCCAAACTTCAAAAATAAGTCTCTAGGTACAGAAGAGGAAATACTTTTCACTTTGAACATAGCTGATGGAAAGCAACTTTTTAAAAATATTTTTTATTGATTTCAGAGAAGGAGGCAAAGGGAGAAATATAAATATCTACGAAGAGAGAGAATCATTGATCAGTTGCTTTCTGCATGGACCCAAGGGGAATGAACCGTGACCATCTGGTTCATAAGTTGACAATCAACCACTGAGCCACACTGGCAGAGCTGGGAAGCAACTATTAAACAGAAAACATTTGATTAGGCCAGGCTGGATAGCTCAATTAGTTGGAACACCATTCTGAACACAAAAATGTGAGTTTAATTCCAAATTAGGGCACCTACCCAGGTTTCCTATTTGACCCCCAGTTGGGGTGCCTGTGGATGTTTCCCTGGCACATCCATGTTTCTCTCTCTCCTTCCCTCCCTTTATCTCTCTATTCCCACTATTCCAATTTGTTGAGAGTATCAAAACTGGGTATTAAGATGATGTTGTCAAATGCTTTTTCTGTGTCTATTAATATGATCATGTGACTTTTGTCTCAATTTGTTTATATGATGTATCACATTTATTTGTGAAAATTGTACCAGAATTGCAAGAAGATGGCAAAAGTAGACGTATGTTTTTGCCAAAACAATACAACATCACTCATGCAGCCCATGGACATGGGGATAATCCTGGCAACCAACTGAATATATAACAAAAAGTTTTTAGAGGAAGTAATGGTTGTATTGCAGGATGAAGATACTGATGGAAGACACAAGAGGACCATGTACTGTACAAAACTTAAAGAGTTACAGATTAAAATAAGCAATCTTTAAATTTTGCTGGAGCATGAAAAGAAGTCCAAACATTGGAAAAAGGTTAGAAGAATTTGTTTGAGGACGAAGGCAGACTTGCATTTAGAGGGGTTGTAGGTTACTGATTACTGTAGGACAACACAATATTGGTGGAGAAGAAGTAGCTGAGGAAGATGTTTTACAGTGGTTAGACGAAGATGAAGGTGACCCTGGGTATCACACTGTGAATGAAAGTGAAATAGCAGATGAGGCGATGACCTTGGGAGATGAGGAAAAAGAAACAACGTGCCCCAAATATAAAGTTATCAGTGATTACTAGTAGATCCCATCTTGACAATCTAATAACATTCATCAGATAATAAAATGCAGCTTTATTACACACATTTTTGAACTTTTAGAGAGTTAATGATAAAACACAGCAGAACTCAAAGTTCAAACAAAACCTGACAGTTTTTTCACAGCAGGATTACCTAAAGCAGTCACCTTGACATCAAACATGAATGTCACACCACAATGTGTGTGTCTGGATATATAATCATCCAAAGAAGATTAAATAGAAAAAAATGTTTGTGTTCTTATAGAATTTAATTTTTTAAGAATATTATTTGTTTAGTTAAATGTAATTAAAGTGTACTTTCAGAAAAATGTTTGATTTAGATTGCATACTTTTTTACTACAGCCTCAAAACTAGTTTCTACATAAGCACTCATACATGTAGAAAACTTTTCTGTGAAATTAAACTTTTCATACATAATTTTAATCATAAAAATGTGTCTATATAAGCAGGTAAACAAATGTGTCAATTTTTTAACATACACATTCAGAAAACCTATTTTATTAAATGTAATTGACTTTCTACTTTAAGGAACACTCCTTGCCCGTTATTTTGAGGACTTACTGTATTTTGAAGATAACCTGACAAGATTTGCTGACAGATTAGATGTGAGGTTTAAGATAAAGAGAAAGACAAGAATCAAGAATGACACCAAGTTTTTGGCAGAGCAATTGAAGAGCTGTCATTAACTCAAACAGAAAAGACCACTTGAAGGGCAGGTGTGGGAAAGATGATCAGTAGTTCAATTTTGGACATCTTAAGTCTGTAACACCCAATAGCTACTAAAAAAAGATATCAAGTAGTCAGTTTCATATAGAGGTCTGGAATTAAGGAGAGTGACCTGTGCTGGAGATATAAATTTGAAGACCATTAGTATACTGGTATACAAGGTATTAAAGTCATGAGAAAAAAGATAAAGGACTGAATCCCAGGACACTTGAATGTGTCAAAGGTGGGAGATGAGGAGAAACAAAACATACTGAGGACAGGCGAGGCAGGCAAGGAGAACAACCAAGAAAATGTGTTTTTGCCCTGAAAATTCAAAGTCCTGAAAGCCAAAAAATGAAAAAAGTGAGAATTTTCCATCAGGTCAAATACTGCTAATAGGGTATATAAAACAAGGTTTAAAAATTATGTTTATATTTATTAAAGGGGAAACAAGTACTAACCTTGAGGAAACCAATTTTGGAGAAGAGATGGGACTGAAAATTACGAGAGTGGCATCAAGAGTGCATGGAAGGGAAATTAAAATCATGGCTAACAGATCATTCTTTTAAGGACTCTGTAGCTAACTGGCATGACCATGGAGGATCTCATCTGCTTCATGTTTAGCTGTAGCTTTCAATCCTTCCATAATGACTATGAAGTATTTCTGTAATACTTAAATGTTTTTTAATTACATATCTGTGGCACTATATGATTTTAAACATGCCAGATTTGGTATTAAAAATAAATTCACACTACTTTACAACTAAAAAACCCCATACAAATTTTCTAGATATAAATTATAATATTATATAACTTGATTATCTTGTTTCTCTTGCTTACAAAGACAACAAGAGGATTTCTTGATAGATGAAAATCACCCAAGTCTGGAACATTTTACTCTACTCAAATATACAAAGTACACTGTAATTAGTCATATTAAATTTGTGTAACACAAATAAAGGGGGAAACATGCAGGTAATATTCTTACTTTACTGATATAAACTGAATTTTTGGAAGTTGTGTAATATGAAAACCCTGCTGAAAAACTGTGTGAGGTGCATACTAAAATGAATTCTCCTTAAAAAGGAAGGATAAAGGCATGCATGCAGGGTACTTTTCAAAAAGAAGAATCACTATATTAGGAGAACCTAATTTATAAACCTGGTTTATAATGCCAGGGTGAGCAGCGAATGCCTGCAGGCCAAATCCAGCCCAGAGCCTGTTTTTGTAAATAAAGTTTTATTGGAACACAGCTACACCCATATCTTTACCTAGTGTCTATGACAGATTTCAGAGACCTGATGATTCACAAAGCCTACAATACTGACTATCTGACCCTTTATAGAAAAGGTCTGTCAGCCCCTCATATAGCAGATTAATCAATCTCTTGATGGGTTTTAGTAGGTTTTACTCAATATACTGAAATTTGTACATAAGATAGTAAACAAATTGCCTTGTGAAATCCTTCAGCTTTCAGATTAAATTGAGGGTCCAATATTTGAGCATTCAGATATTAGGAACAAAGCACAAAAAGCAAAAAAGTAGCAATTTGGATGGAACAAAATAAAGTGCCAGTGTAGCACTATCTTCCATTTATAATTGAGCAGATATTAAAAGTATTCTCACAAAATTTGCTGAAGACATGACATTAAACCCTATGTTTTAAATACATGTCAATAGTGAAATAATCAGTATACTATAGATCAGATCTACCCTCCTTTTCCCAGTAGTGGATACTACATTATTTTATGGGTTTAACTAAGTATTTCCTTATAGATAGGTGTTTACACTACCTCCAACTTTTTGGTATACAATGTTGTAATTAATATACTTAACGTACATATGTACACATGTAATATTACATAAATATTCCTAATGCATATATGTATAATATATATCCTTAACATCTATATCATATTGTTCACATATGTATAATGCATATAATGACCTACTGTATGTTTTATATGCATAATCACATATAATAAATGTCCTCAGACTGTGCATGTGATTGTTTATACAAGTCATGTTTTCATGTAGAACCTAGTTCTGGAAGTGAAGCTATTGTGATAAAGGAATGACATACTTAACAATTTGAAACAAGCTCAATTACCCAATTTCATCTACCAATAATGCAAGAGAATGACTTTTTTAAAAAAATTAAAAAATTGATTTCAGAGAAGGAGGCAAAGGGAGAGATATAAATATCTATGGAGAAAGAGAATCATTGATCAGTTGCCTTCTGCATGGACCCAAGGGGAATGAATGTTTTTATATTTTAAATACAATAATCATTATAAGTTCCAAAAAAATGGTATCTTATTGTTTGCTGACTTGTATTTTTTTGATTACCAAACAGGGTTCAATTTCTCTAGTAAAAATATAAAATTTGTTAATCGTGAATACTAGCTCAAACTAGAATTTGTTTATAGGAAAAGAATAATTACCTACTGCTATATACTGCTATAGGCTTACCTATCAGAATCTTCATTCACCACAATAGGAAGCTGCTGCTTATCACTTTGTTCACTGTTGCTTTTCTGTCTCACTCCAACACGGTCACCGTCATCATCAGCCCCATCATACATGTTTCTTGACACTTCCCTCTTACTATTTGTCTGCTCTTTTCTTTCTTCAACCTTTGATGAAAGTTTGATATTAAGGATACTATTATTAGCTTATTCATGAAAAAGATTATTTTCATTAATTTCATGATATTGAATTGCTATAACTTGAATCAATTTCATTTTGTGTTTATTTTATCATGTGTTTATTTTACAGGTCATTGTTGTAAATTCTGCTTAATTTCTGTTTTAGTATAGAAGCAGAATTTTCCAAGATTTCTAAAACTGCTTTCTTAATTTTTTGCTCCTATTCATATCACATCCACTCTTTGCTACCTAACATTCCCCCTACTCACCCCATCCAATTTATCTAGCGGAGGCAATGAAATAAAAACACAAAGATGCAAAATTTCCCCCTTTTGTCTTTCCTACCTGGTCTTGCATTACACAGATAGATTTAGAGGATGTGACATTATGCCTCAGTAACAAATAGGAAGCTTTCCTCTTTCTTCATGAAGCTATTTTTTCCCACATTGTCTTTTACATTTTTTTCAAGATGTTTAAAGGTATCAAACAAGTGGTAGTATTTATAGAACATACTAGAGGCCCGGTGAATGAAATTCGTTGGGCGGCGGGGGAGGGGAGTCCCCTCAGCCCAGCCTGCACCCCCTCACATCCAGGACCCCTCGGGGATGTCTCACTGCCAGTTTAGGCCCGAACTGGCAGTCGGACATCCCTCTCACAATCCAGGACCACTGGCTCCTAACTACTCACTTGCCTGCCTCCCTGACCGCCCCTCACTGCCCCCCCCCACCAGCCCCCGCCGGCCTGGTCGCCCCACACAGCCTGCTGCTCAGTCATTTGGTCGTCCCTCACTAACCCCCCTGCCGGGCTGGTCACCCCACACAGCCTGTTCCGTGGTCCATTCGGTTTTTTCCGTTGCAACGGTCACTTAGTCTTTTATAGATATAGATGAACCAAAGTTTACTACAACATTGGAAAAGAGTGAAGCCAATGAATGGAATTCTAAAACAATGAAACCTTCCTATGGAATTATCCTGGATCAGTGCTTCCTTCTCCTTACCAGAACTGAAGCTTTTCCCACTTTATCTATTTTCTTTGCACAGAACTTTCAGAAAACTAAATGTTTGGTAATAGACAACACCAAATACTGGGGGACTCACAACCACGGGTTCAACTGGCTGGGGAGACTCTTCATCTTCTCCTAGTATTCTCTTCCACAAGGCTCTTGCACTTACAGGCCAACTCATATTTCACACTGAAAGTAGAACATTTTGGTTTAGGATATGTACAAAAGAATAGCTACACCACTTTCTTGGCTACATGATTTCTTTCTTTTATTTTAACTGTGAAAGTACTTTAAAAATATGTGCGCAGGCTTTCTGGTTATACCAAGCACATGGGCTTGCG